>NW_027332171.1:0-736542 GCF_040802235.1 Manis javanica
AGTTGTAGGAAGGGAAATATACGGGGAAAACTAATGAAAGATGAAGGGGTCTTTGGTAAGGTTTCTTATGACTCCCGTTGGTACCTTCTCCACAGATAGGAGTCACCTCCAGTGATTAAAGCCCTTCTCTTCTTCCTGGCATGGGAGAGGGAGACACCTTTACAAATGGGCCTTTATATTACCTTTGTGAAGAGAAATGCTCTGCTTTTAGATAGAAAAGAAGAGGGCAGAGAGCTAGTTGCTTTTAGCTCAAACCAATCCTTACACTGAAGAGGCCTCTTTGGGGCGGCATACTCCCATTCCCTTCAACTGTATATCACATTTCAACCAGGAAAAATGGGATTTTATTTCTTGTTTGGAACATACTGACTTGAAGGATCCAATTTAAAGGAGGACAGTCTGTGTCTAAATGCCCGTTGTGGACTTAACAGAAAGTTGGGTGGGAAACCTATGTGGTGCCCAAGATATGATTAAGGGAAGGACCGAAAGGCACTCAGGTTAAGCAGCCATTAAAGGTGACAGGCCGGGAGGTGGTAGAGCAGCCCAGGAAAGCCCTGGGATGTGATGTGACGAGACACAAGGCAGAACCCTGTGAGGCCATGTGGGCAGATGAGTCACATGGAGCAGGACCCCAGGGAGCCAGGCTCAGGGCACTGTGGTCTGTGGGGGACTCGGGGCGGCGGGCGGCGGGCGGCTTCTCTCTGCCTGGCACCCGCCTCACGTGGTCTTGTAAAACTTGCAGGAGCCAAGGGAAAAAAAATCAGTCACTCATTTAAAAAAGGAAAACAAAGAAAATCAAACTAAACTAATGATTTTTTCCATCACAAAGCATTGTTTCACTACAAAATAAAAAAGAACAGAACAGGCCAGCATCCTCTGTTCCCGGTGGTGAAACTACCGTGGTTGGTTGTTCAAAGAAAAGAAAACAGAATTCAGCTGAATGTGCCGGGGAGTGTGTGAAAACAGACATCAAGGGCTTTGAAAACAGAAGTAGTAACAACCCCAGCGCAGCAACAGCTGGGATTTATCGAACACTCACTGGATGCCGGGCCCTGAGCCCAGAGTGTCTCCAGACACAGACACATTCATGCACAAATTCGATGGTGAAGATGACGGTCAGGTCGTTGTTAGTAGTGAGTGTTTGTAGTGTGCAAACAGTGAGCACCCGCTGGGAGTGCCTTTCATGACTTAGTTCTCTTAGAATCACAGCAGCCCAGGGAGATGAGGAGCCAGACACAGGGAAGGAAAGTAAAAGCCTGTTTAGTAGGGTGAGGTGGGCGCCGTATTACCTCCGTGTCACCTGGTAAGAAATCAAAAGCTGAGGCAGGTGCAGTGACTAAACCCAAGGTGAAAGGTGCACGCATAGTGAAGGTTGGCGAGATGCATCAATAACCGTGTTGCTAGGAACACGTGATAGTCAGGAGGGTTTCTTTCGAAACATTGTCTGGTGATGCTTGGCTGGGTTTGGGGGCTTATCTTGATTTGAAGCCCTTACAGACACTGCAGTGTGGGGAACTGACCATCACTCTTTGCCAGGCCAGTCCTTAACAACAGGTTTGGCTGCAATTTAGTTAAAAAGAAAATGTTGCAGGCAGCCCAGCAGGTAGCTTTCTGTGATGTCACTTCAAACCAGGCTAGAGTTTCTGGAACAGGCAGCTGCTGGACTCCAATTAAGGGCCCGGCATGGAGGTGGGGGTGGGGAATTGGAAGCAGTTACCTGCCTAATAGTGCTGAGCTGGCAATGGGTGGAAATAGAGTGGAGGAACGGAGAGTGCCCCCCAGGGCCTGGCTGGGTCAGGAAGGCTTCGGGGGGAAGGGGGGCTCGTGGGGCCTTTCCTGGTAGATGGACCCCAGGGAGGGCCTGCCAGGTGGGGTGGCAGCAAGCACATTAGCTTAGTGACCGGTGGGAGGGCGACGTATGCACCAGAAGCAAGGCGATGATCTTCCTTGTGCCTCTGCAGCTGCAGGCGAGCTTTCAGTGGTGGAGAGTTTTGTTTCTTTTTGTTTTGCTTCCTTTTTCCATTCAGCTTTTCTCAGTCACTTTAGAATGTGGTGGGTCACTAATTTAGAGTCCTGGATCTGCCGGAGACAGCTGACTTTGTCACCTTTAGCTGGCGGGCAAGAAGGAGAATAGGTCTGTCTTCATGGTTAAGAACAAAATGCAGAAGGTTGAAAAACATGTGGAAGGGCCCATGACACACTTTGTTCTAAAATCACAGGGACTGAGGTGACTCAGATCGCCCAGCATGGCGACACCGCCTGCTTAGGTGACCCAACTGTCAGACGTGGGGACGGGGCTGGGAGTCAGGGGCCAGTCTTTTGTCCCATCTCTGACTTGTTATTTATTCCCCTTCTCATTCCACCAAGGATGTGAGGCAGGGGTGCATGAAAGAGAACAGGAGAAAATAAAGGAAAAATCTGGGTGACGGGCAAATAAGGATAGAAAATAAGATGGACTTGGCAGGAAGGTTGTCCGCATGCTGCATCGTACCGAAAAGTCGGCCCGTTTGATAGGTGGTGAGGTAGTGGCTTGCTCCTGAGCTTGCCGGTGGCCAAAGCAGAAATAAACCCAGTAGCCAGAGGACCTTCTCTACTGTTTTGAAAGATATTCTCATCATCAGTATGAGCAGTCAGCATGGGGCAGTTTCTCATGAAATCCTGCAGTGCCTGAAGGTCCTGACACCAAGCACAGTTCAGTGGAAGCCATTCTTCAGGGGCCAAAGCACATTAATGCCTGTGAACGAGGATTTGTACATTAGATGGAGGATTCATGGGGCCTTCCTAAGCCTGGTTTCTAGAGTCAGAGACATTGTTTAAAGCTGGAATTCTTGACAGGAGTTTTCCTTAAGTGCCTGCAGGGACTGCCCAGTCCTCAGAAATGAAATGGCGCATGGAATGTGCTTGGCATGGTGCCTGGTGTATAGTAGGTGCTCAGTTAAGTTTGTTGCTACTGTAGGGTTAGAGCTGATGTGAACTAGTTAAACCCACTCTCATGCTTGCTATGCAACATCAAACGCTCTTTGCTAGGAAGAGGCTTAGTCTAGGAGCATTTGTGTGGGGACAGTGCTGCTAGCAGGTGGATTGTTGAGAGATTTGCTGCAGAGTCAACATGGAACTTGTGCATCCTGATGTGTGCATGTTTGAGCTAAAGGAAAGACGCAGGGAAGGAAATCGACAGGACTCTGAGAGCAGTCTGTAGAAAAAGCGAACTAGATGATAGGTGGGGCAGGCGACTGCAAAGCCGTCCTGCTTTCAGTGATACTGGCCTGGCTTCTCATCTCCCTGGGCTGCTGTGTTCTGCCGCAATGAGAGCCCCAGGTGGCATTGAAATCACCTTGCAGTCACCCTCCAGCTTGGGAAATAGGTACCGTTTAAGCCTGGCAGGGACCTGAGAACTCTCACAGTACCATTTGAGAGAGGAACACTATTTTTACCTGTGTCATTTATTCTAAATTACACAGAACACTTCATATTCTTGAAAGATCAGCTGCCACCTCAAGAAATCAGAAACTGCTGCAGCTAGAGTCATCTCAGGGTTAACCCGATGTCCCCAAGGTCCTCATCTTACAAAGGGAAAAACTGAGGCCCAGATGGGGACAGTGACTTCACAGTAGATCTGATAATTTGCTTGGAGGCTGACTCCCGGTCCAGTTCATTTTACTGACGATGTTAATTACTGAGTGAAACATTGCAAACAACCTCTGTGTGCATCAATAGGGGGTTGGTTAAATAAATAATGGTACATCCATCCAAGATATGTGGGTGGAACTCTTCTAATGCAGACCATTAAAAAAGAATGAGGTAGATGGCTTTTATTGATGTGGAAAGATGTCAGTGACATACTGATGAAAGAAACAGTTTGCAAAACAGCATTTTTTTTTTGAGAGGGCATCGCTCATATTTATTGATCATATTTGTTAACAACAACAAAATTCTGTATAGGGGACTCAATGCACAATCATTAATCAACCCCAAGCCTAATTCTCAACAGTCTCCAATCTTTTGAAGCATAACGAACAAGTTTTTACATGGTGAACAAGTTCTTACATAGTGAATAAGTTCTTACACGGTGAACAGTGCAACGGCAGTCATCACAGAAACTTTCAGTTTTGATCACGCATCATGAACTATAAACAATCAGGTCAATTATGATTATTCGTTTGATTTTTATACTTGATTTATATGTGAATCCCACATTTCTCCATTATTATTATTATTATTTTTAATAAAATGCTGAAGTGGTAGATGCAAGATAAAGGTAGAAAACAGTTTAGTGCTGTAAGAGGGCAAATGTAGATGATCAGGTGTGTGCCTGTAGACTAAGTATTAATCCAAGCTGGACAAGGGCAACAAAACATCCACGGATGCAGAAGATTTCTCTCAAAACAGGGGGTGTGAGGTTCTAAGCCTCACCTCTGATCCCCAGTTTCTCACCTGATGGCCCCCCTGCGACTGTGCCTGTCTTAGGTTGCTCCTCCCTTGAGGAATCTTACCCGTCTCTGGCTAACCAGTCATCTTCCAGGGCCATACAGGGAAATGTAAAGTTGGTAAGTGAGAGAGAAGCAATATTGTTTGAAAAGGTTAGCTTTTTACTTCTTTGCATATTTATGCCCTGTGGCTTCTATGCCCAGCATTTGTCTTGAGGTATCTTTACCACTTGGAAGAATTATGATACTTGGTAATTTTGATATGAGGCACGAATTCTACTTAGGGAAAACAGCATTTTTATATGTGTGTGTGTATAACATCTATCATCTTTCATCTATCTATATGTGTAATTGTACAACAAAATGCTAGAGGTGATTCTCTCCAGGTGGTAGGATTTTGGATTATTTTTACTTTCTTCTGTAAGTTTGGTGCAGCATCTAGTGTTTTTTTTTCTTTCAAAGATTATGAGTTTGTTATCATAAAAAGCTATATTAATTTTGAAAGCTGTTGATTGCTCATTTAAAATATGTTTTAAAAATTATCAGAGAAATACATGGTCATAGTGGAAAACTGTTTTTTAAAAGTAGAAAGAAAAAAAATCCCATCCAATCCTACCATCCAGAGTATTATGGGCAATTTTTTCCTATACATCTTGCTGGGATTTATAAAAAAAAAGAAAAAAAAATCACTTCTGAAAGTGCATAAAATTCCATCTGATCTACATGTCAGAATTTGTTAAATGGTTTTTGTAGATGTTAGACATTTAGTTCTGGCTTTTCCTTATGATGCATATGATAAAGGACAGCCTTGTGCATATATGTTCTTCCACACCATGTTCTTAGCGGTCCCTACATGTAGGTCTCCTGGTCAAAAGCACAGACATTGGTACACTCTTGGTACATATTTTCCGATTTCTTTAAATAATAGTCTATCATTTATATTCCAACCTGAAATATGGGAGAGTGCCTACTTGACCCCAATCTCATCAACTGTCTTTTAAAAATATTTACTAAATTAATTAATCATCTTTGAGCTATTAGAAGTATGTCAGGCTGAAAATCAGAGGGCTGGTGTAGGGCTCTGGGGTACAGTGAGCATTGCTGGAAGTTGGCTTCACGACCTCTTGCATCCCTTCCGCTCAATCCAACAAACATCCAAGGGACACGAAGGAGGTTTGGTGCAAATGCATCCAAACTATTGGACAGAAAGACCAAGTATCATAATTTAGAGATGAAAGGTAATTCTCCCTAATCACACATAGGATTGGTATACATGTGGTGGGAAGGAGGGTGGACTTTATGTTAAAATTCACCTGAAGGTTAAACTGATGAGAATTACCAAGACATTTTTAAAAAATGGGAGTGATGAAAGAAAGCTTGCCCTTCAGGTATTGAGATTTCAGTGTTTTATAAAAATAGGACAAGAAGATAATATAGGTCAATGTTTATCTGATACAAGAAAGACTAAACACAGAATATGAAAGAAACTACAAAAGGAAAATACAAGTAGACTTTTTACTTCTGTAAATAAAAAGGCATTATGAGCAAAAATTTAAGCTATTTGATAACTAAAAGCATGTATTTGCAACATATAGCAAAAGGATGAATATTCTTAGAATTTATTCATTCATTCAACATTTGTTGAGTGCATACAATGGCTGAGGCACTGTTGTAAACATTGAGGATTCATAAATATAATAAATACTTCACTATACCTAAGAGAAAAAGATAAGACTCTAATGAAAAAATAGGTGAAAAAATAAGCAATTTACAAATGAAAAGATAGAAATGGCCAATAAGCATATTGAAAAAAACCCACCTACTCTAATAATTGTGAGTATGCAAATTAATTCAACAATGAAAACTAATTTTTCACTCTAAACTAGTTTAAACATCTTAGAACAGTTCAACTGAGGTTTGACCAGTGGAAGGGTAAATTGGGTAAAACATTTCAAAAGTGATTTGATAATGGTTTTTTTAATAATTAAAAAATATGTGTTGTTCGATCTAGAAATTCTACCTCTAGGACTGCATTTTCATCTGAAGCAATAAAAGCAATAAATCAGAGATGTAGTGAAGGTTTACTAACAGGATGCGTATTATAGCATTATTACACACACCCTTGGACTCAACCAAAGTGTTCAACATTTATAATTGTAATGATAACTGAGTGAAACATCTAGATGCATTTACACATGGAATATTATATAGACGTATACCTTGTTTTTAAGAATAATAACATATTACTAGGTTAAAAAAAGTAGGATGTAAGACCGTATGAATTTTTAACTTGCATGTATTTAAAAACACACCTTCCTGTAACATATACTGTGTATGTAAAGGACCAGATGTGAAGTTTAGCAAGATGCACAGCTGATTGTTGACTTGGGGAGAGGAGCCTCTTATTTCTGTTTTACAATCAATGTTTTATTTTTTATTTTTGCTATGAGGAGTAATGTTTTTGTATATAAGGAGATATTTTAGGAAGTTAACATAAGACAATAAGTATAATTTACATCATGAAGCCCGCTCACCTGCCTAGCAAAACACATCTTACATGATACCAACCTTATGAAGATTAGAATTTTGAATGATACTTTAATTCTTTTCCATATTTTCTAAATTTTCTGCAACAAATAAATGCAGCTTTTATTGCCAGGAAGTAAACCACAGCCATTGTTAGAAAATGCCTAAGATGTCTAGGTGAGCCTTCTAGTGATTTTCATGCGCTCAGGGTGTCCAAAACCTCAGGCATGATCTAGGATCAACATATTTTAAACCATTGTTAGTTACAGTTCCAATCTGTTTTCTTCAACTCTTGACCTCTAAATTTGAAGCAATGAGTCCAATTGTTAAATGAAAAAAGCATAATAAATAATTATTATTTCACGTGTGTTTCCAGATGTTTCAGACAGTCTGTAATGTATTTGTTGCCCAGAAGGATGAAGAAAACGATACTGATCATAGTATTTGAATATTTAAGATGCTACTTAAAAATAAGTTTAACTGGTGGAAATACAAACACACAGTACAACCACTTGGAAAACGGTTTGACAGTTTCTCATACAGTTAAACGTGCAGCTACCATACAACATGGTATTCCACTCCTAGGTATTTACCCAGGAGAAATGAAAGCACATGTGGACATGGCATGTCCAGGAATGTTCACAGCAGCCCTGCTCATAAGAGCTCCAAATAGGAAGCTACCCAAATACCTATCAACAAACTGGTATATCCGTAGTTTGCAATAATACAAGGACAAACTGCTGGTGTACAACCCAGTGAATCTCAGAACACGGCCCTGAAGGAAAAGGGCAGAAACAAGAGCACACCCCGTCCAATTTCATTTTTGCAGAATTCTGGAAATGACAAAAGGAATTGATAGTGACAAAGCCAGTTAGTGGTTGCCTCGGGCTGGGGTGGGGGTGGGAGATAGGACTGCATGGGACGTGAGGGAACTTTCTGGAAGGTGATGTTTCCTGTCTTGATTGCGGTGGCGCTTACAGGGATATACACGTTTGTCAAAATTCATTCAACTGTCTACCTAAATGGGGGAATTTTGTTGTATGGAAGTTGTACCTCTGCCAAGCTGATTTTTCTTAAGAAGTAACTTCTACTATGCAGAGCCGGCTACATAATTGAGAATTAGGGAGCCGCCTCGGGTCCTACGCCCACAAAGCTGACTCTGATACTCTTCCCTGACTTTTCACACACCTTCAGATACTCTGTGTGTGTGTGTGTGTGCGCGCGCGCGAGACACTACTTGACATGAATGGAGTCTCACTACAAATGGTGCTTTTAAACTCATAGTTTAGCTGAAAGCTGTGCTGAGGTCTTCTCTCCAGGCGGGTACACCCAGTACCTCATTCTCCAGAGAGCATCCCGTGGCGGGTGTGCCTTAACTGATGAACCCATCTCTTCTGGACCGCATTTTAGGATGTTTTTCCTTTATCACTGGTAACAGTAACCAGCCCCCACACAGAAATTTCTAGGCCCTTTCTCAGCAGCCTGGGCCCTCCCACCGAGGCGCCATCTCTGATGTGCATAAAGACCTTTGTCTTTCGCATTTCCGTCCCACTTTCTCTTTTTCTTGGGCTTTGCCTAGAGTGGTGAGGTCTCTGTAATCAACTTTCTTTAGCTCAGAGGCTTCTGCCACAACTCCCCCTCTGGGGAGCCAACCCCAGGTACCCAGATTTGTCTTGTCCCTCCTGAGGTCTTGAAGGAAGTCCACAGACTAGACTTTAAGGTTTCAACCTGGGCTCCTTGGGGTCAAGTGGTCCATGCCCCTACCCCAGTAGGATTGTCACTAAGAGTTTTCTGCCTGTCCCTTAGCCCTGCCATGCCCTCAGAGGGTTCTGAGCCTCAAGATTTCCAGAATCTACCATGAAATGGCCTCATATCCCCATGGGGGAGGGATAGTACCACTTTTCAAAAGAAGGGAGGTCTCGATTTATATTTTTAACATGCACAGCTTGATGTTGGCTTCCCATGCCCAGAGCAGTCTCTTGATCCTCCTGCCACTGGTTTTGGTGCTGGCTGAGGTGAACTGATGTGTGCAGTGTGAGGGACTTGGGGTCACCCTGTGCCAGTCAGGCAAACATTTGCTGGGCACACATCACATACGTGTCCAGCCATGCAGCACGTTGACAGCCGGGAGGCTGTTTGAATGGAAGAAATGATGGCCTGTGACTAGCTTTGGGGCCTCAGGAAAGCCACCCGACCCCTGGGTTTCCACTCTTGCTTAGTGAGTGCCCCCAGCCTGGGGGCAAGGACTCTCAGGCACCATTGAGACCCCTCCCTGGGGACAGGGAACTGCAGCAGGCCAGCTTTGCCAGCGGAGTGGGGAGGTGAGCTGCACACAGTCGGCCATCCCCAAAGCTGGCATGGACAGATGTGATTTAGTGAGGACTCCCCCCAACCAGGGAGGGGAGTCCAGGGCCAGCTGAGCTCAGCCTCCATTCACACAGGGGTGACTGGATGATTAAAGAGAGAATGAGAGAAGGCGCGGGAATGAAGGGGGTTCGTGCAGAGCCAGGGGAGCAACAGTCACAAGAAGCAAGGAAGAGGTTGGCCAACGTCAATGTCCGGGCCATCGCCAGCGGCTCACTGGCATTTGGCAAAGTTAGGGTTCTGACCTCCTGCAGAGACCGGGAGCCCATCCTTCCAGAGCTTATGTTCAGAGGAATGCTCACAGGTCCTTGCGAGAGACACTCTCAGTGGTAGGAGATACATGTTCGTCTCAGAAGGATGGAGAAAGGATTTGCAATGCTTAGTTTTTAAAATAAACTCTTTATGGAAAGAAGGGTCAGGGGGCTGTCCTCGGGTGATGGCTGGCAAATGGTACATTCTTTGGCTGCCTTGAGGTTTTCTGGACAGGAGTGCAAGGGGGTTGGGGTATCACAGGGGTGTGACCTTTGGCCCCCAGGAGCCAGGTAGAGCTTCGAGCCTTCTCGTGCAGGGGCTCGGGCCCAAGAGGCACTCTGAGTTGCAGTTCTCAGCCCAGACCAGGTCTGCTTTTCTGTGTCTTTGCGCGAGGCTGGTGGTCTTCAGATGAGAAGGGGCCCAGGGCATCTTGCAGGAACCCATTTCCAGGTCCTCAGTGTCCTTCTGTAGGCCTCCTGGGTCACACCCTTCCGTCCGACTCTACAGTCACTCTTCCTCCTCACTGAAACCTCGCAAACCCATTCCCTCTCCCCGGGTAGAAAAACAACCTGAGATCGCCAGCGGCCCCTTTGATGTGTCAGCGCTGGCGAAGAGGACGTAAATGACTCGGAGACAGATAACAAATCATTTTGCAAGTCAGATGGTTTCTAGTTTTAATTTTCATGAGAATCTTAAAAATTCAAAAGTAATTTGATGCTAGATTACTTCGTGATGTTTGGCATCTAATTTGGACTCAATTGAAGAACTGAATGGTGCCCGTGTAAAAAAATTCCTCCTCGTCCCCATCTGCACTCACATCTGTATAAATGTAAAACAGGATGCTGATGCTGTCTGGTTTTAGCAGTGAATAATATCCACCCGTGGATACCTTAATTAAACGAGTGTGTGAACATAAATGCCTCATAAAGGGAGAGAGAACATTTCTAATGAAGTTTAGCTTTTTTGTGGCTAATTATCATCTATCAAAATTGTAATACCCATGTTATTTTGATTTGTGTGCCGATAATAATTGTAAGGACAATGTAATCTGGGGGGAAAATTGATCAGAGCCTTAGGACCACAGGAAATGGTCAAGTTTTATTATTTTAATGTACGTACATTTTTGTTTCAAAGAATAATAGAATGACTATAAAGTATGAACCTATGTTAGGATAATGTTCTATGGACGGAGTGGAATAAGAGTTCAAGGAGAAGGAGTGATGTCAGTTACTTACAATTAAAAAACAGCTTACTCATAGATTTTAAAAAGAGGTGATAGTCACGCACTGTAGGGGAGGCAAATTTTCACCTCTATTCTCTTAGGGTTTTTTGGCTGGACCTGAGAATTAAACTGACAAAAGATCAATTAATAGGATAAAAGCTTACACATTTACATAAGTGTTTCGTGAAGAGGGAGGCCTCCTAAAGAATGAAGACCCAAAGAAATGGTGGAACCCGCATGCTTGAACAAAGAGAGGCAATTGTGGAAAAGTAAACTACCTGGGGGACCAGACGAGGCTAAGAATTATTTTAACAAGGTCTGTTCATGCAGAATTCTCTCCGACCCAGCTTCTCGTCCTTGATGATAAGAACATTACTGTCCTCCTGGTTTAAGGAGGACATCTTTTGTGCAGTTTGTGCAGGAATTTCATCTGCTTTTAGGAAAAAGAATGTCAGAGTATTTTTCCTGTTTGCTGTTTTGTCAGTGCCTTTAACTCAAAATAATCCTTTTGCTAAAGTGACATGTTTTGGGTGGTGTAGTCTGCCACCCCCTCAACACCCAGGTTCATGGCAGCATTATTCACAATAACTAACATGTAGAACCCATCCATTGACAAATATGAATGGATAAGCGAAATATATGCGTGCAACAGGGTAGCATTCAGCCTTAAGAAGGAAGATGTAACGCAGGCTACAACACGGTGAAGCTCGAGGCTGTTATACTAAGCAAAAGGAGCCGTTCACAGTGAAAGGAAAGGAGCGACACACAGCAGCAATTCACCGGAGAGTTCCGCTTTATTAGGGAAAGGTGCTGGGTTATATAGGAAGGGGCATAGGGTGATTGTGGTGTCACTTCTACGGGGCTGGTGGCTGTTGGCTAGGTGCTGGGATTGGGAGGGGGGCGAGAGGTGATTGGGCTTCAGGTGGCGCCGGCGGGAACCGAGGACCCCGAAAAGAAGCCGGAAGTTTGCCATCTTACTGGTGGGGACCCTTCACACAGGACAACGAACACTACAGGAGTCCACCTCTGTGAGACACTTAGAGAGGTCAGAATCATACAGACAGAAAGTAGAATGCTGGTTGTCAGGAGCTGGGGGAGGAGAGAATGGGGAGTTTGCGTTTATTAGGTATAAAGTTTCCATTTTGCAAGATGTGAAGAGCTCTGGAGATGGGTGGGGGTGACGGTTGCACAGCATTGTGAGCGTACTTAACACCACTGAACTAACTGTACATTTAAAAATGGTTAAGATGGTAAGTTTGTGTTGTGTGTATTTTACCACAACAAAAAAATTTTGAAAAAAAAAAGGATGATGGTGAATATCAAAGTTTTAGTCCACTGGGTTCATTCAAAAGGCCGATGGTAACAGTTTTCTTTTCAAATGTCAGTATTTAAAATATGACATTGAATATGAAATATGAATCACATCCTGCTTCTTCAGGCTTTTGATGAAACATTTAAAAAAAATAACTTAAAAATGTGTGAGGGCCTTTGATGCAACTTTCTTGAAGCTGGATCAGGTGCAAGCAAACTCCCACCCTTGGGCTGAATCAGACCTGGGGCTTGGCTTTGCAGGGCCTGCAAACTAAGAGTGGTTTATATGTTTTTGAAAGATTCAAAGAAAGTAAAAAAGAAGACTATTTTGTGATACATAAAAATGATATGAAATTCAAATTTTGGCAACCATAAATAGAGCTGGGCACACAGCCATGCTCAGCCTGTCTATGGCTGCTTTCAAAGTTGAGTAAAGTTGAGTAGTTTTGACAGACACCATATGGCCAGCAAACCCTGAAATATGTACTATATGGCCATTTATGGAAAATGTTTGCCATTAGACCACAGACTAAGGAAAGCCACGTGGTGGCCCCGGCTCTGCTCCTGTGGTGGGCAGATCATTCCACCTCTCTAGGTCTCAGACTTCTCTGAAAAACTGTGCTGCTTGGACAAAGTGTGTCTGAGTACTTTACCATCTCTAAAAATTTGGGCAGTACGGGAAAGCAATTCATACTCAAGTGTTAATGGCTGATACCTCCCAGGAGTACTTGCCTTTAAAAATGGCCCCTGAAGACATGGCTCCTTAACCCAAAGGGCTGAAGTGTTAATGGCAGGATTTCCGGCTCCGGTCATGGGTTGAAGGAGGTGATTTTGGTGAAGGGGCTCTTCCCAGCATCACTTGATTTCGGTGCTTGGTAAACAGATGAAGGTTTGAACAAACCAATCTGTCCACTTATAAACACCCATCATCTTCTCTAGAGTCCTGGTCCATTCCAAGCCCACAAAATCCTGGGGTCTGTAGAGGCTTCAAGGAAGGCCAGGCATGGAACAGGCCAGAAGCAGTGCTGAGCTCAGGCAGGATGGGCCTGCACTTCTGTCTGCTTTCCACCTGCTCTGTCTTTCGGTGGGAAGCTCCCCTCTTGGGCCACGGGAGGTACAGGCAGACAGCAGTCCTGCTGCTCTAAGGCCCCTGAAGGAAGGATGCTGTGCAACCCCCACCCACTCCAGTGGGCTGTTGCACTGGGTCTCGGGCAGAGGGAGGCTCAGTTAACAGAGGGAAGGGAGGGCTGGATGTTCAAGGTCTCCTTCTGCCTTCCGCCCACCTGGGGCACCAGCCATGCTGTGCTTATTCACGGTCAAATGTGGCCAAGCTGGCTTTTGTGGAAGGACAGGCCCTGAGAAGTGGGGCAGGCGGCAAGCCCCGCACCCACAGGGCCCCCGCCTGCGTGAGAAGCAGCGCTGCCCCGTCTCTCAGGGCCGCCTCTCCTGGCTCCAGCCCCAGCCCAGTGTAGCCAATTGTTGAAGTTCCAGGCCTAGGGTTATCAAAATTCCCAATATTTAAGAAGAAACCAGAAATATGGAATTCTTTGTGAAATGTCCTAATTTCCAAAAGTTGGCAGCTCATTTCAAAAAAAGCAAAAGCACAGAACTGGCCTCAAAAAGTACATCTGTAGGTCAAATCTGGGCTCCAGGCTGCTGAACTGAAACTCTTGAGAGGAAAAAGCGTGACCCGTGCCCTCAGGAGCTGACTGCATCCCCGCACTGGCTGTGCACCTGTGGGCTTCTCCCGGAGGCCCTCTGGACATTGGTTCCTTCCTCTCCAGAGTGGGGTGATGGTCTGGGGCTTTGCGGGCATCTCCTGAGGCTTGGCACCTCTCCAGTGAGGGTCACACGTGTGTGTGGAATGGTCCTCATGAATGTCCCTCCTCCTGACTGGGCAGCTTGGCAGTGTCTCCTGCTGACAGGGGGCTGGTCACGGTGGGTTTGAGGTTCTAGTTGCTTCTAGAAGGGAGGGCGAGGCTTGTCTGGGTAATGTGCCAATTGGCAACCCCTTTTGCCCTTCAGGAACTGCCAAAAACCCGTCTCGCAGCCCTTCCACCCACCAAGGAAGCCTCTCAGACTGGAGATGCTGCAGATCCCACTGACCGAGACACTGGGGAGGGGGTGGCGGCTGAGATGGCGCCGATAGCCTTGTCGCCTGGCACACCCCACAGCTTTCCGGTTTTTGTGTGGGTGTTTTCCCCTTAGAGGGCAATTAGATGTCCTCAAATCAATGTACGAGATGGCTCCACCATCTCTTGCCTGCTGGGGGTGCCGTGACCAGCGTGAGGCCACCCCAAATAAAGGCCTGCAGCCCCGGTGGGGGCCTGGTGTCTGGACCCCCGGGTGTGTGGTAGCAGAGTGCAGGCCGCAGACCCCACGAATCTGGATCTGAATTCCGTTCTGGTGCTGGTCATTTGCTATTCTCCACGTTTCTATTTTCCCACCCATAGATACAGCAGCTACTGTGTGGGGCTGCTGGGCTGGCACCAAGCAAGCCACCGAAGGAGGGCCATCGGAGCAGGAGTGGGATAACCATTTCCAAATGGAATGGAAACAAACTGAATGATCCAGGAGGCATGCTCATTCTAGACCCTGGGGAGTACAAGAACGACTTCTCTCTGCTTTTGAAATATGCTCTGATTCCCACAACATGCCCCGAAGACTTCTTTCTAATTGTATTTCATCTTTTCATCTCGCTTAATTAAGAAGTAATATACTGAGGGACTTTGGGGCTCAGAGGTGTCATTCACATCTCACGCATGGCTCCGTGTCTGAATGAGGGGGTCTTCTAGCCCTCTCGGGTGGGGCCTGGGCTCCCCCAACGCGGGGCTCACTGACAGGTGGGTCTGGGACCTTCGGAAACCCTGGGCATGTCCCCTGGGGGGCCTGATGCAGGTGTAGGGGGTGGGGTGCTGCTGGGGGGAGCAGGGAGGGAGAAAGCTGAGCCCTCTCATTGTTTTACATCGGGGTAGAAGTGAGGGATGACAGCGGCAGCCACTTGCAACTTAAAAAAAACCTTTTTGGGACACAGATGTTCGGGTTGCTGCCGAGTCTATTTATAGAAACACACCTCAAAGGAAGGAGTAAGCCTGCTTCTCAAACAGAGAGCCCATTAACCAAAGCCCTTCCGGGACTGAGTAAGAGCTACACAGTCTGTTTCTCAAAGGGCGCGTGTGCCTGCTGTACCCCACGCAAAGCCAGTCAGGGCCTCCTCATTCCATCCTTTCTGCGTGCCAGGGAAAAATCATGCCACAGGGTGGCGAGGGGGCCCATGGGACCAATTGCAAGGATGTCCTGGGAGCTTCTCAGAGTGAGGGGGCCAGATGGTTTCTGCTCTGCTTAAGACTCTTTTGGATCAGTGAAACCTGCTCTTCTTACTTCACCTGGCCCTTTGTGTTTCCATTTTCCATTCCTTTTGGTAAAATAAATGCTCTATAAAGTATCAAAATAACAGTACAAGCAAACACTGCTAGGAAGGTGGGTGGCAGGCACAGTATTCCCAGCACTCGTTCATCCCCTGATGTGGGTGATTCAGATTTAGTGCTAAGGAGATGTCTAGAGGTGTGTGTGCATGGGGGGCAAATGTGCCAGGGGCCTGAAAGGTGCACTCAGACGGAAGTTGAGGCCCTCCTTCCCATCCTCCCAGCCCTTGTCCTCTCCCAGCCTCCTTCCTCAAACATGTTTTGAGCCCCTGTTATATGCCAGCCTCCGTTCTGGGTACTGGAGACACAGCAGTGAACAAAGTAGGCAAAAATCCCTGCCCACGTGGAGCTGACCTTCCAGGCTGCCCCTCCTTTCTCTACTGTGACCCTCTGCTTGTGATGCAGAGGTCTCGTCATGCCTGGCAGGGGCCAGGGTCTTTCACTTCATGTTCAACATTTACTGGCTAAGGGAGCAACCGGAGAGTCAGCACCAGTTCCTGCCCATCGCTGCATCCCTAGAGACGAGCAGAGAAGATGACTCCCAGTAGACACTCACAAATCATTCCTTATATTGTTTTCTTTAAGGACATTCTGTGAGACCGTTATGGAGAGAGGTAAGGATGGGGAAAAAAAAATTGGGTCAGACCTTGATCTTGAGGAAGTTAACAATCTTGATAGAGAAAATACAAAGAGTATAAGAAGGAACATAATATATAGAATTGAATAATTAAGGTAGTGGATGGTGGAAGGTGGAGGCCAGGTTTCTCACAGATGGAGTGGGAGGTTCTGGATAAACAAGGGAAGGCGGGACTGATGCACACGGTACTGGATTAGAGTTGGAGGCATCAGAATGAGCTCATGTTTTCTTAATATACATGCAGGTGCTACATGAAGAAGCATTTATGGATGTGTGTACATGCACAGGTTAGACACACGCATGTTTCCTGGCTCCGTCGGTCAGCTGAGAGGGCCTAGAGACCAGATCTTGGTTTCTGATACTATTCCCAGCAAGAGGAGCCAGGGGTCCTTGGAGAAACGGTGCATCCCAGACGGGGCCAGAGGCTGTGGTGGCAGGAAGCCAGGAAATGCTCGGCAAACCAACACAAGCCCACAAGGACAGGGGACGCGAGTGTCACAGAGCCAGTGGATCTTTCCCCCAGTGGCCAAAGCTGGACAACTTCAGCAATAAAATTATGTGGTTAGAACCCCACAGTGAAGCCCATGAGCCCATACGTGAGCCCATGTACTCTTACAAAGTAATGATGGAGTAAACAAATAGAGGAAAACAGACAAATCTCCCAGGCAGACAAATTCCACATAACTTACGTAGGTAGTGCGTCCTTGGGGAGGTAGAGCATGCCCCCCTCTTTCCTAAGTGTGGGTTGTACACAGTGGCTTCCCTGCAGAGGTACAGTATGGGAAGCGGGGAGGAGTAACCTTACAGCGGTAACGTGACAAATGCACGCAGGTCACCGTCGGCAGTGGTAACTCATGCTGATAGATATGCCATTGCTGGGATGAGATGAGAACAGAATTTTACCTCTGTGCCCTCCCTCCCCCAGACCCATAACCCCAGTCTAAGGGCAAGAAAAACATCAGACAGATCGTGTATGAGGGTCATTTACAAAATACCTGGCCAGTACTCAAAACTCAAAACTGTTATTATTGTCAAAACGGCAGAAGTCAGAGAAACTGTGATAGGCCAGAGGAGTCCAAGGGGGCAGGATGATTGCTCATAAGATAGTGTCCTGGGTGGGGTCCTGGGGCAGAAACAGGGCATTAGGTCAAATGAAAGAAATTTGAGTCGTTAATAATAATGGATCAATATCAGCTCATTAACTGTGATAAATTTAGCAGCTAATATAAGAGATTATTAATACAGAGGAAATTGAGTGTGGGGTATAGAAGAGCTCTGTACTATCTCTGTAATTTTTCTGTAAACCTAAACTACTCTAAAGTAAAGAAAATTTTCAAAGTGAAATACGCCATGAGCAGATTGGGGAGAAAACCTCCCTGGTAATCTGCGCAGGGAGTGGGGCGGACAGGAAGATGGCGCGGCCCAGCCTGCTCGTGTGCCTGGATGTGTGGGTCCTGCTGCCTCATGCCTCATGCACACCGACGTCTTTCTGTTTTCCTCACCAGCCCTGAGCTGCGCCTGCTGCACGCCTGCTCCTGGGGCAGCTGCTAACGAAGGTCACCAGCCCTGGGCTCCAGGGACCCCAGGGCATTGGGATTCGGAGAAGCAAGTCTACCTGGATACTCGCCCATCCGAGTACCACCCGTAACAGTCTGTGCCCAGCTTGTGAGCTGCCTGAGGTCAGGGATCCTGTCCCTCTCCGTGCCTGGACTCCATAACTGGCCTGGCCCCGAGGGTGCCTGCTAATCTGTCGTGAAATGCATGTCCTCGAACTCACAACCATAGGACAGGACTAAACATTGTCGGATTTGCACAGTGAGAAAACAACGCCCTTTCCAGCCCTGCGCCAGTTTTTCTCAGACAGCAAAAGAATGTTTCGGGCTGGTGTGAAGCTGTGCTAACACCTCCCTGCCCTGCCCAGCTGCACGTGTAACTGAGAACAGGCAGGCCTCAGGCTTTGATCAGCAGACCTGTGTCTAGCAAGAGGGACACCATGGCTTTGTTTCAGAATTACCTTCAATTTGTAGCAAATGATACTGGTTTTCCACTTAAAACCGCAACATAGAGTTTCCTTTAAATGTGTTTTAAATTTTAAAATAATTTCAGGTTTGAGAAAAGTTGCAAGACTAATAAAAGAATTCCTGGCTACCCTCCATTCCCAGATATCCCCTAGTGTTACTATTAATGTTTTACTGTTTTATTCTGCCTCTCTCTCTCTCTCTCTCTCTCTCTCTCTCTCTCTCTCTCTCTCTCCCTGGTTCCTTACCTACCTATGTGCACACACACACACACAGATTAATTTTTTCTGAACCATTTAAAGGTAGTTTGTCCCTTTACTCCTAAATATTTCAATACTTCAGTGTGTATTTCCAAAAAACAAGAATATTTTCCTACCTAACTACAGGGCACTTATCAAAATCGGGGAGTTCACACTGATCCAGCACTGTTATCAGATCTGCAGACCTCATTCCTAGTTTGCCATCTGTCCCAATAATGTCCCCTATAGCAAAAGGAAATCTCAGATCACACCTTGTGTTCAGTTGCTGTGTCCCTTTAGCTATTTTAATCTGAAAGAGTCCTTGAGTCTTTGTATCTTGTGAAAACACCATTTTTGAAAAGTGCATGCTGGGTATTTTGTCAAATGCCTGAAGGTTCCTTTTATAATAAACGTCATTTTGAAAGAACGTTGAATCCATTTAAAGAAAAGCTGTTAAGTAACCAGAAGAGCAAATGGTCCACAGATGAAGCAAAACCATGAAGACGCACAGGAAGCTGAGGCTTGAGAAGTGTTGGTTTAAGTCAATTTCATTCTGCCCCTGGGCCCTCATCCCACCGGGATGCCGTCCGGGGAAACTGGGTTATGGATTGTGGACCTAAGACCAAGGCTGTTTGAGGCTGCTGGGCAGAAACTTGCCTCCGGGGAAAGGGGGCTGGGGAGCTGGGCTCCCTCCTGGGGACTGGTGAGCAGCGGGGAGGAGGCAGGCTTTGGGGTGGGCCCACGGTGCCTGCAAATCCCAGCTGGGGGTCGTCGAAAGGATAGGGCAGAAAATCAGCAACGGAGAGGGAAGCTTGTCAAAGCAGCAGGCAGACTTGCGTACGGTCAGGAGAGGTGAGTGTCCAGGCCCCGGAGGGGAGGGTCTCTCAGGATCTGTGCTGGGCCCGGCTCCAGAGGCGGTGCTGTGGCTGTCACCCCACATGCCCTGGGGGTCCCTGCAGCTGGAGAGACAGGATGGCTTGGCTACCTGGCCCTGCCTCACTACTCCCAGGATGGGTGGCCTGGGGACAGAAAGCCGAGATGGGTTATTCTTGTCTGAAGGAGGGTGTGGTCCTGAGTTGGGGTGGTCCTGCAGGTCCCCAAGAAAGTGGCAGGAGTGAGGGCGAGAGCAGAAACAAGGCAAACCACGGGCAGCTGGGGCACCGCCACGGGGAGGGTGGCCGTCATGGTAGTGTGACAGAGGTGTCTGTGTCCCCACCACGCAGAGGAGTTGGGGGGGGTCACAGACCCCCAGTGATCTTCGCATTTCATCCTCAGATGAGAGCAAACTCTACCTGCCTCCATGCCAGGTGGGGGTCTGAGTGAGGACACCTCAGAGAGGAGGCCTTGGAGGGAAGCAGGACCCCTGACTTGCTGAATGCTTGCATATTCTTGGGGGGGGAGTCCAGGGAGGCTTGGGGGCCCGTGGGGTACCTCGTGCTTGTGAGTGCGTGGACATGGTCATTTTGCTCTCTCCATGGAGAGGGACTTGTGGGCCTGGCCCTGCTCAGCCGTGGCAGGAGATCCACAAGAAGAGGGGGTGCTCGAGAGCGAGAGCGGTTGGGGAAGAAGGCCCTGGGGTCGACTCCGCCTCCCTCCTGCCGTGGGAGAGGCCAGGGCATGGCGGGGCCTGGGGAAAGGGAGCCAGGAAGGGGCCGGGGGTCCTCCTGTGGTAACCCTCCCCCAACCACCACCCTGGGCTCCATCCCACCCCTTGGGCTGCCCAGCCAGAATGGACACCCTGCCGACTGGCTCCTCCAGGTCCTAGCTGGGTGACCTTGAGCAAGTTCCATGACTTCCCTGGGCTTCACTTTTACGTGGAAGACAGTGGAAATTAGGGTGTCTTACTGCCCTGAGAGGCTTTGAGGATTAGATGAGCCGCATGTAGAGGGATCCATGGGGGTGCCGTCTGGGAGGGAGGGGCAGTGAGGGCGGCTCCTGGGGCCCCGCTGCCTCCCGCAGTCTGCTCAGAGGGGGTACCACCTCCTCCTGTTTTCCTTTCTGCTCATTATGCACACTCACACACACTCTGTCACACACACACACACTCTCTCTCACAAACACACACGCACACACACACACACACACACACACACTCCCTCTGTCCTCCCTGCCTTTGTCTGGCTCTTGTCTCCCTCTGTTGCTATTTCGGTCCTTCCTTGCTGATGCTGGTGAGGGGTGAGCCTCTTTTCATGTCAGGATGCCAGAACCCCGTCAAACTGGTAAACAGCTGAAGGATGTGGTGGGAGATGAACTTTCCACTGGGGCTCCTTTGAACTCGTCCCTTCCTTGATGGGTCTCCCCTCTCCTCCCCATTTTGGAGACGCCATCCCGTCTTTACACAAGCAGTATGGGGCCCCTGGGGCCACGGCCAAGAGGTGGCCACACCGAGCAGCCCCATGGGGCTCCAGCCGCCTCTGCCCAGCTCTAGAACCATCAAGGGGGTCTCAGAGAGGGGCGGAAGTGGAAACTGCAGATGGGGCGATGGGGAGGGATGGGGAGAAGAGTGGTGGCTTGGCAGATGTGCCTCAGAGGTGAGGCTTCCAGTGGAAAAGGCCAGGGACCAGCAGGGCATGCCCAGCCAGGGCAAGGGGGCGGAGCCTGGGCCCCCAGAGCGGCCTCAGAGCCCCATTCACGCAGCCCAGGGTGCAGAGAGGAGACAAGGACCCTGCGGGATACTCCCGCCCCAGCATGTCCTGGCCTCATCCCTCGGGCTGTCCCAGAGGGCTGTCCCAGATGTCCGCAGGATGCGAGGGAACTGTGGGGCCTGAAGAATGGCGTGATGCTCTCATCTGGGCGTCAGGTCAGTAACACAGAAAGGAGCCTGCAGCGTGGCTACCTTGCAGGCTGTTGGGAGCATTAATGAGTCAGTACCTGTGATACACCCAGAACGGGGCCTCCGCCTGGTAGATTCTCGGGGAATGGAAGCTGTTATTACTGCCATGGTCGTCATATTATCACTGTGGCTGGAGGCTGGAATGTTGGAAAATCATCTTCCATGTATGTGATCACTCCTCAAATCCTGGAATCCTTCTCCAGCCCTCCATCCTGGCCGTCAGAGCTCTGGGGTCACCTCCCAACTGGTCTCCCTCAAACCTACCTCCACTTCACAGCAGTGATCTTTCTAGAGTATTTATCCCATCAGCTCACCATCCTGCCTTAGAAACTACTCGTGGCTTCCCAATGCCCCCAGAACAAGACCAAACCCCTGGCCAAGGTACGCAAGCCCTCTAAGATGCTCCCGATGGCCTTTCCCAGATGGGGACTCCCTGCCCCCCAGGCTCCAGCCAACATGCGTCACACTTGCACATGTTGCCACTGCGAATGTCCTTCACTCTTTTCCAGCCAGCAAACTCCTATACATTCTTCATTGACCAACTCATTTGTTCCCTCGTTTGTCATGCTTTCCCCAGCAAACTCTGACAGGGCTAGTGGCTCATTCTCCTCTGTCCACAGCCCTCTGTAGGAATGTGTTGGAGTCCCACATGAGGCAGAGGTTTTTGTGCTTGTGTAGTATATGGGACAGAACTTCATCACTTTTGAAAATCTTAGGAAAGTTCTCTGGCATGCCTTGAGAAGTGAAAAAAGCAAGGAGTCTGGGAATGTAGATTAAAATTTCCTTTTTTATGTAAGAACAGGCAGGGGTGGGGAGAAGCAAGAGGTGTTTACATCAGAGAAACATCAGTGTTTACCTGGGAGAGGGGAAGGGAGGGGGCAGGTGGATGGGTGTGTAGTAAGATTTTAATGACATGTATTAGTATGTTTGGAGTTTTGAACCATGTGAATGTTTTTATAATTTAAAAGAAAGCAAAAGAAAGAAAGAAGGAAGGGACGGAAGGAAGGAAGGGTGGATGGAAGGAAGGAAGAAAGAAGAGAGAAAAAGGAAAAGAAAGGAAAAGAAAAGGAAGGAAGGAGAGAGGGAGGGAGGGAAAATAAAAGCAACTTCCCTAGGAACGCTCCTGCTTGTGCCCACCCACACTGCCTCCAGACCAGATGTTTCTCCCTCCAGCGTTAGATCACCCAGCTGAAGTGAGGGGCTTGTGTTTCAGGTCCACCAGAAATGGAAAAGGGGGTCGTGAATAACTAAGGTCCCATCCAGGGAGGCGAGATGCCCAGCAGTGACTGGTTCTCAGGTTCTGAGGGAGCAGAAGGTCCCCAGTTCCCACCTCGTCCCTCCCTCCCAGGTGTTCCTTCACTGAGGGGGATGGTGGGCTTGGTTGTTCTTTTTCTTTTCCTTATGCTGCTAAGCAGATACACTGAATTTCATGTGGGTTGAATCTGCACACAATGTATCTCCATCGTGCAGTGTGGTGGTTTCACACTGGGGCTTTGGAGTTAAGTAGATAAAGTGTACTATCTGCCAAGCTGTGTGACCTCTGGCTTGTCACTTAACCTCTCTGAGCCTTTGTTTCCTGATTTATAAATCAGGGAAGATAATACCTTCTCAGAGAGCTCTTATGAGGATTATATGAAATAATACATGCCTGGCATGTAGTAAACGCCAGTCATTGTTCACCATCACCACCACCACAGCCACGGTGTTACACTGCAGTTACTCAGTTCATTGTCTGCCCCAGAGACTTTAAACTTGCCAAGAGAAGGGCCAGGTTTTGCTCCTGTCTGCAGCCCAGAGCCAGCAGAGAGCCTGGCTCCAGACAGCTGCCCAGGCAGTGAGCTCCTCTCCATCTCTGAGCCCAGCAGGTGGACAGACAGGTGGTGTCTCCGGATGGCAGAGCTGGGCTGGAGCCCTGGCTGTGCCCAGCGGCGGTGCTCCAGTGGGCACAAGGATGGGGGTGGTTTCCACTGGAAGTGCATGGCTAATGCTCAGACCCTGAAGCCAGGCAGCACATGCTGAAATCCCAGCATTGCCACTTTTGAGCTGTGTGACTTGGGCATTCGTTTTCTCACCCATGAATTAGAGTTGGTGTGAGAATCGACTGTCCTTAGCCTCTCCTCTTATCAGGCTAGATCACCCTTTGCCTCCAGGGCCTCCTGGTTTCTTGCAGTCTTGGAATGCCCCGTGCTCTCTGCTCCCATAGCTAACTCCCGCTTGTCTCCCCCGACCCAGCTCAGGCGTCCCCTCCCGGGGCAGCCTTCCCAGGTGGCCTCCCTGCCTCGAATGGGGTCAGGCCATTCCCTTATTGTATTTTCAAGAGCCGCAAAATTGCTGCATGCCTCCATTGTCAGGTTTGGCCCCTGCCCCTACATCAGTGTTTCTGGAACTGGGATTCCGTGGCTGCAGCCATTCAGCCTCAGGTGTTCCTCTCCGGGATCCTCGCGCAGTGTTGTAATGCATGGCCTCCTAAGAGTGGAGGGTAAACACGCTGCTTGTGTGAGTGCCCCACCCCCTCCTGCTCCCTCAGGTCAAAGCCAGGACGTCAGTCATCTCAGCCTGCCCAGTCCCAGCAGGCGGCTGGCTCAGTAAGGAATGGCGGAGTTCCTGGAGGCACAGAGGTGGGAGCACCCTCCCTAGGAGCAGCACCAGTCCAGGGCGGTGGCTCTGGAAGGAGGCCTCATGGTTCTGGACACCAGCCCTTGGAAAGTCCCCCTGCCATGTGTGACCCTGGTGCCCCCAGACTGCTGGGGGCTGGGAGGGGCAAGGGGCATGTGTCTCAGAGTGTCTCGCCTTCTCTGGGACTGCTGTGTGTCAGGGCCAGGAGGGGGCCTGGGGTGGGCAGGGTGGCTCTGGAGAGAAACATGGGAGCCTTCCAAGACGGTCACCTTCCCCCCGTCAGAGCCCTGAGGGCCGGGTGGGGCGCAGAAGAGCCCAACTGCAACCTGGCTAGGAGTCCTCTCCCGTCCCAGACCTCAGTGTCCCGTCTGTGGAATGAGAGCGGGACAGACGTTCTCCATGCCTCCTCAGCACCAGTGCGCTAATGCCTGGGATTTGCTGTCTTTTCTTCCCCGCCTCTTTCTCCTTTTAAGGAGAGCTCTCGCATCTCTTTGTTAAACTACTAATGAAAGGGAACATTAATTGCTGAGCCTCTAGTCCTTGTCACCTCCTATGAGGTGCCTACTACTGCCATGCACACTTTACAGATAAACTTTACAGCAAAGACTCAGAGACGTTGAGTGACTTGCCAGGGGTCACAAAGCCAGGATTTGAACACAGACTAGCTGATAAAAAAGGCTTTTTTACAAAGGGCCCCGGGAGTCTGCCCCCGCCCATCCAGCACTGGCTCCTCCCCTAGGAATCCCCCACAGGCCAGGAGGGTTCAGAGGCCCCAGGAGGGGGCCTATCACAAAGACAACCACTTCCTGTGCCAGTTGCCCTGTGGGGGGCCTCTTTACCTCTGGGACAAATGAACGGAAAACAGGCCCAGCTCAGCGCCAAAGGGCAGGACCCTCAGCCCAGCCTGCTCGGCCATCTGCCTGCCCTGGGAGGGCTGGAGGACAACTGACCCACAGCCCTCATTCCACAGGCAGAGCTGGGCATCGGCCAGATGGGCTAAAATCCCAGGCTCTGAGCCAGTGGAGGATTCCTCTGTGTGAATCTGCTCCATAGCTGTCTCCTCCCACTCCCTAGGGGCCTGGGTTGGATTCCTTGCCAGGCAGCTTGGAGCATGAACTCCCCTGGCATTAACCTCCTCTGAAGCTCTTGGAGGCCAGGGCTAGTGGGGGGCAGCTCAGGGAGTGAAGGGGCCACCGTGCTCACAGGCTGTCTCAGAGTCCCTGGCCTCAAGGAGGGCAGGCCCTATCTCTTCCTGTCCCTGTGTCCTCAACATTTTTCATGGTAGCAGGCCACAGTGGGTTACCAATTCGCCTTAACATTTCTACCTGGATGGATAGAGTGCCCCCTCCAATACACACACACACACACGCACGCATGCACGCATGCACGCACACAGCCTGGGTTCTGTAAGAGTTCAAGGACTCAAGGACTTGCCATTCCACACCCTGGTCCTGGTTTCATTTCAGCAATTAGTTTAATCTCAGGATACTCAGATGGGACAGAGAGGCTGGCCCTGAGCCCTCTGGCCTCTCTCTGGAGGCTGCCTGGACATGTTTATGGCTCTCAGTGCAACACTGCACACTCACGCTCATTGGGGAGGTGCCCAGCCATCCCAGCGGACAGAGGGGAACTCGGGACTTAGTGACACCTCCAGGAACCTCCTGGTAGACATCTCTGCTTCTGCCCCCACAGGTACTGGGACCTGGCTCTGGGTCTGAGCAGGGGCTGGGCTGGGACCATCTTTGTAAACCACAGGAAGCTCCCAGTGAGGATCCACTGTGCAGGGATGGTCACTGCAGAACAGAGCTGTGCCCTGTGGTAGCAGGGGTGGGAGTCTTGCTTGCTGTGCCCAGGAAGGCTGGACTCCCTTCCAGGGTGTAGTTACCAACCAGAGCAAAGCCTGGGGCAGCTGGCCTGTCACCCTTAGCCCCAGGATCCACCTGTCGGAGTGACAGCTGCCCAACAGCCCCTGTGCATGGGATCCCCCCAGGCAGCAGTGGGATGGCTAGTTTCTGCCCTCTCAGTATCTCTGGGCGCTGAGCTGCCTGAGGGTCAGGCCAGACACTCGAGGGTCAGCAAGGGCTTCAGGAGCCTTGCACTTCCAGCCCTCCCTGCAGCCTGCTGAGAGGAGGCCAGACTGCCTGCTCATCCCTGAGGCAGAGAGCTCACTTCCTCCTGGAGGCAGCGCCTCCTCCTCAGGGCTGCTGTCTGGGGCAGGGGAGGGCTACACCAGCAGGTCCTGTTTGGTGGACAGAGTCTGTGGGTACAGGGTGTGGAGTTGCCTCTCATTGTCCAGGGGAGGCCTCTCAGCCCCTGAGGGGCAGGGTGATCTGGGAGGACTGGGTGGGAGGCGGTAGGCAGAACAGGAGTGCAGTGGACAGGCCACCTGAGCCCCACTGGGCCTAGGCTGCTCCGATGTCATCGTAGTCTTCGCCGTCAGAGGGGTCAGCCGGGGGGCCGGAGGACCCTGTGTGACCAGGGTGTTCAGGTCAGCAGAGGCCCAGTCATTGCCGCCGCTGCCCCCGTGGGAGGGTGGGAGCCCATGCCCCTCCTGTGACACCTTAGGCAGTGACTTGACATGTCTCCCATCTTATCATCTTGTTTACAGCCGTCTCCCTGGCTAGAGTGTCAGCCCAGAGGGCAGAGCCTTATCGGTGGTGTTTAGGGCTGTAGCCCCCATGCTGGCATGGAACAGGACGGGCACCTGGGTGTCAGGAGCCCCCTTGCTGCCGCAGCCTCCACCAAGGGGCCTCCTGCTGCTTTGGCTTGAATGCCTCCACTAATGGGGAGCTCACTTCCTCTCAAGGCATTCTCTTTTAATCTTTCTCAGTCCCATTCACATCCATTTTCCCCACCTCCTCATATTCTTTCTTGTTTATTTTTTAAATCCCTTTACCTCTTTTCCTTTCCCCTTGGGCTGACATATCCAGTGGATCCAGAGCCCCCCGACACATCCACCTCCAGTGCCTCTGTCCCCCTCCCAGAAGCCCCCCTGCTGATACTGGCACCTGGACATCCAAACTGCTCCTCAGAGAGGGGCTGGGGTGGTGGCTGGAAGTTCTGGTACCACTCCTCGGATGAGGTGCTTGAGCTGTCGTCAGCCGAGGGCCCTGCTGGAATCGCGCAGAGCCAGTCACTCTCTGCCCGCAGACAGTTTATCAACTGCCAGGGCAGGGAGGCCCTTATGGCCAGTGGAGTCAAGTCCCTGGCTTGGTGACTGAGGAGATGCAGGCCCAGAGAGGGGAGGAGACTTGTCCAAGGTCACCCAGCAGGCAGCTGCTGACTGGGACTAGAATCCCGACCTCAGCCTGGTTCAGGGCCCCCAACTTTATGCTTCCTCCAGGAGGTGGGGGCACGCACAGCATCCTTCTGGGCCGAGCTTACCTGAAAAAGTTGTGTGGGAGCCAGCCAGCTCCAAGTCTGGGGGCTGCCCCAGGAGGCAGCTCTTCTCTGGAGCGAACGCCGGAGGGTCCCACGGAGGGAGCCCGCTGCTGGGGCTGTTGCAGTATTCCTCCCCAGAGGATGTGCTGGACCCGCTGCTGCTGCTGGGGTGGTGCTGAGGGCCCAGGGAGGGAGCATCTGCAGGGTGGTGCTCAGGGCTGACCGTTGGGACCTGGGTGGCATGCAGCTCTTCAAGTCCTGGGCCAGGAAAAGGAGATGAGGGAAGACGCAGGAACACCACAGGAGGGCTTCATGTGAGGCGTGAGGAAGAATTTACTGCCCACAGGTATCGGAATTGCTAAAGTCAGGAAGGACCTATTAAGGGGGTTGCTGCTAGTTCTTCAAAAGGTGAGCTGAGCTGCTAAGTCTGGAGGCAGGGCCGCCATCCTAACCATCCCCTCCGCCTCCCTCCCCAGCCACACTCACCTTCCTCTAAGGGGGGCATGTGGAACCTGTTCTGCTGGACTTCCTCCTCTGTGATGCGGTGCCGCTGGGAATCTGCGAGCAGAGCCACGGGTGAGTAGGGATGAACGCTCCACCCCCTGGTCTGGTCCCGGGAGCCTGGAGCAGGGCTGATGTGCCTGGGGACCTGGGAGGTGCCCCTCAGGATGACCAGGATGGCAGGACAGCCCAGGCGTATGGAGGGGCTTCGCCTTTCCCATCAGACCCCTGGCTCCCCTCCTAATCCAGGCAGATCCCAACCATCTCCTGAAACCAGCATGGGGACAGGCTGCTTCCACCAGAAACCCTAGTGGCCTGGCCTCCCTGTCCCCCACTGTCCCTCCTGCCCCTTAAGGAAATACTGAGAGTCCTGGGTTCTTTCCTCACACCCTGGTAGCTTTGGCAGGAAAATGGCTGATTCTGCCTTTTGAGGAACCTTCCCAGAGTGGAAGCTGGAGGGTCTGGAATCTTTGCATCCCAGGCTCTGGCACCTTCATTTCAGCATCAGAGATGTAGATTCTTAGAGTCTTAAGGACTTGAGTGTCTGGAATCTTGGAGTTAGCTCTTTCGAACCAGTACCACTGACTTTTGTCTCAATGTCATAGGACTTTGGACTTGCAATCTCGTATCCTGCACGCCTGGGCTGAACCTCAGGTTCCAGGACCTCATGCCTGTGGCTCCCAGATGCTGGTCCATGGCCCGGCAGAAGTGCAGGCATCCACCTCCCAGCCCCAGAGGCCCTGGCTCAGCAGGTGGGGCAGAGATGGCTAGCTGTCCCCAATAATGATTCTCCCCTCTGGCCTTTATCTGGACACACAGTTGCTCAGGACAGAGGCTTCATCTCCCGGCCTCTCTTGCAGCTGGTGGGTTTAAGTTCTGCCCAGTGAAACGTGAGTGGGATCAATGGGGCCTCTGGCACCCTGACTTGCAGGGTGGGGCACGCCCCACCTCCGCGCCTGCTGGGACAGAATGTGGGCATGGTAATGAGCCACTCTAGGACACATGGACAAGGGCAACATCTTAGGGACTGCAGGGCAGCAAGAAAGAAGGAGCCTAGGCCCCGGCAACTTCTCAGGACACTGTCATTTTGGGGTCTCGGTTACACACAGCCAAACTCTCATCCTAACCTATGTAGTAGATCTGGGTGGGACTCGGGAATTTGGAGAGGCTCCCAAGGGATTCCACCGTGAGTGTGGGATTCTCTGCTCTCGTCTCACCTCCAGCATTGCATGGGCCCTCCCTTAAGCACTGTCTTTCCTCCTCCTATCCCCTGCAGGCGGAGCGAAGAGCTGGAAAAGCTGGCTAAGAGGTGTGAGCTGGGCCCCCGGTGCAGCAAGGGGAGACGTGAGGTTGGGTGGGATGGGACACGGAAAGCGTGCAGTGTATGAGAAGCTGTCTGCAGGTGTCTCTCACCTGGTCTCCCGGTATCTTATACAGACACGGCGCTTTTAGGCGACTGCAAAGGGGTCTTATGGCCCCGCACGGCCAGAGACAAACATGGTAGAGAAGGAGGCAGGAAACGTGGAGCTTTCTCCAGGGTCACAGAGCACTTTGAAAGTTTCATTTCAAATGGATTGTAGGGCCATTTACAGTCAATCCAGTGGGTAACAGGGGGATTCTACCCTCATCATGCAGTCACTGGGTGGAACCTACTGAAGGTCCCCAGCCTACCAGGCCCTCTCCCGGGGGAGCCTGGGCCCAGGCACTCACTGTAGAAGGTGGTCAGGGCCACAGGAGGCTGGGTGCTGAAATCATAGTGCTCATAGTCTGAGTCCGAGCTGGTTTCCGAGTCCTGGGGGGGTAGGGCCTGGAACTGGATGGGCAGCTTGGGAACTGGGGAGAGAACAGAGTTGGGGGCTTGGCCAAGTGGAGGGCAGAAAGGCGCAGAGAGGTGGCAGAGAGCATGGATGGCAGGGAGCAGCGACAGAGTGGCCGGGAGAGCCCCAAGTGGCCTGTCTTGTACAAGACCATCCAGCCTGGAGTTTCCAAACTCCCCCACCCTTTCCAAACTTGGGGAACTAACAACACGTACTTGTTTAACAAACATCAGCACAACAGTCACTACATTCTAACGTAATGCTAATGTAACATTTACAAATGTGACCTCATTGAACTCTCATTACAACTCCGTGAGGAGGTACATTAGGGTCCCCACTTCACGGGGAGGAAGCTGAGGCACACAGGGGTTCTTGCCTCACCCAGAGGAGCAGGCAGCTCAGCCCTTCACCTATAGCCCATAATGCTCAGTGCGTGAATGCCCTGTGCCTCACTTCTGCTAGGTTCTCTATTCATTTTCTCTTCTCAAATACATGGATGCTGTGTGCAGGGAATCTTTATAATATTTCACGGAGTTTTAAATTCATTTCGTCATTGAACACTTTCAACTAAAGGTGATTTAATATGTTCATAATGCAGTGTGATTAAACTCCACTCCTTTACAAGATTTTCAAGATGGATAAATCCGTATGTCCTAAGAGGTGGGTGACTGACCCCATTTCTTTTCATTCAGAAAATACTAAATTAGATTACGTTCCAAGAAAATCTTCCAGTGCTCTGCAGGGAGGCTGACTGAGCAGACCTTGGAGAGAGGTGATAGTATCACAAACCTACCAGCCAATTAGCAGAGTGGGATTTTCCCTTGAGAACCCAGGTTGAATGTCTGGGCCTGTATCGGTCCAGAACTTGAAAGCCTGGAGCCCTAGAATGGCAGCACTGGGAGGTCAGCTGCCCGGTAAGATTGAGATTTGACAAATTCAGGTTCCCACAGCCACCAGGGGCTGCCCCAGGTCTCAGCTGGGACACTGCTTTGACCTAAACAGTACTGACCCTCCAGAAAGTACTTCCTGTCCTCCCAGGCCCGCCCCAGCCCCAAGCAGGTGGGATCCTACCTTCTTCTTTGGGGATGGTGATGGGGACATCTTGATAGCTATTGATCCCTGCTGGGGTGGTCGTGGGTGGGTGCTGGTGGTTCACCGTAACAGGGATGGCTGAGGGAGGGAGGCAGAGGTTCTACAACTCGTTGTTTGTCCTCTCCCAGTCTACCTGGTTCTGTTTTCATCAAGCCCTGTTCTAAGTGCCACATGAAAATTAATTCACTGGACACCACAACTGGCCTCCAGTGAATTCACTGGAGAGAGGTACTATGATTATTACCTCCATTTTATAGTCTGGTCCGAGGCTCAGAGAGGTTAAAAACTGCCCAGCACCAACCTCCTCGCCCACCCTCAAACACACACACCCGCACACACATAGTCTGGCACTCCTGTGGATCACTTCTGCTGAGCATGGTGGGAAAATCCTTCCCATCAGCAGGTGATCCCTGGGGTCAGGGCTGGGTGGCCATTGCTGGATCACTGTCCCTCCTGCTGGGGTCCTCGAAGGCCCCCGTCCCCCTGCGAGGGCCACAACTCAGGCCTGCTTCTTTCCATCCTGGGCCTTTCCTGGGGCTCCCAGAACTCCACACCTACCGTATTTTCCTTTAGCTCTCAAGAGGATGATGGACATGGAGATGAGTGAGCCGAGGAGGAGAACTCCCAGAGTGATGCAGAGGATGAGGAGCATGAGCTCCCGGGATTTCCAGTCTTCTGTTTTCACTGGCATAGAAGATTCTAGAAGCAAGAGCCCCGAATCAGGGAGGAAGAGAAATGGACATAGACTTCTCCTTGCCTCTCCATCCTCTCTGTGGCTGGCCCGCTTCCCTTCTGGACCTGTCCTCCTCCTCCCTTCTTTTTGAATTTTCCCATCTGCTCTCAGGTGCCTGGTATACAGTAATGAATGAATAATTGACTGAATGAAACTTTCTGTTGACCACCAGCCCACAAGGATCTGTCTCTGCTCAACAATTATGAAGCACCCGCTGTGTGCCAGGCACTCTGGGATACAAAATGACAACAGCATCCAAGCCTTGAGCATCTCTGTCTAGTGGGGAGACAGACAGGTTGACTCAGTCCAATTCGGTGTGATGGCATAAGGACAGTGTGAGGCCCCACGAAGGGCCCCCAGTCTCTGTGGGGAAGACCAAGTTGGCTTCCCAGAGAAGGTGACTCGGAGCTTCCCCTGGCAGCCAGCTGACCATCGGGAGAGCTGCATGCCTCTTCTGTGCCTGGGAGGCACCCTTCCTGCCAGACCTGTACTGCCTGAGTGCAAGGGTGAGGATGAGGGCATCAAGTGCCACCTCCCAGCTCAGCAGCCCTGGCGCCTCTCTGCTTCGCCTCCCTCTCAGCCCCATCCTGCTCGCAAGAACGAAAGCACTAGAATGAGAACAAACTGAAGCTGCAATATGGTGGATGTTGGGTGCTCAGGGCCCTGGTGCGGGGGCCACTGCCTGCTCAGTGCATAAGGCCTGGGGTGTGCAGGCCCAGGGCTGGGTGGGGCTAGCGACAGCATCACGGGGGCTGGTGCGGTGAGGTCAGCCTGACCCCCAGGCTGGGGGCAATGTCTGCTCCCCACAGGAAGTCACTCGCTCCCTGTCCTCATTTTCTCTCTTCCAGCTTGGGCCTGGGTGGGAACTGGGTTTGGCAGCAGGAAGCAGGTGCAAAGGAGGGGCTGGGCTTGCAGGGCTTAGGGCAGACCAGTGAATGGGCCCAGGGCGGGGCTCAGCTGCACTCCAAGGCCAGAGTGGGGTCCTTGGCAGCTGGGTCTCTCTTTGCTCCCCTGAAGGCAGCATGGTTCTCCGCACTGACCTCAGAGAGAGTGTGAGGCCAGGTGTGTGTGGGTCCTGGCAGGAGGTCAGCCGACAGCCTGCGTGGTCCCCAGCACTTCCTTCCTTCTCTGTGCTCTCATCCACTGCCAGGCGCTCTGGCAGGACTTGGTGTCCCTCCACTCCCTCCCCAAGCCCCAGTCCACCCTCTCTGAGGTCTGAGAGAGGGTGACAGGGATCCAGGAGGCAGGGGAAGGTGGACAGCCCATGAATCTGGGCCCATGCCATGCATCTCCTAGGGTTGCTAAGGGGCTCCATGCCTGGACTAAGTAATTGTAAGGACAGCCGATGCCCAGATGGTGCTTAAGCCCTGTTCTAAGTGCCACATGAAAATTAATTCACTGGACACCACAACTGGCCTCCAGTGAATTCACTGGAGAGATGTACTATGATTATTACCTCCATTTTATAGTCTGGTCCAAGGCTCAGAGAGGTTAAGAACTGCCTAGCACCATGCAGCTAACAAGAGGTGCAGCTGGGATTTGAGCCCCAGGAATCTGCCCTGAAGTCAGCCAAGCTACCCACTGCTGGCAGATAGACCAAGCACAGATCTGCAGTTCAGAGTCCTGGACACAAATTCTGGCCAACCCTGGCTGGCCATCACTGCACCCTCTGAGCTCAAGCTTCTTCCTCCGTGTAAGGATTGTGAGACCTCCCCTGTAGGGCTGCTGGAGGTTCAGAGGGTGGGAAATGCTGACATAAACCTCTGGGCCAGGTCCCAGGACACTCCAAACACACTGCCGGTTACCCTCGGCATCCTCACCACCTGGGCCCAGGGGCAGAGAAGCTCTGGTTCTCCAGCTCTGTCCCCCTGCCCTACAGGAGCTCACAGGAGAGTGGGGAGGGGACTCCTGTCCATGAAGTATCAGGGTTCAGGGAGCTGTGGTGCTGACATGGCCGGGCTGGGAGGAGAGGGGAGTGTGAAACACCCAGAGAACCCCGGGGAGGCAAGTCCATCATCTGGAGGTGGGGGATAGGGAACAAAATGTCAGACTTCTCTCCGGCAGTCACACACATGCGTGCATGATCCCACCCCTCTGAGAAACTGTGTACCCAGTGACACTCACCTACAGTGACCAGCTGAACACTTGCAGGGACGTCAGAAGCAGACAGATTGAGCAAACTCCGGGAGCCTGTCAGAAAGCACCACTCATTCAGTCAACACAAATTACCAAGCACCTACTGTGTGCCGGGCCTTGGCCTAGAAACTGAACAAGACAGACAAGGAACCTGGAACTGGGGATGTGGTCCTATGGGGGAGGGGGCACATGGCCAAGGAAAACTGCCTTTCCCACCACTTCCCCATCCCCGGCAATAAGGAAGATCTCATAGGTCAAATGCTGGAAGTTTCTTTAGTTAGTATAAGGGGCCAATCAAAGAAGGGGCCTTTCTTCTGTATCATCTGCTACAGACCACAAATCCCTTTGCTGTTCAGTCTTGGGTTGTTCTCCCCATCAGCCTCAGAAGATGGGAAACTGATACATTACAGTCATTATCCTAACCATTGACAGGTAAGGGATGGAGCTTACAAGCTCCCTTGGATATTGCCTGGTTTCCTGGCTACCCTGTAAAGGGCTAGTATCAGCACCCACATATTCATGACATGGAAGCCTCCCAGCTGGTTACTGGCAGAGCTGGAACCCACAGCTGGTGCTCTGAACTCCACAGAGACGCTATTAACCATGTTTTCTGGGGTCTGAAATTTTCGCTTTTTCACATTTTAACACCTCTGAAACCAGGGAGATGGCATCAATCATTAAAATTGATGACAGGTCAAGAGTTTCTTTTGGCCGCATTTTTGTCCTTTATGGCACATAAAATAATTATGGTGGGACACACCAAGGCCATCTTGGATTTGGTGAAACACAGTAGAATGCAAGTCACAGAGTGGCTGTAAGGCTTTGCTGAAGAAATAAGGTATATAAGTGCTTGGCAATGCCTGGCACAAAATAAGGGCTCCAGGCACTGTCGCTGATATTATTACCAGTCTCCCAGTATCACTGTTACTGGATCATCAGCCCCTGGATGGCAAGTAGGTTTCATCTCCTGAGCCAATTCCAGTCAACAGAGACCACTGCTTAACATAAAATTACTGTGCCTTAATAAATATTCGGTGCATGATTCTGGGGCTAAGTTGAGGATCTGTGGAAAAGGTTGTCCTGATTAATTAGCCCTGTCTGCCTGGGTGGTAAGGGCAACAGTCCCTCCAATGTCAGGGTCATTCCTGATCTAGTCCATGCTGTGGTCCCTGGGTGGCAAGACCTTAGGCTGTGGATTCAGGTGGGGAGTGGACTGGGTGGGGGTTGGATGGGGGCGTGATACCTGAGCAGAGGACCCTGGCTGCCAGCGACTGGCTGCAGAGGTTGGAGTTGTTGAACCGCCAGGAGCAGTTGGAGAGGGTGGGTTCCCCTCCCATGCATGAGTAGTACATTCTGCCCGACAGGGAGTGAGGCAGCCCCTTGGGTATTGCGGCCACCGTCCCACAGCCCAAGGTCCGGCAGAGCACCGAGGCCTCCGAGTTGTACCACTCACTGTCGCACACAGTATTCCAGACCCCGCGGAAGTGCACCTCCACCTGCCCCTCGCAGTGGTCGGCGCCGCCAGTCAGGCGCCAGGACTGGTGCTCTGTGGGAGAGGAGTGGGAGGTCAGAGCTCAGATAGGGATCCTTTGGGCTGAAGGCCCCGCCAGACCATACCCACAGATGCAAACACCCACAGCCCACTGGCCTCCGGCTCTTGTGTACTCCCCATTCAGAAACTGCACCCCCGCCCCCAATCCCCCCAGCACCTGTCCAGTCTGCGTTGGCTGACCCTGCTGTGATTCCCTGCATCCAGGTTACTTGGTGTGGTCCATGGGCCAGCTGTGTCACTATTGCCTGGAATCTTGTTTGAAATGCAGACTCTCAAGCCCCGGCCCCGACCCATTCTGAATCAGAATCTGTTAACAAGATCCCCCCACCTGCATTCCCGTGTGCATTAAAGGAAGCACTGGGTAGACGGGAACATCCTGGCCTCATCTGGTGCTACAGCCTCCTCAGGGGCTCCCTTTCCCTTGCTGCCCTGAACCAGGGGACACCTCCCACCCAGGAGGAGCCTCATCTCTAGTGTCACCTGCTCCAGGAGGTGGGCAGCCTCATCTCGCCAGTTCCGGATTGCTAGCTGCCTCTAAGTGCCTCCCGGCTTCCTTGCTTAGAGCATTTACCACTCTCCTCTGGATCACCTTCGTCTGGGTCTCATTTTCCCTCCGGGGCTGCGCCCGGGGGAAGGGACGACCCCTCCTGCACCAGCTCCAGGTCGTCCAGCAGGCCTACAGCAAGTGTCGGGGGATGACCGCCCACTGACCTGAACACACCACGCCGGCGTCCTCCTTGTGGCCACAGAAGCGGTCACTCGGCAGCCCCGGGCAGTCCCACAGGTAGGCCTCGGCGCCGGAGCAGTTCACCTGGTCCCGGTGGATGGGTCCTTGGCCCGGAGCGAAGTGCAATCCTGGCAGGGCCTGGATGGCCCAGCCGCAGCTCAGTTGCCGGCACACCACGTGGGCATCCTCCAGGTCCCACGTGTCGTCACACACTGAACCCCACTGGCCGTGCTCCAGCATCTCCACGCGGCCGGCGCATGGGCTGCCTCCATCCACCAGCCGCAGGGCGCGGTTCTCTGGGAGTGGGAGGCCAAGGGGTTTGGGGATGAGCGGGTGAGGGTGAGGATGGGGGGCAGGCCGGGATCGGGCGGGATGGTTGTGGGTGGGGCTGTGGGCCCAGTGAGATGGGCTGGCAACCCAGTGGGCAGGACTGGGGAGCCCTGTTAGGGCTGGAGACCCGATGGAGCAGAAGTGGGGGATCCTGGGGCAGGGGATCCCCTCAAGGCTGCAGACTAGTGGGTGGGGCTAGAGACCTGGTGGAGACCTGGGGCCTGGAGAGCAGGTTTGGGGGTTGGGGAGCAGAGGCAAGGGACACTGGGAGCCCAGCATATTTAGGTACATGGCGATTAGGACCGAGAGAGAGGTCCAAAGCTAGGGGGCGGAACTGGTAAATAAGGGCTAGAGACCCAGTTAGGACTGGGGACCCACTGGGTCGGGTTGGGGACCAAGCCGGCGAACTGGAGATCTGGAGGTAGATCTGAGGAAACGCTCAGAACTGGACAGGATGCAGTGCATCCGTCCTCCGTCCGGCGTGGAAACCAGCCGTGTTTGCGTTGGGGTGGGTGGAGGTGGAAGTCCTTAGGGCGAGGCTTGGGTCTCGTGGCCAGGGCTGGGGACCAGGTGTGCGGGGCAGTGGCTGAAGGCCTGGGGGCTGGGGCGGCGGGGGCCCAGGTGGTGCGCGCGGAGCAGAGCGCCCTACCTGCGCAGGTGAGCTCGACCGGCCTCCAGTTGCTGCTGCACGCGTGCTCCACCACCTCGCAGAGCCGCCACTCGGCGCCGGTGCACTGGACGGCGGGAGCCAGGGCCTGTGTGGAGTTCGCGGCTCCGCTGGCGTTCCCCGCGCCTGGGCCGGGCGGCAGCTCCGCGGTCGGCGGCGCACGATGGCCGGCCGGCCCCGCCCCGCCGCAGCCCAGCGCAAGGCACACGGCTTCGGCTGCGCGGCCATCCCAGAGCGCCCCGCACGCGGGCTCCCAGGACTGCCCGAGCCGGACCTCCACCGTCCCGCTGCAGAGGCTGCTTCCGTTCACCAGGCGGACCCCGAGCTGCTCCCCTGGAAGCGGCAGGTGCGAGCTGAGTCTGGACCGACTCGGACGCTGCCAAGCCCAGGGATGGGGTTGGGGGTGGGCCGGGCCTGCTGAGTGACCTTGGAGAGAACCCTCCCGGACTCGGGGCTTCCGCCTTGTAGTCTACACAGGGGACTGGCGGGGTCCTCCCTAAACCCCCTTTGAGGCCTAACCCTCTGGTTCTCCCTAGAGTTAGGAGAAGGGGGAGCCGAGGGTGACTCCAGAGGTTAGGATGCCTTAGGTCCGGGGTGACAGAGAATGAGTCGTCCCCTTCCCACAAGCCCTCCTCTCTCGCCCATGTCTCGCACCCTTGTGTGAAAGAGGGCAGAGTTCTGGGGTCAGAGGTCCTTCCTGGCGCTGTGGGTGCATGCTTCCCTCCCAGGCCCCTCTGCTGTTCTGACGGTACGACCGTGCAGGCTGCCCCCTTGACCCTGGGACCCTGGAGGACAGACCTGGGGTTGGTGATGGGCTGCTTCAGTAGACGGCGGTTCTCCCTTCCCCAGAGCCCCTTCTTGGGGAACCACCTGCCCATCTTTGCCCAGGATTACACCCCCAGTGCATCAGCACATAGCTGTGCACAGAGTATGTCCTTAACAGACCTGTTGAGTTAATCAAGGATCCACCTGGTGACCCCCCCCACCCTCACCAAGTATTCTTTAGCTTGTTCTCAACAAATCCCCTCCAAATGCTCCCTGACCACCTGACCACATGTATGTTACACTTTGTCAATGGTCTTTCAAAGGTGGCAGATCTAAGATCTCAGAGTAGAAGTGATGCTGAGGCTTCAGGCACTGGGTTAGGAAGAAGGGCTCCCTGCCCCCCATCCCCCCACCCCCAGTACCGTGAAGGTCCATTTCCTTTCCCGTCACCCCAAGGCACCACCTGTTCGGCCTCAGAAGGTTGACTGTGGATGCAGAAAGATTGTTTCCTCACCTGGCTCCAGGGGCTGGCTCCCCGCACTGCTGCTGGTGTTGGGCTGGCCAGGTGGGGCTGGAGACGGGTGACCTGAAATTAATCAGCAACAGCCGTGGTAGGTGAGTGAGCTCAGGTAGGGCGGTCACAGAGTTGCCTTGAGGAGTGAGGGGCACTTTTGGGAGCCTGCCGTGGCTCTATGGGGACTTGGGAAAGGCCTGGTCCCAGACCTTGGGCACATTTGCACCCTTTCAGGGTGGACAATTCTCAAGCTCTAAGGATGAATTTCCCTTTCTTTTAATTATGCACACCTCCTTTGAAATCAGAGCAGAGCAGAGAGGAATGACCGCTTTAGGGCCACACCCACTTACTGGCTGAGTGACCTTGGAGGGTTACTGACCTCTCTCAGCCAGAGTCCCATTTTGTTGGCCATAACGCTTAGGAAAGTACTGTAAAGCTAAAAAGAGACAATACCTGTAAAACAGGCATTGACAGAGCAGCTCAGAAATGGGAGTTAACATTAGGAAAAACATTTTTGTTTGGAAATTAGGTTTGAGAAATTCAAACCAGACTTGAGGGTGATTGGTGCATCCTGGGTGGGGTACCACTGGACTACAAGCACTTTTGGACCCTGCAAAACTAACAGTCACTGAGGGCCAATTATATGCCAGGTCTTTGTGTATGTTATTCCATTTTCCCTCAGAGATACAGTGAGGTAGATACTAGCATTCACTTTTTACTAATTAGGAAAAGGAGGCCTAAAGAATAGAAATTGATTGCCTGTGCCAGATAGTGTCTCTTTGTCCTTCCCAAGCAGCCATGCACTTGGCCCCGGCAGCCTGGCCTGTTTGCACTGAATACCATCTTCGGGGCCCTTTGGCTTTTTTCAGCTCAGCTGATGGGGAGCCCCAGCAGAGACAGGACAGAAGTGTAGCATCTGTCCCCCAAGCTCGTCCCCATTAGACGCCTTGGCAGGCTGTGCCCCTCACCTGAAGGTCATCGTTCCTCTCATGATGGCCACGTCTCCTTGACTCTCTCCTGGGTCTCGCCGACCACTCCCTGGTCTTGTCTCCTTGAACTCACTGCTCCTAGCTCCTGGTTACTACATTGCCCTTTGTAAATAGTCCTCCTGTGATAAGCCCCCTTCAAACTCTCCTATTTTCAGTGTGCCACCTGTTTGCTGTTGGGATTCTGACTCATACGTGGCCCGAGGCCACCCAGCTATACACAATTAAGACTCAGTACACACTCTGCCACTCAGTGGCAGAGCCAGGATTTGAACTGGCATCAGGGACTCATCAGCCCACTTGCTGGGCATATTCCAGTTTGCAGAAGCCCAGAGGGAGGGCTGTGGCCGGGATGGTTGTGCTCACGAAGGAGCTCTACATTTCTGGGTCTTTCTTGCACTTAGGTTGGGGCAGTTGCCGCGTAGGCAGAAGGACATGTGCCTGCTGCTGGGCCAAGGCAGGCAGGAGGCAGCGAGCCTGCTCCATCTCTGTCTTCTCTGTTGTGGTGGTATTAGAGGCCCTGGGTTCCAGACGCAGCTACAAGATAGAGGCAGATGTTGACCCAACTCAAATATCGTGTAAGAAGTGAATCTTTATTGTGTTAAGCCTTGAAGGTTTGGGAATGTACTTGTTCCCACAGCCAATCCTGGCTTGGCCTAACAGGTACAGGGCCTGTGGACTCAGGTGTGCTGCTACACATTCTCAGCCTCACCTGAGAAAATCCCACGGACTCACACCCAGATGGGTGCGCATGTACACACGTGCATACATGCACATGCACCCACACACGCACACACACACACCCTTGCAGGCACTGCTCTCCTTCAGCATGCATCAGGGCCACTCCATCACTCAGACAGAAAGTAATCAGGCCTTTAATTGCCTGCCCTCACCTACTCCCTGGCTGGCTGCCCAGCCTGACCCCCTGAAGGGGAAATGAGAGAATTCAGAGCACAAACTCCACGTCTAATGCAATATTCGGAGCAAGAATTCAGGTGCCCACAGGTTAGAGTCTCTGAATCCCGGTTCCCACAGCAACGGTCCCAGGGCTCCCGTGTAGTTTTCAATATGTGGGCTGGGGATTGAGGGTGGGATTTGGGATGCTGACTGCAGTGAGCAGTTAATATGTGTGATTGTGGAGTACATGTGAGTGTGTAGTTGTGATCATGTGTGTATGACTGTGTGTGACTGTGTGTATGTATGAGTGTGGGTGTGCGTGTGCCCCTGTGTGTGTATGAGGGCTCAGTTTTGTAATATCTGTTCAGTTCTGCATCATCTCTCACTGGGTCTGGGAAGCTGCTTTCTCAGGCATAAAGGCACATACATTTTCTGCTAGACCAGAAACCAAGGCAGGCAGGGCCCAAGGCCGAATCGGCCATGTGTCCCTCAGGGTGCCCTAAACAGAGTTTGTTGATTGACTAACCGATGAAGGAGTGGGCAGGAACCATCAGCTCTAAGGACAATGGTGGCCAAGGCAGTTTTGAGACTAGGGCTTGTTTCCTTGTCACAGGCATTTTCCCGTCCCCTGTCCCAGGGAGGGAGCCTGGCTGTCGTGTTCTCTGACTTCCACGCTGCAGGAACCAAAGGAGAAATTACCTCCCAACTCCCTCCATCCAGGCCTCAGTTCACGGAGGGCCCAGGGCAACATCAGAGCTTCCGAGATTGTCACTGCTGTTGCCTGACCCTGTGCTTCACACTGTTCTTTAAATTGGATTCTCTTTTTGCTGAAGTAAATTTATTTGAAAAGGAACCTTTACCCTTTCCCAGGAATTCACTTTATAGCATTAAGCTACTCGAACATAAAAATATTCATCGCAGTTTTTTGAACAGCGAACAACTGGAAACAGAGTAAATGCCCATCTGCTGGGGAAACTGCTGAATGAATTATGGTCCATACATAGTGTGGCATTTAAGACAGCTTTTGTAAAGAATGAAGTGGACTCCTACCAGCTGGAGGGATTTTCATGCTATCTTGAGTAAGGAAGCAAGATGCGGAGAAGAAAATATGGTACAACATTTGTAAATTGATGGCCCTCCCCCAAAAAAACCCTCCTATGAATTGGTATGATTATATGAGCATAGAGAAAAATATGGAAGAACACACACCAGATTACTGAAATGGATGAATTAAAAAGGTGGGCTTCAGGGGAAGGACAGAGTAGGACCAGCTTGTGGGGGCATGCATTCCCAGGGCCCTGCACTTAGGAGGGCCCTGGGCTTGGTTGAATGCTCTGCCGTCCCCATCAAGAAATTCTTAATAATTTTTTAACAAGGGGACCTGAATTTTCATATTGCACTGGGCTCTGCAAATTATGGAACTGGTCCTGGGGTTCAGTTATGCTAATGGAAGATTAGGGAAGGAAGACAGGAAGCAGGCAGTGGAAGATAAAGATAAAAAGCTGTACTTTGGAAGGTCATGTATGATATGATTCCATTTCTGTAAATTTAGGTACATAGGTAGATATGCAAGAAGGAAATATAAAAACATAAATGGGCTACATCTATAGCTTTTCTTCTTCCTTCCTAATTACAACCCTTAAATAGAATTCGTGCCTCATATCGAATTTACCGAGTATCATAATTCCTCCAGGTGGTAAAGATACCTTGAGGCAAGTGCTGGGCATAGAAGCCACAGGGCATAAATCTGCAAAGAAGTAAAAAGCTAACCTTTGCAAACAATATGGCTTCTCTCTCACTTACCAACTTTACATTTCCCTGTATGGCCCCGGAAGATGACTGGTTAGCCAGAGACGGGTAAGATTCCTCAAGGGAGGAACAACCTAAGACAGGCACAGTCGCAGGGGGGCCATCAGGTGAGAATTTGGGGATCAACAGAGGTGAGGCTCAGAACCTCACCCCCCCTGCTTTGAGAGAAATCTTCTGCATCCGTGGATGTCTTGATGCCCTTGTCTAGCCTGGATTAATACTTAGTCCATAGGCACACACCTGATCATCTGATCATCCACATTTGCCTTCTTACAGCACTAAACTATGTTTTCTACCTTTATCTTGCATCTACCTACCACTTCAGCATTTTATTAAAAATAAAAATAATAATAATAGTAGGAGAAATGGGGGATCAACATATAGATCAAGTACAAAAATCAAACGAATATTCATATTTGACCTGATTGTTTATAGGTCATATTGCATGATCAAAACCGAAAGTTTCTGTGATGACTGCCCCTGTACTGTTCACCATGTAAGAATTTATTCACTCTGTAAGAATTCGTTCACCATGTAAGAACTTGTTCGTTATGCTTCAGAAGATTGGAGACTGACGAGAATTAGGCTTGAGATGGATTAATGATTGTACATTGAGCGTTGACCCCCCTATACTGAATTTTATTGTTGTTAACAACCATTTGATCAATAAATATGAGAGATGCCCTCTCAAAAAAAAAAAAAACAAAAAAAAACATAAATGGGCTTGTCTTTGTTGCCTAAAATAGAAGGTAATTGTTCAAATAAATAGACTGAAAATAAAGCCATGTTAGAAATGTTGAAAGACATATCCTCATCAAATAGGGACTCTGACAGGATCAGAAGGAATGACAGAGCTTCAAAAATAAGATAATTATTTTTCTTGCCATGTGGCTCAATGTTCTTTAAAGCCAAGCTCATTTACCACCTGAAATTATCCTGTGAGCCCCAGAAAATCATCTTGAGTTGTGGATGGAAAGTTATGGACCTCCTGGAAACTTATGGACCAAGAAAGACAGGAGCCCAGGAAGGCGGTAGCTTTTTCCAGCCAGTCCCAAACAGAATGTGACAAGCACCTGGATGGGGTGGCCTGAGGAAGATACTGAGGGAGGATGCAGTGAAGGTGACTGAGGACAAATGGTGAGCCCAGTGCCACAGCAAGCCCGGCAGAGACACTTCCAGTCCCTGCGGGGCTCACCGGAACACCGCCCCAGGTACACCCAGTGCACCCTACCAGGGGTCGGGTAAACGCCGACTACACTGGAGGGTGCCTGGCTCCATCAGATGTGCTGAGAAGGAAGTGGGAGCGTGCTGTGTTACTCCTGGGGAAGAAATGAAGAGCTCGTGTGGTTGTTGGGTCAAAGTGTTTCTCCTGACAATGTCAGAATTGCTGGGGGTACAGGAGAGGGAACCCTGGGCTGAGCACTAGGAGAGGCCAGTCCTGGCAGATTTCTATCATGAGCTTGCTACGTGGCCTTGGATGGGTCCTCTGTACTCCCTGGACTTGTTTTCTCACTTGCAAGATAATACATTGATGAGCTTTCTGATCTCTTCTAGTCCTTACCTCCTTTCATTATAATTAGATAAAATGTATAAAGAAAAACAACATCTATTGAACACTTACAGTCCACCCCCTAGATGATAACTGGTATCAGTGGGTTTTGCTTGTATGTGAATCCTCACAACTGGGGGTTACAGTTAGCATCCCTGTGTCTTCACTGAGAGCACTGAAACAGAGAGGTTAAGTAAATTACCCAAGGTCACCCAGCTGGTCAGTAATAGAGGCAAGATTTGAGCCTGGGCAGTCTGGCTCTAGAAGCCACCCTTTTAACCATACAGTGTATTTCATCCAACATCCTGTCTATACAGATGGGAAATCTTTCCTACTTCCTCAGTCTATCATTACAGAGGTGGATTCCTCATATATGAAGAGCTCATATATATAAATGCATGTAAATCTTGAGATCTTTTTTGTCCAAACTGGAGAATTGTATGGTGTTGCACTGTCCACTATGGTATCCAGCCACTCGTCGCATGTGGCTATTGAGCACTTGAAATGTTGCAAAGGCAAATGAGGCCCTGAAATTTTCATTTTACTTAAGTTAATTCATTCCAATTTTACTTTAAAAACTGATATTCGATCCAGTCATTGGAAAAACTTCAAAAAAATGTCTTGAGCAACTTAAATATGTGACTCTACCTTTTCAGTTGTAAATTTTACAAAATCTAAATACGAATCAAGTAGTTCTGATGAAACATTAGCGTCCAAATTGAGATGTGCTTTAAATGCAAAGTATACGCTGTATCTTGAAGCACTGGGAAGAAATAAGCATGTAAAATAGCTTATCAATAACTTTTTATATTGACAGCATGTTGAAATTATATTTTGGATATACTGGACTAAAAAAAATATTTTTAATTAACTTCACCTGTTTCTTTTTGCTTTTTAAGATGTGGCTACTAGAAAATTTTAAACGACAAACATGGCTCACATCTCAGACAGTGTGGCACAGGGCCTCAGCCCCTCTCTGATGAGCTATTAACCAGTCATTTAGACAACCTAAGCCTTGTTCTGTCTTCCATTATCTGGAGTTAATAATGCTTTTCTCAGAAAGTTTTTTGTAAGGAAGTGTTCTATGAACTGTTGACACCATGAAGGTGTGGTTATCATTTTTGCCCAGGCCAATGATCTCACTGGCCTGATACAAAACTGAGGCCCAGGGCACGCATGCCCCAAGGTCTACAGCTAGTCAGACTTCTGGGGCAGTGGTCTCCCCGGTTAGCCCAGCTGATGCTCTGGGGCACTGCCAGAGTTGGGGGTGGGGTGTGCCCTCTCCAGGACTGGCACCAGGCCCCTGGGACTGCAGTGGACCCCCCTCCCCCAAGCTTCGGGAGACGTGTGGGCCCTGCTGGTTTGGAGCCCGCCATGAATCTTGTTATGCAGGCCAGCCTTTCATGGCCTGGGCAAGGATCACAAAGGCTGTGAGAACCCTGGCTGGTCTGCCTCCCAAGGCCCTGGCTTGGGCCCCAGCTATTCAAAAGGAGGCAAGGAACTTGTCCAGAAACCTACCTGGAGCACCAGTACACCATGATGGGGACAAAGCAGGAGATGTGAGCTCTCTCTCTCCAACACCGAGGACACAGCAAAAAGATGGCTGCCTGCACATGAGGACGCGGGCCCTCACCAGACACCAGATATCCTGGCACCTTGACTTTGGGCTTCCCAGCCTGGCACTGGGCATAGTACATGGGTCATAAAGGATTGCTTTGAGCAGTGTGTGGATAACGTATGAAAAATGCTTAGGACGTGGCATATGGCAGCTGTCATTATTATCCCCCATCCTGAGGCTTTGGCCTGCTTTTTCTTATCCGGCCCTGAGTAGACACAGGAGGGAAGCTGGCCATCAATTACACATTCCTTCCCAGGCCTAAGGATGGCTCTGAGGGCCCCTCAGCCCTCTTCTTTGCCGAGGGGCAATTCCAGTTCCCCAAAGACTGCACTCCTCCTGCTTCCCTCTGTCTCTCCTATGAACCTCAGCAGAGCTGCTGCACATTCACACCTTGCCGCTCCCTGCCCTGGCTCTGCAAACATGGGGCCCAGTGCCCCTGGAGATAAGCCGTGGACCGCAGTTGTCATGGTAACAGGAGTTCCTCCCAAAGCCAAGGCTCCTGTGGGCCTGGCCCGAAGGCTTGCTCAGGCGCCCACGCCAGAGCGCACCTTCTCTGCAGCTGCCAGGAGCTAAGAGGAGACACCACCAAGCACAGGGGATCGCAAGCAGCTCAGCAACAATCCCAAGGTAACAGGAAGACGGTGGCACCAAGAAAACCTTTCACAGGCCCCATCCGCTTGATCCCCCGTAAAGATTAGGACCACTGAATGCAGGAGGTGGATGTCAGGTCCCCCTCAAGAATTCTGATTGAGTGGGTCTTGGATGGGACCCTGAAATCTGGTTTGGAAGGAACCATTTACCAGATCTGGACAGCAGAAAGGGCACTGGATTGAAATCAGGCATGCCTGCATTGGAAACCCAGCTTCCCCCCTTACTTTGGGGCTGTTGGGCAAATCTCTTCACATGCCACACTTGCCTCCCTCACCTCACAGCACTGAAGTGAGATAATAAGAAAAACCCAACACCTGGCCCACACTGGGTACCCACAAAGATCTTACTGAATCAACGCATGCAGATATATATGCACCATAGATGTATATATGCACATATGTACAGGAGGTAGAAAGAGCAGATTACAAGCAAAATATACAGGACGATCATCTCCTTATAAATGAAATGCATGGAAAAATGGCCAGTGATACTTCATAAAGTTGAAGATGCTCATACTTTGACCCCAGACCTATGCCTTTATGTATATATCCCAGAAAAAAATTCTCTGGTATTTTCACACACAGCCATATACTGGGATTTTCGCTGCAGCCCTGTTTGTAGTAGTTGAAAACTAGAAGTAATCTAAAAGTCCATTGGCAAGAAATAATTAAAAATACCATGTTATATTTATAGATTGAATTATTTAGTTAAAAAGAATGAACTAGATCATATCTATTCAGTTGGATAGATACTGAAAACATCATACAGCCAGTGAGAAAAATTGGTTGTAGAACAGTATGTCCAGTATGATGCTATTTATATAAAAGTATAACACATGTACCAATACCATATTGGGTGTTGATACATTTTTGTGTAATAAAAGTATAAAAACATAGAAGAGAAGGGTATACACACCACATTTTGGAGTGTGAGTGCTCTGGGGAAGGAGGGCTAGGAAGTATTTCAGCAGAGTCTGTACGGTTTTCTTTCTTATTAAAATTAGATCATTTTGCCAAATGTGGCAGAAATGTAAATATTTCTTAAATCTGGGTCGTGGGGGTGCATGAGCTTGTTAAAATACTCTCAGTGCGTTTCTGTGTGTTTGTAATATTTCTCACTAACAAATTATCTGGAAGATTCTATAGTAGGACAGTAGCCATAGTTACCTTTGAAGGTAGAATTCCTGGTAAGTTTTTTCTTTGCTTTTTTGTGTTTTCTAAATTACATTTGTGCTATATGTAAGTCTGTGATAAAAATAAAGAAAACAATTTTAAAAATGAGAGCATATGTGAAAAACCTTTGTAAACTGTTTGAATCATACCAATGCCCACTGCCAATGATTCTTGTGCATTTATAATGGGTAAGAAATAAGGGTTTTTAAATCATTTTAAATTATTTAATCTCTTTCACGATGCCCAGAAGTAGGTATTATTATGATCCTCATATTACAGGTGGGGAAATTTAGGATCCAAGAGGTAAGGGAACTTTCCAGAACAACAGGGCTCTAAGAGACAAAACAGGATTTGAACCCAGACAGAGGGTTTCCTGGGCTCCCTTAATTTTCACCTGATAAACACCTCAGGGCACATAGTAAATGCCCAACAAATCCTGCTTACTATTATTATTAATGGAAGTCTCTGTAACTCACCTTCACCAGCATTTCCTGAGTCGTGCCCATGGCCAGGCCTGCTCTGGGCTCTGCTCCCAGGAAGGTGGAGGGGAGGGAGCCCCCCAGGTCTACTCTCAGCCAGCGTCCAGCCACAAGGCCCAGGTGTCAAGAGCTGACTTGAATCCCATCTCTCTGTGGTAGGTGCAGAGGTGTGAAGGACGTGCTTGAAGGACCCAAAGATGGGAGAGTCCAGGAAGTTATTGCAGGGGAGGTGACCTTTGGGTCTGGCCTTAAAGGTCAAGGAGCATTTCACTGGGGCGGGGGAGCAGAACCACATTTACTGAGGGGTCCCTTTGGGCTGAGCGCTTCACATTCATTGGTGTGCAGAGCCCTCCTGACAACCCTGTGAGGAAGTGCCGTTATGAAACCCATTTTACTAACAAAAAGGCTCAGAGAAATCAAGTTACTAGTCCGAGGTCACAGAGCTCTGAGTTGACAGACCCAAAATTCAAATCCAAGAGTGTGCCCCAATTCAGTCTTTCCACCGTGTCAGGCAGCTTTGACAAGGGAGGAGGCAGAGGGGCATTCTGGGTCGGGGTATTGTGTGAGCCGAGACCGGGAGGCAGGACAGGGCCTCACGTATTAAGATAGAGACTCAAGTATGTGAAATACAAGAATAAAATCCCCCAGTGCTTGGCCCTCTGTGCAGAGGGAAGGGCTGGGTTTCTGGATTTCAGTGGAAGCTGAAACTGCTGGGCCGCACAGGATTTTCCAGGGAGCCTGTCCCCACCCACCAGCTTTGGGCTCTGGTCAAGTCCCCAAGAACTTCTGGAGCAGCAGTCTGGGGGTGAATGCAGCTTGAGTGTGGGCATAGCATGAGAACTCCCCCATGCTGGCATCTTTCTGAGGTGGTCTAAAGCCCCCATGAAAGAAGGGTCCCCTCAAGGTCAGGTGTCCCCAAGCTATCAGTAGGCATCAGCATCTCTCCTATGGAGGAAACGCAGCCCCTCCCGAGCAGGTGGGACTTCAGGCAGGTACCAGGATGTCTCCTGGGAGACAGGGACCCGCCCTGGCTCAGAGCAGCCACGCCTGCCCAGGCTCAAGCTTGTGCCCATCAGCCTCGTGCTTTGAGGGTCCCCTCCCACCCACCACCCACCAACCCACCTCTTCTCCTTAAACAAATTCAGGTTCACAGGGGAAGCTGGGAAGGCTCAGCCTGACTGTCCACAGCCATCTTGTGTCATCAGCAGCTGGGGGCTGGCAGGGGCCAACGGCCACATGGCCAACTGGGCCTATGAGTTCAAGTTCAGTAGATACATTTGGGTTCTCTGGAGGGGAGGTAACATCTGAAAGCCTAGGGTGGGCCCCTGCTTTACACACACGGCACACGCTCTCTTACTAATCTTCATCAGGGCCCCGTGAAGTGTCAGTTCTCCAGATCAGAAAACTGAAGCTTGGAGGGATGACATGACTTGCCCAAGGCCACAGTCACTAGGAGGGGGGCCAGAATTCAACTTCAGGCGCTCACAGCCACCCCATACTCCACGAGTCCCGACTAGGGTGCCTCTCAGCGGCTTGAGGGCCTTTCACAGCCCGCCTATCTGACCCCTGCCACAGGGAGGTGCCCCTCCTGCCTGCCTTCCTCCCTGCCTCCCTCCCTTCCCTCCTCATTCACTCCCCCCTCTTGGCCAGGCTCTGGGCCAGGCGCCAGGCCGTGGTGGAGGACACAAATGTACTCATAGTTGATGATGACCAAGTAGAAATGCTCTTCCAGGGCTCAGAACCAAGCGCTTTAGAAGTAGAGGTGGGAGGACGTAACTTTGACTCCAAAGAGCAGGGGACAGCTGGGAGGGGTCTTAGAAGTAAGTAGGAATTCTGAGGGATGAGAAAGGGATGGACAGACGATGGTACCCAAGGCTTTGCCAGACAGCCCGGGAGGTCTAACTTGCACCTTTCCAGGGGGTGAGTGGGCTGGGCAGAGGTCGTGTAGGGCAGTGACCTGCCGCTCTCCTGGTGTGGCCCCTTGCTCCCTGCCAGTTGCCTGGCACCACAGGCTTGCCTCCTTCTTTGCAACGGTGCTTGAGCCCTGATTTAAGTGCTGGGAAGACACTGCAGCTTCCTCTGCCCCTGAGTGCCCTGATGGCTAAGATCTCTGGTCAGTGCCTGTCCCCACGGTGTCTCCTATAGGCCTTCCAAATGGGGCAAGTAACGACCAGTTTAATGTTTGGTCAGTGCCCAAGTATAATGGGCCTTTGGCAAATTTGGGAGGGATTTAGGGCGGGTGTCCCAGGCTCTGGCTACCAGTATGCACTCCTTTGGGGTGAGGGTTTGGCTTAGCCAACTGACCACGCGCCTGCTTACTCCTAGCCACATCCCTCCCTCCCAATCCATGCCTCTGGCCGGTGACTTTGTTTCCAAGCTCCAGAGTCCTGGGGGGCACAGAAGACAAGAAGCTACCCCCATAGGGTTTGGGGCAGCACCACAGAGCTGGAAATGTGTGGACTTTGGAATCAGGCTAATGTGAGGTCGAATCTCATCTCTTCTTCCTAAAACCAGGATCTGGATTCCTTAACCTCTCTGAGCCTCAGTTATCTTTGCCCACATATTGGTGATGTTAATACCAACTCCTGGGGCTATCAGATGACTAGAGAAAATCAGCACCACAGGGCCTGACTCTTGGTAGCCATTCTGGCAACATTCTTTCTTTCTTTTTTTTTTACAGTTACAAACTTCAATTTATTAAATAATTTGGTCACAGGGATGGAAGTACAGCACAGGCAAAAGAGCTAATAATATTGCAATATATTTATGGTGACATAGTAACTACACTTATGGTGAGGCTTTGGTACCATAAACAATTGATGGATCATTTTGTTGTTCATCTGAAACCAACATCATCATGTTTTTAATCATCTATATTTCAACAAAAACTTTTTAAGGAATATCTGGGAACATTCTTGTACGATCCCTCACTACAGCTCTGAAGCCCCAGATACCTCCAAACTGGCAGTATTTTGAGAGCTCTGCTGGTGGCAAGACCTGAGCTGAACAGATGCATGGCTGTTCATCATCTTTATTTATTCCATGTGTTGTGAGAAATCATACATTTTGCTACAGACCTGTTAGGATAAATCATACCAGTGGCTGATCAGGCCCCTCTGAAACATTACATAACATGCAAGATATGCACCGTGTCTCTTTTTAAAACATTCTAGATCCTAAGTTTCACCTGGCCCCCTAAGACTCCAGGGACACCAAGGACCTGAAATGGTTTCTGGACTTCCCCTGAAGGAGCAGCTGTGTGGATCAGTTCTCAACATTTAAGGCCAGAAGAGTTACCCTAACTTCCCTTTTCTCTTTCTTTCTCCTCGCCTTCCTTCAAGGAAATCCTCATCAGAAAAGAATCTCTTCTATAAATCAATACGGAAAAGGCAAGCCAGAGAAAATGGGCATGAGAGCAGAGCAGGCCCTTCACAGAAGGGGAAACATGCAGGACCCATTGACCTGAAAAGTATTCAGCTCCACAGTGATCACAGAAATGCAAACAGGGCCATGGGTGGGGAGGTGGGGAGATACTATTTCACACCCAATAGATTAAGAAGTGTGATAATCCTGAGGATGAGAATGGGTATCATCAGGCACTTGGTACATTGCTGAGGGCAAGCAAAATTGGTACCACTACTTTAGAAAACATTTCCATAGTCATGACCCAGAAATCCCACTCCTGAGTCTCCAACGCACACGCACATGCACACACACACACTGCTACGGATTGAATTGTGTCCCACCAATAAAGATATGCTGAAGTTCTAGCTCCCAGGACTTCAGGATGTGACCTTATAAGGAGATAAGATCTTTGCAGAGGTGATCAAGTTAAAATGAGGTCATTCGGGTGGGCCCTAATCCAACAGAACTGGTGTCCTCATGAGAAGCAGACGTTTGGGTGCAGATGCATGTACAGAGGACGAATGCCACATGAGGCTGAAGGTGGAGATCGGGTGACACGCGCAGAAGCCAAAGAACACCAAAGTTTGCCAGCAAACCACCAGAAGGTAGGGGAGAGGCCTAGAATAGATGCTCCCTCATAGCCTCCGGGGAAACAATCCTGCGGACACCTTGGTCTTGAACTTGTAGTTTCCAGAACTGTGAGATGATAACTCTCATGCTGTTTGTTCACACATCAGTTTATGGTACTTTATTATGTAGCCCTAGGAAACTGAGTCACACAAAATCCTGCAACAAAGCTTGCCTCCAGGGTGCAGCAGGTGCTGGGGAGAGCCCGCAGGAGCTTCTGGGGAATTCTGGGCGGGAGGGGGAGGGGAGCCCCCAAGTTAGACGGATGTGCCCCTCCTTCACTTCCAGGTCTGCAGCCAGTAAACCCGCAATTGCTTTGCGGGACTGAGTCTTGCAGCTATGCTGACAAGGCTGGAGCTGAGATAGGCTGCACAGATGTGCTAGGATCTTCAGAGAGGGCTGGGAGTCTGCCTAGAACAAGAATCTGAGGGGCTGGCATTCGGGTTAGACCCATTTTTCCTCAAAGAAGTGGTGAAGCCTGGAATCAAATGCTGGTGTTGGCCCCTAGTGCCCATGTCCCCACAGCCACCCTGACGAATGTTGGCCAAGCCTAGCACGTGGCCATCAGCACACCCACCTTCACTCTGATGAGGCTGAATACCTGGGATGCTCCACAGACTTGCAAGCTCCCTCCTTCAAGAGTGAGTGGCTGTGCTCGGTGAGGGTGCTGGGTGAGACTTCTTTTAATGTGGTTTTATAACGTTTTTACAATAAGGATGACTAATGTTTACATTGTGTCTGAATTTTTGGCTGGAATAGGGTGGGAGTGACAATGAGAGCTGGTAGAACTGGGACCAGCCATTGTTATGACCTTGGGTAAGTACCTGCCCCTTTTGGGGGCCTCAGTTTCTCCATGGTAAAATGGGTGAGTAGGGCCAATTGGGGTCTGACTGCCGGAGGGGGACCGTCTCACCTCTCACTGCTTCTGACTGGAGGTTCCTGGCCAGACTGTACTCCCCCAACCTCACAACACAGCCCCCAAAGTCCCCGCTGCCTCCACCCACCCGGGCCTTCCACCTGTCAGCACACGGTTTCCCAAAGCAGGCAGTTCAAGGTTAGAGATCACATAGGACTGAACCCCACAGTAAGCAAATCCGCCCTTTTCCAGTTCTCCCGTCTTTGGGGTTATAAAATCTTGTGACGCTACTGGGCCTTTAACACCTAACATTTTTTGCAAGGGGGAGCTGACTCAAGCTGGGATAGTAGGCTACTTAACACCACTTTTGTTTTCAGTGTTTTATTTGCTTATTTGATATATTTTATTTATTGAAATAACATTGGTTTGAGATATATGACAGCAATAGAAGACTGCTAGGTTTAAATAAACTTACCGAGGCTCATAAATGGAGTTGGTTGTAAAAAGAATCTGTTAAATAATTGTATATACGTAAAGGCAAGTCAGATCACATCCGTTTACACTTAAAACGGCCCATGATTTCTCATCTCCTTTGGATTAATTCCACACCCTTGAATGGTCTGCTTCCCTGACACCTGCCAAGCCCCCCACCTCTCTCTCCTCCTCTCTCCCCAGCCCTCTGCAATCTCCTCTAGTAGGTCACCCACACTCCTGCCTCAGGCTGGCCTTTGTGCCCTCTGCCTGGAATGTCCTGGCGTCCCCAGCCCCTCCCATCAATCACACCTCTGCGCAGACGCCCTCAGAGGCCTCATCTGGATCCCCGTCCCAGTCTTTCTCAGGCTCCTTACTTTGCTCTACTTCCCTTGTTGCACAATTCCTCTGAGATACGATGCTATCGTCCAAGGGTATTTACTCATTTGTCTATTTTCTCCATGAGAATATAAGCTCCTTGAAGTGTGGGGCTTTGTCCCATTCACTCAGTGGCTGAAAACAGTCCCCAACACATGACACACATGATAGAAGTTCAATAAACAAATGGCAAAAAACTGCAGGTGGAAAGACAGCCAGTCCTGGCAGCACAAAGACGCCGAGCCGGACTCCAAATCTGAGGCGAGGCAAGATGGTGGCCATCAGAGGCTGCATCTGAGGGGCTCACATCTTGCTGTCATCAGCCCCAGCCTTCAAAGCACCAAACCAACTGGCTCCCACCCCCTGAGCCAGCCAAGAAAGCTGAGCGGGCAATTCTGCATGTACAAGGGACGATGGAGTTGCAATGTCACCATGCAGAATCTGTCCTCATAAAAACTGATTCAGGCCAAAATTATCAATAATGTTTCAACCAGAGGGGGAACAAAATACCTATTCTCAAAGGATCTTCCCACAAAATACATATTAAAAACAAAGGAGCAAAAGTCACTTTACCTAGCAGGCATCACCTCAGCCAAGCGGTCAAACTCAGCCCACCAAGACGGGACAAGCTGACGTCACGCGCCTGCTTCTCTGGATTTGATGCCTGGAGGTGGACACACCATCACTCCATGGCATTCTTGCCCAAAGAGGCACCATAACCATGGGGAATCATCAGACAAACTCAGATCAGGGACATGATGCAAGATAACCGGCCTGTATTCTTCAAAAAGATTAATGTCATGAAACGGAAAGAAGATCAAGAAATTATTCTGGATTAAAGGAAAATAAAGGACAAGAACAAAATGCAGCACATTACATGGAATTTTCTTTTGCCCTAAAAGATGTTATTGGGACAATTGGCAAAATCTGGAAAAGGGTTATAGATGGTCTAATAGTATCATATCAGTGTTAATTACCTGATTTTGATAAGTGTGCTGTGTTTATGTAAGAGAATGTCTTTATTTCTTTAAAAAAACACATTGACTTATTTAGGAGAAAGGGAAATTGTATTTACAACCTACTCTCAAATGGTTCAGGGAAAAAGTAATACATAAGAAAAAAGAGAAAATGCTAAAGCAATTGTGGTAAAATTTTAACAGTTGGGGAATCTGAGTGCAGAGCATATGGAACTTGAAACTTCTCAGTAAGGTTGAAATTATGTGGAAATAAAATGTTAAAAACAAAACAAAACACCAGAAGGAAGGCAGAGGCTGGGGACGGGCAGTCACTGGGGTGGCACAGGGAAGCCAGCTCCTGCCCTCAGCAGGCTGACATCTCAGAGCCCAACCAGGGTCACCTGTGCATACCTCAGATCACAGTGGACCACAGCCCTCCCTGCCAGCTCCCCATCGAGGTTGGGGGGTGATGCAGCTGGCTTGCCCAGGGCCCATGCCCTGCCCTCTGGGCAGTGTGGGAAGAGGCCCCACGCAGGGCCTGCAGACCTGCGTCTGGGCCTGTAACCTTGGGTGCATCACCCTGCACCTGCACCTTGGTTTCCTCCTCTAACGCAGGAATCTATGACTTGCCGGGGTTCCTTCCAGCTCAGATACTGTCGTGGTATTTCTAGAATCCTGTCTGGGGAGGGCAGCACATTTCTCCAAGGAGCATGGTTCATTGGGCCAGTGTGTTTAGCTCAGGAAGGCCAGTCTCACAAAGCAGGATGGACCTCCTCCCCGGCCTTGCCCCCAGGCGCCCCTCCTGGGAGAGAACACCCCAGCAAAAAATGATACTGACGTGTAGAGAAAATCCTTTCCCCAAGCCCCATGTGGAAAGAGGCAGTCGGTGGGGCTGGGCTGGCGTGCAAAAAGTCACTCTGGTCCCGCCCGACTCTGTCCGTAACCAGCTGTGTGGCTCAAGCTCTCTGAGTACCAGTTTGCACTTCGGTGAAATGGACAGAGCTGTGCTTGGCTGGCTCTATGCATAGCCATGGGGACACAGTGACTTCACCTTTGTGTCCTCCCTGGACTCAGTATGTGACTTCCAGATTGGAAGTGGGGTGCTCAGATGGGACCCCAAGACACCTGGAGAAGCTCCCAGCTCTGAGGCATCTCCTTATACACACAGCCTGTGTCCTCACACAGTCCTGGCCCCCAGCCCCATGCACAGCCTTTCTGGGCATCTGTCGGCACTGCTCGGAGAGCCCAGCCCAGATCAGGGTCAGGGAAAGCCCAGAAACTTAGAGACTAGAACTTCTAATGTGCCCTGCCACCCCCAACACACAGTGGAGACCTGGGGGCACCCCCCGCCCAGTTGCAGGAGAAAGCAGGGAATCATTCTGTCATTAGGGGACCTGAGTCCAGCATCTCCCAGGGGCCCCACAGCTTCCTCCTGAGCCCCTCAGCCCAGCCTCGCTGCCAGGCTGGCCTCTTGGAGGCTCCCCCAGCTGCCAGTTCAGGCAGAAGGCAGGCAGGAGTCTACAAAACGGAGGGTGGAAACTGGGGCTTCCCTCTGCTGTCCCACGAGCTCCTGCCCCAGCCTCGGGCCCAGGAGCAGTTGAGGCCATGGAGCCCTTTGTTTCCCCAAGCGCTCCAGAGCCATCACTAATAGAGCCTCATCCTGGCCCTGGGCTCGGGAGGTTGCTGGGGAAACTGAGGCTCAGAGCAGCTACTTGGCCAGGAAATGGCTTCTGACCTACAACTACCTTCAAGGTTTTTTCCATCCAGGTTCCATGACAACCCAACTGATGGTGGGTGAGTCCCCAGAGAACAGGGCAACTTTCCTGCAGACATCTTGAGGTAGATGGGGTCTGTCACCCAAACCTGACCCATTTTCCCAGGGCTGGGGTAGAGCATGGATTTAGGGTCCTAATGTCGAGCTAAACATCTACTAGCTGTTCATCTGTTAGCACTGTGATCTAGGAAAAGTCACTTGATCTCTCTTGGCCTCAGTCACTTAATGAGCAAAGTGGATTTAATAACTTAAACTTCCTAGGGCTGCAATGAAGAGAGAAAGCAGATTTGTGAATTTACAAAGTGCTGCGAAGGAGACCATTATCCTTGTGACTGTGTGTGCACCGTCTGAGGGCCAGTCCCTGCACTTGCATTTTCATGAGGATGAGTCAGGGCAAAGAACAGGGCCTGAATCTCAGCTCTTCCGGGACCTGCAGCCCCACCCACCCAACGTGCCCGGTGGGCCCAGCAGGGCTGACTGGTCAGTGACTCCCCAACGCCAGTCCCTCCCGGGCTTTCACCTTGCTTGTCCCACCACCAGGCTTCTGCTCAAATGGATCCTTCTGTCTGAAACGCTCTTTTTCCTTCCTATCATCTTGAAATTATAGACCCAAATCATAGATTCCCAAGAAGCTGCAAAAATAGCACAGAGAAGTTCCATGTACCCGTCACCCAGCTTCCCCCAGTGGTGACATATTGTGTAACTAACTAAATCAGCAAGACCAGGAAGCTGATACCAGCACAACTCACTATACACTAAACTCAGACCTCACCAGTTTCTGCATGCACTCATTTAAACAAACTGTCTTTGTGTCTGGGATACTTTTGCCATCCCTCTCTGTATGTGAAAGCCTTCTTGTTCCCCCTGTCCAGCCCCCGAGACAGCGGCATCCCCTTCTGGGAAGCCCCACGTCTCCGGGAGGCTCGAGCGCTCCCTCCTCGGACTCCCAGCTCCCGAGGCAGTGCAGGCCCGTGACGGAGAATGTGGATTTTGGAGATCTACAGACGTGGACTAAACTCAGCATCAGTCACCAGCCTGGGACAACATACATAACTTTCTGAGCCTCAGTTTCCTCACTTATAGAAAGGGGTGATTGCCCCAATGTCTGGGGAGGACAGGATAAACATAGCTGATGCTCAGAGAATATAAGTCCCTTACAGTGGATGGGTTATAGCTGTCACAGATTACACCCCTCTCACACCTATCCCAGGCTGACCCTGTGCATTCTGCCACCTTCCTCACAACACTGACAGTGTTCAAGGGCAAACCTTCACAGCTCATATCTCAGTGCTAGCACAAGGCCTGGCACACAGCAGGTGCTAAATAAATGTGACTAGATGGAGCCTACCACCAGGCAAGCTTACTCTTGGCTTCTGCACCACTTTAACTTCGCCTTTGTTCATTCCTGACCCCTGTGGGCAGACATCTATCTGCAGGGCAAACTCCATGAGGCTGGGCCATGGTGAGGGAAGCAGCTAGGACCCCAGACCTCAGAGGCCCCTCAGGGCTGTCCCTGGACTCAGTAGTGAGGCTGCAAGCCCTGGGGTGCAGCATCTGGTGGAGATGCCTCATATTTGCATGGATCCGCGAGGGCAGCCAACCGGGAGACAAGCCCCGCCACTTTTCCCAGTGGTCTGAGCATTGGGGGACCTAAGCACTTGTACCTACAGACTATGAACAGGTCTCTCAGCCTTGCTAAAGCTGGGTTTCCTCATCTATAGAATGGGGTTATCATGTGGGCAAGCGAGTTCATTGTGCAAACAGCATTAAGTTAACCACCAAATCCTGTGTTCACACGTACGAGAGCTTTGTCCTTGCTGCGCAGCATTTACAGGCTAGCATCTTTGAGCACTCTGTTTGGCCAATTTCAGATGCATTTTCTAAATTCACTTTCATTTCAGATGCATTATCTAAATTAGCAAAACCTTGGTGAGCTGGGTGTTTTTATTTATAGCATGCAGGCACAGAGAAACTAAGAAATGGGCCACACACAGCTGGGATTGGCAACCCAAGTCCTCCTGACGTGGGGGTCCCTGATTCTACATGGCAGGACACCAGCCGAAGTTGTCATGTTGTGCCGGTCCTAGGGTTCTACCAGTTGGATCTCCCCTGCCTTGCTCAACAAACCAGCAGAGTCTCAAAGAACAGACATAGAGTACAAGGATTTTTAGGCTAGGTCTTTAGTGTTCAATTTGTCCATTTTTCCAGGGAGGTAAATAGGGTCAGAGAAAGGCTGGAACTTGCGAGATTACCCAGCAAGCTAGAACCAGAACAAATCCGCCAAACCCCTGCCCACCTCACCCCTCCTCAGGGCCCCTCCTCCCATGCTGCAGCAGGGCACGTGAGTGTGGGCACCATCCCCAACGTCAAGGTTCGCCAAGAAAATCCAGGGTGCCTGGGACAGCCGGATCTGGGGCCCTGACATTCAGGGTGTTCCCTGAAATATTATCGTTTCAACATGTAATTCATATAAAAGTTATTAACAAGAAATTTTACATTCTTCTTTTGAACACATCTTCAAACTGCTGTGTATTTTACATTTCCAACACATCTTGATTTGGACTACCACATTTCACACGCACAGTACAGTGGCTACTGGACCAGACATCATAAACCGAAGGAAATTTAATTCTCTAACTTGTAAGAGGCATTTGTTATCTAAATGTCTTATAAGGGGACAGATTGCCCTACACCACTGTCCTTTCTCTAGATCAGCATTTCCGAAGTGTGGGGCAAAACCCCAAAGATAAGAGAAATGACCGAGGTGGTCACCGACATGACACTGAATCCTGCGAAATGACATGAAAGGCGTTAGGCCCCTTCATTTCCCTTTCAGCCTTTCTGATTCCTTAGAGGAGAAAATCTCCCCGGGTCCAGCTCTTACTGCCTCTCTGACACCTACAAACCCTCCCGGTTGAGCACAGAGAAAACAGCAACACATCTGGCTGGAATTTAATAACATCATTTTGTTCCCAATTTTCATTTTCACCATCATTACCATTAAAGTGAGTTACAAAGGCTTTATCCTTAAGGGAGCAATATAAAGGTCTTTTTCTAAAAATAAATGTATTTACATGTTGAAACATCAATTAATGGTATGAGGTGCATTGTCAGGTAGACAGCAGCTTTAGCAAACACTGGGAAGGGACAGAGTTTGGGAAGCCCAGGAAATTGCTTTGGGCAGCTCACCTTGCCCTGGCCCAGTGCTGAGGGTGGGAAAGTGGTCTGAGACTCCGTGACCAGGAGGGAGATGTCCAGGCCCGTCAGGGTCTGCTCAGTGCAGGCTGGGAATCTGGCGTGGGTATGTGCGAGCTGGTGGTTTCACGGGTGTGGTCCAGGGAGGGAGAGGGTGGGCTCTATACCCAAATGGTCTTGCCCTCCAAGCCCCTGTTCTGAAGCTTCAGAGGGGGTCACCTGCTTATTTCCCCTTGTCCCAAGGAGAAGGCTTATTTTTCAGCCTCATAGTTTGACAGCTGGGACCCAATTTAATTCCTGAGGAAGGGAGGCTGGCTCAGAGTAGGCCCGAGGGACTGAGGACGAACCACAGACTGACTGAAGGTCAGTGTTTCTTGCTCATTCTGGATCCCTCGTAATCATCTACATCTGGTCAAATGTGCGGGCCCCAACACCCCTGGAGCTGCCTGGTCCCTCGTCGCGATGGTGACAGCCATGCTAACTACCCCCACAAGTCACTGACCAGTGACCAGAGAGTCAGGCTAAGCAGGAGAAATATGCAGATGCCTGTCATCTGTTATTTTTATGCTATAAGCTGTAGTCTTGCCAGGCAGGAAGAGTGAGGAAAAAAAATAGAACAGTAAATACTTTTGTTTAATCCAGTCAAAGCCCTGGGTTGGTGGAGACAGAGGAGTGGGTTGTATAACTGAGATCCAGAGGTCATGGGTCTAGGGCCCAGCCCAGCTGGAGGGCACAGACTGTCAACAAGGGCACTTACGGCTGGCAGCAGCACACGAGAATCATATCTTATATTTTGGCAAAACAACAAAAGAGCTGACCTCATCTCAGTCCACTGAGACGGAAACTCCAACCTGCTTGATGACCCAAGGTCCATGCAGTGGTACAATGCCTTCTCCTGGAGAAGAGGCTTTCCAGCCCAGGAAGAATTTTAAAAACCGAGATGAGGAGATAAACAAATCCCCATAATACTTGTACATTTGTGTTAAGTTTAAGATGGGTCAATGTCTATGAGTTTTCCTGTACTTGGGACGTTGAAGAACATTTGGCCACTAGAATTTCTTGCTTGTGATCAAGTAATTGACTTTAGTTGAAATTCAGGTCGAAAATTTAAGAGGGTTTGGCAGTGTCTGCAAACATTATTAGAATATTTAAGAGAACTTAATATTCCCATGGTTTATAAATTAGGTTTTTAGGTCTATAGGCCATTCTTTGAAATCCTTAGGAAGGTCTTGTTTCTTAGAAGTATTTAAAGCATATATAAGACAGTCAAATCTGTTAAATTTGTAAATACAGTTTAGAATATCTGAGGCAGTGCTACCAGTATGAATATAATATGAGCTACATATGTCATTTTAAATTTTCTTGTAGCCACTTTTTTTAAAAAGGGAAAAGGAATAGGTAAACTTAATTATAGTAATAAAATTTCTTTAGCTCAACATATCCAAAATGTTATCATTTCATCATGTAATTCATATACAAGTTATTAACTCTGTTGTGTATTTTACGTTTCCAACACATCTCCGTTTGGACTATCACATTTCACATGCACAGTCCTGTGGCTACCAGACCGGACATCACAAATCTTAGGGAATTTAATTCTCTACATTTGTAAGGGGCATTTATTATCTAAGGAAGCTTACTCTGTTCAACCCGATTTGATAAAATATTTATCGAAGACCCCTTGACAGTCATTGTTAAAAAATTACTGGCCTTGCAAAACTGAAGGAACAAAACAGCAGCAGACTCACAGACTCCAAGAAGGGACTAGCGGTTGCCCAAGAGAAGGGGATGGAGGGGTATTGTGATTGGTACACATGGGATGTGTGGGGGTCACAGGGAAGACAGTGTAGCACAGAGAAGACAAGTAGTGACTGTGGCATCTTACTACACTGATGGACAGGGGCTTCAATGGGATATGGGGGGGACTTGATAATATGGGTGAGTGTAGTAAACAGTGTTTTTCATATGAAACCTTCATAAGAGAGTATATCAGTGATACCTTAATAAAAAAATTACTGGCCTTATAAATAAAATTAATTTGCAGATTAAACTTATAGGTTAAGGAAAAAATAGATTTTTAAAAATGTATTAATTCAAGAAAGTCTTTTTTTAAGTAGCCATAAGTAGCCTTTTCAGTACACAACAGCAGCCTTTCAAGACGTCAGCAACCACAGTCCAGAAGGAAATTAGAGTCACCAACCTCAGCACTGCCCTGGTGGGAAAGGCCTGGTCCTTTGTTACTATGTTGCACAAAGAGTATCAGATCTGACAAAATCCTTAGGGATTGTCTGCCCAAAGCACCCCACTCCGCTGACAGGACACAGGTCCAGATGGAGGAGGAGCACACAGTGAGGTAGATGCAGGACCCTGGCAATGCCCCCCCACCCCCTAGCCCTACCCCTTCTTCTCCAGTCAGGGGCTTTCAGTTCATTCTGCCTCCTCATCCCCAGTTGGCTGATCAGGAAACTGAGGCACAGAACTGGAGAGTGGGTGGAGAGATTGGTCCTGGACCCAGGCCTCCAGGGAGCACCAGAGAGAACTGGAAAGTGCGGTCCCTGCTCTGGTCACTCAGCAGCTCAAAGCAAGGCCTGACGGGGGATAGTCGAGAAGCCAGGCCAGCCTGGCCAGAGAAACAGCTGCGTGAGGCCTGGGATGGGACTAGACCTGGGGCTCCAAGGGCAGCGGGAGAGGGGAAGCCTGACCGAGCACCAAGGAGCCATGTGCAGGCCTGCCAGGGCCCAGGAGGCCCAGACTCGCCAACCGAGGTCCCAGGGCAAAGCTCAGTAGCCCTACCTGGGCTGCATGCAGCCTTGGAGAGAGGGCCCTCGACTGTCCTTGTGGGCCCCGTTTTCTTCCCAGCTGCACGTCCTCCTTCTCCATTGCTTTTCTTTCTTTCCTTTTGTTTTTCTCCTTGGAGGCCCTGATCTTTCTCCAGCCTGGTCTGCCCAACACACTGATTTGGCCAAGGAGAGCCCCACAAGGAGACCTGGGTCCACCCCACCCTCCCAGACTGAGGCTCCGCTAGGTTCGGGCCTGCTGGGCCAGGGCTGCAGGGAAGAACCACTCTGGGGCAGCCGCCCCGCCGTCAGCTCACCCTGGCCGCACCTGGGGGCTCCCTCTGTGTCCTCCTACCCCACGCCTGGCTTTGGCTCACACTCCTGCCTGGAATAGCCCCCCTGCCAGGTCATATTTCTCAGCAATAGGACATATACCACTGGGGACCCTGGTGAGGGCAAGGGAGCCATTGAATCACATAGGGAGTAAACTATCCCCTTGCTGCTCCAAGTGCTATCAGTCCCCCTGAAAAGTCAGGAAGAAAATAACCATTTGGACCCAGGGTGTCTTTTCACCCGCCTCCTGTCCCCTTTAGCAGAGGGCGAAGGGCCTTGCTTTAACTTCTTGCTAGCGTGTAATAGAAATCGGTTTTCACCACCATTTATTTTTACGCTTACCTTTACCTTTTATTTATGGCAATGATGTCAGTTTTCCACTTACAATAGTGACATCAAGTTTCCTTTCAAAATTAAACTTGTATTAGTAACAAGTGAGTCAACTGAATATAAATGCAGTTTTAAAAACAGGAAGTAAATTACTGTACCGGGAGTAGAGTGGGCCGGGCAGGGGTGTCGGGGGGAGGCAAGGACTGAACGCGGCCCTCCTGAGCTCAGCACAGGCCCTGGGTTCCCACGTCCTTCAGGCGCCATTCAAGGCTAGTTCCCGGGCCCCAGGGCCTGGCCAGCAGACCTTTCAGAGCTGACTTCATTCTGAGCCAAGGCCAGCGGTTGCGCCTTGTGGGAAAGAACAGAAGGTGGTAGCAAGGGAGACGGACAGGGAGAGGCCCACTCGGACCGTCCGTCTCAGCTCAGGGACAGAAGCTCCAGGTGCTCCTAGCAGAGCAAGAGAGACCAGGCTGACCCACATGGGGCTGAAGGCACACCCATTCCTGTTCCCGGAGCTAAATGGCCTTCCTGTGACCAGTGTGAAGTCAGGATTAAGTGCTAGAGGCTCAAAGCACATGCCTCTAGATGCAGCAAGCAAAGAGCTGCCCCCCACCCCAAAGCCCCATGTTCCCCCCATGCTCCTGGTCCTCCTCATTGTCTTGGGTTCCCCTCCTGACCTCCTTGTCGGCTCAGACCCCCCTCCTGATGGGGCCCCTCTGGGTCTCCCTCACAGCAAACCGAAAGCAGCTGACATCTCCACCGCCAGAAGCCCACACCCACCCCGCTCAGAATTCTGTTTCCACACAGTCTCCTCATCCCCCAGACGTAAGCGCCCACTAGCATCAGGGTCTCTTGCATGTCTGGGCCCCAGCCCGCTCCTGCCAGCTTGGACCCCACGCTCAGCAGAAGCCACAGGCCTCTGATGAGCACAGCCTGATCCCCAAACCTTCTGACCACCCGAGGCCTCAGCCAGGCTGCTTCCCCTTAGCACCCAGGGGAAGGTCGGGATGGGGTCCTCAAAAGCTTTCTATTCATTCGTGCCCTAAACTACCCCCAGCTGGTTATGCTTAAGCCACCAGCAGCCAGCTGTCCTCAGCTCCTGAGTTGTGTTTCTGGAATGCTCTGCTGTGAGCGGTACAGCTGGTGAGTAGAATCCAATGACGAGTCGAGAACCTCGGCTTTGGAGTGGAGGATAGGATCACAGTGGTCCTAGCTCTCTGGAAGGCAGACAGTTCCTTCCTGAGAGTTGGCAAGAAATAGAGGTGGGGGAGTTCCCAAGCCCTGGGAGCTTGTTGGCAGGACACCATGCCTGCTGCCACATTATTTCATCCTCAGGAGTTCTCTCAGCACCATCTAGCCCCAGCCTCAGCCCCTTAACCCTTTTCTGTAACCTCTCCGAGCCCCAATGCCATTGCTGGGGCCTCCCTGGAACAGTCTTGGCTAAAAGGTGCCAGCAAGGTGAGCATGAGAAAACAACCAGAAAGGGAGCCATGAGGAGCCGACAGGTCCTCTGTGAGTGGCAGGAGGTGGGAGAGGGGAGCTACCTGAGACGGCTGCCGCCAGCACTCCAGCGATCACGAAGAGCCACATGTCTGGTACCATCTCTGCTACGCAAGCCCTCCAGCGGGACACACCATCCTAGGGCTGGGAGGTGGGCGCGGCCATCCCGTGCCCCTTTGTGCCCCTTTGCTGCTCCCGTTGGTAGCTTTCTTTCTACAAGAGAGAGCGCTGCATGCATGCGACCAAACGCAGCCTGTGAGTGTGTCTCACGCCTCTGCTCTGCTTGTGGCTTCGGTCTCCAGGAAGCCAGGCTGGTAGTGTAGGGGCTGCTGGGGAGAGCCCGCTGCCTCTGCCGTGAGCCCACCAAGTGCAGCAGAGCCCTGAGAGTCATGGACTGGGACACATGGACACACACTTCCCCCAAGGGCCTCTTCAGGCAGAGGGAGATGGAAGGCATGCCTCATATCTGGAGATCTGATACATAGTAGATGCTCGATCAGTACAGTGGGCACAGGGAATGCATGACCTACTGTCGGTCCCATTCCACAGAATCTGGCTCTCCTGGGGTTAAATCCCAAGATTTGCCTTATCCTCGGGTGCAGTGATGGCTGGGAAGACGGAAGGGGTGGTCTTGCCCCTCTGAGAGGGGAGAGCCTCAGACTCCCCTCAGGGAATGGCAAATCGGGAAGGGCCGGGGAGATGGTCTGTCCCACCCCATTACATACTGGGGGTTCCCCGGTGAGATGCTACAGGAGGCTCCAGTGCCCCCCTACCTCCGAGGACTGGGCTTGGGTGTCATTCCTCTGTGGGAGTCAGACATGGGAGCTGGCCTAAGAAAGATGATCAGAGGGTCCGCAGGAGCCATGGGGCAGAGGCTGCTGGGCCAGAGGGGCGGCAGGAGCCGTGGGGCAGAGGCGGGAGCTGTTCGACTGGGCTGCTGTGGACACCATGGGAAGGAACCAGGGGCCAAGTACATTTAAGTGACCACTGTGCTCCCTAAGGGGCGTCCAGTGGATGCTGAATAGATGCTGCATGACTGGAGGAACAGGTAAGTCAATTTGGTTGTATAAGAGGAACCCTTGGAGAAACTGAATCCAGAGCAGACTGGTTCCATCTTGGCCCTTCTCCATATGATCCCTTCTCAGATTCACCTGTCCTTCTGGACACGCCCCTCATCCTACTCTGTCTTCATTTCCCCACCTGTGGAATGGGAGGATTTCTCTGTCGGGTCCCCATCCCCAGGGGCACTTGATGTTGCAGGTTTTGGAGCCACAGGGAGTGAGGCCCCTCCCACCATGAGCCCTGCCCTACCCTGTGGGGTGGGAAGGGCTCTGGCACCAGCTGAGACTGCCCTCTTGTGGAAGGTCACTGGTAGCACAGGTAGCCGGTGAGCACCATCAGCTCCCAGATTCAGTTCCATGTTAAATGATATTTACGAGATTTGGGTATTGGGAGCTCTGGCATGGGCTCTGTGGAAGGTGAGGAGGGGAGCCATATCCCTGTCCTCAGGGAGCATATAGTTCACAAACACAGGCCAGGGTGAGGTGAGCACAATGAGAGCTGTCTTGCTAATGAACAGCTATGGGAATGATAATCCTAATGGAAACCTGTTTGAATGGGCCAGGAAGGAAGGCTAAATTTTGGCTTCTGACAATGTGGTTGACATCATATACTGAAAGGTGCTCCTGATATAAAGTGCACACACACAAATGCAGGATAGAAATATTTTTAAGCATCTTAAAAAATGCATAGCAGATACACCCCTATGTTTATCACAGCACTATTTACAATAGCCAAGAAATGGAAGCAACCTAAGTGTCCATCAGTAGATGAATGGATAAACAAGATGTGGTACATATACATAATGGAATATTATTCAGCCATAAGAAAGAAACAAATCCTACCATTTGCAACAACATGGATGGAGCTAGAGGGTATTATGCTCAGTGAAATAAGCCAGGCAGAGAAAGACAAGTACCAAATGATTTCACTCATCTGTGGAGCATAAGAACAAAGCAAAAACTGAAGGAACAAAACAGCAGCAGACTCACAGAACCCAAAATGGACTAACAGTTGCCAAAGGGAAAGGGACTGGGGAGGGTGGGTAGGAAGGGAGGGAGAAGAGGAATAAGGGGCATTACGATTAGCACACATAACTTAGGGGGGGGCATGGAGAAAGCAGTATAGCACAGAGAAGACAAGTAATAACTCTATAGCATCTTACTACACTGATGGACAGTGACTGTAATGGGGCATGTGGTGGGGACTTGATAATGGGAGGAATCTAGTAACCACAGTGTTGCTCATGTGATTGTATATTAATGATACCAAAATAAAAAAAATCTCTGTTGCTTAAAAAAAATGCATAGCAGAGGTGGCAGGAAATTAAAGGTAATTATAGGAGGCCAAAAATAACAAGAGAGCATGAATCCAAAGAGATAACTGAGATAAGAAGCAGTGGTTGCACTTAGGTGACTGCTGACACCAGGTGGCCGGGAGCTTCATTTAATGGGATAAAACCTAGAGCTTGAACAAAATGAAAAACAAACTCAGAAACCTCCTACCTAAAGCAAAAGAGTGAAGAACAATACTCAGAGTGGATGAGCTAGGACAGAAAAACCTCTCAAAGAGACCGGACATAGAACTTGTTTGTCTCAGCATTGGCTCTGAGTGAAAGAAAAAGGACTGTCAGCCCTGCTGTTCCTAACCACAGAGTCATCCCCCAGTGGGTGTGGAGGTGGAAGTCACAACTCCCGTGTGTGGCAAAGAGAAAACAAATGAGCAAAGGACAACAGGAGAATTTAAAGTAAAGTAGATGTAGTTCCCTAGGCACTGAACAGTAACAAATGTGAAAATTTTCTCTGGAGTAAATCACCTTAAACTCAGGTTTCAGAGAATTCCCACAGAAAAGTTCCCAGAAACATGAGCTCACATGCAAAAAAAAAAAAAAAAAAAAGCATAAAACACAGGATACAAGTGTATTAGGGTTCTCCAGGAAAATAGAACTGATAGAATATTAGTGTGTGTGTGTGTATATATATACTCAAGTGATTTTTGAACGCTGTTTTAAATGACCAGGAAGAGCTGGGGAAAATAAATTAGTACTTCTATGAATGAAAAATATACTTCAAAACTAGCAATCTAATGGACAGATTAAACAGCAGATTGACATAGCAGGAGCTGAATTTACCTAGATTGTAGCACAGAGAGAATGTGGAAATGGGAACATGAAACAGAGACTAAGAGACACAAAGGGTGGAATGAGGACATAGTTAGAGTTTCAGAAGGAAGTGGAAATTTTCCAGAACTGATGAAAGACATACACCTCAGATCCTGGAAGCTCCCCCAACCTACACATGACAAATAAAAAGAAACCTCTCTCCATAAAACTGGGGGAAAAAAGAAATAGTACAAAGGAATAAAAATGTCTTCAGACACACACAAAATAATAAATACATAAATCTGCACCACTCATGGGAACAAAACTGCTAATCAGTAGAGAGTAGATGGATGAATGACAGACTTGCAGTTAGACTTACAGCTGACTTTCTAATATAAGCAGTTGAGGCTAGAAGACAGTGGAATAACATCTCACAGTGCTAAGAGGAAATAACTCAAATTTGAGTATATTTCAAGAGTGAGGTTGAATGACCTAATGAATGGGGGAATATATTTGCAAATCATATGTGATAAAGGATTAATATCCAAAACATATAATGGACTCATATCATCCTTTTTTCAATAGCAAAAAAGCAAACAATCTAACTATTAAAATGGGCAAAGGATCTGAACCAACATTTCCTAAGAAGACATACAAATGGCCAAAGACTGATGAAGAGATGTTCCACATCACTAATCATCAAGGAAATGCAGATCAAAACACAATGAGATATCACATCTGTTAGAATGGCTGTTATCAAAAAGACAAGTGACAAGTGTTGGTGAGGATGTGGAGAAAAGCGAGCCCTCATGTGTTGTTGGTGGAAATGTAAATTGTTGCAGCCATGATGGAAAACAGTATGGGGGTTCCTCAAAAATTAAAAGTAGAAATACCATATGATCCAGCAATTCCACTCCTGGGTTCTTAGCCAAAGAACACAAAAACACCAATTCAGAAAGATATCTGCACCCCCATGTTCATTGCAGCCTTATTTGCAATAGCCAAGACATGGCAACAACCTAAGTGTCCACTGATGGATGAATGGATAAAGAAGATGTGATTATATATACATATATAATCATTATAGATTATGTATATAATGGAATACTATTCAGCCATCAAAAAGAATTAAATCCTGCCATTCATGACATGAATGACCTCAAGGGCATTATGCTAAGTGAAATAAGTCAGACAGAGACAGACAATAGTATGACCTCACTTATATGTGGAGTCTAAAACACAAAACAAACAAAATGAAATAAAACACAACTCATGGATACAGAGAACAGTAGTGGTTGCCAGAGAGGAAGAGGGAGGGGGTTGGGCGAAATGGGTGAAGGGGGTTGGGAGGTACAGATTTCCAGTTGTGAAATGTATAGTCCTGGGGATGTGGTGCGCAGCCTGGTGACTGTGACAGTGGCATTGTAGTGCACACTGGAAGGGTGCCAGGAGAGTTGATCTTTAAAGTTCTTATAACAAGAAAAAAAAAATGTTTTTTGTAGCTTTTTATGGTGAAGGATGGTGACTTGACTTGTTGAGGTGATCATTTCACATGTATACAAATACAGAGTCACTATGTTGTGCACCTGAAACTAATGTAACATTGCGTGTCAATTATCCCTGAATAACATAGAATAATTTTGCTGCAAACTCAAAAAAAGGGGTTGAGCAGATACATTTTCAGATTAAAATTTACAACTAATAGACCGTCCCCTAAGGAAATTTTAAAGGATGTTCTTCAGGAACAAGGAAAATAATCCCAGAAGGAAAAAATAAGATTCAAGTAGGGATGATCAACAAAGTATGTAGATATGAACATAATTTAAATAAGCACTGGTGGTATACAAAAAGCATAATAATGTGTAATTGTGGGGTTAGAAAAAAAACAAGATAAAATAATAATGAATTAATAAGGAGGGATCAGAGTTAGAAAGGTCTACTGTTTGTCAGGAGCACATCATATTGACTAGTTTTTGACTTTGTTAAATTAAATGTGCATGATATACACAATGAAATACTATTCAGCCGTGAGAAAAAAGCAAATCCTGCCATTTGCAGTAACATGGATGGAGGTAGAGGGCGTTATGCTCAGTGAAATAAGCCAGGTGGAGAAAGACAAGTACCAAATGATTTCACTCCTATGTGGAGTATAACAACGAAGCAAAACTGAAGGAACAAAACAGTAGCAGACGCACAGACTCCAAGAAGGGACTAGCGGTTACCAAAGGGGAGGGGAGGGCGGATGGGGATTGAGGGGTATTATGTTGGTACACATGGTGTGTGTGTGTGGGTCACAGGGAAGACAAGTCGTGACTCTGTGGCATCTTATTACACTGATGGACAGTGACTTCAATGGGGTATGAGGGGGGACTTGATAATATGGGTGAATGTAGTAACCACAGTGTTTTTCATGGGAAACCTTTATAAGAGTACCTATCAATGATACCTTAATAAAAAAAAAATTAAATGTGCATGTAAAACCAGTAGAACAATAAAATGGGATGCCAAAAATGGCAGGAAAGGAAAGGAAATCAGAGAGTGGGACAAACAGAAAGATGCGTAGGTTTCAGTAGGTGCAGGTAGGTGTAGGGTAGCAGGAAGGTGCTCCTGGCAGGGGCCACAGGGTGAGTTGAGGCAGGATAGCATGGTGGGAGCATCCCGGGAACAGATGTGACACACCTCTGGCAGCCCAGATTTCATAGACATGAAGCTCTGAACAGGAAGCTGCAAGATATACCCAGCTCGGTGCCCAAATGAATGAGCTCATCTTTAAGAAAAAAAAACTCTTAGAGCCAAGACCTTTTGAACTGGATTTGCAAGGACACCTCGTGCTACCCCATCCTGTGGAAAGCCCAGGCATTTTTCATCTAGACTCTATCTCCGTACCGATCTGGGTCCAGCAAAGTGGAGTGTGCAGCGTCACTGAGGGGAGCCTGGCTCTCAGACCAGAAGGAAGGGAGGCCCTGTTGCTACATCTCCATGCGGCCCAGGGGAACCTCATGCTCCTATTGTGGCAAACACTTCACATGGGGTCCCCCAGTTCAGTCACTCAACTAAGTGGGTTCTGTCCTTGCAGATGAGGAAGGTGAAGTTAGGGAGGTAGTGTGCTCAGGAGTCCACAGCTAAGAAGTGGCGGAGCTAGGCTCTGAGCCCAGGTCTACCCGACCCAAGACCCTGAGCTCCTAACTGCAGGCAACTCAGTCTCTTTGGAGGGGTGGCCAAAGGGGGGAGTTGTCTAAGCCTAAAGGCTTTGGCTGAAGCACCTCTACAGGGAAAGGCTCTGGCTCCGTGGACCTTTGGACCAGCTCTGCCCCCAGCCCGAGGCAAGCCCATCTCTCAGTCTCTGAGGCCTGAAAGGTCTCATTCCTAACCACGAAGCCCAAACCAGCCGCAGTCAGCCCTTGTCTTTGCTGAGCTCCGGAGTTCTACCTCAGTCTAAACATCCATTCAGCCCCTGAATGTTTACATACATTAGCTGTAATCAGCTACTCACTTAACACAAGTTAATCAAGTATTCTAGGCATGGGGACACAGCACTGAACAAAACAGACAGATGTTCCTGATCTTATAGAGCTCACATTTTAGTGGGAACATCACAGAATAAACAACAGACATAACAAGTAAGTAATTTGTACAGAGGAAAGAAATCAAAGGCTGAGTAAGGGAGTGAGGAATGCCCAGAAGGGAGTGTGATTCTGATTTTGAGTAGGGTAGTATCTTATACTTACCCAGTAGAGCCCTGCTGGCGAATAGGTTATTTGGGAATGCAATCCCAGGGAAGAGAGAACAAGTGAAATAGGAGAAGAAGGCAAGTCAGTGAAAGGATGCAATGAACCGGCTACACGATATGCAAACAGTGCTCCAGCTCAGACTTAGGAAATGGGTCTCCGAGCTGTGTGTAGCCTCCATTCCCGCCTCCCACCGCCCAGCACTGGGTGGCCAAAGGAGAGAAGCTGGCTGCCACCCACAGGAAAAGGTGTCATGCCTGCTTGATTGCTGGCAGCCCCCCTGTGCCCACTTGCTCCACTGGGCACTAACATAAAGACCTGAAGAACCACTTGCCTTGTGCCCACTTCCACAGAACCACCTCCATCCCAGATGCCCTTGTCTGATTGTCCAATCCTGCTCCTCCCAGGCCCCTGCCCAGGAGTCTGTGCACATCCACCCCTTGCCACTTCTCCCTCCCTCCGCTGTGGATGACCTCCTCGCATCTCTGCCCACCGGAGGGTTTATCTTTATCTTGGCCTTTAGGGCCACCTCTGAGGGAGTCTGTGATGCATCTTCTGTCCATTTTTAGTTAGTGACAACCTGTGGTACTATCACATTTGTGAACCAGGCCTGAGGTTTGCTTTCTCTGTCAAGGGCAGCTCTCTGGAGGCCAGAGGCATGAGCTGAGGAGAAACATGGATGCAACAGGGGGTCAGGGCCATCTGTTCATGCGACTTCCTTGCATCTTCTGGGGCCATCTGTCCGGGCAGTGAACCACTGCTGCCTGCTCCCTAAATCTTACAACCTGGTGTGTATGCTAATAGCCAGCTCCTGATGGACCCTCAGGTCACCCAGTCACTGGTGACCTATCATCAGGCACAGGTCTTGGACCCAGTGGCACAGCAGGAGATGATTTTCAAGTGACAAGTGGTTGTCTGTTGCAGGAGTCATGGTTTTGCTCCAGGACCCTAGAGGTTTGTGCTGCAAATTCTCCCCCGTTACAGCCTTCCAGAGACCCCCCCTCAGCGTCCTCATCCATCCTGGCATCTCTGGCATGGTTGGACTGTAGTATGGCCAGGGTGGCACCATTGCCTGGACTTTCTGCAGAGACTTTTCTTGCTCTGGGCCCCACTTAGAAGTGGCAGACCCCCAAGTCACATGATAAATGAGTCAGGACAGAATTCCCAAGGATGATATAAGCTCCAAATGCCAAAGAGCCCCAGCATGTACTGGGCCCTGTTCTTGGTGGTAGGGGATGCAAGGTGCAAAAGTTTGCTCTTCACCCTGGATGCCCAGGTCTCTGGATCTCTGAAATTTTCCCCAGTGTGGCAGCCACTTATATCTTTACAGAGCTTATCTCCTACATTTTAGCAGACAGAGGGCAGCAGTTCTCAACTTTTTTGGTCTCCAAACTCCCTTACATTCTTAAAGATGTTCAAGAACCCAAAGATCTCTTGTTTATATGGATTGTATTTATTGATACTTAGAAATTAAGCTGAGAAATTCTTTAATTCATTTAAAAATAGAAAAAAGTATTATTACAGTAAACATAAATAATATTTTTATGAAAAATTACTATATATTCCAAATGAAAAATTTATTGTAAAAATTATTACATATTTTACATAAAATATATTAAGATTATTTACATGTTTACAAATTTCTTTAATGCCTGGCTTTATAGAAGACACTTGGAATCTCGTATCTGCTTCGCCTTCATTCAGTCTGCTGAGATATATTGTCTTGGTTGAAGCACACAGAAAAAGAAATTTGGCCTCATGAGACGCAACTGGAAATCAGAGGAGTATTTTTATAGCCTTTTTAGATAATTTCAGATATTCTTTGCTACTTCTCTGACAAGCGATGGTTTCTAAAGGCTAATTGCTATATGGGATCTGAAATCTTATCAGTGAACTTTAATACGCTGTTAAGTGAAAATCCACTGCTCTGTCTTGCTGTTTGAATGCATCTTTTGTCCATGCATGGTTTTGTAATCCCATGTACTGGTCATTCTGGGACACACTGGTTTGCGGAGCTCTGCAGGTCTTCCAAATGTTGACGTATTTCATTATATGAGATCAAAACACCATATTCATTAACATCATCTCTTATAAGGACACTTTAAGTATTGGGAAGCTGTCAAGATCATGGCGGCAGAAAGAAAGAAATATCCTACAATTCAAATTTTCACTTAAAAACTCCAGGGCCATTCACAAGAACAGAGGCACAGACCAGTGGAACAGATTAGAGACTCCAGACATTAACCCAAACATATATGGTCAATTAATATTCTATAAAGGAGACATGGACATACAATGGGGAAATGACAGTCTCTTCAACAGATGGTGCTGGCAAAACTGGACAGCTACATGTAAGAGAATGAAACTGGACCAATGTCTAACCCCATACACAAAAGTAAATTTGAAATGGATCAAAGACCTGAATGTAAGTCATGAAACCATAAAACTCTTAGAAAAAAACATAGGCAAAAATCTCTTGGACATAAACAGGAGTGACCTCTTCTTGAACATATCTCCCTGGGAAAGGAAAATAAAAGCAAAAATGAACAAGTGGGACTATATCAAGCTGAAAAGCTTCTGTACAGCAAAGGACACCATCAATAGAACAAAAAGGCATCCTACAGTATGGGAGAATATATTCGTAAATGACAGATCCGATAAAGGCTTGACATCCAAAATATATAAAGAGCTCACACACCTCAACAAACAGAAAGCAAATAATCCAATTAAAAAATGGGTAGAGGAACTGAACAGTCTCCAAAAAATAAATTCAGATGGCCAACAGACACATGAAAAGATGCTCCACATCGCTAGTTATCAGAGAAATGCAAATTAAAACCACAATGAGATATCACCTCACACCAGTAAGGATGGCTACCATCCAAAAGACAAACAACAACAAATGTTGGCGAGGTTGTGGAGAAAGGGGAACCCTCCTACACTGATGGTGGGAATGTAAATTAGTTCAACCATTGTGGAAAGCAGTATGGAGGTTCCTCAAAATGCTCAAAATAGACTTACCATTTGACCCAGGAATTCCACTTCTGGGAATTTACCCTAAGAACGCAGCACTCAAGTTTGAAAAAGGCAGATGCACCCCTATGTTTATTGCAGCACTATTTACAATAGCCAAGATATGGAAGCAACCTAAATGTCCATCAGTAGATGAATGGATAAAGATGTGGTACATATACACAATGGAATATTACTCAGCCATAAGAAGAAAACAAATCCTACCATTTGCAACAACATGGATGGAGCTAGAGGGTATTATGCTCAGTGAAATAAGCCAGGTGGAGAAAGACAAGTACCAAATGATTTCACTCATCTGTGGAGTATAAGAACAAAGGAAAAACTGAAGGAACAAAACAGCAGCAGAATCACAGAACAAGAATGAACTAATAGTTACCAAAGGGAAAGAGACTGGGGAGAATGGGAGGGTAGGGAGGGATAAGGGTGGGGAAGAAGAAAGGGGGCATTATGATTAGCATGTATAATGTGGGGGGTGGGGGAAAGGGGAGGGCTGTGCAACCCAGAGAAGACAAGTAGTAGTGATTCTATAACATTTTGCTATGCTGATGAACAGTGACTGTAATGGGGTTTGTGGGGGGGACTTGGTGTAGGGTAGAGCCTAGTAAACATAATATTCTTCAAGTAATTGCAGATTAATGATAACAAAAAAAAGGGGGAGATTAATCCCTGATAGGATAAAATTAACTGCAAATCAACAATTAATGCATGCTTTACATATCCTTAATTTTGATCTTTTGAAGGTGTTGGATGATCAGCTATGGAAGTACATGTTTCTGATAATATTTCTTTCTCTTAAAAAAAATGCGGTTCCCGTGTGATGGTCTCCAATAGGTTCTTCACAATAGTATAAAGGTTATATCAAAGTGTGGGCAAAGGTTTTGTTTGTGTTTATACAGAGGATCAAAGCCTAATTTGGCTACCCAGAAAACGAATTAAGATACGATATGAAGAAGAACTTCCAACATCAACATCCTCTGGAAGAGTCACTCCAGAAGATGATCATCAAAAAACTTCAACAAAGTTCCTGGCGCTGTTGCAGTTGTAGCTGCATTCATCCCGCCGGGTCCTGGACTTGCCATTGGAATGAAGAAGGAGATAACTAAGCTGGCCTGTGCATACAGTAAAACAACATATTTGACTGAATCTGTATTCTCGGAACTCAACCAAGAATTAGAAGAAGTGCAAGTTGCAGTGCTCCAAAATCAGTGACTATAGACTATCTACTGTTAAAAGAACATATGGGATGTGAACAGTTCTCAGGAATGTGTCATTTTAATTTGTCTGATTTTTCTCAAATTATTCAAATTCAGTTAGACAATATCCATCATATTATTGATAAGTTTTCACAAATGCCTAGGGTACCTAACTGGTTTTCTTGGTTTCACTGGATATGGCTGGTAATTGTAGGTCTGTTTTTTTTATGTATCTGTATTCCTATTCTGTTAATGTGTGTACACAATTTAATTAGTAGTTTGTTAAAACCTATACATGCTTATATTACTCTACAAGAAGTTATGTCAAAGAAATAATCAATCTTCCCATGTTTTCTTCTGTCTGCTACTTCTATAGCTTTTCTTCTTCCTTCCTAATTACAGCCCTTTAGTAGAATTCATGCCTCATATAGAAAATTACCAAGTATCATAATTCTTCCAAGTGGTAAAGATACCTCAAGACAAATGCTGGGCATAGAAGCCACAGGGCATAAATCTGCAAAGAAGTAAAAAGCTAACCTTTTCAAAGAATATTGCTTTTCTCTCACTTACCAACTTTACATTTCCCTGTATGGCCCCGGAAGATGACTGGTTAGCCAGAGACGGGTAAGATTCCTCAAGGGAGTAACAACCTAAGACAGGCACAGTCGCAGGGGGGCCATCAGGTGAGAAACTGGGGATCAACAGAGGTGAGACTTAGAACCTCACCCCCCCCGTTTTGAGAGAAATCTTCTGCATCCGTGGATGCTTTGTTGCCCTTGTCTAGCTTGGATTAATACTTAGTCTACAGGCACACACCTGATCATCTACATTTGCCCTCTTACAGCACTAAATTATGTTTTCTACCTTTATCTTGCATCTATCTACCTACCACTTCAGCATTTCATTAAAAAAAAGGGAGAAATGTGGGATTCACATATAAATCAAGTATAAAAATCAAATGAATAATCATATCTGACTTGATTGTTTATAGTTCATGATGCATGATCAAAACTAAAAGTTTCTGTGATATGACTGCCCTTGCACTGTTCACCATGTAAGAACTTATTCACTACGTAAGACCTCGTTCACCATGTAAGAACTTGTTCGTTATGCTTCAGAAGATTGGAGACTGTTGAGAATCAGGCTTGAGATTGATTAATGATTGTGCATTGAGTCCCCTATACAGAATTTTATTGTTGTTAACAACCATTTGATCAATAAATATGAGAGATGCCCTCTCAAAAAAAACCAAACAAAACAAAACTCCAGGGCCATCGTCAGTGGCAACAATTACTGTCAATTGTTTTCTTTGAAGGGACAGGATCACTTCATTCAGTTCAAACACCTGTCTGCCAGATCCTCCATTCTGACTAACCATAGTTTCAAGAGAAGATGGTATTCCATGAAAACAAACAAACCCAGCTAATTCAGCTGGCAAATCAGACGGTTCTTCTCTGCTACTTCTCTGATAAGCGATGATTTCTAAAGGCTAATTGCCATATGGGATCTGAAATCGTATCAGTGAACTTTAATATGCTGTTAAATGAAAATCCATTGCTCTGTCTTGCCGTTTGAATGGATCTTTTGTTCTTCCCGGAGGCAGCCATTGTACTGTGGTGTTCCCAAAGGTGTTTTATGTATACATGTTATTTTGCCACATGGAAAATAAAAAAGTGGTGTATGCAAAGATTGTGATGTAATAGTATTAATAATTTTAACTGCTTCACTGAGGACATTTTTAAATAAAACCAGAAATTTTTTCTCTTTTTTTAAATTCTGAATGCTTAGGTATAAAGAATGCATTGGCTACCAGCACAATTTAATGCTTTCAGTCATGCTAAGGTACAGGCAGTTTTACATGCCATCATTGCTTTTGTACCAGGCAAATTGTGTCTTCATATTATTATGAAAATAATAATTTGACCCTGTAGGTCCTTGAAAGGGTCTCAGGGACCCACAAGGGTCCACAGATCTCACTTTGAAAACTGCTGGTTCCATGGAAGGGCCATGGCGCTCAGAGCTGAAATCCAGCTCTTGAATATCCTCATTCTTCCCCAAAGCATTGCTAGAGGCATGAAGGGCAGCCTGGTGGGGATCTGACAGCAGGGCCAGGCTGCCCAGTTCTCTCTTGTCTCCTGTGGGCAGAGTTTCAAGGCCCTTCCCCATACTGGTCGCTCCCCATTGAATGTTTAAGTGTGGTGCCCACTGAACCCAGGGCTCCATGCAGAGCCTGATCAGCCATACCCCCTGATACCAAATTTGACCTTTGTGTAACAGTCAAAGCCTTAGAACCACATTAGAGGAACTTTGGAAAAGAAAATGAAATCTCTCTAATCTCATCAGCTGGACAACCACTGTTACCCTGTGGCCTAGGAGGATCTGGTCTCAAATAATGTTGACTCATCCTGATTTTACTATAGATGAAAATCCCCAAGGGCTATTTTTGTCCTGTTACTGCTAAGCCACGTCACCCTGGCACTTTCCCGTTGGGTCTGAGGGCACCAAGAAGAGGCTCTGGCATTCAGATCTGGGCACTTTATCCATGTACAGCTTACCTGTGGACATCTGGTGTCTGGTGTCCACCAGCCAAAGTTTTTACTAACTCTTCCACCTGTGTGTGATCTGCAAAAAGGGCCACCCTCATCCGTGTCAATGGCCCTTTTCATAAATTCTCCAGTGGGAATTTGAACCTGGGGTTAAAGCATTTGTTATGGAAACCACACTCACGGTTGCATGCCTCCTGTATTAGCTTCCTGCGGCTGCTGTTACAAATTCTCCCAACTCCGGTGACTTAGACAGCAGAAATGTGTTCTCTCACAGTTCCGGAGGCCAGAGGTCTGACGTCAAAGCTGGGGCGGGGCCCCACTTCCTCCAGAGGCTCTAAGGGCGAGTGCGTCCCTTGCTTCCACCTTCTCACCGCCATGGATGTTCCTCGGCGTCCTTCCCTTGTGGCCGCATCAGTCCCCCCGACCTCTGTCTTCACACTGCCTTCTCCTCTGTGTGGCTCTGTCTAGTCTCCTCTGCCCCGCAATGGCATCAGGGCGCAGGGAATAAGCCAGGATTAGCACCTCCTCCCAAGACCCTTAATTTAATCACATTTTATTCCGTATCAGATATTACTCATAGGTTCCAGGAATTAGGAGGTGGACATATGTGTTGGGGGGCTACCAATCAGTCCACCACACCCTCCGAAGGCAGGGTGCTTTATTTATAGCTGCAAAGGCTGGGATAACTTTGGCCCCAGGGGACATTGGCAATGTCTGGACACAATTTTGACTGTCACAACTGAAGGAGAGGGATACAGCTAGCACTTTTTAACAAAGGACAGGAAGGCTGCTAAACACCTCTATAATGCACTGGATGGTCCCCACGGCAAATAATTTTCCAGTCTAAAGTGTCCATAGCATCAAGGTTCAGAAACCCTAATAAGTCATAAATCATTACTATACTATGCCCTATCTAAAAAGCCTCCACTGTCATCTCCACCCCTTTATCCAACTTTTTCATTATAGCCTTTATTATACGTGACATTAAAGACTTGTTATTCTCTACTCTTCTATCATATTCCCTTCTCTCCTATTCGCTTGCTTATCATCCGTTTCTCCCAGCCACTCGAAGGCTGGCTCCGTGGAGCCCAGATTCGCGTCTGTGTCATTCATGGTCATACCTCACCCCCTCGAACAGCATCCAGCGCATAGCAAGCAACCTCTAAACATTAATTTACTTCATTTATTAATTTATTAAGGTGTCGCTACTTTCTGTTTTCACTTAAAGTAATTGTGCTGGGTTTTAGAAGGTGGGGTTGTGAGCCGAAGAGGTGAGGTCAGCCCCACTTTGGGACGTGCCACAGCCCGGCCCTCTGGCCTGACCCCGCAGCGCTGTCAGGAGGACCCGGGAGAGCCGCTCCCACCAAATGTCCCCGGCTTGCTCATGGGGCAGCCTTTGTGTTTCTCCCGCTTAACAGCAGCTGATGTGCAGATGAAAAGTTTCACTTCCCCTGCTTCCTAACAAGGCATCTGCGGGGCTATTTCAGCGCGTCACCCTGTTAGGCGGGGTGGCTTGCCTCTGGCTCCATGTGAGCACCCTGGCCCAGAGTCCTCTGGCCTCCACCTCCGATTTCAAGAGTAACCATGTGAACATTTCTGAGTATTCAAGGAGATGACAACATTTAAAATATTTTCAGTCAAAAAAAACCATGCAAGGAAGAACAGAACTTCATGCCATGTGGCCAAATGCTGCCTGGACCAGGCCATGTATGTCTGTGGGCTGCGGTCACGGGTCACTGGCCCTAGGTCTCCTGGGTCCTGAAATTCTGCTCTCTAGCTCCCTTATGCAGGTAACCAGTGCTTAACTCATGCCGGGGGACTCAGCACACCACTGCCACCACCTGTAAGAGCAAAGCACCCCACAGCTAGCAGCTCCCTGGGACTTCCCTAGACACCTCACCCTAGCTCCTGGCCCCTCACCCAGGGACGGAGACTGGACAGAAAGGAAGAAACCTCGCTTATCTCATTTTGATGCTTTTCTCTCCTGGCCACATAACTGTCAGGAGCCTTCCCCCCACCTACCACTCCCTGAACAAACACAGAAGGTCAACACTCTAATTTGCGAGGCTCAGCCCTCAGGATGGCATTTGTCACATCTGTCATCCTAGTGACCTCGCAAAGAGAGGACAGAACTGAGCCTGATGTGATGTGCACTTCCCTGGCCCACTTTTACCCATCCCGTCTCCTGCCCCGGGCTTCCTCAGGTAGAGGCAGAGCATCTGGAAGAGACCGAGACTCCATTCTCTGCCTGTCCCTGACTGGAGGGACTGAAACAGAAGCCAGGTGGAGAGCTCTGCCTTCTCTCCCTCGCCCTGTGTCATGCTCTGCCCTGTATGGGCTTGTCTCATCCGTCAATACTTGTTTTCTTACTTGACACAAAATTTAAAGACCCCATTTTTGGTGGTTTCTACAGCTTTTGCAAGACTTGCTTTTAACCTTCCTGATGCTATTTTTACAAATCTTGGCTTGGGACACTCTTCCCATTCATTTATTTAATCAATGTTTATTGAGCACCTACTATTTGCGGAGCACCGGGCAGCCACTGGGAATAAAACAGTGGAAAGTTGGACAAGTCTCTTCAACAAATGGTGCTGGACATCCATGTGCAAAAAATGAATCACAACACAGACTTTATACCCTTCACAAAAATTAACTCCAAATGGGCAGACACTTACATGTAACACTTCTAGAAGATAACACAGGAAAAAAACCCTATCACCCTGAGAATGGTGATGCCTTTTTAGATACACCATCAAAGACATGATGCAGGAAATATAGAATTGATAAACTGACTTCATTAAAATTAAAAACTTTGGCTCTATGAAAAACAGTATCAAGAAAATGAGGAGACAAGCCACAGACTGGCAGATAATATGTGCAAAAGACCCATCCAGTGAAGGACTGTTACCCAAAATATACAAAAAACTCTTAAAACTCAGTGATAAGAAAATAAGCAATATGATTAAACATTGGGCCAAAGACCTTAATGGACTCCTCACCAGAGAAGACATGCAGATAGCAAAAAAGCAGATGAAAAGATGGTCCACATCATATGTCATCAGGGAAATGCAAATTAAAACAATGAGATACCACTATACACCTATCAGAATGGCCAAAATCCAGAATAGCAACGCCACCAAAAGCTGTCAAGGATGTGACACAACCAGAACCCCTGTTCATGGCTAGTGGGAAAGCAAATGGTACAGCCACTTAGGAAAACAGTTTAGCAGTTTCTTACAGAACTAAACATGCTCTTAACACATGGTCCAGCAATCATCCCTGAGTATTTATCCAGAGGAGCTGAAAACTTACGTCCACACAAAAATCTTCACACAGGTGTTTATGGCAGTTTTATTCATAATTACCCAAACTTAGAAGCACCCAGTATGTCCTTCAGTAGGTGAATGGATAAATTGTGGTACCCTCAGACAATGGCTATTCATTCAAAACTAAAAAGAAATGAGCTATTAAGCCATGAAAGACATGGAGGAATCTTAAATATATGACTAGGTGAAAGACACCCATCTGAAAAGGCTGCACACTGTGTGACCCCAGCCGTATGACATTCTGGAAAGGGCAGAACTATGGAGACAATAACAAGATCAGGGGTGGCCTGGGGCTGGGGGTGGGCAGATGAACAGGCAGAGCACAGAGGATTTTTAGGACAGTGAAAATACTCTGGTATTATGATGATGGATACATGTCATTGTACATTGATTTGTCCAAACCCATAGAATGTACACCACCAGGAATGAACGCTAAGGTGAACGATAGACTTCGGGTGATTGTGATGCATCAATCTCAGTTCATCCTTGGTAGCAAATGTACCATCTTGGTGAATGATGCTGGTAGTGTGGGAGGCTTGTGCGTGTGCGGGGGCAGGGGGCGTACGGACACCCTATGCGCCTCTCAATTTTGTTGTAAGCCTAAAACTACTTTAGAAAAGTAAGTTAGACCAGGTCTTGGGCCCCATGGAACTTGTATACTACTGGGGAAACAGCGAACTAATGAGCAAGTATTACCTGCTCCAAAGACATTGAAGCAAGATAGTGGGGCCGAGAGAGGGAACTGGGAATCTAGCAGGCAATGGTTTAGGGTGGTCAGGGAAGGTCTCTACGAGGAGAAGACATCTGGGCTGAAATCTAAATAGAGCCAAGAGGTCAGCCACGCAAAGATCTGGGGGAAGAGTAGTTCCGGCAGAGCGAACAGCAAAGGCCCTGCGGCAGGAAGCAGCTCAGCTCCTGAGGGGCACAGAAGGGAGGTCTGTGGAGGGGACATGGGGCAGCCGAGGCTGGAGGAGGCGGGGCGGATGGGCAGGGCCAGGTCAGGGTGAGGGCTGGCTCTTAGTCCAAGCACTGCAGGGCTTTGAGAAGGGGAGGGCCGACGTCCCGTGGATTTAGTCTGAGGTCGGTGCCTCTCTCAATCTCGACTCTTGTGGGTAGTGCCCGACTTCCTTCCTCCTAGAGCGTTGCACAATCTGAACTGTGTTTGAAAGCTTCCCCGGTCGCTCAGAAGCCCGGCAGTGGTTTACCCCTAGTCTGGTTACCATGAGCCTGTCATCCGTGCCTCCCTTTCCCCCCTCCAGTGGGCCTCAGTCTCCACATCCATGAAGTGGGCCCACGGGCCCAAATGATGCACACGGCCCCACAGGTTCTGTCCATCTCGCCCTGGATTGTGACTGAAAGAGGATGCAGCGACAGTGGGATGCGGAGAATGACACGGAAGGTGGGAAATATCCCTCCAGGCTCCGGGAGGGCAGGCAGAGAGGAGGGAGGAGGTGGCAGGTGGGGAAGGAAGGGAGGTTTTAAAAAACTGGGCAGGCAGAGATCCTGTGACCCAGGCTTTCGTTTCTCTTTCACAGTCCAGGGCGCCACGTGATGCAATCGGTCACAGAAGTAGTGAAAGGGGAAGCGAGGGGCGCCCAGAATTGCTCAAGAGGCAGAGTTGGACGGAGGCTGAGCGGCCGAAAGGGCAGGCGGTGGAGGCAGTGGGGGTACCAGGAGGAGGAGGAGGAGGCAGCCAGGGCCGGTGGGGGCAGAAGGAGCCCCTGTGGAGGGCCCCTTCCCCGGGGTGCAGGCCAGGTGTCACAAGGGGAGGGGACATCGGTTAAGAAAGGGCGGCCAACCGGGGAGACCAGCAGGAAAGGAGGTGGGGCGGCGGCCAAGTGGAACGAGGGAGGGTCGGCCCGAGGGGGCCAGAGACGAGGATGGGGAGAGCAGGCGGGAGGAGCGGAGAGGAGAGTTGAGAATTGGGGAGCGGAGATAGAAGCTGGGTGCAGCAGAAGCCCGAGGGCTAAGGACAGGGGTCATAGCGGTGAAGGAGCACCAAAGGGCGTGAGCAAGGGGCACAGCAGGCGGGGCGCCACAGAGGCCGCGGGGGTGTGGGGAGGCGGCCCAGGATGCCCGCGCCGCGCGCCCCCGGGGGGCCCCGAGCGCCCGCGGAGCGGAGGCCGCTGCTGGGGCGCAGGCCGCGGGGGCCGCGGCGGTGGCGGCGGGCGGCGGCGGCGGCGGTGCTTCTGGTGGAGATGCTGGAGCGCGCCGCCTTCTTCGGCGTCGCGGGCAACCTGGTGCTGTACCTCAACAGCCCCGACTTCCAGTGGGCCGGCGAGCAGGCGTCCCGCGCCGCGCTCGCCTTCCTGGGCGCCTCCTACCTGCTGGCGCCCGTGGGCGGCTGGCTGGCCGACGTGTACCTGGGCCGCCGCCGCGCCATCGCGCTCACGCTGCTGCTCTACCTGGCCGCCTCCGGCCTGCTGACCGCCACCGCCTTCCCCGACGGCCGCCGCTCCTTCTGCGGCGAGGTGCGCCAGGCGCCGCTGGGGCCCTCCTGCCCCGCGCCCGGCTGCCCGCCCAGCTCGCCCACCTCCTACTGCGCGCCCACCCTCTACACCGGGCTGCTGCTGCTCGCCCTGGCCGCCAGCTCCATTAGGAGCAATCTCACCTCCTTCGGTGCCGACCAGGTGAGTGGCAGAGGGCCGCGCCCCATCTATTGCAGCCCGGGGTGCAGAGAGGAAGCAGTGGACTTCGGGCTGAGATCCCGGAGCTGGAGCCCGGAGGCCCTGCTCACAGCGTGACCTCAGAAACCCCTTGTGCTCCCTGCGCCCAGTGTCCCTATTTGAAAGAAGAGCGCCGTGCTAACTCTAACAACAATAAAGATGGCAACAATAGTAATGACCATAGTTGGCCTTCTTTGACTAGGGCCACTTTCAAAGTTTTAGCTCATTTAATACTCTCAGCTACCCAGGTGGTAGGTGGTATTCCTATATCCACTTTACCTATGAGGACACTAAGATTTCAGAACATTAATTGAGCTGCCCAGGATCACGTAGCAGGTCAAGGAGCTGTACTTGGACTTCAGGCCCCACCAGGAGCCCCATCTTCGTGGGTCATAGAGGCCTAGGGCTGGAGCAAGCCTCTCGCTTCCCCCAGTACAGATGAAGTCAGGCCTACTGGTTCAGAGCCTCAGTGGCAACAGCTCCTGTTCATTCTCCCTTCCACCAAGCATGGACTTTGGGCAGGGCTGGAAGGCAGCCGTAAGGCTACCCCAGGGCTCTGAACCTGACCTCAAGGGCGGTTCAGAAACACTGAAATGATCCGAGGCAGGGATGGACATCATTAGATTTGGGTTCTTTAAAAATGGTTCTGGCTACAGTGTAGAGGGTGGATGGGGGTAACACAGGTGGGTACATGAGAGCAATGAGGGGGCTGCTGCAAATTCGGGGGGACAGGGGGGGATGTACAGGTGCGAGGGGTTGGCATTATCTGGCAGACAGCTAAACCCAGGAGCTTCATGTTCAGCACAATTGCTCACTTCAGAAAGGGCCATCCATCATTCTTGGCAAAGAGCTCATTTTGGAAGAGCTCATTTATATCCTAAATGGGCTGCCTGGTCTTACCCTTTTAGTTGTAATTGTCATATCATTTACATCCAATTAATAAATGCAAGTGGCTGTCCATAATGGTACTTACTCAGTTTTCTGCCTGAAAGTTTGCATCAGGGATTCTCAGTGAGTGGACATAGCCCTCCCTGTCTGTTATCAGGAGGACCCTCAGAATCTCCAAGGGAACACATCAGTATGGACTGTAATTTTACATTTGGAAAAGGAACAAAATATTTACATTCTTCCCAAAGCAACTGCAGAAAGTAAAGCTTGACAAAGTCACCTTGGCTAGTGGAAATATGTGTCTCTGGGTGTAAGGACCGCAGTGGATTCTGAGATTTGGATCTGGGGAGGCGTGTCCAGGAGATGTTCCAGTTCAGCTGCAGCGGTGACCTGCCCTCCAGTGGGCCGAGCTGCCACTGTGACTGAGGACAGGATGGCAAGTTTAACAGTGTACAAGATCATTTATCTAGAGAAGTGACTGCCTGTCCTCGCTGCCTTTTAGAAACGCATATGCCCGGGTCCTGCCCAGACCTGCTGAGTCAGAATCTGGGACCAGAGTCTAGGAGCAGTAGGGGCAGCCAGGGCAGCTGACCTGAACCAGCCGACCGGAAGGAGGCCTGGGGCCTGTCTGTTGCAGATCGATCCAAATCCTGATAAAGATTTTCTGCCTTTCTGTCCTTGCCAGCGGAGGGGGCGGGGGAGCCTGAATTTTGTTTTTTTCCACCAGGCCAGAACCCACTCTCGGGGTTGTGTCCCGGACCACCTCTGCTTTCCCTGATTATGCCAACATTGTCTGACTGAGTGTATATCAGAGGGAGGCAAGTCAGGGGGGGAAGTGATGGGCCACAATAGAAAACTCTGTTTGCATCTCCAAACTGCAGTTCTCAATTAGCCCTCGAACTGCTCTTTCAGTACTGTGCATACATTTATTATATTTAATGATGCAGAACAAACCTGAGATCTTTATTGGCTTTTTTTTCTGATAATGAAGGTGATGCACACTGTAGGTTGTTCAGTCAAAGACAAAGGGATAAATCAACCAGAAATGAACAAAGTGGCATCAGAGACATCTGTTGTGTGCGCTATTTGGTGAAAATAAAAAAGTGAGGTGTGCCATGGGCATGAAGAGACAGCTGTGCCAAAATGTCCTGATCACTAACAAGTGACTCCCAAGAGAAAGGTTTAGCCATTCAAGCCACAAATATTTACTGAGCATCTATTGAGCCACCAGGGACTTGGAAAATGCCAGAATGCCCAGACCACTGACCCAAGAAATGTCTCTGTGGGAGAGGGGGTGCAGGTACAGAGAGTGCGTCATGGCAGGGTGCCCCTGGACCTCCTTGGACCTCAACCTCATCCCTGCCAAACAGGTGATGGAGCTCGGTCGCCATGCCAGCCGCCGCTTCTTCAACTGGCTTTATTGGAGTATCAACGCGGGTGCCGTGCTGTCACTGCTGGTGGTGGCCTTTATCCAGCAGAACGTCAGCTTCCTGCTGGGCTATGGCATCACTGTGGGCTGTGTGGCCTTGGCCTTTTTCATCTTCCTCTTTGCCACCCTCATCTTCATCACCAAGCCCCCCAATGGCAGCCAAGTGTCCTCTATGCTCAAACTTGCTCTCCAGAACTACTGTCCCCGGTTGTGGTGCCGACACTTTGCCAGGTAAGGAGGGGGCTCTGGGTGAAGGGCATTGAGCTGCTCCTGGGGAGGCGTGTCCAGGAGATGTTCCAGTTCAGCTGCAGCGGTGACCTGCCCTCCAGTGGGCCGAGCTGCCACTGTGACTGAGGACGGTCAAGGCAGCGGTGGTGCTGGCCGTGGACTCACCACAGAAAGTCTGAGGACACCGATGGTCTTGGCAGTGATGGTGGTGATAGATAGGGGTGATGGTGTCAGCAGCCGCAGTGAAGAGAAAGGCCTGCAATGGTGATAACAATGGCAGGAGGGACGATGATGGAGATGATGGAGTGAAGGTTGTTGGGATATAATATAAATAAGCTACACTCCCTTCATATTAAATAGAAGGAAATTTAAGAAATCAGCCAAATGTGCTTCTCACCCATTAGTTCGCATTCAGGGGAGGAAGGTTTGAATGTCTTTGCATATGCGCCGCGGCTTTCTATTGCCCGGTCCTTCCCAAGTTCACTGATTACTTAGGTTAAGCAAACCTGTCTCCAGTTTCAGCTCCCATATGCAGGATCTAGATGGAAAAGAAGGGGAACATGCTCTCCCCCAGCCTGGTGTGTCACTGAGGGCTTTGTCTTACTGATGCGCTGCTGCCTGACAAAGCACCCCAGAACTCAGTGGCTTAGGCACTGTGCGTGACTGCGCTCAGCTGGGTGATGTCACTGGGGGCTGCAGTCATCTGGGGACTTGAAAAGGCTAGAACATTCAGGATGCTTCCTTACACAACTGGCAGTAGATGTTAGCTGTCAACGAGGCACCTCGGCTCCCCTGCATGTGGCCTCAGAGTATGGCCGGAGCTTCTCACAGCAAGGTGTCTGGGGTGCCAGGGCGGGGAGCTTTCCAGCGGTGAGTGTTCCCAAGGGAAGGCAGTGGAGGCTATTGGTCCTTTTAAGGCCCTGAGGTTTGAAATCCCAGATTCACTTCTGCTCCTTCTGTTGGCCGGCACTTTCACACAGCCAGCCCAGAGGCAAGGGCAGAGAAGATAACTCCACCTGTTAGTGGAGGAGTGGCGTCACACGCTGGGAGGGGAGGAGCCGGTGGAAAGACCACACTGATATTGTCCCTTTCGGACTCTCAAAGGATGAGGCAAGGCTCTCCCGCAAGAAGGGGCTGGAAACCTCGAAGGACAAAGGGCAAAGGGGAAGGTCGCAGCAGCGGTCCATCCACCCTGTTTCCTAACAATTTTCCCTCCCCCCACCTCTCTACTCGCCCTCCCTCCTGCTCATGCACAGGGAGAGTTGCCTGGTGAGGAGGATGGACTTGGAGAAAGCAGGCTGAGAAATTTAGGGGCGTCAAACCTATGACAGGCTCTCTGTCAGGCTTAGACTGGGACCTCCCTGGTGCCTGTGGCAAATTGACGCTATGAGGCAAAAACTCCCCAATGCTCTGCTCGCCGCAATCTTTGGTCTTACTTCCTCCGGGACCCAAGGGGTTGCAGCTCCAGGGTGGAGTGGGTGTCGAGCAGCCACCTTTGCGACAAAGGAGAGGGTTGCGGTATTTTGACAGTGGTTGTGCCTGCGCTGCACAGGGAGGGTGAGGGCACTGGGAGCCCCACAGAGAGGGCTCCTCCGTGAGTGATCACCTTACTGGCGGTGATGACGCTGGCGTCGGTGGTGATGGTGACAGTGGCTAAGGTGATGCTGATGGTGGGGAGGAACAGATACAGTGGTGATTTCCGCGGTGACGGCTGTGGTGGTGGGTGAAGGGGAGTAGGAGTAAATTGGGATAATGGTGGGGGCAGGGGTGCTGATGACAATTGTCATCTTATCTGCTGCTCTTATGGCCCCACAGAGATGCTCAGGATGCCCAACTGCCTATCCAGCGTTCTCCCCAGCCCGGCCTGTCCTCCCAGGAGGACGCAGCCAACTTCCAGGGGCTGGTGAAGATCTTGCCCGTTATGGTGACTCTTGTGCCCTACTGGATGGTGTACTTCCAGGTGAGCGCCCCACCCCTGCACTCTTGGGGGACTGGCTCCCCACCTCTCTCTGGTCTCCGGTCTCAGTGTAGATGCCCAGGGCATGTGGAGAAGGGGAAAGGGGCTCACAAAGTGAACTGCGGCTCTGTAGCAACTGGTGCAGGCCGGGCACAAAGCCAACCCAACAGCTGAGCTCCCTTTGGTGGTAGAGCATGGGGAATGCTGGAGATGGGTCTGGGGCCCAGTGACTTTAGTAAATCACCCCCACCTCTCTGAGCCTCAGTTTCTTCATGTGTAAGATGGGTGGCTTAGACAAGAGGCTCTATCAGATGATCCTGATTCTCAGCCAGGTTTGCGAACCACTGCTTCCCACCTCTCCCGGGGTGAAGGTTAGCTGGGGGCATGTACATGGTGTGTCTGGAGGGTGGGCAGCAGCCTACCCCCACCCCCTAACCCCAGACCTCAAGGTCATTGCCTCCCATACCCACTTCACAGGAACCTTGTTTAAAGCCTCAGAAGATGGGGAGCATGTACCCTGCCTCTTGGGGGTGGCACAGAGGTAGAGAGTGTCCATGATGAGACAGGGACATGGGTAGGGCATGTGTCCATGGCTGACTCTAAGTCACACTGACCTCGGCACATTGAATCCTTCCATACCAGTTGGTAAACAGCGGCTGTCCTCAGCAACCCAAATGCTCTCCCCAGCCTCAGACCCTCTTGCGGGACTCTCCCAGGTCCCTGTGCATCACATAGCAGCCAAGGGGACAGTGCCTGGCGTGGCAGGGGCCCCCGAGCCTGCTCCAGTGGCTGTGTCCGGTGCCACTCTGGTGGGTCAGTGTCTATTCGGTTCCTGGATGTGTCAACCTGTAGGACCTAGCTTGGCCCCAGTGTCATGAGAGCTCCCTGTGGGGACAGCTGTGACATTATGTTCCCCATCAACAAACATATCCATGCCTACTCTATGCCAGCCCCTGGAGACACAAATACGAGTCAGACCAGCTGTGCCTGGGCTCTGGAATAAGGCTGCACACACAGCTCACAGGCTTGGGAGCGGAGCAGAGGAAGCTCCCCAGTAAGCCTGGCTCCCAGGGATGAAGGGGGGAGCACTTCCCCCTGAGGCTGGGACTGCCCTGTACTCCTGCTGCTGAAGCTGGGGGCTGGGAGCCTGCTGGGGCTGGAAGTGTGGTGCCCAGCTCTCTCCAGCCTGACCTCCATCTCTTGGCAGATGCAGTCCACATATGTCCTGCAAGGTCTTCACCTCCACATCCCAAACATTTTCCCAGACCCCCCCGCCAACAGTTCGGTGGCTCTGAGCACCCAGGACAGCAGGTACAAGGTGAGAGACAAGGCATTGTTTAGCGCCCACCTCAGGACAGGCCGGGGCTTCCTCTGAGAAGAGGAGGAATGAAGCCACCCCACACTCCCCTCCCACAGCAACAGGGTGTCCTCAGGGTATAGGAAAAGCACCTGGAGGTTTGAACTCCTGCCCTAGCCTGGGTGTCCTGCCAGATGCTCGACTGCTTGCAAGAATTTAGGCGACGGTCACTCCTACCCGCTGCTGCTCTGAGGCAGGCCCCTCAGCCCTATCTCATTCCTTTCCTCTCTGGGACCACTGGCTGCCCAGACCCCTTCCTTTCACCAAGACTTTCAAACAGGTTCAGAGACTCCTAAAATCAAACACTTTCAGAGCTGGCAGATAAATGACACGTTCACCACTATACCTCTCTTGCCCTTGACAGACATCACTAATCAATCATGAATTCTTTCATACTGAACCCATGAAAGTTTCAGGCCGCCACTACCAACTGATAGAAGTTACAGGAACCTATCTGCCATCCCTGATCTAATCCCATCCCCTAGTTCCACAGCTAAGGAGTGTGCATTCCAGAGAGAGGGGACGCTTGGCCCTGGGTCACCCAGGGGCAGTGTGGAGTCCAGGTCTCCCAACTCCAGTCCAGAGCTCCTTCCACTCTGCTAGCCTGCCTCCAATGCCTTCTGTTGCCCAGATCCCAGAAGCCTGGCTCCTCTTGGCCAATGTGGTGGTGGTGCTGATCCTGGTACCTGTGAAAGACCACTTGCTCGACCCTTTATTGCTGCGGTGCAAGCTGCTTCCCTCGGCTCTGCAGAAGATGGCACTGGGGATGTTCTTTGGTTTTACTTCCGTCATTGTGGCAGGTGTGTGGGCCGCAGTGGAAGGCTGCAGAAAGGAGGCTGGCCTTTGTGTGGGACTGGGGGGAGGCTGGCTTCACTATGCGCAGATGCAGGAGCCTTGGGCTTGAGCCAAGTACATCCTTCACCGTGGGTGCCTGTCTTGGCCTCCCAGAAGGTGTGGACTGAAGGGAGACCCTCCTCACTGAGTGCAGCCTTCCCCCATCTTAACACATGAGGAAATGGAGGCCAGAAAGGAAAAAAGACTTTCCCCAGTGGTATGCAACCTCTCTGAAGACAGGAACGATTTTCTTTTTTATTTACTGCTATGAATAATGCACATGGCACTCAACAAGTGTGTTGAGTGAATGGTGCAGACACAAAGGCCACTTAAAAAAAATATTTATGATTTATTGTTATCCTTCCATTTCAAAAGGATTCAAAGCCACCTGTAAAAAAGGGCTCCAGTAAAAAAAAAAAAAAAAAAAAAAGGGGGCCCCAGTAAAGAAGGCTTTCATGCTATTGCACAAACCCCAGCCCTTTTCACTTAGTAACTTGATCCTGAAGTTACTTACAGCCTCCGAGCCTCATCTTTAAAGCGGCCACAGTAATTCAGTCAGACCTGGTGTGGAGCCCAGGCTTTGCTGTCAAGGAGTCTACTCCTCAACACAGGCCAGCAGGAGGGTTGTGAGAATTAACAAGATGAAGTCTGTAAAGCACCCAGCACTGTGCCTGGATCACAAGGAGGAGCCAGAGAGACGAAAGCTTAATAAACAGTATGATGTTGCCAGGATGAAAACCAAACTAGATTCTTTGTTAGCTCCATGATTTAATGCATTTTGTCCTGTCTCATCCTCACAATAATCTTGGGACTTTTATGCCTACTTCTTGCATAAGGAACTGGGTTTCAGAGAGGTTAAGTGATTTGCTCAAGGTCACAGTTAGCCTGTGGCAGGGCCAGGATTGTAACCCAAGTCACCTAACTCCACATCCAGTGTTTATTCCACCATAGCACACCTGTCCCCTAAGCAGCGAGGGGGAAGGAGATAAACTTGGAAGCCAGCTTAGAAACCGTACTGGAATGCTTGATGCTGTAGTAGGCGTCATGTGATATCAAGGAACCTAGGCCAGCTTTTACACCAGGCACGCTGGGGCTCAAATCCAGCCCAAGCCACGTATCAGCTTGGGACTTTGGGATGGTTAACCTGAATTTTTCCCTCTTTTAATTTTTTATATGCAAGAAATGCATATTTTTAATATGCAAGAAATGCATATTAAATGCCTAGCACAAAACAGGCTCTCAATTAATGACAGTTGTTATTGCTACTGAGTGCAAAACCTAGTTCTAAGCTTCCTAGCAGCCCAGGCACAAGGGGAAGAGTTGGAACTCCAGTCTTGGACACACCCCTAACCCCAACACTGCTCCCAAGTCAGTATTTTTTCCTTACCTTCTGCCCAATCACTGGGTACTTAAATACCCATCACATGTCAAACTCTGCCCTGGGCTAAGCTACCTAGAGTAGGCCTCTCTGTAATCCTTGTTTCTCCCCTACCAGGATTCCTGGAGAAGGAGCGTTTAGAGTACATCTATCACAACCAGACCGTGTCCCAGCAGATCGGGCTGAACCTGTACTACGCAGCACCACTGTCCATATGGTGGCAGATCCCTCAGTACCTGCTCATCGGGATCAGTGAGATTTTTGCCAGCATCCCAGGTACCCTGGATGCCTTCCCTACCCTCGCACCAGTGATGGGCTCTGCCTAGGGCTGCCTTGAAATCAGAGATCTCAGGGGCACAGCCGTAAGGCTCATCTGCAAGGAGGAAGGTGGGGTCTTCTGAGCGCAGTCTGAGGGGCGCAGTCCTCCACTGGGGACTTAGTTGTACCTGGTTTGTGCCAAGACTGTGATCGGCACTGGGGGTTGGAAGTGAGACACTTTGCATGCCAACTTCCCCCACTATCCCCTTAATGTTCCCCACCCTGTGTGTCTGTGCACTTGCTGTTGCCGGTTTCAGACTGAAAGTGAAGCCCTATTTCCCCTTTCCTTCCGAGCCTCAATGCCATCTTCTCCACGAGGCCCTCTCCAAGGCCCCTGGCCAGAAGGGTTCACTCCTCCCTTTGTTCATCTATCACAGCACACAGGCCACTGTGTTGTAATCATTCAGTTGTATGTTTGTCCCCTCGCTGGGCTGGGTGGGCTTTTCAATCAGCCAGGCAGCAAGGGGTTTCGCTCTGCTCCAGGCCCAGGGCTGGGCTCAGATAGGACTCATTCAGGGTTGGGGAAAACAGTCGCGCTAACAAACCCAGTGGAGTGCTGTAGAAGCGGCCATACGGTGTTGGGGAAGCCTTGGGCTAAGATGGGGTGGTGGCAGGTACAACAGGTGGCAGGAGGGATCTCACAGGCAGAGGGGAGAGCAGAAGCAAAGAGCCAGGCCTTGTGGGGGGTGTGGGGGAGAAGGCTGGGGAGGCACAGGGTCCTGGGGGCCAAGCCTGCATGTTGAGGTTTCTCCTGAGAGCAACAGCCACCCCTCAAGGGGACTTTGGCAGGGACAGGACTCCATTGGAGATGCGTCTGGCAGTGTGAGAACAGGAGACTGGAGAGTTTAAGAGGCATTTGCAGGGGCTGAGCAGGAAATGAAATGGCCAGGCCTGGGGTTCAGTGCAGGGCAGAGATAGCAGAGAGGAGGGCAGACATTGAGAAGAAACTTCTGAAGTTGAATCAAACAGGTTCACAGATGACAGTGACGAGGGGGCAGAGTTAGGGAGAGAAGGGGAAGATACTACTGGCTCGGAGGTGCCCCTGACCTGGGAGACCCAGGCGGAAGGGGAGGATGGGAGGACAGCACCGGGGGAGTGCCCAGGTGGAGGTGTTCAGCCACCGGGTGAAGGAGCAGGGCGGAGGCAAGGGGCCATCAGAGCCACTGGAGTAACTGGGCAGTTGTCCAGGGGAAGCCAGGATGGGGACTTGGTGGGGGTTAGGGGCAGGCTGCGGCCCAGCGAGCTGGGGCCCATCATTATCTGCTCCCCCACCGGCCCCTGGGGCTGCCCCCTCCCTCTCTGCAGGCCTGGAGTTTGCATATTCAGAGGCGCCCAGCTCCATGCAGGGGGCCATCCTGGGCATCTTCTTCTGCCTATCTGGGGTGGGCTCGCTGCTGGGCTCCAGCCTGGTGGCACTACTGTCACTGCCGGGGGGCTGGCTGCACTGCCCCAAGGACTCTGGTGAGTGTGGGGGCCTCCCTGGGGGTGGGACACTGATGGAAGGATGCTTGGAAAGGAGGTGGCGACTAAGTACTTTCACCTCGGGCAGAATGAAATAGCAGGTGGGAGTCGGGGCAATGAGGTTATAGCCCAAATCTGGCCAAGCGCCCACAGTGTGGCCTCCCCTCCTTGGGCCTGTTGCCCTGAATGTCAAAAAGGAATCCACGAGCTCCGTGGATGCCCAAGGCTCCTTCCTGATTCTGGAACTCTGTCACCCTGGCTGAAGGGTCACCTTTCTCTATGGTATTTGTGTTTTAAGCCCCTGAAAGAATAGCCAACAGGGATTTATAGACACCACTGGAGACGCCACGGGCAGCCACATGCTTTAGGCGCCTCAGATCCCACCCACCGGCCAGTGGTTAGGCTGCTGCCCGGGGGAACCCTGCCCTGACTCCAGGGCCAACCCCTCCCTTCCCCAGGGAACATCAACAATTGCCGGATGGACCTGTACTTCTTCCTGTTGGCTGGCATCCAGGCCACCACGGCTCTCCTGTTTGTGTGGATTGCTCGCCGCTATGAGAGGGCAGCTCAGCGCCCGACCGCCCAAAGCTGTCCCAGCAGGGACCGGGGCTGAGCACGCCCCCTCCCCTGTTCTGGACACAGACAGCAGCAGCCCTAGCCGGGGTTTCCTTCCCAGTTTATTCTGTGCCCAACAGTAGGGTGAAATGTTCCCATAAATAAGGGGCAGGGCCCTTCCTCACAACCATGGTCCATGACAAGGGGCAGGGCAGGAGGGCCGGGGGGGAGCCCTCACAGGGGCCGAGGCAGGGGGCTTGGGCCAAGAGGCACCAGAGGATGAGAGCAGGCCGCCTGGGCGGGTGGCTGCCGAGGCCGGGCGGGGGTCAGGAGCTGCCGCGGATCCTCTCCATGTAGCTGCGCAGCTCCTCGGGGTCCTTCAGCCCCATGTCCTCACACACCCAGCGGATGTCCTCCTCGCCCGCCACCAGGATGGACTGCACAGCAGGGGCCCCTGCAGGCTCCTTGGGCAGCTGGGCTTGGGGAGCTGGTGCGAACGTCACAAACTCTACCCGCTTCCGCCGTCCCCCAGCTTCCTTCCTGGCCAGGGTGCCCGAGGAGCTGGTGGTGCCCCCAGCAGGTGCCTGGGCCAACTCCCCCCTGCCCCCACTCTCACAGGGGCAGCCCCCTTCCCCCTTGGGTGGGCCAGGGGGCTGCCGGTCCAGCTGGCGGCTCAGCTCCTCCTGGTCGGTGCCCAGCCAGACCCAGTTGTGTGGCTGGGGAGAGGCAGGGTCAGTGGCACCGTCGGGAGGCTCCTTGCGCTGGTAGCGCAGCACGAAGACCACCCCGTTAACCAGGAAGATGAGGATGGCTAGACAGAAGACGCCCAGGAGGGCGTACATGCCCAGCTCGAGTTCAGTGATCTGCTGAGGGGCGGGGACCATCTCCTCCTCCTCCTCCCCCGCAGCCTCTGCCTCCTCATTCCTGGCCTCCTCTGTCCGCTCGAACTTGCCCCTCACACCCCCGCTGTCTCCCACGCTGCCTGCCACCCACCGTTCACCACCCAGGCTGGCGCCCGTGGCTGCCGAGCTCTGAGGAGGGCTGGGTGGCAGGGCAGGGGCCGGCGTGGGAGCAGGGGGCAGCCCTAGCCAGGCAGTGCCGGAGGCCAGGGGCACACGGTGGCGGCCCCGGCGGCAAGGCTCAGGTGCGTGCAGAGCCACATGCAGGGGCAGCCCCTCGGCGCCTGCCCCACTCACCACCACCCCAAGCTGGGCACCCCGCTCCTCAGCTGGCAGGATGGCACCAGGCTCCTCAGCCACGACGGACAGTCCCAGGTCCCGGTGGTCGTAGAGCTCAGCAGGGGCCAGAGTGTGGTCAGAGAAGGACAGCCACAGGGAGAGGGCCACCTCCTGTGGGGCACACGGACACAGGCAGAGACACGCGAGGGCAGGCACGCATGCACACAGAGACCACTCCCACAGAGACAGGCCACACGGAGGAGAGACCAGAGAGAGAACAGACACAGGCAGATGGACAGAACACAGGGAGAGAGGGGGCATGTGTCAATCACCTGTCACTCAGCCCCAGGGTCTGAGTCATCAAGAGGGTCCTCGGTTAGAGCCATCTAAACCTCCCACTGCCACACACTCCAGCCAGCCACTGCTTCATCACCTCCAGTCGCAGAGAACTCACTACCTTATAGCACAGTCAGTCTTTGTTCTGGAAACCCTAGGGTGAGGGCTTGAGGTACCTCCCATTCCCCCCATCATCAGTCCCCATCTGAAGATGTTCACCTCATCCCTCTGACCCCCGGCTGTCACCTGCTTTGGGGTGGGAGGGGCTGACTGTGCCCAGCACGTGGCTGTGACCTCCCCAGGGTGGGCAGTGCCCCGGCTCAGGGCCAGTGCGATGCCCATCACGGGCTGCACCTGCAGCTCCAGCACCGAGACCTTGTCATCCGTCACAGTCAGTGCCTGTTCGCCCAGGATGGAGTCAGACAGTGGGGAGCGCACCTGGGGGTGAGAGGGCGCTGGAGGGGTGCTCCTCCACAGACAGCCTCTACCCTCCGAGCCCCGGCACCCCACAGGGGGATCTGTTTGTTCCCAGCATCTGCGTAGGCTGCTCTCCCCTACCCTTTGTACCCCAACCGTATGTCCTCTACATACCTGGACCCCAACTCCACACCTAGGGGGAGTTTCCTCCTCTCTCAAGACCTGGCCCCCACATACCCAACCCCAGCCCTTCACACTTGGAGGACTTCCCCAGCACTTTATTCTCACCTGATCCCCAATCCCACTGAGCTCATACCTCCCCTAGTACACTCGTCCCCTCTGGCACCCTTCACACCTGCTGATGAACATTCTAGGGCCAATTAATTGTTCTCAGGGGGTCTGCTCACCTCAATGGAGGTGATGCCAGGCTCCCGGCCCACCAGGACATGGCCGTGCTCCAGAGAGGCCACGCGTACATCCTGCACGCGGGCGTGTGGCGCCACGAGGTGGGACACGTCCAGCAGCCAGTCAGGGCCGAGCAAGTGGGTAAGGCGGTGGCCGCCATCCAGCGGGTGGGCCGCGAAGGGCACAAGGAAGCGCACGCCAGCGCGCTGGTACTGCAGGCGGCAGCTGCGGGACCGCCTCTCTGACTCCTCTGCCACAGGGGCAGCCTCAGGCTCCGGTACCCTGGGGAACAGCGTCAGCGAGGGCCCTGCCTCCTGGAGACCCCAGCGTCTACTGGGCGCGCTGTCCTCTGCCCACAGCTGCACCTCTGGGGTCAAGCCCTTCCACCTGCAAGCTGCGCCCCAGCCCTGTTCTTTCGGAGCTCTGTGCCTGCAGGGGGGGCGGGTGGGCCCTGCGACACCATCCCCTCTACATAGTGAGCTAGTTACCACCTCAGGCTTTCAGAACACTGCAGTGAACAGAATGCACACCCCTGCCTTCATGGGCTTATGTTCTAGGAGAGGAGTGCGGAGGGGGAGACAGACCACAAACAAGATCCATCAGAGTATACAGTACCTTAGAAGGTGATGCGTGCTATAGAGAAGTGGGACAGGGAAGGCGGGGAGGGAATGCGGAGGCCGGCAATTATAATCAAGTGGTCAGAGGCTGGGTGGTGAGGGGCGGGGATGCATAGAAGGAGCCGCAATGGGCAGTTTTTCAGATGCCAGATCGACCCCATGGCTGTGTTCCCTGCACCCTCTCACAGTTCTAGAGCGATTTCACCAAAGCTGCCAGTTTCCCCAGGCCTCCACTCACCCGTCAGCTGTGCTGGGTACCCTCCAGCCTCGGACCTGCTCGAGGGTGGTGTCGGTCAGCTCGATGCGCAGGGGAAGCAGCGGGGCCCACACTGTCATTCGCAGTGAGGCCCGCAGCCGGCGCCACCAGAAGTCCACCCGCACCCCCTGAGCACCGCGGCTCTCCTTGCCAGCCACAAACACAGCGTCGCAGGCCTCGGACACCTGGGCAAGGCAGAGGGCAGCGGGTGAGCTAAGCCGCAGAAGACAGGTGTGGTGCAGAGAGCCCTGACCCCAGCCATAGAAGGGGGTACAGCTGAAATTCATTGTGTAGTTCACTGTAATGGACATTCTGAGACTAAGATTTCACCATCATCCAAGATTCATTCCTCCTGGAGGAACCAGCCATTCCCTGTGTTCATTCAGATTCAATTGGGGAAACTGGCTGCAAATCTTTCCTTTGAACCCACTAATTGGCAGATCTGCCCACCCCAGAGCCCTCGGGCAGAAACCACTTACATAGGGGCAAAGTGCCGCCACAAGGGCGGCCAGGATTTAAGAAATGCAGGTTCTGGGCTTCCCCTCTTAGAAGTTCAAAATGGGAAAATTACCCTGCCCTTCTTTTCATCTCATGGGTCATTATGAGGCTCCAGTAATAATAATTAGTATTTACTTGCCATCATAGAATATTTATATTATGTATAGCAGCAGTAGCTACCATTGTTTCAGCAACTGCTCTCTACTGGATACTGTCTTAGGGTGCTTTTAATTCTTACAACATCCCTAAATTATACTCTCATTTTAAGCCTAGGAAACTGAGACTCAGAGAGGTTAAGAGACTTGTCTACAATCACACAGCTAGCTGATAACAAAGATGGGTTTCAAACTAAACCCTTCTGATCCCAAAGTACATGCTCTTAACTCTCCTATGCCAGTTCCTTTGCCAGTGCAATAATGAACTTGAAAGTGCCTGAGCTGATCTGGGGGTGCTTGGGGTTCCATAGCTCACACCTGCCTCTGGGGACAGGTAGTGGGATCAAAAGAAGTGAAAGCTGTGGTTGCCCCCGTGAGGGTTCTGGTGTCAAGAAGAAGCTGTTCTCCTGGGGACCTGAATGGGGAAGGACAGTGGCCATGCAGCACTGTGCACAAATGCGTACTCACGTGGCACACGCTGCTTACCTGCAGGGCCTGGGTGTTGGCCGACTCACAGCCGATGTGCTCTGTCACCTCCGCCAAAGCCCCCCCACTGTCCACAGTGACAAGGCGCACAGGGACACGCTGAGGCACTCCAGTCAGTGGCGCTGTGTTCACCAGCTCCTCGGCCTGGGGGTGCAGGAGGAGCTCAGCCCGAGCTCTTCACCTCACTCAGCCCGCAGCCTGGCCGGGCAAAGGTGGGTACCCCTTACCTTGGCCAGTGGGATGAGGGCTCTTATGTTCCGCTCCGACACCAGGATCTCCCACACCATTTTGTCCTTCTCTGCTTCGGGGGCCTGGCCTGGGTACTCCAGCTGCCAGGTGACAGGGCGAGTGGTGGCTACGCCCCCACTAGTGCCATTCTCCACCAGGAAGTCCACCCACAGGAACTCGGATAGTTCAAGGGGGCTGCTGGCCAGAGGGACAGAGAGACTGAGTACTTGTTAGCAGCCGGGCACTGTCATAAGCACTTCGTGTATTCATGAAGTAGGTCTTGTAGTTACCCCCATTTTACAGATCCTCATCTGTAAAACAGAGGTTATGTAAGATTGCTCAAGATCTGGGCAAGGATTAAACCCCAGCGTCCCAGCTCCAGAGCCTAAGCTCTTATCCACCCTTGGTTTCTCTACAAGATCCAGGAAGCCACTTCATCTGCCCCTCACTTCCGGGACGCTTGCGTGCTCTCCTGCCTTCCTAGGCCCCCTCTGCTCAAACCTCTGTCTTCCTCAGCCATTGGGGTGGCATAAAGCACCTGATGCCAATTTCTACCAAGGAGGAAGACTCTCATTCAAGCCCCAAAACTGACACCCAACCCCATGAATAACAGCCCTTACAGCTTCCTTCCTTCCAGGAACTGGCCGAGATGCGTTCTGTGCACCACCTTATTTCCACAAACCTTAAGTGACCCATATTATCCCATCGTATAAATGAGGAAACTGAGGCTCTGGTGATGGGGGTGGGGGAGGTTAACTGGCTCACCCACAGTTATCCAAGAAGCGTCAGAATAAGGATTCAAACAAAAATGACAAAGCCCATGGCCTTTGACCCAGGCACAGGGCATGAATAAGATTTCATAAATGTTAAAAACTACTGGGCTTTTTGGGGGGGAATATAATGGTCCAGAAAAAGGGATCCATTTGGTGGCGATGGGAGGCTGGGTAGTGGCTGTGGGGGCTGTAACTGGAGAGCCAGGATAGGTTGGCATTGCCTGGAATGAGACTCAGACACTCACTATACCTGGCACGTGGCTGGGGATGGAGAACTAGTAGCTGAGTGCGTGAATGATTCAGCCTTGCGCTGCTTCCTTGAAAGGCTCTGTTCTTGTGTCTGCTCACATGGGCATATAGAGATAAGGTGGCAGACCCCTACACTTAGGCCCCCAAAATCTGCCCGCTAGCACTCTAGGACCAGCCCTCCCTCCTCTGCCCCCAGGGGGAGGAGGCTGCCCACCTGGTGTCCGGCCCTGTGGACCCAGTTCGGTGGCACGTGATGAGGCTGGTATGGTGCTTGGAGCCCTTGAAGCGGTCCAGCTTGGCACTCCAGAGGGCAGGTTGGGCTGGGCGTGCAGCTGTCACATGCAGCCCCTTCTTCACTTTGATCCTGGGGAGCGGACACAGGGCCAGTGTGTCAGGGTGAGTGCCAAACTCTGGACAGGATAGGCAGGACAAGGGACTAAAGATGGTTCGTGCATGGCCTCCCCTGCTCCAGCTGAATTTCCTTGCCATCCTCCAGCCCAGAGGACCCATCTCTGTGCCGGTCATGCCACACAGCTTTCTGTCATTCAGAGACCACTTATGATTCCCCACGACCCACATGGTCTAGTTTTATCCTGGCATTCGAGGCCCTCCAGGGTCTGGTCTAGTTTCACATTTGGCTGAGACTCCTCCCCATCACTCCGCTTCAGCTACGCCCAGAGTTCTTCCCCCCGCAGAGCCCATGATGCCTCTGAGCCTTTGCTCAGGCTGTGCCTTCAGCCCTTCCTTGCTTCATCTGCTCATTCTTCAGCCTCTAGCAACAAAAACACCATTTTCTTTAGAAAGCTTTTCCTGTGGCAGGATGAATGTCCCGCTCCCCCAACCCCGGATCCAAGCCCCTTCATCAGACCTTAGGGTCTGGGTCCCGCCCATCCAGCTTCCTTCCCTAGCACTGGGGGTCCTTTAGCTCCAGATGGGGATGGGGCTTTGCTCCTCCCTCTAGCTCCAGAGTGGAGAGACGGGGCTTGGCCTATTTTAAGTGTCCAGAAAAGATCTAATGACTGTGAGAACTGTGAGCATAGGAGGGCATGAGAGACAGGAAGATGGGAGGGACAGGCGCCCGAGTGACCCACAGGGACAGGACACACAGCAGCCTGAGTATGGGAAAGGCACGTCATTCTCTGCAATTCCTTGTCCATGGGAATAGGCTGGGGGGCTGCTCTGGGGGGATCTTCCTGCTGGGAGGGACACAGAGGGGCCTTCCTGTGGGCCGGAGCAGGCTCTGTCTGAAGCCAGGGACCCACAGTGAGGGGGTAGGGGTGGTAAGCAGGAGAGCATGCGGATGAAGGTGCCTGGGGCAAATACCTCTCCTGAGGCACTAGAGCATTAACTACCCCCAGTACTGAACTTTCCAGTTCCCATGTCCTCTTCTGTTTCCCCTCACTGGAGCCTCATAGCTGCCCTGTGAAGTGGGCAGCGTTAGCCCTACTGGACCAAGGAGTCTCAGGGAGGTGTCAGAAGGAGGGGAGCCTCCTACTTCTGGCTCCGGGTTCAAGGCTGTGCCCATCATTGGCTCCTGCCTGTGGCCAGGGCAATCACAGCTCTTGGCCTGGAGAGGGTTTGGTGGACCCATGTTTACAGAGACCAAGGAGTCCAGTAAGGGCCTGAGAGCACAAGATACTGGGCCCGTCTTCCTGCAGAGGCGTCCACCTCTGACCCACCCCCGGGGCCCAGGACTCACCGCAGGGTCAGAACTTTGGCGGTGAAGTTGTGCCGAAGCAGGAGGGTGGCACTGAAGAGCTGGCTGGGCCGCACAGGCACATCGGGCACCCGTAGGGTCACTGCCTCATCCAGGGGCACCTCCTGGTACTGTGGGGGGGCTGCTGGGCGCAGCTCCACATCTCCCACTGGGAGAGCCTCTTCCCCGGGGCCTTCCTCCCTCCCAGGGCCACAGCCTCCAGGACCTTCAGCCGCAGGCTCCAGTGTGTAGGCCAGCTCAGCCCGCGTGGGGGAGCCCTGGGAGAACCAGTGCGAAGGGAACTCCAGCTCCACCACACAGGCGCCCAGAGATGGCTGCGGACACACAAGAGCTGTGGTTGGCACAGCGGGTGAGTGGATTCCCAGCACTCATGGCCGGAAACCCAGAGATGGACGGGCCCGTGAAAGGCAGGGCCAGCATGTGCCAGAGACATATCACAGGTGACATGGCCAACTGGCGACAGGACTGGGACCAGGTCTGAGAATGCATCCACAGGCCATGCCTCTACCTTTGGGAACTGTCTCATTCCAAAGTGAGCTACTCCCAACGCCTCCCCATAACCATGCCTAGGACCACCCTGACTACAACTCAAGCTTGGAAGAATCCCAAGCCTGCAAAATAGCTCTCTTGGGCGGTTGTATCCTGTGCCCCAAATAACCCTTTCCTGGGGCGCCCTGATGGCTGGCAGGCCAGGCATGCAGTCAGGTGGTCTGTGATTCCCCAGCTTCCCAGGAACAGCGAGCCCTCTTTTCCCTCGGGCTGGTACAGCAGCAGGGCCAGCCTAGGTGGGGCCCACCCCCTCACCTGGAAATGGCAGGCTCGGTGAGCGGTGCCTGCAGGGTGTGTGGCATGGAGCCAGGCACAGGGCAGGCTGCCAGGCCCTGGCGGCCAATCCTGCCCTTTGAGGTGGAAGAGGACGCGGGCGTGGGGCTCTGCTGGAGTCACGGCAGCTTCCACCGACACAGCCCGTACGTCCCACGGGACTGGCTGTTGGTGGGGCTCAGTGACTCGAGGAGGGACCACCTGGAGAGAGAACAGGGGTGCTCAACAAAGCAGGGGGGCGGGCAGAAGTGAGATCTGGGGAGATGGGATGCCGGGCTTCCAATCCCACCCTGGCAGGAAAGATCCTTGATGGGCCTCAGGGTCCCCCTCCAGAAAATGGGGAGCAAGGCTGAGGCAGGAAAAGGCCCCTGAGCTACACACAGCAGACTTGGCTCTGAGTCCTGTTAGCCTGGGAGTCCCCAGTGCCCCCTCCTTACCTGCTGAGTGGCAAAGGGTGGGTAGGAGGCCCGGAGAAGTGGCTGGGCCCTGGGCCAGGGCTGCAGGAGCAGAAAGGTCTCAGACCGGGAGCCCAGAGAGGAGTTGGCGGGTGGGTAGCGGCCCACCTGCTGCACACGGAAATGCTCAGGGGCATCCCGAAGCTCCAGGGCTGCCGGCAGGTAGACAGGGTCCAGGAGGCCCTGGTCGCAGTCCACTGAAGAGGGAGAATGGGCAGAGATGGTGACAGCTCCAGAGCTGGCAGGGGCTGAACTGAGCTCCATCCTGGGGCACAGTGGTGGGTGGGCAGTGGAGGAAGAAAAGGGTTGTAAGTGTCCCTCCAGACGCGGGGCTATCATCCCATTTCACCGATGAGGAAACTGGGGCTCAAAGAGCCTCACACAGCTGGTATGTGACAAAGCCAGGGTTTGAATGTATGTCCTCAGCTGGATGCCAGCTTCCGACCCATTGCACAGACCCAGAACTTTTCCAGCAGAATCTTCTCAATGTCTCCTTCTACCCCGTTTCTGCCCTCTTCTGACATCAAAGCATTTGTGGGGTACAACTCTCCCCAGACAAGGCCTATGCAGTCAAAGATGGTGACAAGGTGAGCTGTGTTGGAGTATACACCCTTTCCCTGCCCCTGGGTCCTTGGCCAGCCTTGGCTGAGCACACCATCCCTACAGTCACCATGGCAACCTCACCCCGGTTTCCAAAACTCGCCTCCTTCTTCCTTGTCCCACCTGGGTACTGAAGGGCAAGAGTGGGATTGGTGTGGGGGTGTGGTGGGAACTATGAGCCTGGGGAGAGAAACCATATATTCAACAGCTGGAAGGGCAAAAGACCCGAGACCATATTTGGTTCGCACCAACTGACTATCATCCCTAATAATAATAATTAACATTTTTTAACACTATAGGCAGGCTACTATTTAAAACATGACATATATTAACTCTTCAGTTTTTGTAGTGACACTGGGAACTGAGTTCTATTACTGTTTATCCCATGTTATAGATGAAGAAAATGAGACTGAGATTAAGGACCGCATGCCTGGGGTCTCACCACTGGACAGTGGTGGAGCCAGGAGGCAGGGCCCAGGCTGTAGCCACCGACAGTCCTGCCTCTCCACCATCCACCTCTCTCTCCACCCTCTGCTGCTTGCAACACACCTTAGGGCTTCACTCCCTAGACTGTGGGTCTCTCCGTTCTCCTTCCACAGGAGCCCTCCTTGACTGCTTGCCCTCCTGAGTCCCCTCAGTCTTTGTGCACCCAGGGTTGTGAATTAGCTGTCTTGTTTTACTCATTCCAGAATCCTCCAAGCTGGGCTGCTGTCCCTGGAGAGGATGTCCTGGGAGTCTGGAGACCTTGTTTCCATCCTCACTCTGCTTTGATGAAGCTTGGGTCATTTAACATCTTTGGACCCTCAGTTTCCTCCTCTGTAGAATGAGCATTTAGTGAAACTGTGGACAGGGGAGGGCTTTGTAGACTGCCGCGATGCCTGGAGGGGGAGTTAATGCTGCTCCATAATGGATGTGACAAGGCTCTCCTCATCTCTCCGTGTAAGGGGTTATTAGGGCTCTTCCCGGGTCCCCTGGAGACGGGAGCAGGTGGCTGAAAGCAGCCATAGAGCCAGATCCCTCTCAGCCCCCCAGCTGGGCTGGGGGACTTGGTGGTTTCACCCTTCTTCAAGACCCTCCCCACCAAGGAGCGTGCATCTGAGATGCTTCACCCATCCCACCCCCCAGGCGTAACAGGTGAGTGACTGTGGCTCTCTGGGGGCAACTCCTGGACTCAGTCTTCCTACTGCATTGCCTGCATAATTATAAGATGATCTGTGGTCTGACTCCCACCGACGCCCATCACCCAGAGCTCTGCTCTCCTCCTGGGGGCGGTGGGGGGGGAGGTAAGAGAATGCCTCACTAGCCCCGACTCTTCTGTGGCATCATTCACCTAGCAGCCACAGCCCGAGCCAAGGGCAGTCTGTCCCCCATCCCTGGCTACGGGGAGTCGCTGCCCTTCCCTCCAGTGATGGGGGTCGCTATTAAGGACTAAGGAAGACACGGATGGGGAAATCCCTGCATACTCTAAGGTCAGAGGGCTCCTTGGGGGCAGGGGCGGGCGGCAGCGTTTCTCACAGGTCCCAGGCAAAGGGGCTGCTTTGCGTCCCTGCGAGGGCTGAGTTGATGGTCGGGGGAAGGAGACTAGGAGCCACGGGGGCGCAGCGTAGGGACCGCAGATTAGGGAGCCGGTGCGCCTGGGGCAGGGGACAGCCGGGTTGGATGCCCCGGCTGGAGGGGAAGCTCCGGAAGATGCGGGAACCGGACAGGGGTCGGGGAACGGTACTGAGAATCCGCGGCCCCGGCTGGTCCTGGGTCAGGAAGGAGTTGCGGGTTACGCAAGTGAGGGAAGCGGGAGAGGTGAGCGCCTGGGGGGCCGATCCTGGGGGGTGGGACCTCTCCAGCCCTCCGGGCACGCTGCAGGGCCACCCCGCTCCGGGCTCCTGGCTCCCGGGCATCCTCCCGCCCGGCCTCCCCCACCCCCGCCGCCGCCGCTGACCTCTCCGGACGTCCGAGGCGAGGGCCACCAGGAGGCAGAGCCAGGGGCCGCAGGGCCCCCGGAGAGGCGCTGCCGCGCGCCTCGCCATCCGGGCGCACATCCTTCCCCCGGAAGGCGGGGGCTAGGCGGGCGGCTCAGGCGGCCGCGGTCCGCCCGGCATCTCCCGCGCCGGCTCCGACCCGGCCGGCAGGGATCCAGCCGCCACCCCCCGGCCGCCCGGCTCGCGGCTGCAGCGCCCAGACAATGGAGCGGCGCCGGAGCAGGGCAGGAGCGGGGGCGGCGCGAACGCAGCACGTGGGCTGCCCTGCGCCCGCTGGGTCCTAGTGCCCTGCGGATCTCAAACCCTTGCTCCCCTGGGGACTGCCTAACAGGGGACTGACCCGCTTCTGCCAAGATGGTCGCGACGTGTTCTATTCATTCCCTCTTGGAAGCTCCTGGCCAAGAAGCAACCAGGCACTTCCTCTTCCTCACTCCCTTCCCACAGGCAGCTCACCTGTAAAAGCATCTGGTATCTGAATCAGAACCAAAATTCAGGGATATGTGGACCCCAGCGGTAGGGGTGGAAAGGGTGTTGGAAGGGAGCCAACAGAGCCAGGTGACAACCACCTGCGACTGTCATGACGGAGCCCTGGGCCACGCCTGTGTTGTAAGGGCCCCAGGTGCAAGCAGTTGAGTTTCATGTCCAACCACATCCCAGGGAGAGAGGCCTGCCCGCCCAGGAAGGGTGAGGGCTCCCTCTGCTCCTGAGGGAAGGCCAGCCTTCCAGCTCCTGGCCTCCAGCCCAGGCCTGCCTGCCAGGCAGTGTCAGCAGACGCCCTGAGCAGGGCACCTGGCTGCATGTCAGCATCTCCTATGTAGCTTAAAAAGAAAAAACCACACCCGAGCCCTCCACAAGACAGGCGATCCAATCTACGGGCAGGGCTGAGAACCACAGCGCAGGTACCTTGTGCTGGTGGGGGAAGGAGGGAGGGCAGGCAAGTCTTCCTGCTGCCTTTGGCACTCCCACACAGGCGGGGAAGGGGTCCCCTCCTCCTCCTCCTTGTCCCCCCACCACATACACACTATTCCAGCAGTGCCCTCAGTTCTTCGTGGAGGATTTGCAGTGGGGGCATGCCTTCCTCACTCCTCACATGCACTCTTTTGGAGACAAGGGTACCGGGTACAAGCCGCCTTTGTGCTGCTTTCCCTCCCTCCCTTCCTACCAGCGTCTCACTGCCCCTGCAGAGAGGCCAAAAGCGCTGAGCAGCTCTACAGAAACGGGTTCAGCTGTAGAGGGAGAAATCAAAGCAATGCAGACTCTGAATAAATACATTTTATACAGAACAACATAATAAAATAGCGTGCATTTTATTTAAAACCAACCAAGCGCTGATAAAAATATATAGATCACTGCAGCTGGGATTCCACATCAAAACTGGGCATTAATTTATTCTTCACATCATATGCCAGGCCTGGCAGAGGACAACCACCTCCATCAGAGCCTCAAAGGAAGAATGAGGGCCCCAGTGGAGGGCTTGGCCAGCAGGCTCAGCCTGTTCTGCACAGTGTGGGGGGAAGGGGCTGTGGCGTGCATCTCTGGTGTGTCTGCTGGGTGTTCCTCCGTGGACACTGATCAGTAACTCACCGGTGGCCACGAGTGGAGAAAGAGGGATGGAGAGCCACCTGGAGCTGCTCAGACAAGGAGGTGAGTCCTCCCTCCCCTGTAGGTGTCTCTGAAATCCCCACAGGGGATCTGATGGCCATTGCAGGGTCCTACTTGTGGGCACAAGCCTACAAAGCAGTCATCTTTTGCTTTGGCTGAAGGGGAATCAAGACTGTAAGAGGGACCATTCTCTTCTTGAGACCAAGTAGCCACAGTGCGCTTTCCTACATACAGTACAGCAGCGGGCAAGCAGCGGGCTAAGGCCCCACTGGCTTGCATTAAGGCACTTGTAACAGACTCAATGTGCATCCTTGCCCCCAGCCCCACGTGGGGTTGCCCCCATCCTTCCCCTCAGGTCCCACATGCCCTGCCTTTTCCTCATGCTGGGCAATGAAGAGGACAGGAGTGTTCCTGGAGGGACTGTGGTTTGGCTGGAGTACAGGGCTCGAAGGAGACAAACAGGAAGGGAGCCAGGGACCGGGCAAAGGAGGAGCTACAGGCCAGGACGGCAAGCACCTCAGGAGGAAGGCAAGGCAGTGGCAGAGAGCTGGCTGAGTCCCAGGACCAACGGAGCGATACTCACTGAGAGCAGCTGCAGAAGCTGGAGAGGAGGCCCCCTGACCTGCCCTAGAGGCAGCAGGCTGAGTGCAGAGAAAGGGTTAAAATACCAACCCCAGACAGAGAACCTCCAGAGAAGACAGGGCCCCCAGGGAGCAGCAGGGGGAACAGTCTTCCTCTCTTAGCCAGGGGGTCTAGAGCAGAGGTAATGGTTCTGGAGGTTCAGAGATGGGGCAAGAAAGGGGCAGGAGGCTAGAAGGAGGGCTGCGCGACCCCGACGCAGTGCAGCTCTTTGGCAGGACGAAGGCGGCATGGTCCATGTCCTCCTCACTCCTCCTCCACGCTCCGGGGCGCCTTGGCCACTCTCCTCTGCCTCCAGCGCAGCTCCTCCACCTGTCGCTCCAGCCCTTGTACCTTGGCCTCCAGTTGGGCCCCTGAGGCCCGGGTGCCAGTGAGCCGGCTCAGCAAGGCATAGAGGGTCAGCAAGGCCAGGAGGAGCAAGGCCCGCATGGAGGGGTCAGGCACCGACCTCACCAGGGCCACAAAGCTGGCCAGGAAGAGGACAACCTTCAGGCCCCACAGGATCCGCCCCAACAAGGCCAAGACCAAGCCCAGGAGCAGGGACAGAAGCCAGTAGACGACCAGGGCCCCGGCTCCCCACAGCAGGAAGGTCTGGACCTGGCTGGGGCTGAGCTTCAGGCCTTGGGTGAGGTGATCTCCTGGAAGGAAGGAAAGTCACAGAGTCAGCCAACCTGGAGTGGTGAGGGGTCAGGGGGGCATGAACCAAAACCGGTGGAGGAGTTAAACCCCACTGCAAAGGGAAAATCCTTTCCCGTAGGGTCATGAGACACGAGCTTGAATTTCAGCTCTGGTTCCTGCGGGCTATGCGTAGATTATTTCTCTTGGTTAAGCCTGTTTCATCTAAAAAATGGGAGTAGATCTCTGGGCTGTGGGAAACAGTGAGATATTGGGCTTAGCACAAAGCTTTGCCTGACACGAAGCCAATGCCCGGTAGGGGGTGGTGGTCATTAGCCTGCTCTTGTACTTGACTCTGGGGAGACCCGGAAGATGCTGAGCAGCTGGGGAAAAGTCTGGACCCTGAAAAGATGAACTCCCAGAAAGAGGCAGTGACCAGCTAAGCTCCAGCAGGCCTAAGCAGTTCTCTGCTACTCACCGTCCAGCGCCAGGGCATTCAGCAGCTGCGCAGAGATGCCGGACAGAGCGAAGAAAGCCACAGAGATGGCGGAAGAGACGGCCCACATCACCTGAGACAAGGTCTGTGGAGAGAGCGGGGTGCAAGATGAGTCCAGCACCAGTGATGCCCTTCTGCTCAAGCCTCGCCATCACGGCCCAGGTGACGCCTGGCAGGGACGTCTGCCCCCTGCTTTTTAGCCAGGTTTGCTCAGCTGGGCCTGGCTGAGGGGTCCCTCCCGCAGCCGCCTTCCAGTGCACAGGGATGGCAAGCAGGCCATTTCTCCTTCCTGAACTGCATCCCAAGACATTGGGCCCTAATTTAACTGATATGGTGGAATACATTTGTGGTGGGAGTAGGTGAGCATGTGGGGTGGGGGATCATCAAATCCCTGTAAAACTGGGGTCCTTCTAGACCCCCAGGGAATCAAGGAGTTGTGTGACATAACATCTGTGAAGAGCTAGGATGTTTCAATGAAAAAGAGTCAATCATCTCTACTATCTTATAGATTTTATAAAAGATTGCTTCAGCCACTTAGTACGACCTATCAGAAGTATGTGACATCATGCCTGGGGTGCCAACAGGCAGATGAAACAGCCCTGCCCAACTCTACAGGTGAAGAAAACATCAGGTCTGGTATTTTGCCAGTTTGACTTCAGGTCAGATTTAGACCAGAGTCAGACAGTACAGTCACCCAGTGAGATGGGTTTATAAAGATGGCCCATTTCTTGGCCCTTTGGCAAGAAAGGGAAGGACCAAGGGAAAGACAGGGGTGGAGCTACAGGCCTCAGGGTAGGATGCAAACCATGGGAACATAAAAGGCAGGTACTGGCCTGGCTTCATTTTGTGGAATTTGGGGTTCTTTGCAACCAGAACTATGACACAGAGGATGTGGAGAAAAGACAGGTGGCCGTGAATGTTGTCTTCTTCTTGGTGTTTCCTGAATGAGTGCGGTCGCAGCAGGGAACACCTTTCTTACCTCGGAAACCAGGTGCACGGTCTCTGGCCCCACCCAGGCATCCAGTGCTCCGCGCACAGACCGGCCCATCTGGCTCAAGAGATCAACAGGGGCCTCCCTCTTCTGCTGGCCAGGTGGCGTGAAATCCCGATGGGGCTGCGATGATGCTGACTGGAGGAGGACGAGGGCCACTAGGACCATCAGGACAACTTTGAACAAATGCCTGCCCCGTGGCGAGCTGCTTCCGAAGCCTGCCATGGCTGGGTCTGCGAGGGGGGAAGCACAGGGTGAGCAGAGAGCCAGACTGGCCCAGCGGCCGCCTGTCCCAGTTCTGACCTGCCCCGACACTCCCCTGAGAAAGGCACAGGGCTTTCCGCTTAATCTGGGCACAACCATCTGACTCACAGGTTCCTCTTTCACATTCTTTACCACCTGCATATTAACTAACTGGCAAGTATTATTCAGTGCCTCAGGGTGGATGGGAAGATCTCATTAAGGCTTATTCCAGTTCTAAAAGTCTGAAGGCCTGTTTCCATGTCTTAGGTGCTATGGGCATAAAAACATTTTAAGACTATAAGGCTTTGTTCCCTAGGAGGTTATCTACTTAAGATAAAGCTGACAAAGCAAACAACTTAAAAATAGCACACAATAGGATTACCACTGTATAATAATGTAAAGAAAAGTGCTCAGTTATGTGCTCAAACAAGAAAAATCTGCACATATGCCACTGGCTTGGCAGGGCTGTGATGTGAAGCAGGATTATCCTCCTTGCCCCTATTGGAATGATGAGAGGAAACTGAGACTTAAGAGTTAAGCATTTACCCGAGGTCACCTGGCTAAACAGAAGGGCCAGTATTTGAACCCTAGCTTCTCCTTCCAAATCACACATTCACTGGGAGTGAAGGTAATCCAGTGGGTCCCAACTGTGGCTGCTCACTGGAATCACCTGGGGCTTCACAAGGCACTGATGCCTCTATCCTGAGCCCCGAGGTCCTGATGTCACTGGGTGTGGCTTAGGCTTAGACCTGCAGGAGCTCCCAAGCGATGCCACTGTGAAAAGCTGAGACCCACTGGCACAGAATGGCCTCACCTCCCAAGCCCCCAGTGCAGACAAAGGGTTAAAGCACAACCTTTAAGGCAAGATATTTATCAATAAAAGCCTAGCCATGTGTCACCTTTCATTTAATCCTCACAACAACCCATCAGGCAAGCATTGTTATCTCCATTTTGCTGATGAAGAAACCAAGGCAAGAAAAAAAAATAAAGAAATAAATTTGAAAGTGGGGAAGCCAGGATTAGAATCTAGGTGCATCTAATTTCAGATCCCTCGTCATACCATCCAGTAGTATCATTGCCCACATAAGACTCAGAGGTGATTTAGAGGTCATACAATAGATTATTCATGAGCAAAGTAAGCTTGACATCTACCAATCATCTCCATGAATTGCTGGTGACAATTAACCACTTTGTGCTCTATGCTCTGATCTGGTCTATAACATGATGCTATAGGCAAGCTAAGATCTAACAAATTTCAATTTATTGAAGCAGGTGAGGATCGACCAAGAAAACTGTCTGCAAGTACAACTTCTATTTGTCACCATGCTTGAGAAATGTCAAACAGCACCAGCAAATCCCCTGTTCTCTTCCAAGCTCAGAAATGAATCTGCAGCTCCAGAGAGCTGCCCTGATTCACACCCAATGATCAGAGGCTAAGCCACGATCCTGAGGTAGGGGCAGCCAGGTGTCTGAAGTGTTGCAGTTACCAGGTGTAGGGAAAATGGAAATTCCCACAGCCAGGACCTTCACCTGACATTAATCTATTTGCCCACTGCAAACATACAATGGTGTAAACTGGCCTACTGTGCAGGCACATGCTTGCACACATGTTGGCAATGAGCCATGATTGTCCGTGTTGCTATATAAAGACCTCTGGCCAACATTGCACGGAGGTGGACTGCAGACTTTCCAGATGTAGACATGATTCTAGCACTCCATCTACCAACATGAGAATAAAACTTGGTATAAGACCTTTACCCACAACGGTCCCTTGTTGTTATTTGGTCTCACTGAATCCACAGTGAACTTGTCTGGGGCTGAAACCCTCTGGCGCTACATTTGGTGCGGTGAGCAGGATTTGCTGTAGACTGAAAAAAAATGGAATAAGCTGCCTTCATGGGAAGGGTACTTCAGCGGGCTGCCCCTATGGACTGGGAAATACTGCAGGATACCCCTGTGGGGGAGGAGATATTTGGGTGTCCCCCAATGGGCATGTGGTCTGAGGTGGCTTTCCTACCCTACCCAGGCCTGGGGGAGGTGGAGGGGACACCTGAGGCAGTGGTGGAGGCCCTTCACAAGATTGGGAAATCCTTAGAGAAACTGAGTGCCCACATGGTGGCAGGAGCCATGGGTTGCCTATTTCTCATAGTATTAAACAATGCTGTAAATGAGAAGGAGGTGCTCCTGTGAGAAGCATGAGAAGAGGCAGCCAGAGAACATGAGACGCAAGGCACTGGAGGAGGCAAAAAATACACCAGTGACTGAGATGGTGGTACTCCGCAGAGCAGCAAGAGGGCTGCCATCAGCCCTGGAAGGGGTGGAGGATATGTTGCAAGAGGATGAGGAGGTGGGTGTTGTGCTGTAGGCACCAACCCCTCCTCTATTGAAATTCCATTCTGTTGCAGCCAAGAAAATAAAGACACAGCCACTGCCGTTTCCCCCAGGAGAGGTGCAGCACGCCCCCCCAACCCAGGTTGTGGAGCACTCCAAGTTCTACCCCTATACACAAATGGAGCCAGTAGATCTGGGCTCCCAGTTTCAGCAGAAACCCTTGGAGTCCACATCAGCCTGGCTCTTGTGCCTCTGGGATGTATGGGTGGATAGTATCCTCCTGTCTGGATCAGAGATGGGAAAGCTGGCTTCCCTGACAACGCATCCTGCCTTGCAGCAGTGACTACAGAATGCACACCAGACCCCAGGGAACCATTCACTTCTCGAATGGCTTATGGCCACCCTTTGCACTGAATGCCCCAATCAGGGTGACTTACCATTTTCCCCAGCTGGATGGCAGATGTATGCCGAGCTCTAACAGGTGTTACAGGAGTTGGGCATGAAAAATGCTATTTATAACCTAGGAAATTATGGCCCTGATGAGGAGCTGTTAACTGCTGCGATGAGGGATACAGTGCTGTATCTTAGAATGTAGACATTCTTGCCCCTCACTTAGGGCAGCCAGTAAATGCAGTTACCCATGCTGTGGGGGATTCTGAAGCAATGCAGGCATGGAAAAGAGGGCAGTTTGCTACTGAGAAGAAGGGCTTAAAGGGCCCCATGAAGGTCATAAGGACTCAGATGTAGGTTGATTTGATAAAGGCAGGAGCAAACAAAGAGAAATTGGATGGCAAGTCAAATAAAATCTTACTGGAGCTGTGGCAACACCTGAAGCCAGTGCAGTAGGACCAAGAAATGGAAGCCAGAGACAAAGCCATGCGTCTGGCCTGCGCACCTACAAGACTTCCTGCTTGAGAGGGGAACCAGCCTTGCCTAGACCTTCACAGGAAGCTGACTGGGTGATACCGTTTGACTGAGGGGAGGGTCCAGGTGGAGACCAGAGGCCACATGCTGAAATACCTATTCATTGGTCCCCAGTGAATGTATGTGTCCTGGCTCTGGTAGACACAGGAGCTAAATGCTCACTGATTTATGGCAACCCTCAGGGGTTTCCCAGGACCCCCGCTGTTACAGATGGATAGGGGGTAAGGCTGTCAGAGTCAAATAAGCCCGAATCCCATTGCATCAATCCCCAAGGAAGTATACTGTGTATATCTCTCCCATCCCCGAATATATTTTGGGGGTAGGTATCCTGTAGGGCCTGTGGTTGCAGACCACTGCAGGCGAGAGCAGACTCAGGATCTGTGTGGTGCAGGCAGTGCTAAGGGGACATGCTAGGCACCTGCGCACATCTTGGCCTGTGCCTCGGCGGGTGACTAATACTAAGCAATACAAATTGCCTGGGGTGGTGGTGCATAAAGAAATTGGTGAAACCCTCCAGAAACTGGAGAGGGTGGGTATTATAAAGCCCACCCATAGCCCTTTTAATTCCCTAGTGCAGCCAGTAAAAAAGTTGGATGGCTCCTGGCATATGACCATGGATTATAGAGAAGTGAATAGTCATACCCCTCTGCATGCTGCCATCCCCTCTATTGCAGCCCTCGTGGACACCCTCACTCATGAACTAGGGATGTATCATTATGTTATGGATCTTGCTAATGCCTTCTTTTCCATTGACATAGAACAGGAAAGTCAGGAAAAATTTGTCTTCATGTGGGGAGGATGGCAATGGACTTTCACTGTCCTTCCACAGGAATACCTCCACAGCCCCACCATCTGTCATGGGCTTGTAGCCCAGGACTTGGCAGCATGGGAGAAACTGCCAATGGTGTGGCTGTAACATTATATTCATGATGTCATGCTTACTTCTGATTCTCTTACAGACCTAGAAGGAGCAGACCCAGACTACTGCAACATCTACAGAAGAAAGGATGGGCCGCAAACAGCACCAAAGTTCAGAGACCTGGTTTGTCAGTCCAATACTTGGGGGTTGTCTGGTTGGGTAAGACCAAAGCTATCCCACAAGCAGTCAAAGATAAAGTCCAGGTCTTTCTTAACCCTGAAACGGTGGCACTACTGCAGGAGTTTGGGGTCTTTTAGGCTACTGGAGAATGTTTATTCAACACTTGGCACAAATTCTGAAGCCCTTATACTATTTGGTATGAAAGGGTGTCAGGTGGGACTGGGATGAAACACGTGCATCTGCTTTTGCTGCTGCAAAATGGGCAGTCAAGGCTGTGCAGGCCTTGAGTGTGACAGACCCATCAAGGCCCTGTGAGCTGGATGTCCATGTGACTGAAGACAGTTATACCTAGGGTCTCTTGAAATGGCTTGAATGAACTTGCCAACCTATTGGATTCTGGTCACAACTCTGGAAAGGAGCAGAGGTGTGGTACACCTTAACAGATAAACAATAGAAGACAATGTGGGCTGTAGCCCATCGGTAGGGCCTGCCTTCAACCTTTGAAGAAGTCAGTAGAGCCCAGCAAAAGTCCATTATGTGCCCTAAAAGGGACTTACACCAAGTCCCACAGCAACCTGGGACAATAGCTCAGGGGCCAATACCCCTTGTCAGGTGGCAGAGAGACAGTATTGGGCCTCTTCTCATATCAAAGGGGTATCGATATGTCATGACTTGTGTGGACACAGCTACTGGACTTCTGGTTGCTTTTCCTCCATGTTGCACAGACCTAAATGACCAAAAGAGGCCTAGGGCATATCTTCGTAGCCTATGGCTAACTGCAGGTAATTGAGAGTGATCAAGGTACCCATTTTACTGGACATGCACTACAAGAATGGGTGCAACAATTAGGGATAAAGTGGAAGTTTCATGTACCATATATCCCACCAGGGCAGACATGATAGAGAGGTACAATGGTTTGTTGAAATCCAGCCTAAAATCAGATACTAATAGTCTACAGGGACAGTCAGTCCACTTATGGACAGTGCTATGGTGTTTAAATGAGAAGCCCCAGAAGGGGGCATTGAGCCCTGCAGACATGCTAACACACATTGCTGCCTTCCCTATACAACCACAAGGACAAACCAAGAAGGAATCATTAAAGCTGAGGTTGGCTCCAGAATAATATCTTGCTGCCAGCAACAATCACAATAAGCCCCAGAGACTCTGTTCAGTGGATGTGGTCTTGGACATTTCAACACATGGACCAGTGATGGCTGGCTTCCTGACACCTTGGGGATAAAGCCTGGAAGCTGGCCTCTTGTGTATTCGTGGAGTAACAGCAGAGTGGACCCCACAGATCATGACAGTGTACCCTAAACAGCCAGAAGGTAAGAGCATCTTACTGGGGAGTTTTATCTTCATGGCCAGTGCGTGCACCTCCAGGAGCACTACACACAGATCCCTTGGTAACCCCTACAGGGAGAGGGCTAAAGGTATGGTGTACTAAACCTGGATGGGATCCCCCCTTCCTGCCACAGTTCCATCACAGGACAACTCTCTTGCATCCATCCTACCTGATGGACAAGATTTGCCTAGTGTCATTGTTAGTGTCATTAAAACGTGTGTCTTATTGCTCTTAAGGTTAATCTCCTCTAATGTCTTTGTATATTGGGCACACACCATAGCAAAACTGCTGCTTGCTGGGCATGCTTGGAGTTCCCTACCCGATCTGCTACTGGTATCCCACGGAAAGTGTGAGTCATGAACTCATCTGAGTGAAACTGGTTTGAACACAGCTGGAATGACCATTTGGGGGCAATCAATCTCCTCAGGCTTGAGGATGCCTCTATTGCTTTGTGGCATCTGGTTAAAATGTTCCAGCCTTCTCACATAGGGACCACTACAGAAGACTGAGGGTGCGTAGACTGTGAGGCGAGAATCCTGGAGGGGTGGAGTCAGGGAAAATGGAAGTTCCCATGGACAGTATGCTCACCTGACCTTAATCTACTTGCTCACTGCACATGTGCAATGATGTAATATTGGCCCACTGTGCAGGCACATTGCTTGCACATGTGTTAGCAACGAGCCATTATTGTCTGCGCTGGTCTGTAAAGACCTCTGCCCAGTGCTCTCTGCAGCAGAGGTGGATTGCAGACTTGCCAGATGTGGATGTGTTTCTAGTGCTCGACTTGCCGCCGTGAGAATAAAGCCTGGTATAAGACCTTTTAGCCCTAACGTTCCATTGTCGTTATTCAGTCTCACCGAATCCAGAGTGAACTTGCCCAGAGCTGAAACCCTCCAGTGCTACACCAGGTCACTCAGGAGCTGGCCAGAAACAGAAGCCAACAAGATGGAAGAGAGATGCTCCCATTCTTTCTCAGGGGGAAAGAGGAGGGTCCATCCAAGAAAGGATCAGAAAAATAGCACATTTAGGACACTCTCTGGCCCAGAAACAGCTGCTTTAAGTCCCTCTTCAGGCCTATGGAATCAGGCAGGGCTGCAAAATACACACTTCATGTGGAACAGCCTCCAGCTGGGAAGCCTTCTACTCTCCTACTCTTTTTTGGCACAAATCAAGAAGCAGATGGTTCCTGCCTGCCAGTGTTCAGAGATGAGGAAAGCACAGGTTAGTTCCTGAGCTATCTGGGTCATAACCACAATGGGGACTGAAAAGAGCAGGGTTGCTATCTTGGGTTGATCCTATATCCAACGATTTCCATCAGGAAGGATCAGATGTCTGTTCTAGAAGGTCACAGTGACAGGAGCTGCTCCCCCCACGGCAGCCTCTGCATTATGTGCTGCCCTTTGCTTTCAAGTGGCCATCTGCCTCAGTCAGGGGGAGCTGAGAGACCTTGGAATAAACCCTCAATGGTGAGGTCAGCACTGCCCTGCCAGCTGACCCCTAATGTGCACTGGACACCTAACAGGATTCTGGAGCATGCCCTTTGCAGATAAGAGCACAGATTACTGGCTGGTGCATTTCTTCACTGTTCTTTAACAAGACTTCTTCTCATTTCTTCCAGATTAATCCCAGGCAGTAAGAATTGGACCACTGCCATTATGCCTCCTCACTTCAGTCCAATTAAATACTTTTAATAAAGAGAAGTCACGGTAGCTGTAGCACCAGATTTCAGCTCCTGGCAAGTTTACTCTGGATTCGGCAAAGCTGAAAAATGACAGGAGAGCATTGGGAAAGTGTTCATACCCAGCTTTATTCTTGTGATTGCTGATCAATAGCTTAGATTACATCCCCTGAATCTGCATGCAAGTCTATAATCTACAATCCGCAAAGAGCACTGGGAGGAGGTCTTCATACAGCAACACAGACAAAAAATGGCTCATTGCCAACATGTGGGTAAGCACGCGCCCCCAAGGTAGGCCAGTTATTACGTAAGCAGGTGATAGCATTGCACTCATGCAGTGGGCAAATCGATCAGGGTCAGGTGAGCATCCTGATTATGGGAATTTCCATTTTCCCTACAGTAGTCAAGAGCCAAAGCAGTATAGAGCTCTGAGAGGAAGTATGTCTTAAACATCTTCACCTCCTGCAATGCCCAGCCTCAGATAAATAGGAGGCACTCAACACAAAGTGTGTGTGTGTGTACATTTTTCATTTACGAAGTGCTTGGTATTTCACTATCTCATTTAACTCTTACAACAGTCTTATAAGGTATTGCTGCTCTCCACATTTTGCTCATACAACTACTCAACTTACTCATAAAACATAACGTCCATAAAACTGGATTAGAGAGGCCAAGTGACTTGTTCAAGTTCACCCAGCCAAACTGGGACTGACTTCAGAACCCAGGACTTAAATCTTGCCCTTTTGCCAGTCTACACTCCCGAGCTGTCAACTACAGAAGACAAGCTCCCTAGCCTCATGGCACTTAAAGTTCTGCCAAATATCAACAAGCTCAAAGTGAGAGGGCATCCAGACTCCCCCAAGGGGACCACATACCAGGAGGTGACCTACCGCTGGGCTTACAGGTCATGGTTTCATACAAGGACAGCAAAATACGGGGACTAGACCTGCCACTTGTGTTCAGGTAGATGCAATACGCCTCAGGCAGGGCTGGGAGAACCCGGCAGAGCTGGGGAAACTGCTTTTCTAAACTGTGGTAGTGAGAAGGCACTGTTTAGCTACGGTTTGCTCAGAGGGCAGGGTGGAGCAGTCCACCCCCACCTTCCACCCAAGCCTCTTTCCTCCAGTTAGTTTCCTTTTACACTATGAATCACTACATAGCAGGAGGGGCAGCCGACCTAGTGCCCTCTGCTGGCCCTTATTTTCCCATCATTGTTTGGGTCAGCTCCAACAGAGCCGCGCGGTTCGCAACTCTAGCCACCCATCGCGCGGTTCGCAACTCTAGCCACCCATCAGAACCGCCTGGGGAGTCTGATCAAGCAAGGGCATCTGTCCTACCCAGGACCGACTTCTTTACTTTTCAAGAATTTTGTTTTTAGATCTCTTCAGCATAAAGATAGCCTGCCACAAACGAGCAGCAACGCCAGGAAAAGTCTACTCTAAGCAAAGCCCTCAAAGTGTAGCAGAGTACAATAGACTCAATTCTGTCACAAACTAGAAGCCACTACTTTATGTCTATTACTTAACTTGTCCCGTATCAGTCTCCCAGTAAAATGTAAATGCGGGCTGAGAGGGGTTAAGAGTTATTGCAAGGAGTTAACATGTTTTTTCAAGAACCTTGTAAACGTAACCACCTATAGAAATGTTGCAGTTACATAAACTGCCAATACACCATTCATTACACTGTAACATAATTTAGCGGTTTATTTGCCTACCTCCCCCATTTGACTGTGAGCGCCTTCTGGTCAGACTTGACAACTAACTTTTCTTGGAATGCCCAGCGCCTAGCACAGAACGATGACTAATAAGTGCTTATTAAACGAATACTAGAAGCGTGCCAGGAAGCCGTGAGGGTAGCAATGGAGAGCCATGGAGAGGCAGGGAGAGGGGGCTTATTTTAAAGCTGATCCAAATATGCAGCGGCCACCCGAGAAGCACAGCTGCGTTGAAAGGAAGCGCCTAGGCGGCACGAAGCTGCCGCCGAGAATGAAGTCAGCGTCCGGGCAGGTGGGGGCTGCCCCCGCTAAACCCCTGACAGCTGCTGCCCAGCAACTGTTTGGGGGCAGGGCGACGGGCAAAGGGGCAGCTTACCCAGCCACGCCGCGCCCTCCCCAGGGCCCAGCCTCCCCGAGACCGGGTGTCAGTGGCATGTGCTATTTCGAACAGCGCTTCCCCTTGCCAAGCCCTGCTGGGTGGCGTCGCTGGCAAGGGATGCGGCGCGGCCCATGGGTTAGGGGTTATCCAAACAGGCTCCAAGCGAGGCCGCGGGAGGCTGAGCTGTGTGGTGGGGGTCGGGGACGAGGGGCTCAGCGCTAGCGTCTTGGCCAGACTGGCAGCTGCCCCTCCTCAGCTGGACCTCGCTGCAGCTCTCCAAACCCTCCTCTCCCCGGAAACGCAAGCCTCTGCTGTTACCTAGTAACGACGCCCCCTGTTGCATAGCAACGAAGATGCGGGTCCCCCGTTTGTTTTCTCCACCGCACGACGTCGGACCCCTCCCCACTCTTGCTCGCCGAGCCTGTCGGCTCCGCTCTGGCCCCGCCTGCAATGGCTGCCACCTCCCCTTCTCGCTTGCTGCTCCCGGGCGTCGGTCTCCGCTCACACTCACCGGGCTCCAGATACCGCTGCCCTTCACGTGCAACTTCGCTAAAACGCGCCTCCAAACCCGCGCCTCAACTCCGGGGCGTTGGTTTATTGTCTGCGCACGCGCAAGGCGGGTGGCGCGGGGCGGAGGGACCAGCCGGCCTCCAGGCCCGAGCCCGGAGCCGTGAGCGCATGCGCCCTACCCCTCGCTCCTGTTTATTCCCAAGCAATCCCGCCGCGAGAGATTGGGGTCGGAAGTTCGAGCTGGGAACGGAAGTCTGTCAGGAAAGGGGAAAGAAGTGACACTGTACCTGGGCTGTAGAGTGGATACACTGAATCTTTGAATAAGGGGTCAAAGCCTATCCGCTTCTTCAAGCCTTCGCGTTTTGGGCGGTGTAGTTCTCGAGCTACGGAGTGCCTCGTGGGCACGGTGGGAAATGTAGTTCTTCTACCCAAGACGCGCCCTGGAGCACTTGGTCTTCTGAGAAATTTCCGCGCTAAAAAGGCACAAAGGGAAGAGGTGTTACAGGAGCACTTAGAGGCACACAGCGCCGGAAAACGCATCCGCTCCCTCTGAGAGCAGTTCCATGCCGGAACTCTGTAGATGGCTTCCAAATGTTCACTCAATTTCAGGGAAGGAAAGGAGCCAACTAACTTCCTGACCCCGTTTCTACAAAAAAGGCTGCATTCTGAGGGGAACGGGTCAGGGGTTTGGAATGAGGTGAGCCCTTGCCTGCTTTGTGGTTCTAGACATGTCACTTCAGCCCCCTGCGCCTCAGTTGTTTCAACTTTACTACAAATTGCTATGAGGTCCTAAAAATACCGCTTCACTCCACGGTAGGTGTGGAGATTCACTGCAACAGCTTGAGTTAATTAAAAAAACAAAAAAAAAGACTTAATCCAAGTTGCTGTCCGAGTGCTTTTTTCACACTGGCTGCCATAGGAAAGCTCTACTTTGATGTTAAAACAGTTCCTGAAACTCAACACTCTCTAAAACGGAACTCTTTTACACTCCTCCCTGAATCAGGCTTCTCATTCTGCCTTCTTCCCAGACTACACTTTGGAGTAGCAACCGTGTCACCTCATCCAGTTGTTTCTTTCCTTCAGATGTTTCTCAAACGCATTCATCGTCCTCTTGAGCCTCATCACTTCCTTCCTCAGCTAAAGGTCTCTTTCAGAATAGGCTCTGGGAACATCCTGGCCATCACTTTCCAGGCTTTTTAACAGCTGCAGCTTTACATTTGCTTGTGAGGTCGTTTCTGATTTGTAGCACTACCAATCTCAAGTGACAGACTTTCCTATGCAAGAAACGTAACATTTTTTTTCCTATGACAAGTTAATTTCATTTCAACTCTCTCTACCATCTGAGTGGTGGAAGCAGTCTCCTGCAGTTCAGGGTTCTCCCCACCCTTGATTTACGGGTTGTAAATACATTTTGGAAAATTAACATAGGGCCAAAGGAGGGGTGTGAGGAGTGGAGGGGAGAATTCCTCTAATCCTCAGTATCAGTTGTTTGAGCTACATCACCTGCCTAATCCTCTGTCATTTGTCCACACAGTTTGCCACCAAATCTACCTAGGAAATGGAGCTGCTTCTGGGTTATTGGCTAATGTGTCCCCTTGCGTCCTAAGCAGCAGCAGCCTTGGCCTGTGAGAGCAAGGTGTAGAGAGTTCCTTTCTCAGGGACCCACCGACCATCCCTTTCTCCCTCTCTCTCCCTTCTCAGCTAGGGAATCTATCTCCTCTGTGGGGAGGTTGAGATTGGGAGAGGTGGGAAGGAATCTGAGATCAAGTTCTTGCCTATATTTACTCTGAAATCAATTATTACCCTGAATCCTTTCTATCCCTTAGAGTCTAGCTTTTGAAACTCAAATTCTTGAAAGGCCTCCCTTTTTCTTCCATTCTTTTGTCACAGCCATAAGCTCTCCATGCGGGACTTGGTGACAAGTTTCTCTCTAGTTTTGCTCACACAGTGGTAACCCCAATGCCCTAGTAGTACAGTGCCTGACTGGCACGCAGTGGGTACTCAGTAAAGATTTGGCCAACAGATAAATGACTGGGTCTCTCTCCCTCAAGTCTGCCCCTCTGCAACACAATCAGTACGTGTCGCCCAATCAAGTCTAACCACCTCCGGTTCAAGGCCCCACCTAAACAGATCCATTGTATTTCCTACCACATACAAATACTTAAGATGCATGGCCTGTCAGGCAGCTTGGCATTTAACCAACAATAGTTGTGAAGTTCTTGCCATGTGTCAGGCACTGCTAGTCTCAGAAACAACAGTGATCAGAACAACTATGGTAGCTGTCATCAGGGAGTTTATAGTCTAGCAGAGAACCCAGACATCAGACAGATACTTGGTAAACTGAATGATTTGAGTCATCCCAAGTGGCTCAGGAGAATCACAGGGTGTGGTGGGGATTAAACATCAGTGAGAGGTCAAGAAAAAGGCTCCAGAGGAAGCACCATTTGAGGTGAGTTTGAAGTTTAGTTTGGAGAGAATGGGAGAGGAAGGGAAGGGAGGGAGTTGAGGGAAGTGTTCCAGGGAAAAGTACTGGTACGAGCCAGTGGGGGTAAGTTTGAGGACTTGAAAAGCCAGGGTGGTGGTGGTGGGAAGATGCGGTGAAACTGTGGAGGTCTGCATGGGCTAGATGATGAGGGACTTGGTGACAAGTTTCCTCTGCCAGAACCGCTGTCCTCATTCATGTCTCAGCAAAAATGTCACCTCCTCAGAGATGCCCTCCCTGAATTCCCTGCCTGAAGAAGCCTGTTTCTCCAATCCACACCACCTCCTACCCACCTTACTCTGATTTTATTCTTAGCACTCACCACTTTCTGGAATTTTCTTCCTATGTTGATTGTCTATGTACTCCTCCTCTCCACCTCCAATAGAATGTAAGCTCCAAGAGAGCAGAAACCTTGTCTTTCCTTGTTCACCATTTGTATCTCCAGTTATCAGAATGGAGCCTGACACCTAGTAGTCATCCAATCAATATTTGTTGAATGAATGAAAAGACGAGAGTAGTGGGCATAGATTTTCACTGAAAGTAGATCACTGGCTGTTCTGTGGAAAGTGGATTCGAGGGAGGTCAGGTTGGAAGCAAGATCAATTAGAATGTTATTTTATTGGTGCAGGGGAGAGATAATAGTAGTTTGGACAACCTTGCTTGGCTTTAGGGATAATGATGACAAGCATGAATATTTATCTTGTACTTACTATGTGCCAGGCTTAGTTCAAAGCACTTTTTAAATATTAACTTCTCAAAACTACCCTATGAGTTTGTTCAACCCTTGTTTTCGTCACTCCTGGTTTTACAGATGAGGGAATTCAGGCAGAGACATTCATCCAGTTTACTAACTGGAGCTGGGATGAGAACACACACAATCTGATTTCAGAGTCCGTGCTCTTGGCCACTGTGCCATATCATACCTGCAAGTTTTAATGCTTCTCTGCAAGTCTTTGCTTATGCCATTCTTCCTCTTACCTTGAATCCTTTCTATCCCTTAGGATCTGGCTTTTGCGTTCTCTTGTATGCGTTCTCTTGTATCTGAATATTGCCCACATGTCAAAGTCCAGGTCATTCACACCTGTCTGTGTGATCACAGACACACAGACCACACCTGTCTGTCCCCTGCTGTGTCTGGATGCCTGATAGACCACACATGTTCTGGACCTGATTCCCAAGAGCTATCTTACAGATACCCACAAAGAACCCTACACGATCTGAGCTGGAGGGGACCTACAACTCATGTAGGAAAGGGGCAGAGAAGCTGATAACTTGCCTAAGAACATAGAGCAAACTGGTAGTAGAGGCAGTGTTGATTTCTCAACCCATCTGTATCTGCGCTTTCTTCTGCGGGTCACCTAGCAGTGTCTCTCAAAGGATAGTCTGAGAAACACTTGCTTCAGAATCACATGGGACATGCTCTGAAAATGCAGACTTTCTAAGTCAGAGCTTAGGAATATGGTTTTGAACAAGTTCATTAGGAAATGCTCGTGCGGACCAAAGTTTGCAAGACCGCGGTGCCACCGGCCAGCGCAGTGGCGGTCTCAAAAGACGTGTTGCCGAAATGCAGCGGCTTTAAATTCCCACTGCATTGTGGGAAATGTAGTTTCGGACCGCCTCCGCAGTGAGCGCGTTACGGAAGGAACCGAGTCGGTCCGGAAATAGCCGAGTGTTCCCTGGCGGGCCCTTTCCTGCCCGCTTGCATTCTGGGAAAGGGCTGTTTCCGTTAGGTGCTGCAGGCTGGGGCCCGCTACCGACCGGCCGTAGTCCCACGTGAAGCCCTACGCGAGCATCGCTCGGCGGGGCAGCTCTCCGCTCGCCGCAGAGCGTCCCGGAAGCAGCGGGGCACCAGAAGTGGTCTGCGGTTGCTCTGAATCTAATCCCAGAGCCCGGTGTGAGGCGCCCTGCAGCGCAGCGACGGCGCCATGTCCCTAATCTGCTCGAGTGAGTATCGGCTGCGGCCGATCGCGGATTGCAGGTGGTCCGAGAGCTGAGCGGGGGGGATTTGCGGACCGCTGCAGCGCCGGGGTCGGGGCGGAGGTGATATCAGTGCTCCTGGGAAGCAGGGCGGCGGCCTGTCAGTACGGGGGTCCTCCTCCTCAGCGTGGGGTGCATTTGCGCACGGCTTCGCAGTTTACATGACGCCTTAAGTTTATTGTCGCAGCCATCATTGAGGCCAACCACCTCGTTTACGCAGTAGAACTGAGGCCTGGGTAGAGGGAGCTGGTGCAGGGAAACAGCTCTGGTATAAGAATCGGGCTTGTGCAAGGATCTGTCTCCGATTGGCTTTGTGATCTGGTGCAAGGTTCTGGGCCTCACTTTCGCCACCTGCAGAATGAGGGCATTGCACTGGGTGTTGTCTGAGGTCCCGCTCTGGTAGTCAGAGCTTCTGCAGTTTGCGAAGGTCACACAGTGAGTTAGGGGCAGTGACAGGGCTGGAAGCCAGGTCTCTGGTACCCAGCCTCTCATCCTGTACGATGCAAAAGACATCGTATATTTATAAAGCCTTTATTGGCTTATGACGCGCTTCCAAGTCTACGACGTCATTTTGTCCTCACAAGAATTCTCTGAAGCAGAAGTAAAGATCCTGGTTTTTTTGATGAAAATGTAAGGCTCAAGGAGAGTGTGGCTTCTCTAAAGCTGCACAGCTAGTAAGTGGCAGAGCTGGGTGATCGGGCTAGGCTCTCTGACCCTGAATCCATGCTTTTTTCATGCCATGTTTGTCTTTGCTTTGGTGTCTGTAGCATGCAGATGTTTTCTGTTCTTGTTTCGTCTCATCACTAGTTTCCCATCCTTTTCTCTGTTTGCTTCCTAATTCTCAAGCCCTTTATTCTTCTCAGAACCTTTCCATAAATTCAAAAAGGGGGAGGAAGGAAGGGAAATGATGACTAGAAAAAGGTATCCTTCATGTTGAAGAAATTACAGCTTGCGAGGTATTTTCACCTTCGTTGTTTCAATCTTGAGGAAGCTCTTTTTGTATGCCCAATACCATCTTTCCTTTCCTTCCATCATCTGTTAGATGTTTACGTAGATATTTACCGAGTGCCTGCTGGGCATCTGCATTGTGTTGGCAGTCAGAGACCAGCTGTAATCCCTATCGTCTAGGGCTCAAGTCTACTGAGGCAGGCGTGTAAATGATACCTCCATTGGGGGCCTGTTGTGAGGATGACTTAATCTATGGAAAGGGTTTACAATTGTGCTTGGCATCCAGGAGACACCGTACAAATATTTTTTATTGTTACAGCGTTCATCACGTTGCTTTGTAATTTCTCTGTCTGGTAATCCATCTGGACTCTAGACTGAGATTTATGTGGCTTCACGTATCCCTCTCTGTCTTGGAGTATAATGGATGACTAAGTATCTTTGTTCAAAAAGGAGATGGGCAGGGATTACTGACTGCTCTCTAGGTGCCTGGCACATAGTAGTTGTTCAGTAATTATTTGTTGATTATCTGGCTGTCAGGAGACTGAAGGAGAAGCTAGTTACACGGCTGGAAAGCATGCTGGGGGCAGTACAAAACTGGCTTGGGGTCCTGTCTTGCTTCGTCTTAGTTGAGTGTGGGGACATGTGGTTTTGGTAGGTCAGTAGCAGGTGAGACATCCTGTTGGCCTAGGTCCCTTTCACCACCACAAGCTCACTGCCTGCCTTTTCTCCGCAGTTTCCAATGAAGTGCCAGAGCACCCATGTGTGTCCCCCGTCTCTAATCATGTTTATGAGCGGCGGCTCATTGAGAAGTATATTGCAGAGAATGGCACAGACCCCATCAACAACCAGCCTCTGTCCGAGGAGCAGCTCATTGACATCAAAGGTGCCTAGTGGCTGACCTCCTTCCAGGGCCATCTTTGCTCAGAGCCTGAGAGGTTGGGGTTGTAGCCAGCGTGCCGGAGGAAGGGGGGGTGGTCTGTTAATGCAGGCTAAAGGGAAAACAGGTGGGGCAGAGGAAGAGTGCCCCTGGGTTGTGGTTCCTCATACCTGCTTTTCCTCTCTTTCAGTTGCTCACCCCATCCGGCCCAAGCCTCCCTCAGCCACTAGCATCCCAGCCATTCTGAAAGCCTTGCAGGATGAGTGGGTGAGTCAGTCCCTGGAAGAAAATTGATGTCATCCCTACTTGCAGAGGATGGATCAATGGACTAGGACTTGGGGATGGGAAGGATGGAGCATAATTTCATTTTCTGAGGAGCACGATGGTAACAGAGGAGGAGCTTGGTTGGTGACATCACACGGATCAGGTTCCACACTTAGCTCCTTTGCTCACTTGAAAAGTGGGCATGTGACCTTGGGAAGTTGCTCAGACCCGACTCCTGATTTTCCTGACTGCACAGCATGGATCAGTGTCTGTCCCTCGGGGTCAGGGAGAACTGGAATAATATTAGAGTATAAATTTCGTGCATCAGGAACTTGTTTTATTCATCAGCAAACCCCTGGCACTGAGAGCGGCACCTGGTACATAGTGGGTGCTCTAAAATATGAATGAATGGAGCCGTGCTGAGGGACTGTCTGGCACAGTTCCTGACACAATGAGGGCAGTCAGTAAAGAGCAGCAGTAGCAGTATTATCCCCTTCTGGTGAGATGACGGCATGATATCAGATCTGCTGGTAAATTACAGAAGATGGGAGGGGAAGGCTGGCTCCCAGTCCTGCCTGTGCCCGGTGTTTGGTGTGGCATAGGAGCGCGGCAGCGACTGCCAGCACATTTAGGGTGTTCAGAAATGGCTTGGATTGCTGCTACTGGTCTAGGCCGTCGGATAGGAGGCAGCGTCCTCTCATGTAGGGCTGACTCTTCTGCTGGGTGCTCCGGGATCTCCCCAAGGCCTCACCATGGCATTCTCCTTTCCCAGGATGCGGTCATGCTGCACAGCTTCACTCTGCGCCAGCAGCTGCAGACAACCCGCCAGGAGCTGTCCCATGCTCTGTACCAGCACGACGCAGCCTGCCGTGTCATTGCCCGTCTCACCAAGGAAGTCACTGCTGCCCGAGAAGGTGCAGCCCCTCCCCAGCCTTCCCCCACTGCGGGCTGGCCCTGTTTTGCATGTCCCATTTCTAACATTATCTTCTCTCTCAGCTCTGGCCACCTTGAAACCTCAGGCTGGTCTCATTGTGCCCCAGGCAGTGCCAAGCTCACAGCCCAGTGTTGTGGTGAGTGGCCCCCAGCGCCGCTGGCTGCCCCCTGTGTGCAGTGTCTCCTGTGGTGCCCCTGCAAGCGTCCGGCCTCCTGTGCCTCTCTTACCTTCACCTTTCCTTTCAGGGTGCAGGTGAGCCCATGGATCTGGGTGAGCTGGTGGGAATGACCCCTGAGATCATCCAGAAGGTAAGTTGCACGCTCATGTGCTGGGAATGCTGGTGGGCCCTCACTTTTCACCATCTGCCTTTAGTCCAGTGTCAACAAAAATCGCATCCATTTGACGCTAGAGTGGTACACAGCACAGACTCAGTGTATCTTAATGTCACCCCTGAGAAGCTTTATGGCCTTGAGCTGACTTAACCAGGCCTGTGTCTCATTTTTCTTCTAAAATGAGAATAACAGTTTCTACTTTATAGGCTTGTGGGAATTTAACAAAAATTCTCAGTTACTGCGAAGAACCGCTTGTAAGCTCTTATTGTTATTAGGGTTCTTTGCAGATGATAGAACACTTTGTTACATGTTTTCGTGATTTTTCCTCCTAGGGAGTACAGGATAAGAATGATCATTTCTATTTAAAGATGAAGAATCTGAGACTCAGATTCAAAGGCCTGGCTCACAAGAGGCAGAGCTGGCCTGATGCCAGGCCCAGTGTTCTGTTACGCTCAAGGAATCCTCCCCAGGAACTGGGCGCTTGTGTCTTTCCCATGCAGTTCAGTTTGTGAGCATGCATCTCGGCCCCCAGGGGCACAGACCTGGTCTGGGAGCTCCGCAGACCTCGTACATATCCTCACTCGGCCGTTTATCACTTCTCTGGCTTTGCGCAAGTGACTTCAGAGGCTCAGTTTCCTCCTCTGTGAAATAAAGTCATTGACACCTGCCTCACCAGGTTGGGGTGAACGTAAGAAGAGATCATGCTCATAGGCCTTTAGCACAGAACTTGGGAGATCATGAGTTCTGGTGACATGTGTTAAAGCATAGATGTGACCAGTGTCTGGTAAGCCACCATCCTAGCAAAACAGTTTGTCTCACATTGAGCTTGTTCCTCTCTCTCTACCCCAGCTTCAAGACAAGGCCACTGTGCTGACCACGGAGCGTAAGAAGGTGAGTCTCCTCCCAGAGCCGGGAGAGAATTGGCCTAGTGGAGGTGGCTGAGCCCTCAAGAGAAAGAGGGAATGGCTGAATCCTGCACTCAGTGGCTGAATCCTGCACTCACTGCTGCTTTCTGGGGGGCTTTTTCATTTTCTCAGAGAGGAAAGACTGTGCCTGAGGAGCTGGTGAAGCCGGAAGAGCTCAGCAAATACCGGCAGGTGGCATCCCACGTGGTGAGTGGGAGACGGAGCGCTTCCCTGCTGTCCTGGGCTGGGGCAGGCCAGCATGGAGAGCAGTGGGTGGAGAGCTGTCCCTGGCCTCCGGCCCCATTTCTGCCCTTGGCTGCTGATTTGTTGGGGCTTCTGTGCCTGCCTGTCTCTTGCTTTCCCAGTAAGGCTTTCCCAGGGTGGTTCTGCATCCAGGCTGAAAGCCGAGTGTGATAGAATAGAAGTCGCTGTTGTTTGCCTGGGCTGAGGATGGGAGTGGGGGCGCTGCATGGCTTTGTGGCCTGCCCTGATACAGTGGTGACTGGATTTGGGGTGGCTCTGCACAGGGGCTGCACAGTGCCAGCATTCCTGGGATCCTCGCCCTGGACCTCTGCCCCTCCGACACCAACAAGATCCTCACTGGTGAGTGCCAGCCTGGCCCAGCCAGCCTGGAGGGAGGGTGGCCGGGAAGGTGCATGCTCCTGTCCTCTGCATGGGCCAGAAGCTCCTTCCTCAGCAAAGGAACCTGGGTGGGTGTGACTCATTGGGGGTATCATTTGGGTCCTCTCTAGGTGGGGCAGATAAGAATGTTGTTGTCTTTGACAAGAGTTCTGAGCAAATCCTGGCCACCCTCAAGGGCCATACCAAGAAAGTCACCAGTGTGGTGTTTCACCCTTCCCAGGTAAGGGGTTCCACTCGCCACCCTCTGTCCCCCATTCCTGAGCCCTTTCAGTGGTGTACAGCCCCAAGCCTCCTTGGTGAAGCGGGCCTGAGAAAGCGCTTGGACTCCCTGGAGTTGGCATCGAGGGGGCCTGTGTGTGGGGTGCCCTTTACCTCATGTCGGACCTCCTGAAGCACTGGCCTTCTAACCAGTGTAAGAGAGGAAACATACGGCTTGGAAAAGCATATCCATTGAACTAGTTTATGTTAGGAAAAGGAAAAACTCTGCTTTTAATGCAAAGTATAGGAGACAAAGCTCAACGAAATTGTGAGGCACGCATCTGAGGAAAATAGATGTAGTCTATTTCCGTGGACCTCCAGGGTGGGGGCGAGCAGCTTGCTACTGACTACTGCCAGTGGTGTGGGTTCAAGTAGGTGGAGAATTGCTGGGTTAGAGGGTAAAGGCAGCTCATATTGATGACATGATGGGGTTTGAGTTTTCAGGCCTAGGATAGTTTGGGTTGGGGGCTGTAGGACAGTGGCTGTGTCCCTGCTTCCTTAGACTGCCTTTTCACTGTACCTTAAGGAAGTTAGAAATTGATGAATAACAGGAGTTTTTGTAAGACTAATTAGTGTATTTAAATTGAAAGCACTCCTTTTTTTCCCTGCTTATTAGGTATTACTATTATTCCTCTTAGGAAATTGCATCGACGAAAGGTGGTAGTTGGTTTCACCTTACAGTTTCTAGTGTCCTAACTAACCAAAGTAATGGTGGTTTGGTGACACTACATAAGTTCTCTTCGTGCCCCAAATTTTTCTGAGAATTAACTTGCCCCTCAAATGCCTAAGGGATGTGCTGGAACACGCCCTCACAGAGCCCCTTCGGATCTGGTACTGTTCAGGCTTGCGCCATCCCAGACAGTGGCCGTTTAGCCACATCTGGCTGTTTAAATAAAGTAAAATGAACTGAAATACGCAGTCAGTGCCTGGGTTGCACTGGCGGGGTTTCTCTCGGGCCTGGAAGCGGCCTGGGAAGTCGCTCTCTGGTGCAGTGACCCTTCTTACCGCCAGATGGCGAGGCTTCCTCCCTGGGCAAATGCCAGGCCTTCACCTTTTAGTAGCATTTATGTTCGCCCTCTGGGCTTTCTTCTGTGGGTGGGTGATTCCGGGCAGGGCAGGGCTGAAAGGAGAAGCAGTTTTTGGGGTTGTGGCCATGCCCAGATGCCTTTTGTAAGACTGTTGGTCCGTTGCTTCTGCCTCTGATACTCTGCCTCGCTGCTTTCCTGTTAGGAGCTGGTGTTCTCTGCCTCCCCAGATGCCACTATCAGAATTTGGTCGGTCCCGAACGCCTCTTGCGTGCAGGTGGTTCGGGCCCATGAGAGCTCTGTGACGGGCCTCAGCCTCCACGCCACTGGTGACTACCTCCTGAGCTCCTCTGACGACCAGGTGCGGCCCCCGCCTGGCCCTGAGGAGGCCTGCTGGCCCCCAGGCGTGGACATCCTGGGGGGAGGGATTGTCTTCCCAGCCCCAGCCGGTTCTCCAGAGCCCTGGAGGGGAGCACAGCCTCTGTGGAGAGGCGCTGGCTTTGCCAGAGTTAGCCCGCTGGGGTCTCGGCCTTCCTTGCAGGCACCCGCTCTCTTACTGGCCCTGTTGTCTCTCTTTTTCAGTACTGGGCCTTCTCTGACATCCAGACAGGGCGTGTGCTCACCAAGGTGACAGATGAGACTTCCGGCTGCTGTGAGTTGCCTCGGGCACTGGGCTCTCTCTCCATTTGCTATTTATCATTTGTTTTTATGTTTTATTTACTCATTTGCTCGGTTGTTCTTCCAAAAATACATTGGCTGCCAGTACCTGCTGAGTGCCAGGCATTGTGCTGGGCACGGCGAGGAATGCGAAGAACGAGGAGCCGCCTTGCTGGGTTCGGACTCTCCCAGGGGCCTCTGACCACACGTCCATCTCCCTTTCTTTACAGCTCTCACCTGTGCGCAGTTCCACCCTGATGGACTCATTTTTGGGACAGGAACCATGGACTCCCAGATCAAGATCTGGGACTTGAAGGTAGGTCGGGGCCGCCTCCACCTGAGGCCCAGGGTCAGTGCTCCTGCAGCTACACAGTGTGATGAGGTGCTCCTGGCGCCCAGCCCTGGGGGTGTCCTGAGGGCGGGGAGATAGTGGTTCTGTGGGTGCGGCATCGGTGTGGTCTGGGGGCCCTGGGCTGGGCCATCCACGCCTGCTCTTCCAGTTGGTTGTCCTTCCCGGAATGGTGGAGGAGGATGTCTCCGGGGTGGGAGTTGGGGACTCCGTTGTCTCCCTCTCTGACCTGTGGGTGACAGTTTACTGCCCACCCCCCATCTGCAGGAGCGCACCAACGTGGCCAACTTCCCTGGCCACTCGGGCCCCATCACCAGCATTGCCTTCTCCGAGAACGGCTATTACCTGGCCACAGCAGCCGATGACTCCTCCGTCAAGCTCTGGGATCTGCGCAAGCTAAAGAACTTTAAGACACTGCAGCTGGATAACAACTTTGAGGTGCTCTCAGTCATCTCTCCTCTTTTGTCAGTTATTCACTCAGTGAATCTAAATTGCTCCTACTTATCCCCAGTTACCCATATTTCTGTTCCCCTGGGTGACTCTCTCCTGGTTCTGGCAGGTGAAGTCACTGATCTTTGACCAGAGTGGTACCTACCTGGCCCTTGGGGGCACGGATGTCCAGATCTACATCTGCAAACAGTGGACAGAGATTCTTCACTTCACAGGTAGAGGCTAGCCCTGGGATCCTGACGTCTCCTGGTGCCCTGGCCCAGAGGGAAGAAGGGACATAGTCACTGGGTTAGGAATTTCTAGGCATGAATTTGCCTACACAGCTTTAATCACTACATGAGGCCAGTGGAGTTCAGTGGCTAAGAAAATGAACTCAAGATCAGACTGCTTGGGCCTTAAATGCTAGCGCTGCAATTTAACTTATGTGACGTTGGACAAACTACTTAATCTCTCTGGGGAATATAGGTCTGTGTGTGTGTACGTACGTACGTAGATGACTGTAGTGAGGATTCACCATTGTTACTCAGTATTGCATCTTCCTCCTTTGTGAGATTAGAGCAGTGCATAAGAAAGACCAGTCTTTGCACTAATAAAATTTCTAGTGAGGTTAGAAAGGCAGATTAGAATAATTAAGTGCAGTTGTAAGTGCTAGAGAAGAAAAGTACGAAATGCTGACATGTGGCTACCAGGTCGCTAGCCTCCCAATAGTTGTGTGGCCCTGGCTGTGTGACTTTCCTTTCCAGAGCTGCAGCTTCTTCATCTTTAAAATGGGTATGTTGGCACCACTTTGCCAGCTGCCAGCTGGTGACGTGGCACTGCTGTGTTTGGTGACGGGGTGCCTGCTGCACACGCGGGAGCTGAACCAGCAGCGCCTGCTCTGTCTTTGTTGATGAAATCCCCATCTTCATTAGCAGGTTGTGGGCAGGACGCAGGAGACATCTCCCACCCCCGTTTCTCCTGAGCCCGCTGTGTGTGTGTGTATGTGTGTGTGTGTGAGACGGGGGTGTCCAGGACCGACTGTGTGTGGCTGTTTTAACCCTTCATTGGGCCCCAGCATTTTGGTTTGGAGCTGGGTTAGGTAGAGTTGCAGGTTGGAAGCACTGTGCAGGCTTTTGTCTGCAGTGCTGGTGGCCTTCGGGTGTGATTCTGACCTACAGGGCATTTGTGCTGGTGCTCAGCAACTCCCTGAGTCGGGAGGAGCTGCTGGGCCTCTTCGGCCCCAGCCCAGCCCAGTCCAGCCCTGCCCTGTGTTTGACCCCAAATTCTCTAGAGTCGGAACCCCATGAGCTCGAACCAGCTAACAGGCTATTTCAGTTACAGGCATAGAGTTAGAACTAAATATTACCAATAAGCTGAGCACTGAGAAAACCAAACAGAAAACTCAGTTACATTTAAAAAAATAACGTAGGTTGTGGAAGAACAGGACTGTGTCTGCTTTGTCCCTCAGGGCCACTGCCTGGCTCACAGTCAGTACCTGAACTGAGCAGCATCGCAGTTGCCCAGGGGGCACAGGTGAGGGGCTGACATGCCTCTGTTCACTTAGCCCACCCTGCGCCCTGAGGGCCTGCTGGGTGCCAGGGCCGAGTGAGGCCCTGCGGGTAGCTGCCTGCCAGTCAGACTAGAACCCTGACCTTGGGAGTTCATAGCTGACTTGGGGAATGTGCAGTGTGATAAGCAGTGAGTGAGGAATGATGGGGAGTGGGGCATCAGGGTCGGTGCTCGGACCCAGAGGAGGAAAGGCCTCACCATGGCCTCTTGTCTCCACAGAGCATAGTGGCCTGACCACGGGGGTGGCCTTTGGTCACCACGCCAAGTTCATCGCGTCAACAGGCATGGACAGAAGCCTGAAGTTCTACAGCCTGTAGGCCCTGTCCTGCCCATGGGAGCTGGGGCTCATCTCAGTAGGGGGTAGAGTTGGGGAGGGGGTGGGGGGAGATGGGGAGAGACTACTACGGGGAGGGGGGTCTCTGGGGCGGGACATTCACATCATTTCACTCTGTTCTGGGCGATGGTCTGAGAGTTGTGGCAGCGTGGACTGCCTGTATCCATGCCACCTCCAGGCCTGCTGGGAGTGGACATGGGTGGGAGGATTGGTGCCCTCTGAAGGCATGGGGTCGGCCAAGGCCTCTCCCCCGTGTCGTCCATTGAGCTGGTGGTGGCAGCTGTTCCACACCCACCTTGTTCAGTTCCTGGGGGATGGGGAGAGGCTGAGCCAAGGGAGACGTGAAGGGGATGGGTGTGAGGGCTCATGCAGGTTTTTGTAAGCAGTGATCTAGTTTCATTAAAAAAAGAACAATAAACACCCACCTCCCTGTGTGTGTCTGTAGCAGGATCCCCAGAGCTGGGGAAGGCCAAGGGGAGGGGGCACAAAGGGGGTCACTGGCCAGTGGGAACCCACCATTCCTTTCCTTTCAGTGCTTTTACCTGTTTTTTTCTTCTGTTTTCTTTCCTTGATTGCACAACAAATAAAATACAATGAAATCTACACGCCATTTACCAGGATGAATCTGCCCAGTGCAAGCAGGCCTTGACCTGTGTTTACAGGATCTCATTTTTCCCATGCTGCCACTTGCCTCGTGAGGTTGGCTTCCACACGAGCCTGGAAGGGAGGGAAGAGTATGGGGAGGAACAGCCGTTTTCTCTAAGTGACATTTGAAAATTTGAAGTAAGAGCTGGTGCCTAGGGAGACAGCCTGTAAACAATAAATAAACATAAAGGATCACATAGCAAATACCCCACATAGGGACTTAAAGTCAGGTCGTGTGGCTCCTTTAGATTAGTGGTGGGGAGGCCGCCTTTCGATGAGGACAATTAAGCTGAAGCCCGAGTGACGAGTTGGAAGGGTGGAGTATTGCAGACAGGGAAGGTTCTAAGCCTGGAATGATCAAAACGGAGGGACCGGGAGGAGGCTGTGGCTGGAGTGTGCTGACTGGGGGTATGTGCCCATTGGTGTGGTCAGGGAGGTCAGGGTATCCGGGGTGAGAGCCATCGTCCTGGCCTGAGCAAGTGGGTCAAGAGAACGAAGTGAGGGCAGGGGAGTCTGTAGGTAAGGAGCTGTACCGGGTGGGGGATCTAAAACCGGGCTGTTGCCTGGAGGGGCTGTGGGCCCCAGAATTTAAGTCTGCGTGGATGGAGCAGCAGAGCTCCACATGTGTCTTACCGGCTCAGTGGTCCGTGGTCAGGTAAGTTTGGCATGCCGTGTCTCCCTCGGAGGGTCAGAATGCTTAGCTAGTGAAAACTTCCATAGGAAAGAAATCGTTTTAACTTAAGCCAGTATCTTCAACTATTTCACTAGGATTGCCTTTATGTGTGTGCATCTGTGACCCCGATTAGTGTTCACAGAGCTCGCCTCTTGGTAAACACACTAAAGTTTTGGCTGTTTGTACCTAGTGCTGCAGTGAACATCTTCACGCACGCAGCCTCATTGGCTTAGGTTAGTTTTTACCGTCACTTGCCAAGAGTGGAGTGAAGAGCAGTGTTTGGAACACTTAGAGGTTTTCCAACATTCACCATCCCAAGTAGCACCAATCTCAAGGTATGTCTCCATAACGGCTCTATTAGTTTTATATATCCTCAACCAATTTTGGCTATTGCTCCTGGTTTGAAAAGTGTATTATTCTCCTTTTTAAAGAAAAACCCATCATGCAGTTGACCTGAGGACAAACTTCAGAAGAAGGGAGGGAAGACTCGGAATGAAGGGACAGTGCTGGCAGGTGGGGCAGTGGTGTTTGTGGTGGGAGTGGGTGAAGGCATGGGGGCATCCTGGGCTGAGCTGGACCCCATGGCTAGTATGCACTAAACCATCTAACAGTTTCTGCCCAGGTTTTTAGATGCATTCTTAACATCTGCCTTGTCCCCAGACAAGTTTAGGAGATTAAGGCAAAGGTTCTCAGGGGATCCATGGGATGAGGGCACCATGGTCTCTGTCACATTGTGTGCAGCAGGGGTTGTGTCCATGTGTCCATGCAGTTGGGGGTGGGTGTTGGGATACATGTCAATCACTGTAGTTGCATCCTACCCCGGTTAGCTCCAGCTCGCTGCCCGGGAGGCCCAGCATGGGCCATTCTCCTGGCCTCGAGCCTAACAGTTGGGCTCTGAAATGCTTTCATCTCTGCCCTGCCATCAGCAATGCCAGGCAGCTTCCTTGCAGCCCCTGGGGTATCACGCCTCTTTGCAGGCCAGGGTGGAAGGCTGAGTGTGGGCTCCGGAGACAGATTCGGGGCATCAGAGCCACGTGCTGGCACTCAGCAGTGTGGGGCTGTGGGCAGATGACTTCTCTCTGTTGCAGTTTCTTTACCCAGAAGGTGGGGTACCGAACTTACTGGGGAATGGTAAGGCCTTCAGTGCAAGCGCCCGTGAGCCGTGCTCAGAACAGTGTCAGACATAATCAGAGCTCCTGAGCGCACAGCTCTCCCTGAGGCCTCCCTCCCCAGGCTCCTCCAGGGAGCTCCGCGGTCTGCCCTGCCCTGCCTGGTGCGGGAGCTGCCCCACCTCGCTGTAGCCACGTGACCTTCGGGGGCTTCCGCACTTGCTTCTCTCACTAGAGTTTATGTTCTTGAGGGTGGAACCATGCACTCGCTCTCATTCCCTTTTTTACCTTAGGTCACACTGCTGCTGAGTGGCAGGCAGAGAGGGATTCAACCCTGGGGCTCAGGGCAATGCCCAGACTGTCTCCTTGAACACAAAAACCGGGTGACAAACTGGGTCAGTTGAGCCAAGATGGAGCGGAGGGCTGCCACCCCTGCCATGTCTGCAGATTGGGCTCGGCTGCCTTGCAGGGGGACTTGGTGGAAGTAGATCTCAGTCGGAGCTTTGTGGATTCTAAAGGGCTCACCTCTCCCAGATCTGAATTATCCAGCTCATGAATTTTGTATTCAGGGTTCAGGAGCAGGCTGTCGTCCTGGGTGTCCGAAGGGAAATGGTTTGGTGATGTAACCGGTGCCTGTTGAATCCTGCCTGAACCTGAGCCCTGTGATGGTCCGTGCCTGAGGACCCAGTTCCTGAGCCCATGTGCCTCCGTGGATGGGTGAAGGTTGCTCGGCCTTGGAGTACTGACCGAGACCACCACCTGGGGGCACTGTACTCACATTGGTCTTCCCAGTAAGCCTGGCACCAGGACAGAGCTTGGTGCCACAGGACCACACTGCCAGGTAGGCGCTGTCACTCCCACTCTGCAGCTCACAGTGCCTTGGCTTAGGGCCACCCAGTATGTGATGGAGCAGGGGTCTTAAGCCATCTGCCCCATCATCAGCTAAGACGGAAACAAGCAGCCCATGACGCACTGCACAATTTCTTAGGAGTGCAGAGCTGTGGTTAGGTGGGCTTGAGTCAGAAGGCAGGCTTGGAGCCCAGTTCGACAACGCTCCGCAGCTTGTGCCAGTGTCTCAGTTTCCATATCTGAAAAACGGAGCTACTGGTGTCCGCTTTGTAGGGTTTGCTGAGACTGAATCTGCTAATCCAGGGAAGCACTGGCGCATCCAGTGACACTGCCGGGGTCGTGGTAGCCCCTCACACTCAGCACTTTGTTAGGGAGGCTTGGTCTGACTCTTCATTCATAAACATTAAGGCTCGGGTGACACAAAGTGGTCAGGAAGTGACCCCAGTGGGAGGTGCGAGTGTAGGGACATAATCACCCTTGGGACTGGGGTTCTGACTGAGGCACCCACACGGAGAAGGGGTTGCAGCTGTTTGGAAAGGCAGGTGTGGAGAGAGGTGACCTGGTGCACCAGAGAAGTAGGCGTCCATTCAGTGGACAGACAGTGGAGGGACAGCCTCAGGGCTGGTGTGGGGAGAGGAGCGGGCGGCCCCACTGCCGTGCTGCAGTAGGGGGATGGGAGAGCAGGTACAAGGAAAAGCCAGGAGAGGAAACCGTGGGAGATGCAGGGTGAGGATGGTGGGGACGCAGCAGATTGCAGTGGGCGCGCTGGAGACTGCTGGTCTCAGCCAGCAGCATGAAGCCAAAGATCTCATCTGAAGATACCCAGCATTTGGAACTGATCTTTAACTTATTAAAAGTCTATTGTGAAACCTAATTCCAAAGTGTCTAAAACATAACTTTTCTGTTTCAAGAATAGTGAACACCCTGTGTTCACTGCCCAGGTTAAGAAGGACAGCCTTGGGGGCTCTCTGCGCTCTTCCATGAAGGTCCCCGTCCCCAGCCCAGGAGGCTACTGCCCTGCAATTGGGGTTGATTGTTCTTTTGCTCCTCTTTATGATTTTGCCACTAAATCGTTCTTTTGTTTTTGAACTTCACGTAAGTGAAATGATTCAGATTGCTTTCTTTGACTTCATTTGCTCAACACTATTCTTGAGATTTCCCTGTATTGACATAAGTAGCTGTCTTTCATTCACTATTGTGCAAACGAAGGCAAATGGCCAAATAGAACCCCCACCAGGCTGCTGGAACAGCCTTCAGTGGAGACGGGAGCAGTCAAACCTGTGCAGGTCCCCCCGTGGGGCCCATTCGGCCCAGGGCAGTGCACTCAGGCAGAGGGGTTCCCACTACTGGGCGGTGGTGCTTTTAAGCTGCATGGTCTGGAGGCACAGCGTTTCCTTTGTCACCAGGGAAGGGTTCCAGCTGTAATCTGCCAGCTCAGGGTTTGTGTTTGGGGGGTTGTACCAGCTCTTCCCCAACAGCATCATGGATCTAGGGTCCCAGTTGTGCTGTGGCAGCCTTTGATGTGGCCGGGCAACAGCAGGACTCACTGCATTATACTCATGCTTGGAGAGGTACCAGCTCCTCCTCTGGCAGAATGAGAGAGCTGGAACCCCAGCTTTGTAATTGTTCAGTGCTTTCGGCCCTTGGCAATGCCTGGATTCCATGGAACCTTATAAGTAGCCAACTCCTTCTCTGGGAGGCCAGTGTGCATGGGATAAACCTTAGACAGGTCAACACTTACCTCCCATTCATTGTAGGATTCCATTAATAAGGAACACAATGCTTTGCTAGGTCCTAATGTTGGTAGTGGACATATATGGTTTGTTTCTAATCTTTTTGCTATTATGAACAATGTTTCTGCAAACATTCTGGTGCAAGGGTTTTTCTGAGGTATCATCTAGGAGAGAATTTATTACATAGATAATGTTAGAGGTAATGGCAAACGTTTTCAGCATGGTTGTAGCACTTTGCACTGTGGTTAGTGTGGATAAGTGCTCCTGTCTCCATATCTTCGCCAACCCTTAACATTTTCTGATTTTTTTCATTTTTGCCCATCTAGCGGGTAAAGTTCTCACATCCATGATTACCAATGAAGTTGCTTTCCACTCGCAGGCCTTTTATCTTTTCTACAAGATGTCTGTGGTGTCCTTTGCCTGTTTTCCTATTTGGCTTGTCTTTTTCTTAATGATTTGTAGTAGTAGTTTTTAAATATGTATTTTTTTTTTCCTTTTTGTGGGGATCATAATCCTTTGTCATTAGGTTGCAACTATCTTGCCTGTTTGTGCCGTATCTTTTCACTCTAGGGAGTGCTGTAACTTTGGTTTGTGAAGTGCTCGTTTTATTTGTGACCTCATTTAGGAGAACTCTTGGAGACTTTGGCTGAAATTACTTTCTTTCACACAGGATTTACATTTGCTTCTGCCTGGAACCCGGGGATCTCTGTATCACCCAGAGATCACTACATTCAGCACTTGAGGCTTTTGCTAGATTGAAACTCTCAGAGTCCTCCCCCTTGCCCTAGTTGAAGAACTTGTTCTGCACACACCAAAGAGGGAATTGTCCTGTTCTTGGGAGATTTTTTTTTTCCATCCATCCATCTAGCACCAAGACCAAGACAAGCAAGATCCCTTGCCTTCCCCGTCTGTGCAACAGGTTTATTTCTCCTTCATCTCACCCTGAAGCCAGGCTCCCTGGAGTCCCAGCTTCGATAGGAGGCCTGTGTCTAGACCCCACCTTTGGCGGGCACTGGGCTTCATCTGCAGCCCCCTCACTCATGAAAGCAGAATGTCAAACTCTCCAGGGTTCTGCAGAGGGCCCCACAAGCTGGTTTTTCTCCCCAGAGTTTTTGCCTTTCTATTCAGCCTACGTGCATGCCTTTGTTTGTTGTTTCTCATGGTAGTTCAGTGATGGTTTAAATGTTTTAAAATACATATATCATTTATTTTATAGAAAAACTATTTTATATATTTAATATATAGCACATATTTTATGTATATGTGTGTTTATATGTATATATATATCAAATCTGGCATTTTAGTGGTTTGCCTCAGAAGGTATCTAGTCTCCCTGCTGTGGGACACAAGTGGCACTTTTATATGAAACATCATTACATAAAGGTCTGGGCACGGACCTTGGGTCTCACCCAGCTGCAGCCACAGCTCTTGTCTCGCTCTGCAAAAGGGCAGGAAGAGAGAAGACCTGAAAGCCTGATGGGCCCCTGGCAGCTCTTCCCAGCACAGGTCAGCAGCAGTGACTTGTGATCGCCAGCAGGTCTGACTTGTCTCAAGGGCCAGGTGCCTGCTCGAACTAGGAGGCGGTCCTGGGGGAAGGAAGAGGTTTTAACTTGGGTAAAATCTGGACTACATTTTGCTATCTAGGAAAGTCAAAGCTTAGACTGCTACCCTGCAGGGAAAGCTTAGGGAACCTAGTGCTGCAGTGACCCTCATTGTTCATATATTGTGTACATTTGTTTCTGTAAACAATTTAAATTCTACATACAATTTAAATATCAATTCCCAAAGTTACCTGTTGTACGTCTATACAGGGGATAGTAGGGGAGAACCACTACATTGTCATAGCAGTATCACAAAAACAGAAATGGATACTTTTATTAATTATATAGGGAAGGTGGTCTTTGCCACATTCAAAGATAAAAAGATGAGGGAAAGAATATTCACTGTTACGTGATCCTCAAACAGCAAGATGGAAGAGCTCCACAGAGGAAACAAATGGCCAACTCAATTTATTTTTTGATATATCTTTAAATTGAAGTATAGTTAGTGTACAATACTATATTGGTTTCAAGGATACCACATAGTGACTTGGCAGTTATACACATTATAACTAGTGTAGTTACTCTGTCAACATAGATGTTACGTAAGTATTGACTATATTCTCTATGCTGTACTTTCATCCCCGTGGCTAATTTGTATTATGATTGAGATTTTGTGCCTCTTTATCCCCCTTCATGTATTTCACCTCCACCCCAGGCCTGTTAATGGGAAATTTAGTTCACGAGGATGTTGACCCCATGACTTGTGAAAGCTCTTTATTTTAGATGAGAAACAAATTCGGGAGAGCAGATATAAGACTTAAAGATATGACACAAGTGACTATAAAGATGCTTGGCTTCTAATCAAAGAGGTCCATTTTCAATCAGGAGCTCAGACAGGCATCAATTTCGAATGATATTATTTGTAGTGGCAGGGCTCTGGGGAGTGGGCACCCTTACTTCCACAGAGCTGGTAGTAGAAGGGGTATAGCTTTACACACAGCAGTTCTAGCTAAGAATTTCTTCCAAGAAAACAATACAGAAAGAATGATATACTTATATAATTGTGTTTGACACTTGTTACCTTTAACAACAGACTTGGTTCCCATCAAACGGAGATCAAATATATCATAGTTCAACCACAATATGGAGGTGAATGTATCTATTAAAAATGACAGGAAATGCCACAAGATGTCTACCTTTGTGTTAAAAAGAGAGAAGTCAGTTACACGATGTGATTCCAGTTGGTACCTATGGAATCATGCTTTGTTTCAACACAGCATCGATGCCATTCACAGAACCACCCTTAGTACTTCTGATGGGTTTGTGTGCTTATGTTGATGACAACAGTGGTAAAAAGGAAGAATGGGCATGGGGTGCAGGCAGAGCCCTGACCCCGCCGAGCACATCAGCTTGGCTCCCGCAACTAGCAACCAAGCTCAGGTCCCCACTTACTCCCCACTGACCCCAAAGAGTAATCCTAAAGCCCCGAACAAGCCAGGAAGGCAGGCAGGACCCGTCATCCCTAGCCGCAGATGAGAAGACAGACCCAGATAAGGGAAGGTTCGCACTTACACAGCGAGTGTCTGGATCTTCCGGCCCGAGTGTTCTATTCTGCTGCCTCCAGCTGGGCTGTAAACTTGTCCTCATACCAAAAAATATAAACTCAGGTACACATTAAGTTTGAGGGCAGGAAGACAAGAAATTTTGGCCTTTAATAGCATTCCGTAAATGTTGGCTTATGTACCATTCTAAGGATTCTTATTTATGAACTCATTTTACCTAACAGCCCTATGGGGTCAGGAATTCCTATTTTACAGATGAGGAAACTGAGGCCCCAAGAAGTTCTGTAACTGTCATGCAGGTAGTAAGGGACAGAGCCAGGGCTGTAACTCGAGCAGCCTGGCTTTGGAGTCTGTATCTGAGCAGTAGGCTGGAGGTGGGAATGATGCACAGGCCAGAGCTGGGGGCCCCTGCATAGCGTCCCAGCCACTGGCCTGAGCGTTCTCTTCGTGCCAGGTCTCTCAGCTCATGCCCGACCAAAGGCCCAGACAGGCGTCTGAAGCCACGTTCTGGCTTCCCTACCAGATTGTTCTCCCTGTCCATGAGGTTCTGAATCCTATCCTGCCCCAGCTCCTCCTGCTTTCCAGCCTAGGCCGTCTCCGTGTCGGTCTGGAAAAGTCTTTGCGGCCGAGTCAGCGGCAAACGAAGGTTAGTGGCACCCCACACGGGGACCAACCTGTGTGGTGGCCGTGCCCTCTGTGGCACAGGCTGCTCTTCACCCTGTGCTGACCATTCCCTCACGGCCTAGTCCTGGGGTGCCAAGGCAGGGGGAAGGGCTGGGGATCGGCAGGGAGCCCTGCTGCTGTGAGGCTCAGCACAAGCCCAGGAGGAGCTCACTCAGGTTGGGCTCAGCTCTTCTGGCCCTGGAAACTCGGGGTTCCCCTTGTGCACGACGTCAGCTGGGAGTGTGCTTTGGGGATTCCCGGTCAGACTGCCCGTGGCTGCAGGAAGGCGACAGGCCTTCACACCCGTGAGCCTGGCCTGCTTCCCGCTTCCCAGCTGCTGCGGCTCCAGGACCCCACCAGGGTCTTACCGCCCTCTCCCTTTGCTTGTCCTGTTTCCTCCGCCAGGAGCGCTCCCTCTCCTTGATGAGAGGCAGAGTCCCCCAAATCCATCCCAAATTTGGGAGACCTTGGACCCTGCCTAGGGTGTGGCATATTGTAAGTACTGGTAATAGAGGCCACAATTTGGAAAGGACAGAGCTGATACTGAGACAAGAATGAATTCTGTCTGAGTCTCTCCTGCTTTCCAGAGGCTGAGATGATGGCTTGTTGAGCCCAGGCCATGAAGACACTGTCCCCCTTTAGGGCCTGGTCAACAACCACCAGCAAACGGAGAGGCCCTGGGTTGGAGTGCTGGTGGCGTTCGCTGGAGAGCGGGGCTTGGAGACGACAGGGCTGGGCGAGGGCCCCCCGACTCTCTCCTCCATGCTAGAGCTGAAGCTGCCTTTCAGCCGATACTGTGCACATGCCTGTCCTTGCTCAGTTCCCCACTGAATGCAGTTACACCACCTCCTGCCCTCACTACCCTTTCCTGTTTGGTCTGCACATCTGGGGGCCGAGGCCTGAGGGCCCCGGCACAGGCTCCTGCCCCTAAGAATCCTCAGAGCCTCCTGGCCCTGGAGAGCTCGCCATGCTCTGGGGCCTAGCAGGGTCATGGTGGCTGTGGGATCTTTGCAGTCCATCCAGGGGAGGAGTGTCATCTTGGGCTGGTCTCCAGCCCCTAGTGGCCCAGCAGCCAGGAGCAGGACTGCAGACAAAAGCCAAGAACATGGCACCCTGTCCCCCAGCCCACCTGCAGTCCCAGAGCTGCACGTAGCTGAGCAAGTCTCCAGCCCTGGTGGGGAGCAGGCAGAGGCGCTGCAGAAGTAAGCCTGGTGGGAAGACCACAAGGCCAGGGACTGGCTCAGAACTGTGGGCAGGACACACTGAGGGAGGGACATAGGATCCAGGACCCAGGCCAAGTTCATGCTGCCGCTGGCCAGACAGGCGGGCTGAAATCTGGACATGTGGACCCGGACCGAGACCGCAGCCCCTCCTGATGAGACAGAGAGCCATGTGCATTGCTTCCCACTTGGACTCTGTGCTCCTGATGGCTGAGTTTGCAGTTGAGTGCTTTGCAGGCAGGAAGCCCTGCGCATGGAGAGCCCCAGCCGTGGCCCGCTCTGACGCTGCCTCGGACAGCAGAGCCCCCGGGAGGCCTGGCTCGCTCCCTCTCCTGCCTGATGATAGAGACGGAATTCCTAGGAGGTGGGGCTTCACCAGCCAGCAGGAGAGCAAATACCTGCCGTCCTCTCTTCCTGGACGCAGGCAACCAGTGACAGAAAAGGGAAAGACTTCCAAAAACACAAGGCCAGGGGAAGCTCCCTAAAGGACTAGAAGCAGGAGGAGTGACCGGAGCCCGCCCTCTGTAGGCCTGACCAAAGGGTGCCCCTCCCCCAGCCGCTCAGGAAGACGCACACAGCCGAGATGAGAGTCAAGCCAGCCTAACGGGGGCTCACCACTGAAATCTGTCGACATCTGATGTAATATAGCAGGCAGCTCTTTAAAAACACAGATCTTTGCGTATTAAAGTGAAAGATATATATTGTTAGTAGTGCTATTTGTACATTAGATAGAAAACCTAAATATACCCTAGGCTTATCCACATTTACATTCTGGGGAAATAGCTAGGTTATAAAAATGCAAATCAGGATAATGTGGAACACACTGTTTCCAGAGTCCAAAGTGAGGCCGCTCTAGAACAGTGACCCGTGCTCAGATTCAGGGTTCATGGCATCCGTGGCCACTGTTTCTTGAGTTGTTTATGGTTCACCTCTAGGCTGACCTGAGGCCGACACCTGGGCAACCGCCCTCTACAACATTCAGCAAAATCAAGCCCTGCCTGTGGACCTTACCTGCTTTAACTCACCTGGTGCTGTAGGGATTCCATGACAGGCTTATCCAGGAGGGGGAAGGTGGCAACAGTGAGACGCTGGCTGTGAGACAGGAAGGAGGTCTGTAGGGAGAGGGGCTCGTGAGCCTGCAGGGGCTGTGCCTCTGGGATCTGGGGGAAGAAAGAGACGCTGTACCCTTGGTCATCCACAGTTCTAGGTGCAGGGGGCCAGACAGGGTCTTGGGGCTGGCAAAGGGGGTGGGAAGATGGACACGTGAGGGGCAGGAAGTCACTGGCATTGAAGATAGAGTGCACAGGAGAAGTCCGAGAGCTGGAGGATAGCGGGAGAAGACACAGCATCCTTAAGAAACCAGATGCCAACTATATGGATTCAACAAGCAGGGTGGATGGCCACCCCCTGGGCAATTGCTGGGGTGATGCATCCCTCTGCCCGCCTCAACTTCCTGGGACAGCACAGGCTGGCCATGTCAGGCCATCTTCTAGGGCAAGGGCACAGCAGGGTGGAGATGCTGGGGGCTTCCATGTTCTGGCATCTGAGGCCTTCCTTTGGAGCCTGGAGGGCAGCCCTGGGAGCCCTGTTGTCTGAAGACCTGGGTTTAAATCTTCTTGGCACTTTCTGGCCATGGGATTGTGAGCAATAGTTTCACCCAAGCCTGGGTTTCCTCCTTTGTAAAACGGTGATGATGCCCTCCCTCTGAGGGCTGTGGTGAAGACTGAGCAAGGTCCCAAGAGAGCACCCCAGTGTTGTCACTGTCCTCACAGCCAGAGCTGGTCTGCTCCTGGGTCTGGAGTCTCGCGTTAACTGAAGGGCCACCACACACTGTTGGTGGGGCCCACGCCTGGCACCCGGGGCTGCTCTGTGAGACTGGCTGACCCCATCCCATCCTCCTTTGCCACCTGCTCCCAGCTGCTCTATCTGCCTTTGTCTGAGACAGAGCCCTGGGCTTGGGCCTGGTGCCCTTGGGGAAGACATCTGCTGATGGAGACCAGGCCTGACACAAACCAGGCGCTAATAGGCGTAAGTGATTCCACCCAGACCCAAGGGCCTTTCACTGAGCAGCCCTCCCGCTTATTCCTGATGGGCTGTGGCTGTTGCCCCCTTTGTCTCCCTTTCTCTGGGGATCCCTGGCTGCTCACACAGCTCTTAAACCCAAGGGTCTGAGCTTAGCAGAGTTGTCTCCTAACCTCTTGGTCCATGGGTATTTAGCATCTTAAAGCAAAAGACGCTTGAACTCTGACACCAGCACCTGAACCCAGTCCTCAAGGCAGAAAGGGAGGGGAGAAAGACATGGCCCATCCCCTCTGTACCAAGGACAGAATTTAATATACAAGTAGTAGCTCTGACAGGGTAAACCCCTGAGGTTGGTGCCTGGGGTTCAAAGGCAGGTGTGATAAGCAGATTCCTTTGGGGCAGCCCCACTGGTCTCCTGGGCACGTGAGTCAGCGGGTCCCGCTGGGTACTTCCCAGCTGACCCCGCCCTCTGAGAGCCTCAGCCCCAGGTATTTCCTGCCCACTCTGTGGCACCCTAACCTCTGCGATGAGGTACAGACAGCTGTACACATGGCTTCAACTTCTTCCAGGGGCCTGGAAAGCAAGGCTTGCAGCTTCCATCTTGCTTGCTTAGCTTCTGAGCTTGGTTCTTAGAGGGGTAAGAACCATGGCTGCTACCTTCCCGGCCCGGGCAGGCATTGGATACAATGTCACATCAACCCTGACGGAGAGGCAACTCCTTTGCCCCATGGGGGTGGGGGGGAGGGGCACTGGGAGGAATTAAATCGGTCACACAGCAGGGAAATAGCTTTTGGACATGAACCCACATGGCCCCAAAGTCTGTTCCAGGCACACCTGTGCCCCCGTCACACCAAGCCTGCAGCCTAGCCTATTCAAGGGAGGCTCCCCGTCACCTGAAGGCACCTTCCTGCATGGTGGAGCCCTGGGACCCCATTTGGACATCAAGGCCAGACAGATGGTTCCCCCAGATGAGCTGGTTGCCAACCACCTGTGGGAGGAGGGCCAGTTGAGGCCCTCCCAGGGGCTAGTCCTAGGTGCCAGCCCACGGCCCCACTCCTACCTGGACGGAGGAGCCCCATTGGGCAGGGGGGAGTAGAAGACCACAAAGGACACCGTCTTTCTGGTGAGGGCAAAGGCCAGGTGGATGTTGGCCAGCGTGACCCTGTGTATCAAGGCTGTTTCTCGGAACACCAGGTGAAGTGCCATTTCTGAGGCACTGGACAGTTGTGGGAAAGGGCAGATCAAAGAGGCTAATCAGGGCCTTGGAGTTGAGTGTCTATCTTGCCTGAGGATTTCAGCCCCAGGCAAATACACTCTGGATTCTGAGACCGAGACATGACAATGGAACATTCTTGGGATAAAAGGGTTTATACCTGGCTTACCTCTCATGGTGGTAGGTCGAGTGCTAGAATCACATCTTCATCCACCAGCCTGCAGGTCCATAATCCATCTCCACCCAGCCCACTGGGCGGAGCTCTTTATATAGTGAGTCGGTCAATAACAGCTCATTGCCTGCAGGTGTGGAAGCAGGAGCCTATCAGTAGGCCAATTACATCATCAAGTCATTAAGGGTCAGGTGAGTATCCCGGCCATAGGAACGTCCATTTTCCACACAGTTTCCATCCAGCACAGTAATGGGGTGGGGTGGGCTGGGTGACAATCAGTATTTAAACGTCCTGGGTGTTGGGAGACCCGAATTCTTTCTTACTCCCACCTCTGCCGGTGTTTCCTTGCGCAAACCCTTTATGGACTCGGATTTTCTCATGCGTGGAACAAAAAGTTGGCCTTTACTCTAAAAATAGGATCACTATTTAATTTGTCATCTAAACTGGATGTTCAAGATCTAAAGGCAGGGCTACATGTGAAGGTAGAATTCTTAATAGTTCTCTGGGACAATTGTTATCAGGCCAGCTGCGGCATGAGGTCACCCCATCTGCAGTCCACACGGGAGTCAGGCTCTCCTAGAACAGGTGTGCAGCAGTTTCAGGGGTGGGGCCAGGGGGCTGGAACCTTGTTTGGGATGGAAAGTTGCACCTGTGTTGCCATAGTAACAGGGACCCTTTCTGGTACTAGGCAGCAGCAGGCCTGCTGACAGGTTTCCTCTGAACTTCCCACTATGCAGGGGATGTATGCGCCCAGAGGCCACCCAGCATGCCTCCAGGGTCAGATGGGTACTTAGGGTTGGGGATAGAGCGGTGAGGACACGAGAAGGGGCCAAGCTGAGCAGGAGATTTCCTGGGAAAGGGAGGGAGGTGGCTTCTTGAGCCCAGCAGAGGACTATCGGGCCAGCCAATACAATACTCCAGAAGGCCCCAGGCCCAGAATGTATACACACAGAGAAGTCCTACATACCTATATAGGCTGGCCTGTTAATCCCAGTGCTCCCCACCGGGGCTGCGCTGGGGTGAGGTGGGTGGGTCCAGGTCCAAGGGACGGTGTGGCAGGGGACGGATGGACGAAGCTGTGCTCTGCGGCAGGGTGGAGGGGATGAGTATGAGGCGTAGGAAGTGAGAACACCATGGGTGGGGCCCAGTGGGAGTCCCGAGCCCAGGTGCAGCCGGGTTAGGGACAGATGAGAGTGCTGACGCTGCCTCAGCAGGACGATTAGGCAGCACAGCTCCTACAAACACCCTCAGGTGAGAGGGAGACAGGAGGGCAGCTAGGTGAGGCCACCCAGCATCCCAGGCAGAGGAGGGGGCAGCGGGGCGCAGCTGGGTGTCCAGAAGGGAGCTGGCTGTGTGGGTGGCTTACAGAAGGCCCTGGGCCTGGGACTCCCCAGCTCACTGAGTGATCACGGGCTCCCCTGCGCTCCTGGCCCACAAGGGGCCTCTCTGGCCTGTTAGGTCAATCTGGCTCCCCGTCATGGGGCTCCCCCCTAGAGCACTGTGTGGTCCTCACCTTCTCCAGCACATGGCAGCCTCTGTAATCAGCGGAGACCATGGGTTCCAGCCTTAGCTTTGCCACTAGCTTGCTGTGTGGTCTCAGGCAAACCTCTTCCCCTCTCTGGCGTTATTTTTCACATCTGTGAGGAAATGGCTTCAGCTGGTCTTAGGATTTTTGCAGCTATGCTTCCCTGTTGACAGCACACAGCAGCAAGCAGGGATGACTTTATGGTGGAGAAAAGCTAAGTAGGGTGTCGGGCACTGGGTTGAGTATCTTACAGCAGTTCTTTTAAACTTAGTTATCCACATTTTGTGGGTGAGTCAGCTGAGGCTCAGAGGGTGGGCTTTCTCAGGCACACACAGTGAGAGACTGAACAAGGATTGGAACCTGGGATTTTGTAGGCAGAGCTCAGCCTGTTTGCCAGGTTGCTTGGCTGTTGCAGTCATGTGGGGACACCTGGTAAGGGTTCACCCACTTGTCAGCCCAGAACATCCAGGGCACCTTCCAGGTGTGGGCATACCTCCTGCACTCCTATTCAGTCCACACGGGGACGTAGGGGTCATTTTCCCCACCTTACAGATAAGGAAACACGGTTTCAGAGAGGTCAGGTCAGTCGTTTAAGATCACACGGCTTTGAGGCTGCAGATTCACATCCCCATTCCAAACCCACATCCCTTTTCTCCCTAGCAGGCCCCACCCACCAGGGCCCTGCTACCCAGAGCCGCCTGCGGACCCGTAGCCTGAGCATCAGCTGGGCATGGTTACGTGCAGAACCCGGGCCCCACCGAATCAGGACCAGCACCTCAGCAGCACGGCCAGGTGACCCCCCATGCACACTGACGTGGGAGCAGCCACCCTGGGGTGCCAGGGAAATTGAACTGGCCACTTACCTTCTTCCCTCCTTCCTCATGTGGTGAGGGGTGGGGCCGCCACCCTCAGGCGGTAGGCCTCTGCTCTCCTTGTCGCTGCTGCAGGGGAAGGGTGGATTCAGCCACCCTCATGCCCCACCTTGAGGGGACAGTGTGGCCTGGCAGGGGGAGGGTGGGGAGCCACCAGCAACTTCATGCCCTTGACCCCACAGTCCTAGCTGTGCATAGGCCTGGGAGACCAGCCTCAGGCTGTGGCTGCTGCCCCAGCCGGAGTGGCCACCAGCAGAGCCGTGCAGTGTCCCAGACCATGGCGGACGCTCCTGCCATCGGGCACACGCAGGTCCCACCAGCTGAGGGCCCAGGCCTTACCGATATGGGGAGGTAGCAAGTGTGGACTTCTAAGAGCAAAGGGTCCCACCTAGAGGAGCCCCTTGCTGGCTCTGGTGAGACCTGCCCCTCGGCCTAACTTCTGCCTCCCAGCTCAGCTGAGGGATTGAGGCTGGGCTGGGGAGGAGGGTGAGACCGCGGCGGGCTGAGGGCCTGGGTCCCAGTCAGTAGAGCTAGCCCACACGGCCCTGCCCTGCCCTAGGAGCTTGCAGAGGGGTGGGGAGGCAGGGGTGTAAAAGGACTAGTGCACCCCAGAGGGCTTCCCTGAATCCTGAGAATTAAAGCAGTTACATGAGCTGTAACTGTCACTAACGTGAGCCACAGGAAAGAACAAATAAATGTAACGCAGCCTGCTGGGTGGGATCCTGGAAAGTGAAGGAAACGGATTCAGTTAATTACAGTGTATTGACACTGGTTCATTAAGAGTCATCCACATACCATCCTAATATAAGATATTAATTATGGGGGAGACTGGGTGCAGAGTGTGGGGGAGCTCTTGGTACTATCTTCTCAGGTTTTCTGTACATCTAGACCAGACCTAAGAAATAAAGTCTGTCAACCACCACAAGGATCCTGACTGCAGCCTGCCAGGCTTCCCACGTGCCAGGCACGTGCCAGGGCCTCGCTGAACTAGGTCATGACTGGGGTCCTCTGAGGGAGGTATCGCCACCCGCATTTCTTGGAAGCCCTGAGCCCCAGCCTGGCAGAGTGAGACTCACGACGACGAGTATCATAAGCATGTTAGGAAGAACCCCAGCAGCGGGAGACACGTGGCTTCGTGGTTAGCAGTCTGGTTCCAATCCAGACCCTACCACTTTCTAGCTGTGACCCGGGACATGTCATTTGTCTAAGCTTAGGCTTCCCGTCTGTGGGTTGAGGATGGTAATGCTCACCTCCCAGGGGAACAGGAAGACTGAAAGAGAGGAATAACGGGGTGATAAGTTATGTGTGGTAGTGATGTAATGCTTGGCAATGATTAACTTTTACTGTCACTTGAGCTCATATTTGGGAACTCGGGGGTGGCCCCAGGGGCAGATAGAGCCAAGCCGGAGCAGTGGGGGTGAGAGGGCAGGGGTGGAAGTAGTTTTGCAGGAAAGGGTGCCTGAGCACAATTGTGAGGAGCCCACAGGAAGAGGGGGGTGGGGTGGGGAGTGGATTGTGTGAGGCAGAAGGAATTAGGGGAGATAAAGGCATAGAAGGAGCCAGAAACAGTGGACTACAGGCTGGGGTCCCTGGAGAAGGAGAGGCTGAAGTAAATTTTCTGAGGGATAATGGGAGTTTTAAAATTTATTTTGAAATGATTTCAGACTTACTGGAAAGAATGTCCTTATACCCTTCACCCAGAGTCCTCCAAAATGAAGTTGCTTATGCTAAGGTGCCACGTCACCAAACTAAGACCTCATTACAGTTTTTTGGGCTTTCCCAGAAACCGAATCTTAGATCGGTTGCTCAGGAACCTCCCGGTCAGGACTAGGTAGGCCATCTGCTGATAGACCCCTGCCATCCCCTAAGGGAAGTCACCTGGCAGTAACCAACCCACTTTTTTGCTAGTGTAGTTTTCTATTCCTGCTCCCTCCTGCCTATGAAAGTTTCATTTTGTACAGCTCCTTGGAGCTCTTTTCTGTTAGTTTGGATGCTGTTTGATTCATGAATCATTGAATAAAGCCAATAAGATCTTTAAAATTTATGCAGTTGAATTTTTTTTAACACTGTGAACACCTTTTTATTTTGTTTTAGCCCCTCTTTCTCTGTAGATATTACACACACACACACACTTCTGTCCATACCATTTGAGAACTGGTTGCAGACCAATTGATTCCCCTTTGTCTGTAAATACCACAGTGTGTAGTTCCTAAAAAAAGAAGTACTCCCAGGAAAATATCACAATCGGGAAATCAGCACAGGTATAGCACAACTGTCTAACCGCCAAACCGTATTCAGGTCACAGTTGTCCTAAAGATGACTTTTATAGCGAAGGGAAAAGTTTTTCCTAGACCACGACCCAGGCTCAGGTTCCCCCCAGCCTGGGACGGTCCCTCTGTCATTCTCCATGCTTCGTGCCCTTGGCATCTTTGAGGAGTACAGGCCAGTCAACTCTGCAGAACGGCCGTCATTCGGGTTTGTCCGGCTTTCCTCCTAATAAGACGCAGCTCCTGCGCCCTGGGCAGTGTACTACTCGGCGCAGGCTGCCATGACAAAACACCACAGACTGGGTTAAATGATAGGGAGTTGTTTTCTCACAGTTCCAGAGGCTGAAGTCCAAGATCAAGGCGTCGGCAGGTCTGGTTTCCTCTGAGCCTCTCTCCCTGGCTTGCAGGCAGCCACCTTCTCACTGTGTCCCCACGTGGCCTCTCCTCTCTGCACACACATCCCTGGTGTCTCTTTGTGGGTCCAAATTTCCTCTTATTAGGACACCAATTGGATTGGATTAGGGCCATCCCTAAAGACTCATTTTAACTTAATCACCTCTTAAAGGCCCTACCTCCAAATGCAGTCACGTTCTGAGGTGCTGGGGGTCAGGGTGTCAACATGTCAGTGGGGGTGGACAGGGCACAATTCAGCCCCTAGCAGGCAGGAAGCCCCCGGAGTGATGTGCCCTTGGAGTGTTCTGTGAGGAGGCTCATCACACTGGTTTGTCCTCCTGCTGCTGATATAAATCCAATCACTTTGGAAAAATGGGGTCTGCTAATTGCCTCCCTTAGAAAGTTACTATGTATCTCTTTGTAAATAGTATCTTATGAGAGATACTTAGTATGTAATCATCCTGCTCCTCAGGGAACATTCACCCACTGGTGTGACGGGGCTCTGTCTCCTTCACTCCTTCCACACTGACCTGCTCTCTATCATGACATAGGGCCTTCCCTGATGGGGGCTGTTAGGTGGCAGAGAGGGAACCGGCCTGAGATGCTGAGAGACTGCATTCTATCCTGTGTCGGCTGCTCAGAGTGGAGGCGCTGTCCCCCATCTGTAAAATGCGGATGCTTATGATTATGGTGGGGATGGAATTAGCTAATATACTAGGTTGTGTTTCCTAACTGATTACGGACCTTACCTGTGAGGTCAGAGGGTCTCCCAAGGCCCCAGAAGGGCAGGGAGAGAGCGAGGGAGCTTCCTCATGGCCATGGGCAGGAAGATGGAGACCTCTGAGAAAAGCGGCACCCAACAGTCACGGAGAGGGCGAGCCCTGAGCCCCTGGCTGTGAGTCCACATTGTTGCAAAGACTCCCAGGACCCAGAGCTCATCAACCTGGGAAGGACCCCAGCTCCTCTACTCACCCACTCGAGACCTTGGAAAAGTCACTTACCTGCTTGGTGACTTGATTTCCTCATCTGCGTAATGGACGGGTAAGAAGAGATCCTGGGTCATGAGCTGGGGGCCTTTGTGGGTCTGGTCTCCAATACTGGAGATACATTCTGTCAGCAAACATTCCCTGGGACCCCTCCCACACATCGGGCCCTCTGCTTGGCTTTAATAAAGACAAAGTAAAATGGAACCGTCTGTCAAGCTGCTCATGATGATGGGTAGCAGTTGTGTGAAAAAAGATGACCATGGAGAGTGAAGGTGGAAGTATACAGGGTGAGGCAGAGATGTGGGAGGGACGAGGGGGAGGTACGGTCTACCTGAGAAGATCTGCAAAGGCTTCTCAGAGGAAGCAACCTCTGGCCAGGGTTCTGAAGGATAAATAGGAGTTCAACAAAAGGCCAAGGGAAGAAATGATTTTCTAGAGCAGGAAGCAAACATAAGCAAGGCCTAGAAACAACCTGGTATGTGTGGGGTGTGGGGAAGTAATGATAAACACTGACTGATGGTAGGAAGTGATTAGAGAGTAGCAGAAATGAAGGTGGGGGTGTGGGCGGGGCCAGATGACTAAGGGGCCTGTTGGCCACCTGAGGAGCAAGGCCTTCTCCTGTGGAGATGGTGCTGCTAGGGAACTCGACCTGGCCCTCGCACAGGTCCTATGATGCTGCTTCCCTGCTCTGTCTGAGCAACTCCAGTGCCGCCCAGGTAAGGGGGCTGGAGGATTCCAGGGCTGGTCTCACCTGCTTCCTGCCGTGTGTCTCACTTCCTGTCTGATTGACTTCAGCCAGAAAGGAACATGCAAACCTACTTCCTAAGGCAGGGGCACCGGGAGAAAGCTGGGGAGAAGACCCATGGCTGGAGGATACATTGGCTGTGCCCTTGACTGTTTGGTAAACACACTTGAAGCCACGAGTGTCCTCTTGGGAGCCTAGACACTGATGATCTCGGAAAGGAGTCCTGCAGCCTATGCAGGGATGTGGAAAAAGGTGTTGCAGGCAGCAGCACAGTGTGTGCAAAGGCACTGAGGCAGGCAGGGGATGGGGAAGTGAGACACAGGGAAGGGGTGCAGAGAAGCCAGGCTCCAGTGGCCCTGTGGGCACCCATTCCCCTCCTGTTGATCCTTAACGGGCAGCCCTCAGGTAGGCTGGCTGCACTGGCAGTGGAACAAAGCATGTCTCCTGTCCCTGTGCTGCCCAAGGACCGTCCCCACTGATGTCCTCACAGCAGCATCAGTGTAGACAACAAGAATAAAAAATAATGGCGGCTGCCCTTGTGTCCTCACTGCAGCAGGTTCTGAGCCGAGCACTTTATCATCTCCGCTGACCCTCACACAAGGGACCGAGGCCCGGCAGCTAAGAGCCTCTGCTCTTCAGCTGCTGCCGCTGGCTCCGAGCACACCAGACCCAGGCACCCCGCCGTCCCTCCAGTGGCTCAGCACTGGCATCTCCTGGGGAGCTGGACAGAAACACGAAGGCCCAGCCGCACCCTGGACCTGCTGGCTCGCCCCCTCTGGGGGTGGGGGTGCGGCCCAGCACTCTGGGTCTAACAAGCCCTCCTGGAGGTTCTGATGTACACTCTGTGGAGAACTGCTGCTCTGTCCCATTTTAGGCCCTGGCCAAAGGCACTGTCCTCCTCCTCCTCCCCCCAGGCTCCCCACTGTGGGAGCTCCCCGAGGGCCCATCTGACAGTCCTGTGGCCTCCTGTCCCCAGCACCGGCCTGACACTGCAGGGGCCTCCACCAAGGTTCTCTGCATGGATCTTCTCCTTGGCCTCAGCCTGGCTCGTGTTCCTGGTTGCCAGCCAGTGAGCCCCTGCCCAGGGCCCTGCCGCCCCTTCTACTCACAGCTCTTCCTCCCACAGTGCCGGGTGCTGGCTCTTGGTTCCCAAAACCCGGGAGAGGACACACATCCTGTCCACCTGCCCCTTCCCACCGCTGGCATCCTCTGCACAGACGCTCTGGGGCTCAGGCTCTTGGAGTACGTGCGGGGAGGCCTGTTCCCAGTGTCCGCTGTGAGGGTGCAGCTGAAGGCCCTGCAAGAACAAACATCACTGCCTCTTTCTTTAGAAAATGCCTTAGGGCCCTGCTCATCTGGAGTACATTTTCTGTTTATTTTAGTAACTTTTCATAAATTGTCCTCAAGGGAGGGTTGGGAGATGAGCCACTACAGTGATTACAGGATTGGAAACAGGGGCTGGGGGATGGGTCAGAGGAGTGAGGGTTTCCAGTAAGAAGTACCTTACCAGGGCTGCCAGGAGAGGTTGTGCAGGATGTTCACTGCACAAGGGTACCTGGTGGAGGGGACATGGCAGCACTAAGATCCAGAGGGAGGGCTGTGTCCTGCTTTAAGCCTAATGCCCCAGTGCCAAGTCGTGTCTAAAGAAGGGAAGGGGGATTCTTTCTCAGACCAAAGAAAAGTTTGTGCACCAACCCCGGCATTTGGCTGTGAGGAAGGAATGCCTTTTAAATATTATGTTTTACTGCTGTGAAGTTACTTGCATAGCTAGCGAATATCATTGCTGGATCCAAACACTGGCAGGCTGGCCCCGGACGTCCCTACCACACCGCACTGCCTGTATGGCTGTCGAGGACACCCGTGGGCCAGCAGGTCAGGTGTGGGGGGTGGTGGGGATGAAGGCATTTTCCCCAAAGTGCAAAGTAAACAGCCACCTATTTTCTAGGGAGGGCTGCAGGCACTTGTCTTTGGAAGACCAAGCCCTCCATGACTGAGAGGAAAGGAGACATTTCGGATAATCAAGGCTCTGGCTGATCCGCCACCTTGGCTTACATTGAGGAATATGAACCCTATTCTCATTCAGGATCACAGTCTCTCAGCAAGCGTACTGAGCACCAGGCCCTGTATTAAGGCTGTGCTTAAATGGAAGATTCTTGTAGAATCAATCCCACGGTGGGGGTGCCCTTGCTCTGATGTGGGGGTACTGAGTCTTTACACGTTTTACTGAGCATCTCCTACTTGCTGGGATGTTGAGGTTGCAAGAATGGTCCCTCACCCCAGGAAGCTTGGTCAGCAAAGAGGAGTCAAGGCTCAGGGAACAGATTCAGGCAAATGGGTATCAGTCAATCATCTCATCCTGGGGCTTCGAGCCCATTTTAAATAAAAGCTGCATGCCCTTGCCCTACTGCCTACACCCATTTTTCCCCCAGAGGGGAAAGACTGATTTTTACTAGCACCCACTGGGTGCCCGCTATTTGGGAATGAGGGCACCCTCTTGTCATAGCCTGTGAGGGAGACCCTGTCATTCTGGTCACAGGTGGTAAAACTGGGGTTCTGCAAGGGGAAGTGGCTCACGTCCCAGCTGGGTTGCAGGAGCTGCATGGGCACCCATGCTGCCTGGGTACCCACAGGAGCTGGAGGGGGTTCTTCTCTGAGGATTGTGGGGTCAGGAGTGGGCAGCCCAGGGCAGTGGACAGATGCACAAGACATCCTCTTTCTCATGCATTTCCCCTACACACTGGTCACCTCAAAGGCACCCAAGCACCTTCCTCCGCCCCCATGCACCTACTTTTGCAGTCTCCTTTGTAAAGGGAGCGTGGTGAGTAGGCAGGGGCTGCCACAGTTACATCCCTTCTCCACTGATCGACATCAATGTCGCTTGAACTCCAGTGTGTCAACTCACTGTCCCGCTGTCCCCGCCTCCCGCCACCCCGCCCCACGCCCGAACATGCACACACACTCTAGGGCTGACAGCTATTTCCTCCCTCAATCTCACTCCCCTGCCTCTCCCTGCCCGGGGCCTCCTGTCTAGCTGCTGCCAGGAGCTGGCTGCCTCCAGAGCTGGGAACCTGTGCTCTCTCTGTGCCCAGGTAAGGAGGTCGAGACCCAGGGCTGGGCAGCCTTTGTGCCCTCTCTGGACCCACAGAGAAGGCAAGTTTACTTAGGATGAGAGCTGGGATGACAGGGGGTTGGGTTTTCCAAAGACTGGAGGGGCCACGCTGCTCAAAGCAGGGATGGGCTACAGTTTCTTAGGCATCACCTAGATGCCAGGCACAGTGGGGACCATTACGGCTTCTCTTTCCTGACTCATGAGCAATCTGAGTGGCAGGAATACATGAGCAGTCTTAGGGTGACTGACCAAGTTCACCGGCCAGAAGTCAGGGAGCTGCGATTCAAACCAAGGTCTCTGACTCCAAAAGCTTACGTTTTCTGCCCCTACCTCCCTACCAAAACAGCACCCTAATTGCTGGGCTCCCTGAGAATCCCTGAGGAGGTGGGAGGCCAAGTCCACGCAGCCAGAGGGACCAATCTGGTTGGGTCCCAGGGTGCATGAGAACTGTGCTCCCTAAGACTCCCCATGGGACTGGGACAGGAGTTCACTGGCCTGAAGGGCAGTGAGGGGACGGCACTCTTCTGTCTGCTGGAAGCAGAGCTGTGCTTTTCTGGACCTTAGTTTCCTCTTCTAAAAAATGGGGCTTCATTGGGCTGGTGCCAGCATAATTGCTGTGCAGACTCTAAAGCTTAGGAAGTAGGAGCCTTCTCTGGGAGCACGGGCCTGACCACTCCAACCCACCTACCTGGAGATCCCTAGCTGCAAGGGGCTCACCTGCCAGCGTAATTCTAGTTGATAGCCTGGGACTGCACCCTGCAAAGGACTGTGGTTCCTGGAGAAGGTGTGGATTTTCTCATTCTAGCCAACAGGGCTTCCCCTGGGAAGAAAAGTACTGAGAAGCCCCACCGCCTTCCTTCTCTTTTTCTTCCATCACCTCTTGCTTAGAAGTAGAGGAAAGGGAATAGGTGGAGGGATAAACTGTTGCTCCTTCACATGTCTGTGTTTGGGTGGCTTTGGGCAAGTTATGTGAACACTTGAGTCTCAGCTTCCTCACCTGTAAAATGGGATGGAGAGAAATGCTAGCACCTTTCTTCCACAGCCATGAGCTAGAGGGCTCCTCTGTAAAGGACCCGCCACCGTACCTGAGGCTTGGGGGAGCCCAGGACAATCTGAGATCCCACTGCCTGCTGCCTGTCCCCGACCTCCTGGAGCCTCCCCCCACCCCATCCCCTCAGCCCTCATTGATCTCCACCAGCTGCACATCAGATGGTCTTGGGGTCCTGATGAGGCTGTGGGTGCACACATCGGGGTGTCTGCACACGGGCCAGAGGCTGGCTTCTCCCGCGCTTATCCAAGTAGTTGCTCAATAAATAGCTTTTGAGAATGCCTGAGTGAGTGAATAAATGAATGAATGTCCCAGCTGGCCCTGGGCTGGGGAGAGGTCTTTTGGTCCTACTGGGCTTCCAGAGCCCCAGCCTGGTAGTTCCTCCTGACCAGCTCTCTGCGTGCTCTTATCTTATTTCCTTTCCAACTATCAGAGGTGGAGCCAGCTTCACTGTTCAAGATTAACACACCCCACAAGTTTGAGGGCACCATTTGAGAGCAAAGGGCCACAAGGAGAATCTGCAGAGAGGCAAGGTGTCAGGGTGCTGTGGGTGGGCATCCCTTCAAGGCAAAGACTCCTCCTTCCATGCCCATCCCCCAGGCCAGCTGAACTCTCTGCCCTTTAGGTGGGGTGTTGCTGGGGCCCCAGCACTCTGGGACTGGGAAAAGGAGTCCTGCAGGGCCTGATCTTGTTCCTATTTCTCCATGTGATCTTAGGCCATCTGTTTCATAATAATCACCAAGACACTGCTGGAGGCTTCTTCCTTTGCCAGGCTCTGGTCTAAATGCTTATATACATTAACCCAGTTAACTCTCCCAACACCCTTGTGAGCCAGGCCCTGTTATAAGGCACATACATCCATGTGACAGAGGAGGAAGTTCGTCCAGGAAGGCCAAGTGGCTTGCCCACGCTTGCAGACAGCGGGTGTAGGCTGGGATGATTCCCCCTCTTTACTGCCCTGGTTCAACTTCGCTGATGCCCAGAGGCCCCATCGGTAGCATTCCATCTCCTGGGCGGGTCCCCTGCCGCCCCTGCGCTGCCCACCTCTGTGCCTCTTCTCCACCGCAGAGCGCATCATGTCGGCTAACGTCACGACGACGCTGCTCTGCCCCCTGCTGGAGCAGATGCGCCAGCTGCAAAGCCACCGGAACTCCAGCGTCCGCTACATGGACTACGCGTCGGTAGTGCTGCACGGGCTGGCGGGGCTGCTGGGCCTTCTGGAGAACGGGCTCATTCTCTTTGTGGTGGGCTGCCGCATGCGCCAGACTGTGGTCACCACCTGGGTGCTGCACCTGGCGCTGTCCGACCTGCTGGCCACCGCCTCGCTGCCCTTCTTCACCTACTTTCTGGCCGTGGGCCACTCGTGGGAGCTGGGCACCACCTTCTGCAAGCTGCACTCCTCCATCTTCTTCCTCAACATGTTCGCCAGCGGCTTCCTGCTCAGTGCCATCAGCCTGGACCGCTGCCTGCGGGTGGTGCGGCCCGTGTGGGCGCAGAACCATCGCACGGCGGCCGCGGCCCACAGGGTCTGCCTGGTGCTCTGGGCCCTGGCTGTGCTCAACACGGTGCCCTACTTCGTGTTCCGGGACACCATCCGGAGGCTGGACGGGCGCACCATGTGCTACTACAACGTCCTGCTGCTGAACCCCGGGCCCGACCGCGACGCCACGTGCAATGCACGCCACGTGGCCCTGGCCGTCAGCAAGTTCCTGGTGGCCTTCGTCGTGCCGTTGGCCATCATCGCCTCGAGCCACGCGGCTGTGAGCACGCAGCTGCGCCACCGCGGCTGCCGGCGGCCCAACCGCTTCGTGCGCCTGGTGGCGGCCGTGGTGGTGGCCTTCGCGCTCTGCTGGGGCCCCTACCACGTGTTCAGCCTGCTGGAGGCGCGGGCGCACGCGGACGCGGCATTGCGGCCGCTCACGTGGCGCGGACTGCCCCTGGTCACCAGTCTGGCCTTCCTCAACAGCGTGGTAAACCCGCTGCTCTACGTGCTCACCTGCCCCGACGTGCTGCACAAGCTGCGGCGCTCGCTGCGCAGCGTGCTGGAGTCCGTGCTGGTGGACGACAGCGAGCTGGGCGGGTCGGGCAGCCGCCGCCGCCGCGCCTCTTCCAGCACCGCTCCGGCCGCGGCAGCGCCGCTCGGCAGCGGCCGCGGGCTCCCGCCCGGGCTCCGGCCTGCGCGCCTGCTCCGCTGGCTGCCAGGCGTCCGCGCAGCGTCCCCGCAGAAGAGCCGGGCGCGCTCCCAGGACGAGAGGGGCCCTCTGAACGCGGCGCTGGGCACCACCTCAGGCTAGGAGCGCGGCCCGGGACCACCCGGCCCGGGCTGGGGCCTTTCTCCGGGAGGCACAGGCCGGGCAGCGGCGCAGAGCACAGACGCGGGGGGCCCTGGCACTGAACTGTAGCTACCTTGTCTGTTCGGGTCAGGACTCCGGAATCTGCATTGTGAAGTGCCCTGCGTGACTCAGAGAACCTTTTGCAGACTCCAAGTGAGTTAAGAGTGCTTCCCTAACAACTGTGCCAGTCACGTAGGGATCCGGGTAAAGTGCGGTCTGCGTGGGCAGGTAGGCAGGGTGCCGAGATTCTGCAATCCTGAGCTCCCAGGAGATCTGAGCTGCTGTGGCCCGCGCACCACACGTGGAGTGACACCGTGTTAAAATCCTAAGAATTTCCACATCGGCATAATAGCTCCCCAAGGTACACAGGACCCATTTCTCTGGAACTTAATTTTACCAGATGATGGGGTGGGGGCAGGGCGATACTAGAAGCCAGTGATGTATTTTTGGAATAGAAAAGTGAGATCCGGGAAGGTTTGGGAAGACTGCTTCAATCTGATCTTTTCATTTTAGTCATCTAGCCAATGCTTACTGAGCCAGGCACCGTTCCCATAGTCTGGGGGAGTTAGGTTCTATTAGTCCGTTTTTGCCTTTGAGCAAAGGCAGGCACAGGGAGGTTTGGTAACTTGCCCGAAGTATAGAGTCTGCAGGTTAACCATTAAACCTTACACGCTAAATTACTACTTAGTAAGTGAAAGAATACCCCTGGCATACCTAAGTTACTTAAGACAGTAACGGCACAGGAGCCCCCCTCCCTACCCTTCTGACCCAGCATTACCCCCAAATATTCATAAGGTGGAAAAAGCAAGGAAGGCCACGGTCAAATGTTTGGAAAACCTGGGCTAAACAAAGTGCAACATGCACCTTTACTGGGTCTTCAGTCTAGTATTTGAATATGCACGGCAGCCTCCGAGCCCACAGCACACGGCAGTTCCTAGCTGGTCTGACACCTGTGCAGCCATGCTGTTCCACGGGATGCCCTATGAGCAATGCTGCCAATCCTAAGACCTTGGCAACCCCACCTCCCAACCACACAGGGGCTGGGCAGCTGTCACTTCCAGTTGGTAGCCGTCTGTCATTGCACTTCCAGTCTACCATGTCTATTCCTGTACCCACCATGGACTTGAGTACGAGGACTGCTGTAGTTAGTGCTGCATCCAGGGCCCTGTGCAGAGTTGGTAAAATGTTTGGTGGATGATGGTCAGTGGAAGAGTAGGAGAAACTCTTGAGATCTTGGTCTCTGTTCCTTGTACCAGCCACCCCCAGGCTGGGGTCTGTGAAGCCTGCACTGACTGTTTACTCTCAGTGCTGGACAGGGCCCGGCCCAACAGATGCCCAGCAAACCCAACAGCAGATGCCACATTAGCACCTCACCCCTGCTCCTTCCTGCACCTCCCCAGCTTTACTCACAGCACTTTTTGCCACCTGACACACAATATATTTTACTTGTTTATTGTTTTCTCCACCAGAATGAAAGCTCCTTGAGGGCAGAGACTTTGGTCTGTATTCCCTGGTACCTAGAATTTTGCCTGTACACAGCAGGTGTAAATAAATATTTTTCTCATAGAATGGAAGGCATGAATTAATCAGCTCTTTGGGGCTTCTGCACAGTCTGGTACAGAAAGAGGGAGCTAGGGAGAAGCCTTGCTTCTTGCAACCTCCCCACCTTAATCTTCAGTGTTGAGAAGTGTAGTGGAGTTGGGTTTGCTGGGTGACAGGGTCAGCGGGGTGCAGAGAACCCAAAGTGGCCTTTGGGAAGGTGTGGAGGGAACTGATTGCTGACTGCTAGCCTCCTGGCCGGGGTTGGGCCCAGGACCTTGAGACAGAAAACACCCATTTTGGGGAGTCACCCTCCAGTGGCCACTTCCCTAAGGAACCAGAAGAATTTACTCTTGGTTTGAAGGCACTTGGAGGAGAGGGAAGGAGAGAGGGGTTGCGGAGCCTCTTCCCTCCCCCAGTCTCTCCAGGTTGCAGGCTCCCTCTGGGACCTGCCAGCTGCCCAAGAGCCCTCCAAAGCCCAGAGTCCTGCCTGGGGTGGGGCCCCTATTTTAGAGCCACGGAGTGTAACCAGTGGCCTGCAGTGTCAGATATGGTGTTTGGCCACAGAAGGCCTCTGGGCTGTCCTGAGCTCAGATCTGGGCTGCTGGACTCTGGGGTGGCTGCTTCTGCAGCAGGGCCAGGGTATCCCGCTTCTCAATGGAGCGAAGCTGCTTCTTCTTTGCCCGCTTGAGCTTGGCAGGGTTTCGGATCTGGGGGTGGTGTGAGAAGGAGCATTAGAGGGGCTGCAGTCCCTGCTCTGTTCCCTGGGGAGAGGGAGGCTACCCATCAGGGGCCTGGGATCACAGTGGGAGGCCGGGGGCTGTGAGGCAGGGGTGCAGAGGCAGCTGGGATGCAACGCCCCGCTGGGCCACGGTTCAGGTCCCCTGAGCAGGGCAACACTCACCACCTGGACGACCTCTGCCTTGCGCTCATTCTCTAGGCGGCGTTTGAGATTCTCGGCACGGCGCCGTTTCTTCTCCTGGACCACACAGGGGAAGGGGATTTGGGTCTGGGAGCTGGGGAAGCCCCGTTCTCTCAGGCCCCAGAGGAGCGCGAGCTGGCAGAATTCCCAGGGAGGGGAAGGCCTCTCATCCAGGCTCCAGGTTGTTGCTGGTGGTGTGTGGGCGGAGGGCCAGCAAGGGGCAATGCCTGTGCCCACGGGACCAGAGGCCCACTGTGGTGGGCAGTTCCTGACTCCAGCAGAGAAGGTGGGCACCTGGTCAGGCAGCTGAGGGCAGGGGCTTAGACGGGAGGACCAGGGGGGTAAGACACAGGTGGCTCCCCACCTGGACACCCAGGCACTGCAGACCATGGCCCCCTGCACACTCCCTCAGTGACTGCCAGGTGGGGGTGGCCAGGCTGGCCCTTTCCCCCATGCCCATCCATGGTCTCCTGCCCTTTCCCTAAAGCCCGTGTGCCCCTAGAATGCAAGGCTGGGCGGGCTGGGAGGGTGGAGGCTGCAGAGAATAGGCTCCCCGTGGTTTGAGTCCCGACCCTGCTACTTCCTAAATGGGTTGTTTAGTTGTTTAGGCCCAGCTGTTAACCTCTCTGGGCCTCAACCCCCATCTTTGAAGCGAAGATGATTATATCAGATTGTTCTGCGGAAGACATGAACGAACACATGTGTAGTGCTTGGAATGGTACCCAGCCCACTGAACACTTAGAAGATGAATCTAGCTGGAGTCCGTTTTGGGAATGGGGAGCCCAGTGCTTTCTGGCTATGCTGAGGGCTGGGCCTGCTGGGGCCAGGGCAGGGAGGTGGGCTGTGGGGCTGCTGCCTGGTCAGGGCCTCTCTTGGCTTTGGCAACTCAGGGTAGCAGAGGTGTCCTGGGCCCCTCGGGAGAAAAGAGAAGTGACTTGGGCTCCAAGAGTCGGGGACAGCCTGGGCTGGGCAGGGGCACTTCTGAGGGCACAGTGACAAGAAGGCTGTCTTACCCAAGAGGGAGCCAGGACTGCACAGGAAGTGAGATAAGGCCTCAGCACGGCATCAGTCATACTGTCTGCAGGGCCTCGGCCACCAGCCAAGCCAGGGCAACTTGAAGCAGGGGACAGATGACCCAGTGACTGGCCCAGGCCCCGCCCTCAGCAGCCAGGCTGAAGTATCTGACTCCTCCTGTGCCCTGGGATCCCTAGGCAAGTGACACCCCCGTGATAACTGGGTCCTGGTGGGGTAGCCCCTGACCAATGCTACCACCTTGCTTTCTCTGCATGCTGTCTGCTGGGGCTTCCTGGAGTTGAGAGAGGCGGGCACGAACCTCTGCTGGGCATTTGGGCCCTGGGGTGAGTATCAGGGTAAGAACCAGAGGGAAGTGTGCGGTAACTATCCTTCCTGGAGAATGATGGCGACAATACCAGCGATAAGGCTTTCCCACCTGAAAGCCTCTCCCATCTGCGCAGGGGCCCCCAATCTTATCTCACTGAATGCTCCTATCACCAGTGAGGGCAGGGCCACTGGGGGCTCTGTCCTAGGCCTGCTCCTCATCCTTGAGCCGCTAGATGTCCCACTAGGCCTCCTGACCCTGGGGTCCCAGGCTGAACTTCTGCTACTGGCCAGGTTCCCTGCGTCTCACAGGCTGTCAGGCTTGAGAACGCCTCTTGGCCAAGTCAGCCACTCTCTGGGCCCAGACAGGAGCTTCCCCCGGCCCCAGCCCTATCATAGTGGAGCCCAGCTCAGCGCCATGAGCGCCCGCCTCAGCCCGGCTGGGCGGCCCCTCACCTGCCGGCGCCTCTCCCTCTCCTCCTCCAGGTGCCGGGCAAAGTCCTTGGCCAGCTTCCTCTCCTGCCGGTCCTTCATCTTCCGCTGCCAGGATGTGCGCAGGGGCTTGTCCTGAACCATTTGGGAGAACCTGGATGGGGGACAGTGGGTGCTTGTGGGGTGTGTGGGGTGCAAACATGCTCTCTCCTCTCAGCTCCCGGCTCTGAGTCTTCTTTCCCAGAACCCAGTTAGAGTACCAGTCCCCAGCACCTTTCTGCTTGCAGGGCACCTGACCCTACAGGTCTGCTGGGGCAAGAATGGGACCCTGTCATGCTGGCTGCCACTTTATAAGCCCTGGTTTGTGCCTCCGAGCAGGGTACTCTTGTTCTCTTCATTTTTATGGAGGAGCTCACTAAGGCTCAGAGAGGTTAAATAATCATTCGAGGCCTCCATTTTCCCAGCGAAGTTTGCCTGGGCATTAATGCTTCTGGAGATGGGGCTCATTTCCTCCAGGGCCCTTTTTATTTTAGAACAGCTCGAATGGTTACAGCTCTCTGTTCTCGGTAATGATTCAGAATCTCCGTCCCCAGTAGGACGAACATTACAGTGGAGTGGCTTTAGAGGATATCGGGCAAGCTCCTGATATCAGTTTGAGAGTGACATTACAGTCACTGGAGAAACAAGATATCTCTGTAAGAGTGCATACCGCAAGGATGCATGAGGGGAATGATGTATCTGGGATATGTGTAAATAACATGTAAGTAGGCTGTAAAATATTCCAGGAAAAACAAAAAATAAGAAAAAAATGTCAAGGGGCAAGATGAAGCTAGCTAGACTAGCAAAATGTTGAGAACAGCTGAGGCTGGTGAGGAGAACGTGGACACTCATGAAACCATGCTCTCCCTTGGCCTCCTTGAACTATTTGAAGCCTGTCTGGGTGAACCACAGGCCTTTTCGCCTTGACACACCCTCTCAGAGTGGCCTTTTTGCCTCCCCCACTGACTTCCTAACTTCCCAAAGAGCCCCTGTTCATCCACGTCCATTATATGGTGCCCCAAACGATTACACAGGTCAGCAGTCCTGCCCCACCCTCATAAGCTATGATGTACGTGGGGCAAAGCCCACTCCCATCCATGGGGAAGGGTTAATACCATTCTCTGAGGCTTTCTCCTCCCCTTCTTGCTCACATGGGAGTTTGGCCCACAAAGCCTGGACCTGAACCCCAGGCCTGTCCATCTGCAGCCTGGTTTTGTCCTCCTCCCCACCCTCTGCTTGCTTGTGACCCAGCACACCCCTCACTGCTCCTCTCCCCGCTCTATGCCGCCGCAAGGGCCTGCTGATGAAGACCTGGCCTTCTAAGCGCAGACCTGGGCTGAAGCATGGATTTCCTCCATACCCCAAACTGAGATACAGGAAACCCAAAGAGGCAAGGCAGTGGGAACCTGGCCACACACAGAGCCACAGGACACAATGCTGCATCTTTCTGCCAAGCAGAACCTTCAGTAACAGTGGAAATGCTATTTACACTGTCCAGTAAAGCAGCCATTAGGCACACTGACTGTTGTGCACCTGAAATGTGGCTGGTGTGACTAAGGAACTTAAGTTTTAACTTCACTTAATTTTAATCAGTTTCAATTAAATAGCTGGTGGTTAAAGTACTGAGGCAGGGCAGTTCAAGGTCACTGGTTTTACTTGGAGATGGAAGGAAGAGAGGCCTGGGCTCCAATGCCTGAATCCACCACTTACCACCTGTGTGACGAGCAAGGTGGCCTCTTTGAGTCTCAGCACATTCCACGCTAAATGGAGACGAGAACGGTTCCCACCCCAGGAGGGTGGATTACTGGAGACACAGCTGGGGCACCACTTAGCACAGCGCTGTAGGCGTGCTCCATAAACACTACCCTGAAGAGAAGGGAGGCGGCACACCAAGGGATCCCTGTATAGTCAGTGCTTGGTAATACTTTCCACTATGATGGAAAATAAGTAACAGATAATAGTGGGGTTAAGACCTTGCTGCTTCTTATCAAGTAATGGCTGGTTTACTTGCCTCTGCCTCAGACAGAGGAATAATGCCTGCTGAATGAATACACAAACGTGGTGCTGTAGGAGAGGTTCACAGGGACTGGAGAGGGAAAGCGACGCATGAATAACCTTGAAGGGTTTGGTCTCAGCCTCCCTGGGATCCCAGGGCATTTTACCATTCTGACCATAATTAGCTGTTGGTGTGAGACTCCCACTCATGTGAGCTCTAGCCCACCCAGCGGCTGTCTCCAGGTTGCCCAGGCGCCCCGCACCACAGGGAACCCCAGCCCTGCCCGGCTGTACCCTTTACCTCTTCTTGGAGCGGTCCTTCCACACCCGGCCCGACTTGGGCTTTCCCTTCGGGATTTCAGGAACCTCCTCCTTCAACTTCTTGGACGCAGGGGCCTGGGCTGAAGAACCTTCTTTCTTCTTTGCTCCGAAGCCGCTTTTCACCGTTTCCCCGGCCGGAGGTGGTTTGCTTGGCTCCTGCTGACTCTGAGGGGAGTCGGGTGGCTGAGGTGTCAACTCCTGTAGTGGCCGCGACGGCTCCGGACCCGGTGCTTGCTGACCGGCGCAAGGCTCTGGGGATCCGGGGCCCGGCTGCAGCTGATGTTGAGGGGACCCCGGGGCCAGCTCCTCACTCTGCGCCAACTCCGAGTCCTGTTCTATTCGGCTCTGGGAGACCTTTGGTGACTCCCCACACGGCTTTGGCTGACACCGGGGGGACTCTGGACTCCACTCCGGCTGTCTTCGGGAAGACTCCTGGTCTGAATATTGCTGAAGCTGGGGGTACCCTGGGCCCGGCTCTGGCTCCCTTCTGGGGGACCCCAAGCCTGCACCCTGCAGCAGACTAGGTGATCCGGGGCCTGCGTCTGCTTGGCGTCGGGGGAACTCTAGGCCGGGTTGCCTCACACTCCAAGGAGATGCGGGTTCCCTCGTTTCTTCTGTATTTGACTCGAGCTCCACAAGGGCCAGATTGGCCCGCGACACTGAGGTGGGGCTCTCGGGGGATTCAGGCTTTAGGCGTTCCAGCCGCCGGCTGCGCCTCAGCGGTGTATCCATAGCCTGGTCTGAAAATTTCCAGATCCCAACCCACGTGTAGCCTCCGCAGCCGCCTCGGAGTCCACCGACGCTGTCCTATGACGTCAGAAGTGCGTAGCAGGAGGGCTGGTGCCGGGTCGGCCATGTTCGTGACGGGCGGAGAGGCGGGGTCGACAGCCCGAGCGGGCTGGGCTTCCTGGCGCAGGCGCAAAGTGCTCTGGCTCTTTCAGTTTACGCTCGAGCTAGTCCTAGCTTGCGATTTGCGTTTATCTCTCCTGCAAACGGTCTCCCCGGGAGGAAAGAGGGCATGCAGGCAGAGATGGGAAGGGGGGGCCTTTTCTGGGAGAAAAGAGGGTTGGAAAAAGGTCCGGGGAGCCCATAGGCAAGGCTGGATGGAAGCTTGCCGCTGTCTCACGCCTTGCAATTGGACAGGGGTCCCACCCTCTTTGGGTCGGCTGTCTCTTTTGTAATGTGGGTGACTTGTACTAGCTTAGCGTTTCTAAAATGATCCTGTCGGACTACTGCTACTGCCAGAGTAGATCGCGGAGGTGGGAGATCTCTTAAATTTTGAGTTACATGTTAAATGTAACCCTTGCTTTCTAATCTCCCATCCCACCGTTAGTATCACATCGATGACTCTCCCTTTTCCACATTTATGCGTGAAGTGAAAATACCTGGTAGGACGCACCACCTTTGCCCTGTGGCACACCGGGGCCCCCAGCCACACTGCACACCCTGCAGGTCCCCCTCTGCCCCTGTTCTAGAAACGAATTGCATTGTCTCTGAGCTCCCTTTCAGCCAAGACGGCGTTCCTTGACCCAGTGTGTGAACTCTTCCCCCCTCCTTTGTGTGAGACCCAAGGTGGAGCTTAGGCTCACGCACACCATGACTCTTAGGGAGGGGCACCTTGGAAGTTGTCTAACTTTCTCAGTGTTATTTTTAGAACTGTGGTGGTGGTGGTGGTGGCGGCTGGGGGCGAGGCAGGGGGCAGGCAGGGAGAGAGGGCTGGCATGGTCACGGTAGAAAGCAAAGGAGTCCCAAGGTGACTATCGTACCAGGCTTTTCTGAATAATTCAGGAGGGGACAGTCCCCAAGGATCCTAGGACCCCTGTCCGGCTGTCCTGGTGGCTTCTTTTAGAAACCGTTGTTTATCCAGCTGAGGGGCTGTGAGAGCCTGGGAAGCTGCCCAGGAATGCTCAGTAGGCAGAGAAGGCAGGCCAGGGCAGATATCCAGGGGCCTCAGTGCTGAGCACAGCGCCCCCTGCTGAGTCACTGTGCCGACTCTGGAGCAGGAGTGAAGAGGGTCAGATGGGGCCCAGGGAGTGTTGGCTGCTGACCCTGGAGAGAGGAGAAAACCCAGACCAAGGCTCCCGGAGGGTGGAAGAGTGGACAGAGAATCCCTTAACACCTGTCGCCTCTCGGCTGCTGCCACAGAGCATCCAAAATGCATCCTGATGAGTTCAGCCTGTTGTAATCACCTCCCAAAGGGTAAGGTGAGGGCATAGCTTCTCCTTGGTCCCTCCAGGTCATCAGAAATAGGCGCACCCCTCGGCTGTAGGCACGGGTCAGTCCCTGCTTTCCTGGCTCCTCTCCAAGGCTCTGTCGGCCGGCTTAGTGGCTTCAGGTTCCCAGGCCGAGGAAGGCCCCACAGGGTCTCAGCTCCCCTGCCCAGCTGTACAGTTCGGACCCCTTATCACCCAGCTCTCCCAGCCCTGAAGCCTCGGCCCCCTAAATTCCCTGCTCCAGCCCGGACGCCTCAGTGGCCTGCCATTTGGAGACAAGCCCGGCAAGGGTTATATTCCCAGGGCTGCTGGAGACTTCTGTGCCCCACTGCTGTGGCCCTGCTCAGGTCCCTGGGCTTCCTGAGCCCCTGTCCTCAGCAGGAGGGATCCCTGTCATATGCTGACTAGCTTGTTTCCTGTGCTGCTTAAAGTGCTTCTGTCGCCACCCTGAGGGGGTGTGAGGGGGGCATGTTTTACAGACATCCCTCCAGTCAGTGTGGTGACAGTCAACCGAGGCATCAAGCGAACTCGGACCCAGACTCCTCCACTTCCTCCTGAGCTCAGTTTGTCATCACAAATGGTGTGCAGGGGCCCAGGGGAGACTTCTGATTTTTTCAGACAAGCCTGGTGTGGAGTCACCAATGGGACTCCTTTACTCTCTCCAGAGACCATCCAGCCTCCTTGTCCTCCCCCTGTCAGGGCAGATGCTGAAAGGAGATCTCTAGCGTCCCCCAGAGGCTCCCAGAGGTCTATGAAGGCACCCTCGTCGTGCACCCTCTTTTCATGCCTTCCCTGTCCTTGCCTCAGTTTCCCACTCCTTATAGGGGCTTGCTGGGGTCATTTTCCTTGTCTCAGAGTAAGCTGTGGACAAACTCAGCCTAAAACCTGGCAGCAAGCAATTCCTGGGCCAGGTAGTCCTTCCAGAGCTGTAGATGTACAAACCCATTTAATCCTCACAGCAGCCTTGTGAGGCAGGTGCTGTTGTCATGACTCCCATTTTGCAGATAAAGAAACTGAGGCACAGAGAGGCTGGGACAACTTGTAAAGGTCACACAACAAATAAGTGGTGGAAATGGGATCCACACCAAGCTGTTTGCAGAATGACAACTCTTTTTTTTACTGAAGTATCACTGATAATCGCCTGATGGTTTCACATAAACAACACAGTGGTTTCAACATTCACCCATATTGTCAAGTTGCCATCCCCTCTACTGCAGTCACTGTCTATCAGCATAGTGAGATGGTATAGAGTCATTGTCTTCTCTGTGCTGTACTACTGTCCCTGTGACCTACTTATACAGTGATTGTGAATTATAGTGCCTCTTAATCCCCTTCTCCCTCCCCATCCACCCTCCCCAACCCCTTCCCTTTGGTAACTGCTAGTCCCTTCTTGGAGTCTGTGAGTCTCCTGCTATTTTGTTCCTTCAGTTTTGCTTTGTTGTTATACTCCACAAATGAGTGAAATCATTTGATATTTGTCTTTCTTCACCTGGCTTATTTCATTGAGCATAACACCTTCTAGCTCCATCCATGTTGTTGCAAATGGTAGGATTTCTTTTCTTCTTATGGCTGAATAGTACTCCATTGTATATATGTACCACATCTTCTTTATCCATTCATCTACTGATGGACACTTAGGTTACTTCCATATCTTGGCTTTTGTAAATAGTACAGCAGTAAACTGAGGGATACATATGTCATTTTGAATCAGAGATCTTGTTTTCTTCAGGTAAATTCCTAGGAGTAGAATTACTGGGCCAAATGGTATTTCTATTTTTAGTTTTTGGGAACCTCCTTATTGCTTTCCACAATGGTTGAACCAATTTACATTCCCACCAACAGTGTAGGAGGATTCCCCTTTCTCCACATCCTCACCAGCATTTGTTGTTTCTTGTCTTTTGGATATTGGCCATCCTAACTGGTGTGAGGTGATATCTCATTGAGAACCACACTCTTCAGAGTAAATCTTTTTATTTAGGTAATGAAACCAAGGCACAGAGAGGCTAAGGGGCTCACTCAAAGTCACACAGCTATGCATGAGAGCTGGGATTATGGTTCCATAGCATACTCAGCTACCTTGCACCTGCCCTTCATGTGGGTCAGCCTGTTGATTCCTCACACTGATCCTGGTCTGGGCTCTCTGGGAGGTGCTGGGTGCCATGTAGCCCCACTGGTTGGCTGTGCACACCAGGCAGAGAGTGCTGAATCGGCTATACCCAGCTTATTCACGTTATCTGAGATCTGTTGACTGAAGGAAACTGTGCCTCCACAGACAACCAAGATTCAGATCAGGTGTTCTCTGAGCCCTTGATCCCCCATCTGGCCAGGGTGCAACAGTTCCCAGATATCAGAGTCCTATAGCCCCTCAGCGCCGAGATCAGAGGTGGCCAGGGACGGGTCCTGGCAGTCACCAGCAGCACTGACTGAACATGTACGAGGTGCTGGGCCTCTCCCGGTTGCTCCTTAATCCCCAGAGCACCAGCGCAAGAGGGTGATTGCCTGCCAGGCACAGTGCTCCATAAGCATTTGCTGACTTACGAGTAATGCTCGCTACAACCCTCTTGGGCAGGGATCAACACCCCCGGTTTGAGACAAGGAAATCCAGCCTGGGAGAGGCTGTGACTTGGTGCAGGGTGACATATGGAAAAGTGCAAAATGCATGGCTGGATCTGGACCTTGGGGCTTCCTGACCCCAAACCCCAGCCCTCACTCTCACATCCAGCCAGCCCAAGTTTGGGACACGGGGACCAAAGGTGTGTAAGGACTTCCACAGTCTGGGGGCTGCACCTGGTAACTGGGATGTGACTGAGTGTGACTGGAGTGCAGCAGGACCCCGGCGAGGCCGTGGTATTACTGGGCAGGGGCTGCTCTGCTTTTCGTTGGGCACATGAGTCTCAGCTGCCTTCCACTCAGAGGTCTCTCAAATATTTGAAGACAGTTTTCCTGTTGATTCCTCAAAATTGTCTTTTATCTGGGCCAGACAATTCCTGCAACTCCAGCTCATCCTCCTAGGACAACACAATAATCTTTGGGGGAGACACTGGTTCTCTGCAAATCTTCCAGAATGTGGTGCCTACAGCTGCACCAGATACTCAGGGCTGACTGCCCCACAGACAGCTGAGGGCTTTGTCATTTCCCTACTCCGTGATTCCTGTTGGTGTGGCCGGGTCCCTATCATCTTCCCGGTGGTGAACCACCCGTGACATCCTCAGCCTGCTTCCAGCTGCAGGCCCCGACCCTGGGCAGAGCTGTCGGCCCTTCTGGGCAAGGCTTTGTCCTTTGGCCCTGCTGAATTTGGTCTGATCTCTCTGGGGACCTGGCTCTCCTACTTCAGTATTTGCTCCCCTCTTCCTTTGCACGTGTGAACAGCTGCTTATGGGTACCTGGAATCAGGCTCTATTGAAACCATGTAGCCAGAGAAGGGTTATCTCATCAGTTCTTGTCTGAGTGCTTATCATGGAGGTTATCTTTTCTCTCTGTTCCTGACAGCCTGCAGTGAGTTTCAGATCCTCAAGGGGAGGGAGCAGGGACCTCAGCAGAGGGGTCAGGGTGAGGGCAGAGTGGAACCTGGGGTCCCTGGTGTGGGGCCTCCTAGCTGTCCCCATATAGCACTGCCAAGCTGGCTGGAGTGGGAAGGGACCTCTGTCCAAAGCCCTTGTGCACCTGCATGGCTTATCTCCTGATTCCCTCATAGCACCTGTCGGTTTAGCTGAGACAGGAAGGGGCAGACTTGCTCCCACTGGAAGACGAGACCTCGTTCCTCTCCCCTGAGCCCTCCCCAGCCTTCCCAGCGTGTTTCCCCTGCCCCGGTTGGGCTGAGGAAGGGGTGTGGGTGGGCTGGGGAATGAACACCTGTGCCAGGTGTAAGGTAGTTACTCCAAGAAAGGGGGCATGGCAGCTCACACCCACCTCACCCACCCCTTAGTGTGTCCCACAGCAACATTTCTCAAACTCAGGTAAGCATCAGAATCATGTGGAGGGCATATTAAAACAGATTTCTGGGCTCTAAATCCGGAAACTATGATTCAGTCAGTCTGCATGGGCCTGGGATCCTGCATTTCTACATGCTCCCAAGTGGCGCTGTGGCTGGCCAGGACCACACTTTGAGGAGCAGAGTCCGGCGCGAGGGAGTCAGTGATGCACGCAGTGAGGTCTGCTCCACCTTCCCCCAGACAGGGCTGAGTTCACTGCCATCCCATCCTCTCCTTATTCACCAGACACTTATTGACTGTTAGTCTCTGAGAGGCACTGGGAGCACAGCAGGGACAGGGCAATTGTGGTCCGTGCCTTCTCTGGGCACAGATACTAACCCTTGAATTTCAAAACTATCCTTTGAGGAAGGCTGAGCAGGGTTGTTTTTCCTCTTACAGATGAGGACATAGCATCACAGGGAGGTCTGCGACTTGATGAAAACCACACACATGTGAAGTGACAGAACTTGAACTCAGGACTCAGCTCATCCTGGCAGTGAGCCCTCTCAGCTTCATGGTGTTGGATGTGGCTGGTAGAGCTACAGACCCTGGACACGTGTCAGTGGGTGACAGCTGGGGGCTTCATCCTTGACAGAGACAGGCACACACACACACACACACACACACACACACACACACACACACACACTACTCTCAGTTCCCAAGACACACACACACACACACACACACACACACACACACACACTACTCTCAGTTCCCAAGACACACACACACACACACACACACACACACACACACACTACTCTCAGTTCCCAAGACACACACACACACACACACACACACTACTCTCAGTTCCCAAGACACACACACACACACACACACACACACACACACACTACTCTCAGTTCCCAAGACCTAGAAAAACTACAGAGCTTCACAGGGAATCACTTCCTCTCTGCTCGCCCACTCTCTCCTCTCATTTCCACCAACATCTGGCTCCTCTCCAGCTCTGGCTCTTGCTCGGTGCCCTGGCTGCCCCAGTGAGGTCGGCTCCCCCCACCAACGTGGTGGCCTCATCTCCATGGCAACCCCCGACACCTTGCCTTGGTGTCCAGGGAGCAAATTACGAAGCCCCGTTTCCTGCCTGAAGCTCCCTGGTTAGAGGGTGGGAATCTGCTGGTCCTGCTGCAGGGAAATCTCTGCTGTCTCTGCCTCTGCACACCCGGCGATGGGTGAAACCAGCCGCAGATCTGCCTGAGCTGACGCCGTGAATGCAGGACTGAGAGATAAGGTTTCCCTGAGTCAACAGTTTTGCTTCTCTTTTCTTCTCACAGAGCTTCCGACCCTCAAGCTCTCCACATGCAGGACGGAGCAGCTGCCCCGAGTCCACAGAATCAGCCCCGCCCATTCTTTCGGATCTCACACCCGAGGCTTGTTCTGCGGAAGGACTGTTGCAGAAACAAAAAGATCATTTCCTCCAGAGAGGTTCCTTCAGATGTTTACAGACTTAAAAGCATTTTGTTTATGGTAAATTTTAAGGATGATATTGGTGAGAAGACATTCTATTGCAGTGGATTAAAAAACCACCAAAACATACTCATTCCATGGGAAGTTTGGATGACAGGGATTCTGTCCAGACTGGCTCCCAAGCATGTAGAGCGTTTGCAGGAATTATCTCATCTAATGCTCATGGCAGCCCCAGAGGCAGTTGTTACTTGTGCCTTGTTTTTTGGAGATGAAGGAACTTGTCCAGGAGCAGACAACTGGGAAAAGGCAGAGAAAATATTTGAACCCAGGACTCTGCCTTCAACGTGTATGCACCTTCCCCCGCCCCCGCCTCTGTGGCTTAAGGCATTCCACCTAAATCAGGAATAAGTAATTCATTTAGCCTACTTTCTATTCTTTAGAAATAAGCCCCAAGGCAGAAATTTCAGGTCACTAAGAAACTATGCCTCCCATACAAAGCAGGGGCTGGCCATCAAAGGGTTATCCTGCTGCTCTTTTATCTTCTGTTCAAAATGAAATGTTATATAACATGCAGATATTATCACTCTCTGCTTGCTGGTTTCAGCTCTCTGCCTGTGAGGTGGCTGTGGGTAGATCTAGATACTGTGCTGTTTTTTGGAAATAAGATACAGAAGGTGTAGGAGATTGCATTTTCTAAAGTTGGCTGCAATGGTTATCTCCCATCCACCTGCTCTTCCTCCAACGTGAGCTTGACACCCCTTCCCTTGCAGTGGGGTCTGTGTTCCCTCCACCCCCGAAGCTGGGTGGGCCTTTGTGGTCGCCTTGGCTGAAAGAGTATAGCAGAACTGTTGCCATGTGGCTTCTGAGGCCAGAACATAAGAATACTATGGGTTTCTGCCTGCCTTTCACGGGCTGCTCACTCTTGGAGCTTGGCCACCATGTTGTGAGGAAGCCCAAATCACCCACATGGAGACCACATGGAGTAGCCATTAAAGGTGCTCCCGCTGACAGCCCAGCTGAGGCATCGGCTGGCAACAAGAGCATCTGCCAGCATGAGCAAGGATGCTTCCAGCTAATGCTACCCCCACCACTTGTCAGGCATTTCCGACTTTGAAACTTCCAAGCACAAATCATGGAGTACAGACAACCTCTCCCCATTATGCCCTGTCTAAGTTCGGCACCGCAGAACCTGTGAGCAAAATAAAATGGTTATTTTACACCACCAAGTTTTGAGGTTGTTAGTTACAGTTCTACAGGAAGAGTAACTGAAACAGAAGGCATTTGCTGACATTCACGAGTCTGTTTCAAAGGGTAAGTATTGTGGCCTTTTTTGCATCCTCTCTGGGGGCAGATGCGATTGGCAGGGATGGTGGCCAATGACAGCCCCGTGACTTCATGAAAGGCACATGGATGGGCAAACCCTTACTTGTTCTTTGATCATAATATATTAATATATTTTATTTGGTTACTTGTTTATTACTTCCTGCTGACTAAAATGGCAGTTCCCAATGGACAGGATATTTTCCCTGTTTGGTTTGTACTGTATTCCCAGAGTCCAGACTAGTACTTGGTGCTCAATAGTTGCCTAATAAATGATTATTGAGTGAGTGAATGAAGAGGAAACATCGAGTGGGTGCAGTTTTTGACACTGATTTCTCAAGAGAAGTTTGTTACCATTTCTGTGTTTAGGTATTGCGATAATGTAAAATTATTTTCATAATTGGCAATGGCAAGCTCACTTTTGTGGTGGGAATTCTCTGAGAATCATAGCAGAGAATAGAATAGAAAAGAGAATAATAGTTAAAGAATAGTTTAAAAAGTTAGGAGTTCATAGTTAAGACTAGTTAAGGGTCCCAAACTTTTCTTGAGATGAAAAAAAAAGCATCATTAAATATACCGTGAGTGGTAGGGGAAGTTCAGTCTATACCAACGAGTTTGTTCAAGGAATGTGTTTCTGAACACCCTCTCAGAGGCTCTCAGATCAGTCAACAAATAAGAATACATTCAAGCAGCCTTTCTCTGTTGTCTGGGGGTGTGCTGGGTGTCATGGGGACCACGGACTAGACTGGAACACTGCCCTTAATCTATGTCGGGTTTGAGTGTTTAAGTCAGCCTGCCTAGTAAGACAGGCAAGGCCCAGGGGTCAGACCAAATGGGTTTCAGCAGCCGAGTTCCTGAGAGGGAGGGAACGTGAGAGAGGACTTCTCGGCAGGTGCAGTGGGCAGCTGCCCCAGGCACTGGCTCAGAGGGACCCTGACCACCACGGCCGTTTCTCAGAACCTGTTAGCTCAGGCTTCCACCTGTAGAGTCTCCCCGAGCTGGTGGAAAGGAAACTGGTGCTTCTTTTGCCAAAATAAATACTCTTAACCAGGTCATCAGCAAGTGCGTTTTCTCCTCAGCACTGGCCCCAGTCCGTGGGTATTTTTGCGGTGTGCATTGCCGATGGCCGTGTCTGCTGGCCTGTCTGGCCCTGAGACCAGCCAGCTGGCAGTCCGTGGTGGGTGGCCAGGCAGCCCAGATTCTGAAACCAAATAGGCTGTTTACAGAGAGTAAGTGGTGAACATCTAAAAACAAGTGGTAACCATATTTACAGTGAGACTGTTAGGATCCCCCAGCGTGTCACCTCTGCCATTTGTAACTGAGTGAGTAATGTACCAGGTTTTGAGAGCAGAACCAGTAGGGAAAAGACAATTTCAAATAAACTGTGGTTCTATTTTGTGCACGTAATACATCTCCATACTGACCATAAAGGAAAAGGGTTGTGGTTTTTATTAATGAGAAAAGGATTCCTTCCCGTCCTTACAAAGGTAACATTAAAACATACTGGAAGATGATTAATTCAAAGCCAAATTTTTAGTCTGCCCTACATGCCCAAGTGTTTCTGATCTGGCCACACGGTCCTGTTGGTGAGGTGGTTAATAATACATGTGGAATAATTTAAGAACCTTCCAGAGGCCATGATTAGTGCCTGTAGTCAGGGTGACCACCCCTGGAAGGGTGGGTGTCAGTGGTGTGTCTGTCTTGACTTTCCTGGCTGTTCCGTCCCTGACCAGTTCTGCTCCATTCTGTAAAGAATCATCTTTCTGGGGGGAGCCTTCAGCAGAGGTGACCCCACTGGGACCAGCGACCTCAGCAGGTGCTCAAGTTCAGTGCTTGGTGCCACACCACCACCTGGTGGCCTTTTGGCACATGCCTCGGGCTTTCTGTCTGTCGAGAGTGACTTCCCCATCCCCTACCATCATGGCCCCATGATGTGTCATCCAAATGGGAGCTTTGGTCTAGGTGGGGCACCTGGACGGCAGGTGCAGACTAGATCTAGGACATATGGTCACTCTACTGTGGACCCCCCGGGAGCTGGGGTGCATGCTGCAATCTGTGTCACGTGACTGAGATGTGTACAGGAAGCGATGCTCTTCTGAGTGTCTGTCAGTAAATCAATAGGGCTCTATCTCCTCCAGGGTGAGGTATCTGGCTCTGGAGTCAGACAGGCTTAGCTGTGTGTTTGGGGGTAGTCACTTTACCTCTCTGAGCCTTAGTTTCCTTATATGAAATGGCGTGAACGTTGGCACCTATGTCAGTGTGGGGTGAGGACAGACTGAGCTGCCAGTGTGAAGACCTCTGACGGGCTGGCACACAGTGCTGGTGCACGATGCCCCAGCCTTGGCAGTGACATCATCAGTCCCTGGATCCATTAGAAGTTGCTGACATCACACACATACACACAAGTGCATTCACTCACACGGGTGTACTTTTCAGATACAAAATAGTGAGCTGAACAAACCCTGGGTCTGTTTTATGGAAGGATTTGGGGTGTGAATCTTTAGGGTAAGACCTAGCCTCCACCTCTTCTGCAGGGACAGGACTTTGGGGGTGCCCAAAGCTTCCCCTCGGGGATCTGCTGGGAGATGAGGGGTCCCTGTGGCCTGCAGGCCACAGTGGTGGTGGGCTGGCCTGGTGTCCTGACACATAGGGGATGAGCTGGTGAAGCCCCTTGCCAAGGTGAGCTGTTGTAACCATCCTCTACAGTGGACGCTAAGCTACAGGTGTCAGCCAGGACCCAGAGGTGCCACCCAGGAGGCGTCACCCCGCCCCCATCCTCCCCCTGGCTTCTGCTGCCCTCACCCTGAGGCCTGCCACTCATCCCAGGTCAGTGTTCCATTGGCACAGAGCTTTCAGCTTTAACACGTCTTCCTTCCCGCCCCCTCCCTGTGCTCACGGGGCCCTCAGAGAAGCATCTCCCCGCATAGATCCAGTGGGGCTCATGTGGCCACGGCACAACTGAGTGCAGGAGGGCAGGCTTCTGCCCCTGGCCCACCCTGCTGCTCTTGTCCCTCGGTTTGTGTACTCCGGGGCCGAGCTAGGTCACTCCTGAGCTGTCCCACAGAGACCTTGCAGACCCACTCACTGGGCAGGTGAGGCAGAAGGTGGCTTGGAAGCCCAGGAAGGGGGCGAGGAAGCGTTGCCCAGCTCCAGGCTGGAGAAGAGCAGCCGCAGCACTGAGAGGCCCTTGGGGGCACCTGCAAAGCCAGCAGCAGGAAGCACCCATTCTGTATCTGCGTTGGGAGTGGGAGAGGCCACCCTTGGTCCTGGGCATCAGCCAGCAGATCTGACCAGGGAAGGGTGCACCGTGTGCCAGGCACTGGGCTGAAGCCTGGTGCAGAGCCAGATCACCGACGAGGATCTGTCAGGGAGGCGTGAGGCATCTGTCTTCCACGGAGCACCTGCTCTGTGCTCATTTAAATCCCAGTGACTTTATTAGGTAATGTTGTTATTTAAGAACCTTCCGGAGGCCATGATTGGTGCCTGCAGTCAAGGTGACCACCCCTTGGAAGGGTGGGTGTCAGTGGTGTGTCTGTCTTGACTTTCCTGGCTGTTCTGTCCCTGACCGGTTCTGTCCAGTTCCAAATCCCGTGTGAGCAGGTTTTCAGCCAGACTGACTTCAACAGCAAAAAGTGCAGCGGGAAAAGGAAAATACACAGAGAGTGGGGAATATTTGGCATTAAGTGACCAGGGACCTCAACAAGGAAGCTGAGCAGCGGGCGGGAGATGAGGCGGTGGAGACAGTAAGAGATGTTTGGCTGTGAAGGGAGAGGGGGCCAGACAGAGCTGCAGGGTCTCAGAGTGGACCTCGTGGAGCCAGAGTGGGCGGGAGGAGCTCTAGGGGGAAGTCTTCTGCTGGGAAGGACAGCAGGGACACAGCCTTGGGAGGATTCTGGTGTGTGTGGGGGCACAGGCAGGAAGTCGCGTCTCGGGGCTCCCGGGTGCCCAGGGTGTGGGGGAAGGTCTGGGAGCATGAGTGCAGGGCTGCTGAGGCGGTCAGGACAGGGCGGCAGGGGCCTGCGGCTTCCTCCTCCCGCAGCGCGGACTGTGCCGGACCTCCTGGGGAGAGCACTGCCTCCTTGCAGGCTGTCCCCAGGCCACAGGCAGGTGGGACTCCTGCCCACAGCGTCCCCCCCCTCCATTCTTGCCAAACCTAGGGGCTGCGGTAGTGACCCCACGGTGTACTCATGGGCCGTCCCGCAGGTCTGACCTGGGCCCCAGCTGAGAAGATGAGACTCATGGAGGCAGCTGGTGCCTTCGGCCTCCGGGTCCCACCCCTCTCTGCTGGCCCTGTGTTCCAGGGAGGGCGCCTGTGGATAAAATGAGAGTTCCTGTGGCGAGGATTCTCACCTGGCCCTGGTTGACTAGCTCACTGCACACCTGTGGGCAATACATGGCTGTTGACTCTATAAAAAGAGCTGTGCCCAGTGCTCTGGGCATGACACAGTGGCAGGGCTGCAAGGCTGCAGAAGAGCAGAGGCTGGAGTGGTGGCAGCACCGAGGACAGAGGCCCAGAGGACGGCTGTGTGGGACGACTGTGCAGAGAGGCCTAGAGGATGGCTGTGTGGACAGAGGGGCCCAGAGGCAGACACTGGCCTGCTGCATGCAGGCAGACTTGCTCTGAGTGAACGGGATTTTAGTGACTGACCTGCCACTGTGAGAATAAAGTTGGGTATAACCCTTTCACCCCAAGAACGTTCTGCTGTCATTTTCTTTGGTCACATTCAATCCATAGCAAACTTGCCCAGGGCTGAAACCCATTGGCAAGACAGCACCCTCCGCAGGCGGCAACGGACTGGTGCCTTTCACTCCATGCAAGCGTTCTTTGCACCGGTCAGTGCAAAAAAGGGGGTGTTGCGAGAAGCGCCCCTGCAGACAGGTCTGTGGGGAGTTCTGCCTCAGGGACTCTACAGGTGTGTGGCCTTGAGCTGATTGATAAAGCAATTCAACCCTATTCTCCAGTTCTGCCTTGGTAAGTGGGGGATTAATAAAACATCCCCGGGGAATTGTTTCCAGGATTAGATGGTGCCCCAAGGGCAGGCGCTAGTTCTCTGGCCCTTTTACTTTGTCCACTGGGGCCCAAGACACTCTACCTGGGGGCACCCCGGCTGGTGGCCAGCACCACCCCAGCATCCTCCCGAGGCCCCACCCAGCGGGCTGCCCCGGCTCTGCCCTGTACTGATCTTCATTTGCAGGGGGACCGAGCACCTGTCACTCCTCAGCCAGCAGGGGAGTCGGCTGGCCCCACACGCTCTGAGTCCCCCACTTCCTTCATGAGCTTCTGATCTGGGAAGGACCGCTGAGCTGCCCTGGGGGATGGGAACCAGTTACTCGAGGTGAGAGAGATGCCTCTGCTCTGACTGTCCGTCCAAGGGGCCACACCCGCCAAGAGCTGCTGCTGAACAGCCAGGACAGGTCAGCTCTGCAGCCGGTGGGGCAGACAGCACACATGCGGCCAGTCTTTCCTCCTGTTCTGTGGCAGACGCTAATCGATCCTCACAACCCGCCAGAGTCGGTATCGATATAAAAGCTATTTGCCGTCTGTTTTGTGGGTTGAATTGTGTCCTCCCAGAAGAGATGATGAGTCCCAACCCCTGGTCCTACGAATGGGACTGATTTGGAAATAGGGTCTTTGCTGATGTAAATCAGGCTAAAATGAGGTCACACTGGGTTAGGGTGGGCCCTTAGTCCTGTGGGACTGGTGTCTTTATCGGAAGGGAAGAGACATACTGGGGGAACACCATGGACAACCGATGCAGAGGTTGAAGTGATGTGCCTTTATATAAGCTGAGGAACACCAGGAATGGCTGGCAACCCCCCGGAGGCTTGGATGAGGCAGGAGGAATCCTCCCCAGAGCCCTCGGAGAGGGCAGGATCCTGCCAACACCCTGAGCTGGCGTTTCTGGCCTCCAAAATTGTGAGACGGTGAATTTGTTGTTTTAAGTCCCCTGCCCTGGTTTGTGCTAATGCGTCCCAGCAGCCCTAGGAAATGAACAGACCATCCCAGTTCTCTAGATTCAAAACTGTGGGCCTGGTCAGTGTCACCTGGGGGGCAGGAGGGATTCCCCCATGCCGTGACCCCAGGGGTTGAGCAAGGTTAATGCCATGTGGGTCTGCATTCAGTCTACCGTGTTGGGGCGAGTTGGTGGTCGGGTGAGGCCGGGCTGGGTTGGAGGCGTGGAGGACTGGAGGGTCACCTGGTGCCCCGGGTGCGGGAGGCTCCCACAGGGAGGCGGACAGCCCGGAGTTCAGACCGCAGGTGGCTGGGTGTGCAGGCAAAGACCAGCTCCTTGCCTTCCCCACCATCCCGAGGAAAGGCTCCCCCAAGGATCCGTCTTCCTGTGAGATTTTCCAGGATGAGCTGTGCCCGGAGGCAGAGGCAATGGCCAAGAAACTGACCCCGGGAGCCGTGCAATGTGCTGCAACCACCAGCATTGGGGTGGCTGCTCCTGCCATGATGAGCTACACAGAGAGGGAGGCTTAACCACTCCAGGGAGCCCAGCGGGCTCCCCCTCGCAGTAAACCCCTCGCTCTGGACAGTGTGCTGGAAGGTTTGCTGTCTGCCCAGGATTTACCCTGAAGGTGGGCAGCTCATTGCAAGGTGGCAGCCTTCCAGGGACAAACAGAGAAGCACACAAGGTCCCCCCTGGGCTCTGCAGAGCTTGTGCAATGGAATTCCAGAAGGTGACCTCTAAGGGCTCCCAGGCACCTGGTCCAGCACGTCTCAAACTGTGTGGGCTAACACGGAGCCTGGGGCACTCATTACCATGCAGGTTGGTCCAGGCATCGGGGTGGGGGTGGGGGTAAGCTCCCAGGGGGTGCCAATGCCACAGGTTCATGGGCCCCACTTTGAGGAGTGAGGGATCAGTCTCTTAATTTGAAGATGAAGAAACAAAGGCGGGTTGTTTCCCTTGTCTCAGCAGGAGTGACAAGGCCTGGTTTAGAAATCAAGTCTGATGCAAAGCCCTGAGGCTCCAGTCCTGCTGCAGGGCCTTGCTTGCCGGCTTGCCTGCCATCATGTGGGGAATCGCGCAGGAGCCTTGCCTTCTTCCTTGGGTGAACCTTTGGGGTAGGGGCCCTTTCCTGCGCTCCCCTGCTGGCCCACCCCATGGTCAGGGGAGCAGCTGCATCTCGCTAGCTGGCTGCCCAGCACCCCAGCTCCCTCCCTTGGGCCTACCAACCCTGTGTGCTGTGTGACACAGAGTGGTCGGAGGCCTTCGCCTGGAGCTTGGAACAGCTCTACATCCCGCAACTTCACCCCTGGTTTCAGAGACTCAAACTCTCCCCCAAAGGCCCAGGGAAGGAGCAGAGTCCCCAGGTCCCCGTGGCTCACCCAGAGTCCATAGAAAGCCTGTCTCTGGGCCACCCTGGAGCTCAGGCCAGGAGAGATCCGGGAGATCTCAGGGCAAAAGAAGCCACCTTGTGGGTGCCACGTGTCCATCATGAGGAAATGGACAAAGATTGGGTGTTTGGGGGACCTAAAGGGATTCTGGTGAGGGTACACAATGAATAAGGAGTTGTAACTATCCTGGTCATCAGAGCGAGAAGTTGGAGAGTTACTCATTTTATTGATTGGAGGCTGTTCTTTTCTAATATAAACATCTAGGCCAAACATTTCCCTCTAAGCACTGCTTTAGCTGCATCTCACAGATTTTGATATGCTGCATTTTCATTCACTCTACTCATTTCATAGATGGGGAATTGTAGCTAGAGAAAAATGTTCCCTCCCCGTACCCTCCCCCTTGAAAAAATCACACAGCAGGCTGATAGCAGAGCAATGACAACTCTGTTTTTTCCCTTCTTCTCTGGGTGTTTTTGAAAGGAGTAGGAATGTTCTGGTGAGCTGCACCAGAGGTTCTGACATTTCATAAGAATTTCATTTAAAAAAATATATTTTTAACTATTTTTAAAAACTAGAATAAAATTGGGCACACTCAAGCATACACCAAGTCCCAGATTTTGACGATTGGCATCCACTAATGTGTTTATTTGGGCTGCTAGTTCATTCCATTTCTGCGCTGACTTTGACTTAAAATTTCTGCCCACTCTGTTTTGTTGAACAGCACCCTGAGATTGTCAGGCACGCTGGTCCAGGCTATTGTCATTCGCAATTATTTTCCGTTTGTGTCATCCCTTTCTCGGCCTGGCAATCAAATCACTAGAACTAAAGTCGCAGTCCACAGCACTCACTGCGTGCTCCCTGCCCTGGCCCCGTACCTTTGCTCTCTGAGCTCTCCTGAGCGCCGCCCTGAAGGCCGGGAGCAGGTCCCGGGACAGTCCGCGGCAGACAGACGACGAGGCAGAGCGGACTGCTCCTCCTGCTAGTGGGGTCAGAGTGACCTGCTTGAGAAGTGGACTCTGCCTTTCTCCCCTTATACTCTGGACTGTAGGCTCATTCTTTCTCCTTCCTGGAAAGGAAAAAAATCTTTGGAGGTTTGTCTCAGGTCTAGGTTCTGCTCAGCTGAGGGAGTGAAGAGAGAGCAGGGGACAGTGAGAGCCCTTTTGAGTTTCAAGGGCTGCCCTGAACATGATTCCTTGTTTGCAGAAGGTTTGACCCATCAAGATATTGAAGGGGAGTTGGCTGAGGCAGGCTGAGGGACGGGGGATGGAGGCAAGGGCTTGGTAGGAAATGGGGAGCAGCCCTTCCTGGGGGAGGCAGGAGGTCTGGCGCCCAGCGGGCTCACATGTACATTGAGAACTGGTGGCCCCCAGGGCCGTACCACCCCACACCCCGGCCTCCAGGCTCATGGGGCCAGCCCAGCCCACACCGAGGGTGCAGGGGCAGCTCTGAGGATGGCAGCAGCCTGCAGCCAAAGGGGCAACAGGTCTCCCCATGGATGTAGTCCCATTCCCACTATTCCAAGGATGAAGCCCTAGGGTTTCTCTATGACTCGGTGGAGCTGGGAAGATCCCCAATAATGGACAAAGATTGGGTGTTGGAAGGACCTAAAGGGATGCTTTAAAAAATATCCTGGCCTTCATAGCAAAATTTAACTTAGGACATGTAAAGAAATAGTATATTCTACCTGTCCACAAAGCCCTCTTAACTCTACGGAGGATTGTCCCATGGGTCAGCCCACGGCTTTTGAGTGAAACCATTCTCAGAGAAAGCAGGAGAGTTCCCTTCTCTGAGCACGTACATCACTTTGAATAAAGAGTGGTGGTGACATGATAAGACTCAAGCCCACACAGGTGCACATACCCGGCCGAGACACACTCACACACAGACACTCAGACACATTCCTAGACTTTATTCTTACCCTTGGTCGGGGGTCATCTTCACCCTGCACCCACCAAGGGCTAAATTACAGCACCCGCTGTGTCCCCGTGACACCCTGCCCTGCTGATTCTAATGCCACTGTGCTGTCCTGTGTTGACATCCCTCCACCCAGCACCCTGCTGAAGGCCTTTTCAGCTCTGATTCAGGGGGGTGAAGAGGCTGCCCTCTGCAGTCAGTCACGTGAAGGTTCGGGTTCTGTCTCTGCCACTAACTGGTTGCATGACATCTCTTGGCTCAGTATCTTCACCTGTGAAACAGAGCCATCCACAGACCTTTCCTCCTATGGTCCCGGAGGCTTAGGAGGTGGCGCTGATGTAGATGAACCGGCACAGGGGGCAGCAGAGCAGAGCGGCGGTGAGGTCAGGCTCTGGCACACGACGGAATGACGCTCCTAGTTCTGCCAGTCTCTTATTTTTTCATTGTGTTCATTTTTGTTTTCATTGTGCTTATTTTTATGGTTAGCTTCTTTTAATGGAAAGATATTGACTTACTGTTTATTGCTGATACCAAATATGCCTGTAAAATAATATTATAAGAGAAAAATTCAATGTAAGGAAACACATAGGGGAACATGTGTACAGTCCATAACTAAAAATCACCAAGGATTGTCCCCAGATGACTGAAATTCGGGAGAGAAGAGGGTGGGTCTGCCCCCCACCTTATTTACTCAGCAGGAGTAGATGTGAAAGTCTGAGGCTGGGGCGTCCCTGGCAACCTCGGATGTCTCACAACCAGAAACCTGAATTTGATTCCTGATCTCAGAGCTTTTCAGATGGAAGGCTCCTGGATCACCTACCCCTCATGCCCCCTCATCATATGTATGGAGACAGTGAGGCCCAGGTGGGCGGTTTGGAGGGAAGAACTGGTCAGTTGTCTGACCCAGTGTCCTTGCTGTCGCCCACTCTGACTCCAGGGATTCAGAAGCCAGGTGCCCCCGGAGACCTCTTTGTAGGCTGAGTCTAGGGAAGGCCATACCTCCCTGGGCTCTGAGGAATGCCTTCTTGGCTCACCCTAGAGCCCCACATGGACAAGCCCCCTGTGTGTCCACCGATGACTGGAGAAAGCAGAAAAGGGAGGACAGAGAGTGGGGAGTGGGTGCGAGGGGCTGCGGCCAGAAGGGCCACTCCCGAGTATGGCAGGGTGGCTGGGTCGGACCAGCCGAGGCCACTCTGGCCAACCAGTCAGGTGGTGTGGGGGTGCGGCCCAGAAGGGGGGCCCTGTGCTGGAGGGGTTAGATGCTGCGCCCCCCTCGGCCACCAGAACGGGGCCCACAGTTCCAGCAACAGTCTGGTGACTGCCCCGGAAGTTGCTCCATGTCTATGCCAGAGAGAAGGGATCAGGAATGAAGCTGATGGCTGGGAAGCCTGGGGCCTCTTCACCTCTGCTCTGGAGCGTAGCCTCGAGTCACCTCCGCATAGGATGGTGGTGGAAACTTCATCGACTGCCCCTTGAACTCCAACGGTGTGTCAGGAACACGGGATGAATCAGCCTTCTGCAGAAGGGAAACCACTGTCCCCACTGCTCACGTACATGCCATTTACACAACAGCATTTTCCCCCTGGCTCACTTGTTGAAGCCTCAAGATCCCCAAGGAGATGGGGAACCTGAGGCCCAAGAGACAGAGGGACTTCCAGTAGGCCAGTGTGTGACACTCTCCCTGGGACCGAGAAGGGAGTGGTGGGAAGCCCGCGTGGGAGGCAGAGGACCAGGCTGTGCTTCTGGGCCTGTCTCCTGTGTGCCTGCTGGGCTTCCCTGATGGGGATGGGCCTGGCAAGCACGCATTCCAGGGGCATGTCCAATGTCGACAGTGTTCCCAAGGACCACTGCCACATGCTCATCCCTGATCTGTAACAGGGGTGCCCAGAGTCCGTCTCTGGCACCATCCTCTCAGATGCAGGAGGGTACAAAGGCCCTTGGGGACGTGCAGGACCTGCCCCCCACCGTGACTGCTAGGTTCAAGGAGGTCCGAGCCTGTGTGGCATGGCCTCCCAAAGATGTCTGTGTCCTCGCCCCCAAACCTGTGACTATGTGAGATAATGTGGCAAAAGACTGAGATGACAAATCAGACTAAGGTTGAGAAGGGGAGGTTATCTTGTATTTTCTGGTTGGGTACAATGTAATCACAAAGGTCCTTTAAGAAGGAAGAGGGAGACGGAAGGGAGATACTTGTGTAGGCTGGGCTGCTGGCTTTGAAGATGGAGGATGGGCTACAGGACAAGGGATGAGGGCAGCTTCTAGAAGTTGGAAAAGGCAAGAACCCAGAGTCTTCCCCGGCGCCTCCAGGAAGGAATGCAGCGCTGCCCACCTGGCTTGGTTTTAGCCCACTGAGATCCATTTTGAACTGCTCACTCCCGGAACTGTCAGGTAATACAGCTGTGTGTCATTTTAAGCTGCCAAATTACTGATAATTTGTTACAGCAGCCATAGGACACTGATACAACCACCTGTTCCACTGAGCACGGTGCCTGGCACACAGATGCCAGTAAGCGGGAAAATGACTAATTTCCGGAGCCAGGTAGGGGGCTTAAAAGTGGAGTTGGCCTCGGTGACTCAAGGCCCCATCCAGCTCTCTGCTGCCTTAATGAGAAGACTTCTTGCCAGCCAGCCAGACTGTAACTAGGGCAACTTATCTGCTTGGTGTTAAGTGAACTAGGGGCCACAAAGTCCTCTCTGTGTTATGTGAAAACTCAGTAAATGGATGACAGTAACGTGCAAACAATCGGAGTACTAGACTGGAAGGATCATGGGAATTTGGGACATACATTTTTATACTGTTCTTAAGTTCAGATTATAATATAAACTCTTTTCCTTTAGAGAAATGAGCGTAGGAAACCACTTCTGGTTAGGATCATGGGGGTGGGGAAAAACTAGTCTTCTATTTCAAAATGTAACTGGTCCCAGCCTGCAGTTGTGCCATCCACATGGGTAGACGGCACTTGGCCGTGGGTCAGACGCACCTCGGGCTGAGTCCTGGTTTTCCTTATGAGCTGAGTGAGCATGGGAGGTGACATGACCTTGCTAAGCCTGTTTCCATATCTGTAGAATGGGGAAACTGTACCTACCTCAAAGGGCTATTGTCTTCCCATTGGTGGCTCTGCATTTTTACACTTGAATTGGCCTTGTCCCTGCTCCCTGACTGTGGGCTGTTTGTGGCCACTTAGTAGATGCTGGGCAATGGGAACAAGTGAGACACCAGCTGCCAGTGATCCTGTCTGGTCCTTCTGTGGCCTTGTGTCCCCACCTCGTGGGGCTCGTGGCTGTAGGAGGGACACTCACCTTGGCAGACGCGTGGTCATCCCTATAGGCTACGACGGCCGTGGGTCCCGGCAGGAAGAGCTCCAGAAAGGTGAAGCACAGCAGGGCCAGCTCTAGCCTCTGGACGTGACCCTGGGCAGGCGAGCGGGAGGGAGACAGGGTGGGTCTGGGGGCTTTTCAGTGCCCATTGGGTGGCAGGAGCCAGACCCTGGCAGGGGAGGGCAGTGGGGGCTTCAGGTCCCAGGTGCCCTTGGGGAGGGCAGGAGGATCTCTGTGGGGCTGGAACTGGGTCTGTCTCAGTCACTGTCCTATTCCTGACACTCGGCACTCATGGGCCCTTGGCGTTTCCTTCAAGTCTGAGGGCTGGAGAATCTCGTGGGTCCCTGGGAGAACTACAAGTGGCCTTAAGCTTCGTCTCAGCCAGCCCTGCTAGATGGGGACACCGAGGCTCAAGGAGAAGATGCTGGGGAGGGGAAGAATTGGGGTGAGCCCACCATGCTCTGGGACATCTCTCAGGACTAGCAGCATTTGGTGGGAGGGTGTGTGTGTTTGCACGCTGCATGTGTGCACATGGGTGTGTGTGCACAGGGGAGGGCAACAACGAAGAGTGACTGCCATGGTCGGGACCTGGAACCTGGTCCAGAGGCCTGCAGCCACCCGTGTGGAATGGCTGGTCCACCTGCTTCTGAGGCGCCTGTGACGTGGCAGAAAGAGCATGGGGCTTGGAGCTGTAGACCTGGCTGTGTGTCCTCACTGCATCCCTGGCTTGGTGTGTGGCCTTAGTCTATTACTTTAGCACCTCAGTGCTCACTCCTCAACTGGGGGTAACAAGTGGACTTGGCCAGCTCTGTAGGGCTGCTGTGAGGCTCACAGACAACAGCGTCACTGGGGCCACAATATATTGAAAAAGCCTTGAACAGAGAATCTAACTCTAGACTCTGGTCCTGAGGCTCCTCCTCCTCCATGGGCCTCAGTTTCCCCATCTATAAAAATGGGATTGGACTCAGTGACTCGGGGTCCTGTCTGGCTCCCTGATGCTGACCAGCAAGCAGGCCAGCATCCCCCTTTGCACCGTGCCTCGGGGGGCAGGGTGGGAACAGACTGGCCGAGGACCCCACCACCTGCTCCTGGGCTCCAGAAGAGGTTTCCTCCCGGCCAAGCCCAAGGCAGTGCCTTCCAGGGAGTCAGAGGATCTCAGGCCTGGGCACTCACCGTGCTGTTGGGGTATGGTCTCCAGATTGGGGACACAAACGGGCTCTCCAGAAAGAGATCCTTGATAATGACGAAGAGGCCAGCCAGCACACAGAAGAAGCTGACGATGTTTGTGGTCAGGCACAATATCTTCTATAAGCAAAAATAAAAGAAACAACCATCCTCCAAAGGCTAGATACCCGGATCTAGGTCCTCCCTCCAGGCCTGCTAGCAGCTCGCTCTGTGATCTCAGGAAAGACTCTGACAGTTTCCGGGCCTGAGGCTCTCCTCATCTAAACCCAACGTTCTGAGCTGGCTGACCATGGAGGAGCCACGTCCGGCGCTCGCCTTCTACAGGACAGGACTGGGGGCACCCAAGGCCTGCCTTCAGATCCACAGGCTTTGCCATATAGGAGGGTGCTCCCGCCACCATCTCCCTCCCACCACCTCCCCACTTCCCAACCATCCTGACATCAGATATGCCAGCTGTTGAGGGACTCCACATGCAGATGGCCCCTGCCCCTCCCCCTCCCCCACAGGAAAGGTCGGGGGAGCCCTCATGAGGCTCCCCTCATGCACCTTGGGTCTGCCTCCTTCCCCACCCACCATGGCCCCTGAAAGGCCTCCCTGCATCATCCCCTTGGGTTAGGCATTATTCTAAGAGTGTCTTATGCAAGAGCAGGACACCCTCCTGTTCTCTACTCCCCCTGAGAGGGCAGAGGACAGCCCCGGCCCAGGATGAAGACACAAATGGGGCCCAGAGGGGGCCCGAGGGCGCTAAGGCTTCCCTGTATCATCCATGTCCGTCCAGCTAGTCTTGTGTTGGTGTTTCCTTTGCCCACCCTGGGCCACCCCAGGCTGGAATGACACCTTCCGCCCACATGGTTTAGTGTGTGGGAGAAAGACAGGAGACAGGAAAGTCCAGGGAGCTGTGGGGACACAGAAGCCCGCCGTGGTGGGTCAGGGAGGACCAGCAGGAGGATGACATATAAGGCAAGTCTTGAAACATGATGCAGAGTAAGTCAAAGCTGGGAGAGTGTGCACGGGGGGACAGCAAGGTGCTCGGGCAGGACAGAGCCCAGCACAGCCATGGTGGGGATAACAGCTGGGTCTGGCTGGCACTAGAGAAGAGAAGCAGATGAGAAGCCAGCTGCAGGTCTGAGCCGGCAGCCCTTTCAGACTTGCTGATGTTGGAGGCGAGCTGAGGGCACTGCGGAGCTCGGGGGGGTGGGGGGGGCGCTGATCACAGTGGAGGGGCACAGTCACTCTTCTCTGGGCTGCTGTGCAGAGAACAGCCTGGATGACACCTCCAGGACAGACACAGCAGGGGTCAGTACTGGGGTCAAGGAAGCACAGTGGGTGGAAAGAAAAGCATGGAGTCAGTGACGTGAGGAGTGGATCTTTCTGCCTGGAGATCCTCTGCTGTCCAGAAGACCCCCGTTTGCTCCTGGCAAATCCTGGAACACTGCCTTCCGAATCTCCACCACACAGAGATGCCCTTACAGTTACCGCAGGCTTGGGATGGAAGGAATGATCCCAGTTCTCCAACTTACCAAGGAAGTTTTTGGAAACACCTGCATCATTATTGCCAAGATCCCTGAGATGAGGAACTGCAGGCCAGATTTGAAAGTCATCAGAGAGAAATCTGCATCCTTTGAAACCCACAAATCCCCTCTTTTCCCATTATTCTCTAAGAAAACCAACCTTTGGTGGCCAGCAGGGTAGAGAACACTATTCCCCCCACAAAGGGAGCTCACTCAGTCCACACGTGGCCTCCCCTCCTGCACACTGACACCCACACCTGGGACCAAGCTGTGTCCTGCACTCTGAGTGCCCCCCTGGCACCTCCCGCTCCCCCTGGTTACCAGCCCAAACCATTCCTCTGGGTCAGCTGCACTATCCCCTCCGCATCCGTTCTCCTTATGTGGATGCAGCAATTTGGAGGGTACTAGTGCTTGGTTCTAAGGTCTCCAGTGTGTTTCTGCAATGATTCCTTTAACTGTTCACTGAGCACATACTATGTGCCAGCACAGGGATGAAGAGGCACTCCATGTGGAGATCGTTCCACCCCTGGTCAGCTTGGAGCCGGGGGCAGCAGACTGAAGTGGCAGTGGGGGGTCGGGACACCTGCCCAGTGGGCACCATGGGGCTAGGACTTAGTGTGCAAGCAGGGGCCCAGGGCTGGGAAGGACGCCCTGGGGGAGCTTCCAGGAAGTACATGCCCTGGTCTCCTCTCAACCCCCACCCTGGCTGATGGCCTTGGGAGGACAGGAGCCAGGCCTTACACCCCTGTGCTCCCACAGATGCACCCTGACAGAGTCTTAGGACACCAGGGATGTGGGGCTGGATGCAAAGGCAGCCTGGGTGCCCAGAAGCCTGAGGGAGATGGAGCTGCCCCAGCTCACACTCTCCCTCCTCCCTGTTGGCTGCACCTGTTAAATTAGGGGAGTAAGAGGGAGCCCAGGGGCACTCTCCTGGGGTGCAGGCCTGAGGGACCCCTGGGAAGCAGCTATTTCCAGTGTGACCCAAGAGAACAGAAGCAGCGATAGGGAGGCCGGAGGAGGGGACCGGCTGAGGCTTCCCTCCTATCAGCCCCCTCTGCCCCACCCAGCGTCCCATCCCAAGTGCCAGGGTCTCTCAGGTCTGCCAGCCACCCCCTACACCTGGCCCACGTTCAGGCCCCTACTCACAGAGGCAGCCCCCCAGAATGGATAACAAGACTTCAGCACCACCAGGTGAAGGTTGTTGACGGCAAAGGCCAGGAACCCGCCAAGGACAAAGTGCAGCAGAGCGATGACAACATGGAAGGCCTGGGCAGGAGGAGGGCAGGGGACAGGGACTGCTGTGAGGGGCCTGGCCCTCAAAAAGGTCATGGGTGCCCTACACCGGCTGCCTGAAATGGGGCAGCTCCCTGCCTTCTGAGGGACCTTGGTGTGTCTGCAAGGAAGGACCACCCCTCAGGAAGGCGGAAAAGGGAAGGGGAGGAACTGCTGTTGAGCATTTCCTGTGAGCCCACTTCCTGAGCACCCACTTCCTGAGCACCCACTTCCTGAGCTCCCACTTCCTGAGCACCTACTCCCCGAGCACCCACTTCCTGAGCTCCCACTTCCTGAGCACCCACTTCCTGAGCACCCACTTTCTGAGCTCCCACTTCCTATGAGCCCACTTCCTGAGCTCCCACTTCCTGAGCTCCCACTTCCTGAGCACCCACTTCCTGAGCACCCACTTTCTGAGCTCCCACTTCCTATGAGCCCACTTCCTATGAGCCCACTTCCTGAGCTCCCACTTCCTGTGAGCCCGCTTCCTGAGTGTGTAGGGAGCTCTGTGCTGTCATTTAAATACCACCTCCGGCTGGTGTTGGTGTAGGTGTAGACATTCTCTCCTATCCCTCAATAGCTTTTTCTGTTTTAGGATGAGTGTTAGGCAGGGAAACTAGAGTTGCTCTCATCTCCTTACATCCTCAGGGCCCCCAGCACCCTCCCCATGTCCCCACTCCATGCCTCCTCCCTGCCTGTGGCCCCAGGAAATGGACACTCACGCCAAGCTCACTGAGAAGGCTGCTCCTCTTCCCGGGCTTCTCCTGGTGCCAGCCTGGAGACAGGATGTAACTGGGCTGCACCATCGGCTGGGGTCTGCTTCTTGTCTGGCCAGGCTGCACCAGGCTGTGGGCCTTCCACAGTGGGAGCCCCTTAGCTCCAGATCTGGGAATCACTCTGCCTGCTCCACTGGCTTCTCCCGTGATAACCTGGGCCAAGGACCATGGCTGTGGGCCAAGGAGAGGCTGACTCAGAACCCTATTGTTTCTGGGGCTTGTGCCTATGTGAGACCCAGTGCCTGACACCCCTGCCCTCCAGGCCAGGGCCTTCCAGAAGAGCAGCTGTTTTGCCCAGTAACCCCTGAATTTGATTTGACCTGGAATGACCTGGCTCCCTGGGGATGGGGAGAAACTGCCTCACAGTTCCTGTGGGGTTGCAGGGACACAGCTCCTTCTGGGGCAGAAAAAGGAGGAGCAAACTTTCCAACCATTGCAACACAGAACATACCTGACTGGCCGACTGGCCGCAGTTTGGCGTGGGGAACTTGCGAACTGGCCCCACCCACTGGCCTAGGGTGAGCCCAATGAAGGCCGGTGAGTATCATAGCTCCCCTACCACCTGTGGTGATGGCACTGCTGCCTGGGTTTCGGGGGAGGGGGAAGAGAATGGAAGGAAACTTCTGCCGAGGCCCTCCTGTGGGCTACAACTGAGTCAGCACATCTATAGTTAACAGTGGGTCGACATTTACAAGTATTTTCTCTGTGCCTGGCAGAGTGATAAGCATTTTCCATGCATTGTCTGATTTTATCTTCATTTCAATCCTACAAGGTAAATTCTGTCCTTGTTCCCATTTTGCAAATGAGGCTCAGAGAGGTTAAGCCACCTGCCCAATGTCACACAGTCAGGCAATGACTGGGCTGGGACTCAAAGCCTGGCTGACTGGCTTTAAGCATGTGGGCTTAAATCCTTCATGTACTGGGCCCTCAATGAATGAAAATGAATGTTCTGGATGTTCTAATGGGCATGAAATAGGGGTTGAGGCCAAACTTCTCTGGAGGCCAAGAGCACTACTTGCAGAGGGACCTGGTCATTTTGTTGTTTACTGAGGCTGTGGGGCACAACAGGGCTTGAGGGCTGCCTGGTGACTCGGTGAGAAAAGCTGGTCTATTTCAGGGGAGTAGAGCAGGGTGGAGGCGGGGAGAGGGAAGCTGGTTTACAGGGGTTGCTGTAGGAGATGTTCTTCACGGCAACGGGGCTAATGAGCAAATCTTTAAAAGGAATGGGCTGTTCTCTCTTCGTAGTAAAGAAGAAAGGTGGGGAGCAAATTCCCCTGAAGTTTAATTCCAACCCTGTGAATTCAGGGGATCTTATTTGGCCACTCACATTTTGCACTTTTCCTGTCATGGAGGTGGCGATGGTGGGAGGGAACAGAGCTTCGGGAGGCTGGGAGGGACAAGTAGTCCCGGACTGAGCCCCAGATAGGAGGGAAGGGAGGGACACTGACTGGGAGCCCAGGGCCAGGTGGGGCCTCACGGTTGGTGAGCACCAGCTCCGTGTTAGGCACCGTGCAGGGAGGCGTGTTTGCATCCCCAGAAGGCGGCTCCATTCCACAGGAGAGGAAACAGCCGCAGTCACACAGCGAGTTAGAGTCTGGGCCTGAGTGCGGTCCACTGTCAGCACTCTGTGTCCAGGCTGCTGGGGCCTTTGCTCAGTATCTCCATTGGTTTGAAGGGACAGCTCCTGGCTCGGTGGGGACAGTAGGGGGTAGCTGGGTCTCCCTCCTTCCTGGGCACCAGAGGCTGAGTCCAAAGACCCATGACTGTGTGACTCTCTTCTGTGACCTGACCAAGCTATCCTTGGTACTCTGTCCCTCTCTCAGCTCCCAGCACTCCAGGGCCCCTGTGGCATAGCTAGCCCAACTGAGGGATGCGGTTGGTGGCAGGGGCCTGGACCACTTAGCCACCAGCTACAGCCGGGCTTCTCCCGCGCACCTGGGAGGCCAGACACGGCCCTGACCTGGGCACTGCTGGGAAGCACAAAGGAAGGCTTCTTAGCAGAGGGGGCTTGGATGGAACGGGTTGTCCAGGAGACAGTGGGTGCCTGTCGCAGGCAGGGGGCCTCCACCTGGTCATTCGCTTTTTGGAGCTGTGGCAGTGGGGTTGTCTTCAAGAATCCAGAGCAACGCCCTTTCTCAAAGTATGTTTTGTAGAACACTGGTCCTGACAGATCAGCTGCAAAAGGGTTCCATGGTCAAATAAGTTTGGGAAACCCTGGATACCCTCTTCCCCCTCTTTAGCATATTAAAGGCCCTGTGCATTCCTGCAGTGGGCTACTCTATTTTAATATTAAGGGCATTTCCCAAGCTTAATTGGCTGTGGAAACTTTTTTTCTCATAGCCCAACAGTTTCCCACATTGGGTTCTGTGGAGGATGCTTTGGGCAAAGTAGCCTTGAACTTATAAACCTCTGGTTCTTTTGGCTTTTATTTCCCTGGGGGTGGCCTGATTGGCCCACCTTTTTGGTTTTCTAACGTGCATATCACAGTGGGGCTGGGGATTGGACCGTGATCTTCAGGGTCACATGGCACCTTGTGTGATTCTCTCCTGGGACAGGAACTGTGGGCCATGGGAGGGGAAGGCTGCTGAGGTGGGCTGTGGGTGACCGGGGCAAAGTCTGCTGTCAAGTCCCCCCCTTTCCAAGAAGAAGGACATGAACTCTGAGGCCTCAGAACCTCAGACACCTCCCTGCCCTCCACACCTCCAGGACCAGGTGTAGGGCTGCTTGGGGTCGGGGCTGGAGACCCTGGGGCAGCAGGAGGAACATCTTTACCCTTGGGTCCTCCCTAGGTTCTCCAGCTGGTTCAGGACCCACAGGCCCACCAACCTGGCATCCTCGGGGAAACCACCCAGGGCCCGGAGCTCCCTGGATCCCACACATCTTCCCTTTGTTCCTTCAGCTCTGGAGGGCATGGTGGGCAGGGACAGAGCGGGACAGGATCCTCCAGCCACCAGCAGACAGACCAGATCATGAGCGCTGGAAGTGGACAGGCCTGGGCCAGACCCTGGCTCTGCTCCCGGAACTTTGACCGTGGCAGGTGGGTTACATTGCAGCCACTAGCCTCCTCACCTGTCACATGGCAGGTGCCAGTGCTTATCCTGGGCAGGGGCACAGGTTGTGAAGATTAAATGGGATGATGTCTGCAGTGCGTGGGGCCTGGCACAGAGCAAACACTTGGTCAGCATCTGCCAGCATTACCACCAGCCTGCCACACGCCTGGAATCCCACCACCCAGGCGCCACTTGGTCCTCATCTGAACTCAGTTCAGACGTGACACATCCTGTCCTCTTGACTCCTGGGGATGATTACAGGGGACAGAGGCATGAGCTCTGGGCTCCCGGGGAAGGTGCAGAAGGGTGCAGAGGTGGGAGGAGAGCACCCAGAGCAAGGCACTGGTGGTCTGAGGTTTATCTACAGCACTCTGAACTGGACACCTCAGGGGCCCCGGCAGGGACAAGTAAGGTCTGTCCCTGGGAGCTCTGCGGTGGAGCTGGCAGCGAGAACCTGTGACCTGGGTCAGGGTGCCATGGAGGCCTGGAGGACAGGGGACCTGCCTGAGGGTGTGTGCATATGTGTGCAAGCAATTCAAGCAGAGAAAAGCAGGAATTGAGAGCTAGGGAGTCACACCATGTGGCAGAGGAGCTGGGGGGTGCTGCTCTGCCCACCACCCCCATAGAGAATTGGGTTTCAGTAGATGCTGGTTAGAAAATAGCTGCAAATGTGCCAATGCCAGCCTCTCACCAGGGCTTTGGTTCAGAGCACCAGTATAGAGAGTGTTACCCGCAGGGAGCTGGGGAGTCTGCAGGAATCGGTGGCCTCTGCTCTGGGTGGAGTCAGGAGGCCTGAATTCTGGCTCTGGCCCTGAGTGGCCCCGGGGAAAGTCCCTTCCCCTCCTTGGGGCCCTGTTTCCCCCCAGTTGTCACTTTGTGTTTGAGTTTCTGGGATGAGAATGGAAATGGCTGAGGCCCCTCCCAGACCCTCATGGTCAGTGGACTGGCAGCAGGATGGGGCCCTACGTAGTGAATTCCTCCCTTGGTGCCCCCCCTTCCCATTTTCTGGGGAGTGGGGTATCCATTTCCAGCTGCTGTAATTTTTGGTGCTAAGGGCTCACAGCTGCTCCCCTCCTGGGAGTTAGATTACATTCTGTCCCCACAACCCTGCAGCCAATGACTAGTTGGCATGGGGTATAAACAGCCAAGCCGCCTGCCTCAATATGGGACCAAGTCTGTGCTCCTGAGCAAACCCCCTACCCCAGCGTGGGATCAGGCTGGAGCCGGTGGGCAGCCGGAACCACACCTGTCCTGGGCTTGTTTCATCTGCTCTCTCCTGCTTTCCTTGCTCTTCTCCCGAGAGCACTCCTTCATAAATCAGTTGCACACAATCCTTGTCTCAGGCTCTGCTTCTACACAATCTGCCCAGAGACCCTCTCCTCCTTGCTTCCGCTGTGGGGGATCACTCACCTGGGCCCTGGGCGTCCACGCTGAGTTTCTATCCATGCTCGTCCTCCGGATCCCCCTCAGCTCCGTGGAGACAGCCCCAGGCGATCAGAACACCTTTATAACATTAGACTTTGGATCTTTGCCCTCTTTGCCCCACCTCCTGCTTCATGCCCCAGCTGCGTGGGAGCTGTTACAGTCTCCTCCGTCCCCCAAACCCAGCACGTAAAAACCTTAGCACCCTCTTTATAGTTGGAAATCTCCTTCGGCAAGTAAATGTTGACAAATGGAGTGAAGATGACTAAATCTTCGTAGAGGCAGAGGTTGAGCCTTTTGGAAGGTCTTTTTAATTTTGGAAAAATTAATTCACAAAAGGAGAGAGGTGGTCCCATGAGCTCCCGTGAGCTGCCTGGCCCCCTGCCACAGCACCCATCAGCTCTCAGCCCATCCTGTTTACCTGCTCCTACTTCTCCCCCATCAGTAGGCAGAACCCAGACATTGCACCATGTTATTTGTGAGCATTAGTATTTATCTCTAAAGACAGTGACTCGTTTTAAAAAAAGTATGACCACATGTCACAACTAAGAAATGAAAGTGAGTTAAGTCCTGGAGCTCATTGATGGACATTTCAGCTCCATGCAGGAAAACTCAGCCCTACAGAATTCTGTGCTTCCTTTAAATACCTACTCTTGTCAATGAAACAGGAGGAGTCAGAAAAGCCTCTCCTTGCCTGGTTTTTGCTACTTGCTAGACATGGAATATCTAGTCAGTGTCCATATATTTCTGGGACTCCTAAGCCTCCTGTTACTTTGGATTTGCCCGAATCAGGACCCAGGCATGGCCTGCAAACTGCATCAGGCTGCTGCAAGGAGCCATCTTCCTCTGCCCTGGCACCCTGTCCCCGCTCTGCCCCGAGCACGGCGTGGTGCTGGGCCATGTGCAGACGCTCGGTGAGGTGGTTCTGGTGGAGGGGGTGGGGGTGGGGTGTGACCACCCTGAGCTCCCACTGTGGGCTCCCTTTCCTTCTGGCTTCTCTCCCCATGTTATTATGCTGAGGGTGGGCAGGGAAGCATGCTGTGGTCACCCCAGGTCACCACCCATGCCAGCACTTACTACCCTCAGCTTGTTGAGCACAGCATAGCACTTCAGAGCTGTCTCTGCATCCCACGGCTCTGCCAGACTTCACACCCTGATTCTAAACACTTCGCAGCTGTGAGACCGGGGGCAAGTCATTGCACCTCTCTGGGCTTCAGTGTTCCTCTCTGCCAGGTGGGGATAATATTACCTATGGAGTGGCTAGAGGGTTAAATGAGTTAGAATATGTAAAATGCTTAAAGCAGAGCCTGGCATGTTTTAGGTGCTGTGTTTAAGTATTATGGCCACCACGCATCCTCAAGGGCCACAGGCTCAGCTATCATGCAAAGTCTGCGTCACACACAACCAGGCTGACTACACCTCCCCACACTCACTCAGCTCTCACACCCAATGAAAGGTCGCTCACCTTTTCTCAGGCTGGCTGGATGGGGCAACCCTCCAGTGAGGGGTGGACCAGGCAGTCGATAGCTCTGGAAGATCCTTTTCTCCATCCAGTCTTCAGATCCATGTCCTAGCACCTCCTGTGGGGTGGGGCCCCCTGTCCTCAGTTGCTTGGACCCTTTCATCACCCCACCTTTACTTCCTCCAACAGGGCATGAGTGTGTTCCTAGGACCTGTGGGTTTTCACTGGGTTAGAGGCTGTGCCTCACACTCAGTAACATACCATATATACATGCACACACCACCCTGTGCCCTTGTTCATTAATTTACTCACTCATTCACAAAACCTTTAATGAACACTTATGACAGGTTGGGCACCAGGCTGTGCACTGCCGATGAGGAGCTCAGAGGCTGTGGGAGGCAGAATAATGGCCTCAAAGCTGTCACACCTTAACCCTGCAAACTGTGACTAGGTTGCCTCGCACAGGACAGGGTTACCTGCCAGCTTTGAAGATGGAGGACGGGGTCATGAGCCAAGGAATGCATGAGCCCCTAGAAGTTGGACAATGCGAGGAAATGGGCTCTTGCCAGAGCCTCCACAGGAACTCAGCTCTGCTGACCCCTTGCTTTTAGGATTTCTGACCTCCACACCTGCACAATAATAAGTGTGTTGTTCTAAGCCACCAAGTCTGTAGTAATGCTTTGCAGAAAAAGCGGGCAACTCCTAGAGAGTCCAGTGGGGAAGACAGCTGTTTGTAGGGGCTGTGGTGTGACCCTGGGTTTGCAGGTGTGCCGACAGCCCAGCAGAGGCCACTTCCCTAGAAGGGAGAGAGGGAAGGTTTCCTGGTGGAAGTGGTGTCTACACTGAGGTGTGAAGGAGGGTTGGGAGTGAGCCAGACAAAAAGCAGAGGAGCAGGGGCAGGCAGGGAACAGCATTCCAGGCAGAAGGGTCTCCCCGGTTCACTACGCTGCCATATCCAGTGGAGGAGGAGGGTGCGGAGAGACAGGCAGGAGAGGTGAGGGGGCCCTGTCTGCAGGGCATTGTAGACCTTGTCAGAGCACTTGGACTCCAGCCTGAGGGCAAAGGAGCATCCCAGATGGCTGTAGGCAGAGCAGTAATACTATGGCTTTTGCACTTTAGAAGATTCCCTCTAGCTGTTATCTAGCCCAGAGGTGGGTGGGGTGAACTTGGAGCTGGGGACGCAGGTTAGGAGGCTGGGAGGCTGATGCCATGATGTGGGTGAATGAAGGTGGCAGCCCACAGGTGCCAGGAAGGACGCTGGGGAGGGCGACCGGAGCTGAGGAGGCCAATGCAGGGAGAACCAGTGGTGTGACCACGTATGGGGCCGAGGGATGGGGACCAAGCATGATGCTGGGATTGTGGTTTGGGCAGCAAGTCTGTGTGAGCATTGATTGACATAAGGACCACTGGAGGGAAATGGTTTGAGTTGGAAGAGAAGATGGAAATTGCTTTTCAGTGGGACATGAAAGTAGGTGCTGAAGCTGGCTCAGAAAGAAATCTGGGTGGGAGTTAGAGATTTGGGAACTGTCGGCATAGTGAGAGACAGCTAATGGAGCTCAATGGGGGCAGGGACTTTGGCTAATGTCTGGTGTTCCCAGAGCCTGGACACATAGTAGGCGCTCAATAAGCACCTGCTGAATAAAACATTAAGTGACACCAAAGCAGCAGTGAGATCCCTTTGGGAGGGCATAGAGTGCACAGAGGAGGGCCTAGGGTAGGCAACACTTAAGAAAGGGATGGAGCGATCGTTATTAAAATAAGGATTTAAAAAAGTCCATTGACTTTGGTGACAAGGAGGTCGCTGACAACTGCCTTGGAGAAGGCGGTTTTGGAGAGGTGAGTGAGAGGGGAGAAAAACTGTTAAGGAGGAGAGAAAAATAAACCCACACCACAGGGCTTAGGGGCTCAAATGGGGCTTTTTAAGTTGGGAGACAATGAAACACATTGCATTTGCACATCTGCAAAATATAAATGGGCAGAAGCATAACTGTAGTGGACAGATTCCAAGGTGGACCCCGATTACCCTGCCCCTCAAGTGCGGGCAGGACCATGACATGCTTTGAACCAACAGGCGATATCAAGGTGATGAGATGCTGCTCCCATAGTCACACTGTCACATAAGACTTCATCCCACTGGCAGGTGAGTCTAGAGTCTCTCTCCCTAGCGGGCCCTGAAGAGGTAAACCGCCGCATGCTGGGCCCAGGTGGCAAGGAGCTCCGGGCAGCCTGGCTGGGGGTGGGGGTGCTGACGGAAGCTGACAGCCAGACAGACGCTGAGGCCCTCGGCCCCACAGCTGCAGGGAGAGGAGTTCTGCTATCAACCGGTGTGACCTTAGAAGAGGCTTCTTCCCAGTTGAGCCTCCAGATGAGAACACAGTCTGGCTGTCACCTTCCCACAGCCCTGTGAGACCCAGGGCACTAAGCTGTACCTGGGTCCTGCCCACAGAACTGAGATAAATGGGGGATGTTTAAATCATTAAGTTTGTGGTAATTTGTTTCACAGAAATAGATCACTAATACAGTAACTTTTTCTGTTCCTTTTCTTCCTATTAAAAAAAACCTGAGGTAATTATATAAAGTAGGTATATATGCACAACATGACTGGTTTTTATATATGTATACACCCATGTAGCCATCACCCAGATCAAGACACAGAGTATTTTTCATGCCTTGGACAGCTGCCCCATGCCCTGCTTAGTCAGACGGTACTACCCAGGGCAAAACCACTGTGCTGACTTCTGTCCCCACCGGTGTGCTGCTTGTTCTTGAAGTTCATACTAATGGAATGATACAGTATGGCCTTCTTTCACTCAGAGATTTATTTGTGTGTTAGGTATACCAGTTTATTCTTTCTTTTTAAGGTATCATTGATATACAGTCTTATGAAGGTTTCACAAGAAAAACAATGTGGTTATTACATTCACCCTTATTATTGAGTCCCCCCCATACCCCATTGCAGTCACTGTCCATCAATGTAGTAAGATGCCACAGACTTCCCATTTGTCTTCTCTGAGCTAAACTGTCTTCCCCATGACCCCACCCACACCATGTGCACCAATCATGACACCCCACAATCCCCTTCTCCCTCCCTCCCCACCGCTCTCCCTCACCTCCCCCCTTGGGTAACCACTAGTCCCTTCTTGGAGTCTGTGAGTCTGCTGCTGTTTTGTTCCTTCAGTATTGCTTCTTGTTATACTCCTGAAAGGAGGGAAATCATTTGGTACTTGTCTTTCTCCACCTGGCTTATTTCACTGAGCATAATGTCCTCCAGCTCCATCCATGTTGTTGCAAATGGTAATATTTGTTTCTTTCTTATGGCTGAATAGTATTCCACTGTGTATATGTACCACCTCTTCTTTATCCATTCATCTACTGATGGACACTTAGGTTGCTTCCATATCTTGGCTATTGTAAATAGTGCTGCGATAAACATAGGGGTGCATATGTCTTTTTTAATCTGAGAACTTGTTTTCTTTGGGTAAATTCCTAGGAATTGCCAGGTCAAATGGTATTTCTATTTTTAGTTTTTTGAGGAACCTCTATATTGCTTTCCACATGGTTGAACTAGTTTACATTCCCCCCAGCAGTGTAGGAGGGTTCCCCTTTCTCCACAACCTCGCCAGCATTTGTTGTTCTTAGTCTTTTCTATGTTGGCTCTTCTAACTCGTGTGAGGTGATATCTCATTGTGGTTTTAATTTGCATTGCCCTGATAATTAGCGATGTGAAACATCTTTTCATGGGCCTGTTGGCCATCTGAATTTCTTCTTTGGAGGAGTTTCTGTTCATTTTTTAATTGGGTTATTTGCTTTTTGGGTGTTGAGGTTTGTGAGTTCTTTATATATTTTGGATGTTAACCCCTTGTCAGATATGTCATTTACAAATATATTCTCCCATACTGTAGGATGCCTTTTTGTTCTGCTGATGGTGTCCTTTGCTGTACAGAAGCTTTTTAGCATGATGTAGTCCCATGTGTTCATTTTTGCTTTTGTTTCCCTTGCCCAAGGAGATGCCTTCAGGAAAAAGTTGCTCATGTTTATATTCAAGAGATTTTCGCCTATGTTTTCTTCTAAGAGTTTTATGGTTTCCTGACTTACATTAAGGTCTTTGATCCATTTTGAGTTTACTTTTGTGTATGGGTTAGACAATGATCCAGTTTCATTTTCTTGCATGTAGCTGTCCAGTTTTGCCACACCAGTTGTTGAAGAGGCTGTCATTTCTCCATTGTATGTCCATGGCTCCTTTATCATATATTAATTGACCATATATACTTGGGTTTATATCTGGGCTCTCTAGTCTGTTCCATTGGTCTATGGGTCTGTTCTTGTGCCAGTACCAAATTGTCTTGATTACTGTGGCTTTGTAGTAGAGCTTGAAGTCGGGGATCCTAATTCCCCCTGCTTTGTTCTTCCTTCTCAGGATTGCTTTGGCTATTTGGGGTCTTTTGTGTTTCCATATACATTTTAGAACTATTGGCTTTAGTTTGTTGAAGAATGCTGTTGGTATTTTGATAGGAATTGCATTGAATCTGTAGATTGCTTTGGGCAGGATGGCCACTTTGACAATATTAATTCTTCCTATCCATGAGCATGGGATGTGTTTCCATTTATTGGTATCTTCTTTAATTTCTTTCATGAGTGTCTTGTAATTTTCAGAGTATAGGTCTTTCACTTCCTTGGTTAGGTTTATTCCTAGGTATTTTATTCTTTTTGATGCAATTATGAATGGATTTGTTTTCCTGATTTCTCTTTCTGCTGGTTTATTGTTAGTGTATAGGAATGCAACAGATTTCTGTGTATTAATTTTGTATCCTGCAACTTTGCTGAATTCAGATATTAGATCTAGTAGTTTTGGAGTGGATTCTTTAGGGTTTTTTTATGTACAATATCATGTCATCTGCAAACAGGGACTGTTTAACTTCTTCCTTGCCAATCTGGATGCCTTCTATTTCTTTTTTGCCTGATTGCCATGGCTAGCAGTTTATTCTTTTTTATTCAGTTTTTAATGAATATATCACAATTTATTTACCTATTCTATTGATGAACATTTGGTGATATTTCCACCTTTTTGTTATTCTTAGTAAAGCTGTCAGTGAAAAACTTTCATTGTGTCTCTTTTTAGTGGACATATTCACTCCTGTCTGTTGGGTATATACCCAGGAATAGAACTGTTGGTTTATTCTATATGCACATGTTTAGATTAACATTTAGCAAAATATTTTTTCCAAAGTGGTTATATCAATTAATACTCCCACCAGCAATGTACGAGAATGCAGGAGTTCCCAAGACTCACCAGCCCTTGAATAGTCAGTCTTTTTCATTTTAGTCATGTTGATGTGCTGTAGTGTCTCACTGTAATTTTAATTTGTGCTTCTCTAAAGACTAATGATGTTGAACCCACTTACTGGCCATGATCTCATCTTTTGTGAAGTGCCTATGCAAGTTTTTGTACATTTGCAGTTGAATTATCTCTCTTTTTTCTATTTAGTTTTAGGAGTTATTTATATATTCTGTTTATGAGTCTTCTGCCAGATATTATGTGTTTCAAGATACCCTAGTCTGTGGAACATTCTCACACTTATTGTGGTCTTTTGGATAGACAGAAGTTATTAATTTTAATAAACTCCAATTTATAAGTCTTTTATTTTATGATTAGTGTTTTTTTGTGTCTGGCTTGAGAAATCTTTGCTTGTCACAAAGTAATAAAAATATTTTCCTGTATATTTTTTTAGAAGTTTGTTTTCAAATTTAGGTCTATCACCTATCTTGAATTAATTTTTATATATGATGTGAATAGAATTAAGGTTCATTTTTTTTCTATACCAATATCCATTTTTTCTGGAACATTTCTTGAAAAGAACATCTTTTGCCAACTGAATTGAGGGAACCTTTGTCTTAAATCAAGGGAACTGTATGTGTGAGGTCTGTTTCTGGGCTCTTCATCTATTCCATTGCTCTGTCTGCTTTTGTACTATGCTGTCTTAGTTATTGCTTTATAACAAGTCTTGGAAACCTGGTAGTTTAAGTCCTCCAAATTTATTTTTTAAGGTTTCCTTGGATAGTTTAGATCCTTTGAATTTCCATTTGAATTTAAAAATTATCTTGTCAACGTCCCCCAAAATTAACCATTGGAATTTTGAATGGTATTGTATTGAATTTGTAGATGAACTTTGGAGATAAATGTCATTTTAACAAATGTCAAGCTTTCTAGTCCATTAATATATATATCTCACTTATTTAGCTCTTCATTAATTTCCCTTAAGAATGATTTGCAGTTTCTGGCATTCTTCTCCTTCATGGGAATTACTTCTTTGTTCCCTTTTCTCTTCTCAGTGGTAGAAATTCAGTTGTGCCAATTCAGGATCACTCAGTCACTCTCTTTGACTTGTGGTCCACAAGCCCTTGCTGGCCTCTGTGGAGGTGGCTTGACCCTGCTGGTCTCTCGCTGGTGGCCACTGTCTCTACTCTAAGTTTGCTATAAAGCTAGAGCCTCATGTGATCCACACTGCACATCAGCCCCCTCAGACTCTGTGTTTTCTCTTGGGGACACAGGAAGGTTTCTGATGCTTTTACTTACTTCTATTCACATAGGAGTATAGGGCCCTGAGTTTTGTCACCATATGCTGGCTCCATGCTGTCTGGGACATCTCTAGGGTTCTTCAGTCTCTTACCATCACAGCTTGGGATGTGCAGAAACATCCAGCTCTTTAATTCCTCCCAGCTGATCTGCGGTTTTGGCTCCCACATCTCTCCTGAGACACTCGGTCCACAGAGGGCAGGCAGGGGGAGTCCCAGCCTGGGGCTAGGCCTTCTCTTCCTCCTCTGCCTCCCTTCCTCCACCCCACTCTCCCTACTTCTCCCCTCAGTTCAGAAATGTCCCACATCTCCTCTTGGGGAAGAAAACTGGTCTTAAATCTGCAAACACATCTCCCCCAATGCCAGACTTTGTGGTCTTAAACTCACAGGTCTGAGTCCTCAAGTCTCCTCTCTGGATTTTGAAAGCCGAAGCTTGTTGTATCCCTCACCCCAACTCTGCACCTGCACGATGCTGAGGGCAAGTGTCTCCGTAAGGGAGCCTCGCTGCCCCGCCCTCGTTTCAGTCCTGCGGCTGAAAGGCACTCAGCCACCCAGTCAGCTACCCTCTTTTGAGAAGGCCTCACAGAAGGGCCACGTTTAAACTGGGCTTTGAAAGAAAATCGGGAGTTTGTTGGATGAAGACATGGGGGTGTTGAGGAACGCAGCCCCAGCCCAGTCTTTGGGGTGAAGAAACAAGAGGACGGAGGGAAGGGGCTGGTGGAAAACCCTTGGGTTTGGACTTGAGAGCTACTGGCAAGAGCATGGACCCTGACGTCAGATGGAGCTGGGTTCAAGTGCCAGCACTGCCACTTACTAGCTTGGTGACCATGGGCATCTGACTGAACCTCTTCATGCTTCTGCGTCCTCGGTTGTAAAGTGGGGGTAGGAATGCCTGCTGGTTTGGGCCCAGGTGGGGACAGAACAAGTGTAAGGCTCACACCACCCGAGCCCAGCACCCAGAGATGCCCTTTTGCTGTGATAGGGGGACATTTCCCCAGGTCTTCTGGTAAATATGGTGTAACTTTTCAAAGCCCTGAGGTTACAAAGAAAAAGTTATTCCAAGGAGACTAGCTCCAAAGCGTAAGCCACACTGTTTATTTCCCTCTGTATGGATGAGATGAGCCATCCCCCAGGGCATCTGAATACCAGGTGGAGGTGTCTTCTTGGCCTGCAGACCCAGCCCATCTCATGGTAATTTCCAGGGGCCGACTTGCTTCTCAGGCTCAGGGAGGGGAGGTGCTGAAAGGCACAGGGCGGCCCTGAGCCTCCCAGGGGAAGGGCCACCATCTCTGCACTCCATGGATGCTGACTGGGGTGCGGTGGGCTGGCTTTAGCCCCCCCACTGGCAACCTCCCCTACCCTGGGCGATGGGCAGGGCTAGTGTTGATGCTGACTCCATTTTACAGAGGAAAGTGAACATGTCCAGAGGCAGCGTGGGGACGATGCCTGGCTTAGACCAGGTCTTGAGGGAGCCCAGGGAAGCTGGAAAGGCCTTATATGTCACCTGGTTCAAGGCTTTAGTGTCCAGGTGGGAAAATAGGCCCAAGGACGTGGCAGCAGATTTCCAAGAACAGAGCTGATCCTGGGGCCTGGAGACCTGAGGTCGGGCCATGCCAGCTCTGCAGCCAGGGCGGCTGGACACAGAACTCCCCTTTCTAGGGGATTCTGTGCTTTCTGTGCTTAATGATCTTAAGGCCTGAGGGCCAGGGCAGCCCCCAAACCTGGCTCCCCACGAGGTCATGGTTTCCTCTTATGAGCAGACATAAATGCTGAGCAGCACGTGGGGGTGTTCCCAGAGGATAGCAAGGGTACCAGGGGGCTGAGGGACATACACCCTTGACATCAACTGGTTCTTTTAGGAAAGAAACCAATGTGGGAAATGTGAGGGACCTACATCCCTGGGAAACACATCACTCGGGTGCCATGATATGTGAGGATTCCGGGGCTGCCCCCTAATCATGAGACTGGGGGCAGAGGCTGGGCCCACAGGGGAAGGGCTGGACACCAACCGGCCAGCGTGACCATCTACTCGGATGATTCCTTGGGCATATAGGCCACGTTGTCGTAGGCAGGGGGTGGAGAGGCTGCGGGGCTGGGGATGTTGAAATCTGTGCTGAAGGCATTTGGCAGGAAAATCACAGGCTGCAGAGAAAGAAAATCCAATGACAGTCCTAAAGGAGGTGATGCCATAGCGCCTCCTTGTGGGTGTTCTGAGAACAGCGCCCAGGTAATGAGTTCTGCAAGTCTGAATTGGCTGACTCACCCATTCAACTAATATTTCAAAAAATATTTACTGGGGCCAACGGTGACCCAGGCACTGGGAATGCAGCGGTGAAGGAAATGGGCAAAAGCCCCATTTCCCTAGGGACTATAGTTCTGGTGTTCCTTCTCTCTGGTCGACCCCCGCACTGGTCATAGCTTCCCTACCACAGCACTGGCCTCCGTGGGGCTCCCCCATCCCCAAACCCCCTGCATCCCCTTCTTTCAACAATCCATGCCCCCTCACCACCACAGACTGATTTCCTTGAGGCCCCTCCACTCACCCTTCCCTTTGAGCAAACACTCCTGCTCAAAGACTTTCAATAGCCTCACCTCTCGTTTTGCACAAAGCCACCTCCCAGGCAGCACCCCCGCCTTACGGCCCGCATTTTCCCGCCGGAGGATGACTTTACTGCAGCTGGTTCCCCTGTCACGAATGCCCCCCTCCCATTCCCTTTTGAGGTCAAGCCTTCGACTGCTCAGCATCCAGGTTACACAGGAGCTGGGCCTTTGGTGATGGCGCCCCCTTGTGTCCGTGAGGAACATAGTCCCATCTTCCCGCAAAGATTCTTTGGGTACCCGGATATTAAGAGAGTTGGCAAGCTTATTGGGCGCGATCCTTGCAAATTGCTTCCCAGAGGCACGAAGAGAGGGGTAGGAAGGGCGCCTTCCAGGCCAACTGTTTCCTCAGAGGCCCAAGCCGGGGATGGGCGCCGGGGTGGAAGTACTCACCGCGTTGGCTTGGGCGCGGGTGGCTTGGCACCCGAAGTGGGTGGCAATGACCGCAATGAAGAACTCCAGGATGGTGAAGATGGTAAGCACGGCCAGGTAGCCCCTGCCCACATCCTAGGGGCCAAAAATGCACAGTCAAGACAAGCCAAGAGTTTAGGAGTGAAGAAGGGGGCCCCGAATGAAGAAAAGGCCCTTCTATACTTTGCCAGAGTGAGAATAACTTACCCAAGGTCACATAGCCGGTGGGTGGCACCCCCTGTGCCCCCCCTTCACTCCACCCTGTGCCCCCACTGCCCATTCTTGGGGTAGGGACATGGGATCTGTTGGGCCTGGCTGGCCCTGCCAATGCCAGGGCCCTGGGCCTCCGGGGGCTGCAAACTCCCTCCTCCCCCCACCTCCAGGGCATGGCTCTCTTGTTCTCCCACGTTTCCCCACCCCTGTGTGTCTGGCAACACACCCAGTTAGTGACACCAAAATCCATGAGCAGAACGGCCGTCGCAGCAAAGGCCGCCATGGCGCTGAGGCTGTTTGTCCCCAGGCTGCTCCTCACCTGCCGGAGGGAGAGGAGCAGAGGGAAGAGGCAAGGGGAGGAGAAAGGACAGGGGGCAGCAGTGCTGCACCTGGGCCTCCGGACGCAGCCCTCCCGGGGCCGGGCCGCAGGGGCCCCGCCGGGTGCGTGTGGTGCTCCTGCTGACTCCCCTCCTTTCCCAGACCCCAGGACAACGGCCTCCCCTACCTTCATCCTCTCTGGCGGGGTTTGCATCAGGCTCCTTGCCCCCGCCCCCCGTGCCCTCCCCCAGGCTGGGCACCCGGCCCCACCCCATCTCCTTCCCCCCACCTCTGGTCTGCCTCTTAGAGTCCAGTGTCCTGGCTCCTGCTCCACCTCCTGATGCCCAGGCCCTTCTCTGCTGTCTCCCGGCCTGGGATGCTGGTCCCCAGGCTCTTCCGTGGCTGTCCCCTTCTAACAGCCAGCCTAGGGCCACCTGCTTGGGGTCAGAGTGACTCTCCCATTGGCCTGTGGGCTTCCTTTTAGCAATTTTCACACTCTGTAACTATCTCACGTGTTAGTTTGGGTTGGGTGTCCAACCAGACATCAGAGCGTAAGCTCTGCACGGGCAGGGATTGCCCTTGACTGCCACGTTCGTGGAGCCTGGACAGCGCTTGGCTGCTCCTGCTCGAAGCCTGGGTGGCCTCCCCATTGCTGCAGAGGGCATTGGAGCCTCCTGTCACTGGGACCTAGGACACCCCTCCATCTGATTCCCCCCATTTCCCTCCCCAGGCCTGTGCCCTGGTGGATGGAACCACACACGGTTTCCGTAGCACCCCTGCCCACGGCCCCTCCTCGTGTTCCCCTGCTTCCCGCCCCCAGCCATGTCTGAATCCTATCCCCGCCCAGGCCCCGCTGAGCTGGCTCCTCTTCCAGGAGGGCTCTCTGCATCTCCCCCTCCTTGGACAGCCGTGAGCCCTTCGTCCCGGGACACTCACTCTCTGCTCTGTGTTGTATTTTGAAAGTGGACCTCGGCCCCTCCTGCGTGGTGCTGGGGTCTGGCTGCCGCCCCCACCTGGCACTCAGCAGGCCCCCAGGCAGTGTCTGTGGAAGTCGCCCTATGGGCGAGCGGATAGGGAGGGCCGGTGGACGCCACCCTGCCCTCGCCCTCCCCCACTCGGACTTACCAGGCACCTGGAGTGGTTCTTCTCCGCTGCCACTGAGAGGGACCCAGAGATGATGAACTGTGTGCGGAAGAGGATCCCCGGTGAGGCTGCAGCCAGGACCCAGGGCAGGCACACCACGCCTGGGCTCAGCGGAGGCCGTGCGGGTACCAGGGAGAGGGCAGCGGCCTCTCGGCTGTCACCTCCTCCTCCTGACTTCCCTGTGAGGTGCCCCCTGGTTGCGAGGGGCCCGCGCCCGGGGAGCCAGGGCGCAGCTTGAGGGATGCTGGTCTCACTGACCTCCTGTCATCAGGAGCTCATAGGAAGGCACTGTGCCTTCCAGCCGTCATCCATCAACCCTGAAGTGAGCAGCGCGGTGTGCCCAGGTCACCACAGAGCTGCATGAGTCAGACGGGATCCTGCTCTCACGGGGCTGGTGGTCCAGCTGGGGAAGACTGAGGCTTGGCACATAAACAGTCAAGAAGTACGGTAGGACAGGAGCTGTGACCACGTGACGAGGGGTCACCGGGGGCTACACGAGGTTGCGTGGTCAGGGCAGGCCTCTCTGAGCTGAGAAGCACGTGGGAGGGCACCGGGCAGATGACGATTTGGGGCAGGTGGGGAGGGGCCGGCTGGGAGGCCAGCCTCCAAAGACAGCTCCCAGTGGATCCCGCCTCACATGCCTGCCCCTTGGCACTTGCCTTGCACAGTGAGCCTGGGCTGTCCCCGCGACCGGCTTAGCTGGGGGAAGGTAGCCAGAGTGGTGCCGTGCCAGTTCTGGGCCTACTGTTAGAAGGCCTCAGCTGCCACACTGGAGAGACCATGGGGCCAGACGGTGGGAGAGGCCAGTGCGGGCCAGGGGAGAGGTTGGGGGGCCCTGGGGGCTACAGGGAGACATCCCAGGGTTCCCAGAGGCCAGCCACGTGGAGACCCAAGTGAATGACCAAGTGCTGGCGCTCACAGGTGAACTGCCCGGGGTCTCCCGGCCCTGATATCTCCTGGGTTTGTAAGGCAGGGTAACTGTTTTTTTCCCTTCCCACCATTTTTGAAATCTTTACTGGGGCATACTTTGTGACACAGCTGGCAGGAGGAAGCTCAGAGCAGAAAGTAACACCTTTGTTCCGGTTGCAATTTCCCCCTTAGACCCTCTCATTTGCCAACACTTCCTGCCAGCTTCGGGTCACTGGGAACTGTTTGAAGGGCCAGAGCCTGGCCCCACAGGCTAGCCAGGCCCCCCTGCTCTAGCTGTGTGTGGGTCAGCTCCTCTGGCATCTCTGGGCCCCATTTCTGGGGGCTTTGAGCTCTTGATGGAGGCAGCCTGGGACAGGGGATGGAAGTCACTGTGCCCTGGGTTTGGGAACCACCACTCACCGGAAGGAGGCACCTCTCAAATCTGATCCTCTCCCTTTGGTGCAGAATCAAGGGTGGGTAATTGGCTCCCACATGCATTAGTTCTTAATTTCTTCACGCTGTGGGGTAGGCAGGGCCAGAACTACTAGCTGATTTGTAGATGAGAAACTGAGGCTTGAGATGGGGTGACTTGCCTAAGGGACTCTGTGGTAACACAGGATGGAGCTGGGATTCAGACCCCGCTGGCTTCCCCTGAAGCCTGTGCTCCGGGGGGTGGGGGGGGTGGGGTCTGGGAGGCTCAGGTGCAGAGAGGCAAAGCGTCGGTGCTGCAGTGCCTGCTCAGGGTTGGAGGTGACAGGACTGCGGATGTACCCCACTGAGCCTCCAGCGGGGGTGGGCAGCGATGGCTGGGGTGCAAGCAGAGGAATGGGCTTGGGGATTAAAAGCAGGTTAGACTCCCAGGGGCTCTTGGTGGGCTGGGACCCCCAGAGGAACTGACAGGTTTCTACCCCGGGGGTTCGGAGGCTGGGTGAGGTTCAGGATCCAGGTCATCCAGGTGGTTAGGGTCCCTACCCTGGCCCGTATTTCTTTCATCCTGTGCTTTTTGGGGGCCTTCTCTGTGGCAGACTCTTTGCTGGGAGCTGTTCACATATAGGAGTGGGGTCTGGCTTAGGTTAACGAGTAGGGTTTGAGATTCATTGTTAGGTTTAGGCCCAGGCCGCCCCCCCTAGGAGCGGAGGTGCCCAGGAGAACGTGGGGGGTGGCGTTGCGGGGAGAGGTGAGCTGGCACGGCCCCCCAGGGGGCCCCGGCACTCACGCAGGCTCCTCCCCAGAAGGGGACACCGCCTTCGATGAACAGCATCCCCACGTGGCCGTGGCGGACCATGAGCAGCACGCTGCCGAAGCCCAGGTGGATGAGGCCGATGAGGATCTGCACGGTCTGCGGAGCAGTGGGCGACTCAGTCAGGCGGGCGGCGCGGCTCCGCACCGCCCCTTGGCGGCCCCGAGCAGAGCGTGCTCCCCCGCGAGCGGTCCGCGACGGGGAAACTCCCAGCCCCATCTTTTGAGGAGGCACCATCCCAACAACCATAATTGACGGTTTTAAGAAGGAAAGCCGATTCCCCAGAGCCTGTTCCCATGTTTCTGTGGTTTGCATCCGCTGTGGGTTCTGACCCCTGGACCTCTAGCATCACTGCTCTGTGCTGCTTCCCGATTTCCTTAGCCCTCATTTCAACGGCATTCCCTGCACGGAATGCCGCCCCTTTCCGTCCTCGTCCTGCAGCGAAGTCTACTGGCGCGTCTGTCACTCATTCATTCCAGCTGTGAACTCACATTCACTCCCAGAAGTGGGGTGGTCTTCCCAAGGATGGGGACCTGTGGGCTTGTGGCAAGTTCTGTCACATTTCTTCCCACGTTTTCAGTAACAATTGAATTCTAGAACTGAGTGGGAGGGGACATTGGAAGCCCCCGAATTCAACCTCTGTCTAATCCAGGAGCCCTTTCTGGCACCTAATGCCTAAACGGACCTGTGGGCGTTGCAGTGGTCACCACTGCTCAGACCACCGTGGTCCATGTATGGGCAGAGTTGACGATGAATAACTAGAATCGTTTTCTTGGGGTCATGTGAGGTATCTAACAGGAGTGCCAAGAACTTGGGTATTGATAGGTCTGACCCTCTTGAATCTTCTCTCTTCCTCTCTCTCTGGCTGCACGTCTTTCAGCTTCCTGCTCCCCGGGTGGCATGGTGTCCCCGCTGCCAGCACTGCTCTCCTCTCTGCAAGCTCTTTTCCGGCTGCTGGGCCCCCACCTACTGGAATCAGGCCTCATAGAACACTGGCTGCCATGTAGCGAGTGCCTGTCTACACTGAGCAATGTGCTGGTTGCTTCACAGATATCTATCTCATTTAATCCTAATGCAATGTATTGTTATCCTAATTTTTGAGATCAGGAAAATTGAGGCTCAGAGATGTACCGTCACTTGCCTGAGATCTTCCAGCCATGAAGTGGCAGGCTGGCTAACTCCAAAGCTGGCGTTCTTCTTACTGGCTGATGCTCCCTAACACCTCCTTATAATTTCTACTTTTTATGGGTTCCAGCCATTTGTATTGTTTTGCCAAATTTCTTTGCAGGTCATCAGTTCCTGAGGTCTGCTCTGAGGTTTCAGGGTTCCGGCACTTAGTGACCCCATCTTTGTTCATTATCTCTAGTCCCTTCAGGCACCAGTGGACTTGGTGCAGCTGTTAGCACAGAATCCTAAATCCCAGCATGTCCGAGCCAGGGCTTCTGAATGCTACAGGGCGGTGAGGTTGAAAGTAGAGCTTTGGCATCAGGTTGTCTATGGTACAGCATGCCACTTACAAGCTGTATGGTCTTGGCTAAATCACTATTTAGCCTTGACAAACCTCAGTTTCCTAATCTGTCCAATAGAAACTACAACCCCTTCTCAAAAGATGGTGATGAGATCTAAGGAGACAAAGCATGCATGCAAATTCCTTGGCTCAGTGTGTGCTCCTCTCATGGGGGGGTGTCAGTGAATGAGAGCTGCCATCACCACCACCACCACTGCTGAAGCCATGCTTTCATCGTCTACTTGGGGAAACTGAGGCCCAGAGGTAAACTGAAGACACTACCTGTATGTATGAAGATGAATATGTCTGTCTATCTATCGTCTATCTATCTATCATCTATCTATCTATCTATCTATCTATCTATCTATCTATCTATCTATCTATCTATCTATCTATCTATCTATCTATCATCTATCTATCATCATCTATCTATCTGTCTATCATCTATCTTTTATTTCCTCCCAGAGACCAGTATCTCAAGGCCATCTGAGATTGGAAAGGACCTTAGCGGCCGTCTTTCCTGGGCTGTCAGCCCTGCATGAGCTTGCCCTCACCACCATTGCAGCTTCATCTCATCTCCCACCTCCCTTTGCTCCTCACGTTGCAGCCGTGTTAACCTTCTGCTTTACCCTTGACCAGGCCACACTCATTCCCACCTCAAGGTCTTTGCCCTGGCTGTTCCTGTACCTGCTGGGCCCCCACCCACCATCTCCCGCTGGCTGGCTGCTGTCCAGCATCTAGGATTTAGCTTAAATGTCAGCCCCCACAGAGACCACTCTGCCCACCCTTGCTAGTGTTGCCCCTCCCATCCATCATTTTCGACCTCATTGCCCTATTTGGAGTTATCTTCATCAGTTGTCACTGGTTTGTGCTGTGTGAGTCCCATGGGGACAGGTCCTTGTCTGCCTGGTGCACAGCTGAACCCCAGGTCCTTACAAAATATTTCTCAAGTGCCTGCCCCTGCTCCAAAATGTCCATAAGTGCTGCAGAGCTGGGGGGCTTCCTCCCAGCCCAACCCTGGGGAATCCTGAGAGGCTGTTCTTACCCCTAAGGCTTTGGGCTCTCCCGTCAGGAATGTCTCCATGGGCCGAAGGTCAGGTGGCTGGGTGGCCCTTGGTGTCTGTGTCCCCAGCGGTGGCTCCTCGAACTGCATAATCCCGGGAGGTTGGCACATGGAGGTGGGCAGAATGGCTGGAGGGGGGCGGAGGCTGCTGGCGTTGCTGGGCGGGATGACGACAAACACCCCATTGCTGGTGGACGGCGTGGACATTGTGCTCAGAGAGCCTGGGGGATGAGGGCTCAGGAGATAGTAATGAGGATGGTTACGCATTTGCATCAGGCTTTTTAGATCATAAACAACATGCCGTGTAGCGTGCTCACTGTGGCCCCCTGAACATGGCACCAAAATCTGGGGTTGTCGATGAGGAGGCTTCACACAGAGACCTGACAGGATGTCCAAAGTCAAGGGCCTCTAGGTGAGGCAAAGCCAAAACTTGAATTCCCCTCTCCCTGACCCCAGAGGCCACTCTCTCTTAATCTTTGTGCTACATCCCATGGAAAGAATGTTTAGGAGGGGCATGGATTTAAACTTCCTCCTTTCCCCAGAAAGGGCAAGTGACTTGCCCAAGAACACACAGCTGGTGTGAGGCCACTGAGCCGGCACAAACCTCTTTACCCACCGACCGGAACTCATCTGCCATTTCCTGTCCTTCAGCTCTGAGGCTAGGGAGCTTGTGTAAATAATTCCTCTGGGATCTCCAGCTATGGAGACTTTCTCTCTGGCTACCCAAGCAATTGCTTTTGATGTAGCGCAGATAGGCATGGATTATGGAAACGCTGTGTGAGCACTTTGGGGAAGACCACCAGTTGTCAGGAGGGAAGTTTACTAGGCAACAGCAGCAGGGTGAGACCCGCCAGATTGTACAATAAAATCGAAGCCAGTCATGCATCTCATTGGCATTAACTGGTTCAGCACAGGGCTCTGGAAACAGAGACCATGATTTGAATCCTGACCTCTCCAGTCACTGTGCCTCAGGTTCCCTGCATATAAAGGGATAATAACACTGGTAACGATCTTACAGGGTTTGGTGTGAATTGGATGGAAATAACACACACAAACCTGATACAAGCCATCCGTTAGAGTGTGATTTGTTTCAACACTATTTGCCTGATGTGTGTTCTTAAAAATAATATGGATAAATGAGTCACTTACACTGAACAATTAATGTGCGTTTTTCCTGGTGCCCTGAGAGCTATCATACATGTCTGTCAGGAGAGAGCCAGCTCGCAGACCGTGCAGCAAAGTCTCAGTGGTTCTGCAAAGGCTTTCTGCTGATGAGGGCTCAGCCTCCCTGTTCTGTGGTGACTATGTTCTCAACTTCTGGGGAGCCTCTGGCCCATTTATTTATGACAGGTTTGCCCTACATCAGTGCACAAAGTGGGGGTGGAGGGACTGTGCTGGACCTGCTACAAAGAGACAGAATGCAGTGTATCCAAGATTTCTGTGACTGGAGGCGTCATGGGGTAAAAACCTGCTGGTGTTTAGGGGGTGATGGAAGTCACCTGTCATTTTGAAGGGCCTGCTCATGGGGCTCCCTGGAGTCTGGGACCTCCACAGGGATTTCACTGTGACCTCACTTTGCAGCTCCCACTCAGCTGGGGCCTCATTTCTAGGAACTCACATGGAAATGACTATTAGAAGACATGGACACTGCTTAGAGCAGGGTTGGCTAAGTTTTTCTGTAGAGTCAGATAGTAATTCTACAGGGCTCTGTGGGGCCATAGAGTGTCTGTTGCGAGAAGGACACTCCCACTGTCACACAGAGCAGACAGAGGCAGCACAGTACACAAATGTGTGTGGCTGTGTTCCAACTGAGCAGTATTTATGACAGCAAGTGGCAGGCCTGTGGGATCTGTGGGCTGTAGTTTGCCAACTTTGTTCTTAGAACACCGTCTGGCATAGTGCTGCGCATGGGAAACTACATTTTGGCTACAGCTTCAGACATTGTTACATTGATGATTTGTTGTTGTTTGGGGCACTGAGTTTGTCTCATATTTATAAAATGAGGATGGTGATGGCTGCTCACCCTGCTGCAGAGGCTAGCGCCTTAGTCCTTGGACATTGGCAGGGTGCTGTGAATGTGTTGGGGTTTGACTTAGGGTGATAGTTTCAAAGCAATGTCAATGCGATCCTATCTCATCATGCACCTTTCTGGAACTTTCTAAACCAATTCACAGTGACAGAGCTCCACGCTGCTTTGGTGCTGGGTATCAGGTTCCTCAGAACTTATAATAAACTTTTTTTCTTTTTTTTGAAGACTTGCTCTTTTCTAGGCACCTCAAATATGTTATTTCTTATCCTCACACGGATCCTTTGATAATTCTTGAAGGTTTATTTTACAGATGAGACCGCCTGGGCTCCGAGCAGTGAGGGGACTTACTTAGGGTGGCGTGGCTAGTAAATGGCAGAGCCAGGGTTCAAGTCCACATTTGTTCATCCCCAAAGCCTGCATTGGCCCCCACCTGGCGCCACCCTCCAGGGCAGTCATGGGTGCTATTTGCCTGTTGTTCCAGCTCTTCCATTAAAGTTTGGTGTGGTCACATCACTTGTTTTGGCTAAATAAATGTAATCAGAAGTAATTGTATAACTGTGTGGAGGCAATGAGTCATCAGGGAAAAAGACACTGCAAGGCCCTTTCCCTCTTTATCGTGGCGACTTGCTCTGTTCTGTCTCCCTGGGACCCTGAATGAGCACGACGTGCGGACGAGCCCCCAAGGGACATGCAATGCGAGGAGGAGACAAGCCCTTGTTGTGTTAGGCCACTGAGCTGTTTGTTACAGCAGCACAGCCTAGCTTCTCCTGATTCCTCCATTCCCCCAAAAATGACTATAAATAGGGGTCAGACACAGAGTCCACGCCCTCCAGAGCCTAGCAAGAGAAGTTTGCTATTCAGTCCAACAAATGATTATTGAGCATCTACTACGAGCACCAAGCTTAGGTGCTGAGAATATACAGATGAATTGAGACCTGATGTCCTGTCCTCAAAGAGTCTTGAAAGGTAGAGCAGGGCCGCCACTAGGAGAAGGATGTCGGAGGGTGGAGGGAGGCCTGGTCGACCTTGACTGAAGAACTCAGGGATGTCCTCAAGGGGGACGTGGACCCAAGCAGGGTCCTCGGAGGTGGCTGCCTCTCTGCTGCCACCTCCCCAACCCCATGTTCCTTTGCTTTTCTTGTTCTCTCTTCAATTTCTTTCTCCTCCCCTTCTCATTGGCCTGTTCCCTCCCTGCCAGACACATCTTGGGGGAGTGCACAGTTGCTGAGGACACTGCTAAACATCGCCTGGTCCGAGTGGCCAAGAAAATGGGCAGAGAGAGTGAGGAGGTAGGAAGATGGGGATGTAGGCTGGGGAGGACCCTCCTGCCCTGTGGGTCTTCTTGAGGTGTGACTAGTGAGCATGAGCCCTCATCTCATTCTGCAGGAGAGACAAGCAAGGATGATTAGTCACGCTTAGAGATGAGGCAACTGGAGGTTCAGAGAGGGTGAGGGTTTCTCCCATGGTCACACAGCACCTCGGAGGATGGATGGGGATAGGTGCCGGACTCCCTCTCCTGGGAGGAATGCTGACTGTGTGGAATTTACCCACTCCTGGGTTTGAAGTCTGCGTTTGTCAGAGGGAAGGACCAGCACTTGTGCTCACTCCTTGGAGCGACCACTCCAAGATGCTTGGAGTTCATGCAGCAGCAAATCGCGAACCAGTGGGGACTGCATAAATCTGCCACTGTCCATGTCCTTGATAAGCTCATTTAAAGAAAGCATCCACGTTCTCACCCATTAGGAAGGAAGGATGTAATTTTAGAATAAAAGCACGAAACCTTTAAATGGAACAAATTTAACTCAGTGAACACCTCGCTGCTCTGTCCATATAGTTGTTGTTTCACCAGGGACAGGTGAAAACTGGGCACGAGGCCCTTGAGGTTTGCAGTGCATTTGTGAATGTTCACTGGGGTCCCAAAGGCTGATGCCACCGCTGGTTGGCAGACTTGTCCTGAGCTGTCGCTGGGGCCTGAGCAGCCCCAGAAGGGAGCACATGAATAGTTAACAACATCTCTCCCGGGCAGGTGGTGAGAAATGGGCTGAAACTGAGACCTCACCCTCCTCAGAAGAAGAGAAAACACCTACAAAAATAGGCTCCTGCTGATAAGGCGGGTTAAGTGGTAACAGCGAGCAGGCAAGTGTCACATAGTTCCTGAGACTCACCAGCTCCTCTCTGTACCCACCCCTGCAGCACCACCAGAGCATCTGCACCCCCTGGCTGGAGACCATGCCTCAGTCCAGAAGCCACCTGGCCCGTGCCTATGGCTCTGTGCCACCCAGAAAGAGAACTCCTTTTTTCATTACTATGTGACAAGCTAGCTTGCCCTAAATGCTAATGCACGTGTGCCAGGGGTGGGCAGGTGGAAGGAAGGGCAAATCAGAGTCCCCTGCCTCCAGGAGTTTACAAGGTGAGCACTGGCTGCCCACGATAGAGACACAGAAGACATGCAGACATCAACAAGAGGTCTGTTATCGATGCTGAAGGAGCAGCGGTAGTGCTGGACCCGCATATGCACAGCCCTTTACAGTACATAAAACACTGTCATCTGTATGAGAACCATAGATCCTTTCAGCAGCCCTGCGAGCTGGGTAGTAGCTCACTTTGCAGACCAGCAAACCGAGGGTCAGCAGCAGCAGTGTGGTGGAGCAGGACAGGCTGTGGCCTTGAAATTGGGAATATTCATCAGACACGTTCAAACAGAAGTCTCAGCTGAGACCAGTGACTGTGGTGAGCTGTCCCACAGACGGCCCAGTGGGACTTGCAAAAAGCAGGTGACCAAGAAACCGCTAGATGACTCTGACACTCCCACCCACAGGGCGGGGAATGGAGACTGAGGAGGATTTGCGGAGAGAATATTTAGAGTGATCTGGGCCCCTTGCGGGGGAAGGGGTGCATCCTGTTCACCTTAAGACAGGATGGAGAGGCTAGCTTTTGGGAGCCGTGGAGGATGGGTACGCATCCCCTGTGGTCTGCACCTGCCAGACTCCTGCCCTGAGGGAGGAGTTGTGGAGGGTCCCACAGGACCCCTCTGCAGAGAAGTTGGCTCAGACACCGCCAGCCTCAGGGGGAGTAGCAGGCAAGTGTGTTTCCCTGTCCCCTTCATCAGCACCTTCCCATTCTCCCCACCCACCAGGCGAGGCAGAAAGTGAGTTAGCCAGCTGGGCAGGAGGAGGGAGAGCTGGCCGGAAGGGGAAGGGGGCCCCACCACGTCCCCTCCTCACCTGCCCTGTGCTGGGCTGAGGACCGACGTGCCCTCAATCAGATTGTGACATAACACAAGATCGGACACCCCAGAGACTAAGTCGGGCTGTTTGTCTTGCCTGAGAGCAGCCAGGAAAGCTGGGGCTGGCTGCCTGCAGCCCCGCAGTCACTGCCAATTGTAAAAGAGACCGTGCCCACCTGGCGCCCAGCACAGGGCCTGGCCTGGCCTGGAGGCATGCAGTGCCTTCTAGCTGCTGTCATCAATAGCCTTGTGAGGTAGGTACCATCGTTCTTCCCACTTTGCTGATGAGGAAATTGAGCTCAGAGCCCTTCAAGGCAAGTCAGCTGTTCATGAGTCTCAGTTTCCCCACCTGTAAACTGGAGCAGGGGGACTGTGCAGGGACCCCTTCACTTGAATGCTGCCCCTCTAGAGCTTGAGGTGAGGTGAACTGTGCTCCTGCTGGGAGCCTCTCCCCAGGACCCTCCCGGCAGGCAGAGACCCAGCAGCTCAGCACACCCTGCCAGGAGAGAGGGCTCATTACCTGTCATTTAGAAGGTAAGTAAGGTGCCTTGCCTAGGGCCACACAGTCAGGATATGGAGTAGAGCTGGGCGCAAACCTAGGTCGTCTGACTCCATCCCCTGCTCCTTCCCAGCCCACTGCAGCCACTCTGGTCTAGGCACCGCACTGTCAGGGCATGGGGGCTGCACCATGTGGCCTCGGTGAGCTCTAGGACCCTGACTCCACCGGCTTCCCCCAGCTGACCTGAGGTCTCCTGGTCCGGCACTGACTCACTGCCTTTGTCCAGGCTGAGCCCAGACACACGCTACCCTGGAATCATACACCTGACCCACTGCCCAGAAAGGGTGCCAAGAGATGCAGACACATGGAGGAGGAAGACAGACCCCCCAGGCCCCACACTCATCAGACTGGACCGCACCCACCGCCCGGCCCCTCGGCAGGTTCCCCTGGGCTCCGCTGCCCACTCCTCCCTGAGGGCCTGTGGGAGCAGACAGCCCCTTCCCCTCCTGGGTCTCCATCTCCCCAGCCAGAAATGAGGGGCGAGGCAGTATTTGCCCTTAAGCCCCTGTCCAGATCAGCCTCCCTGCTGGGTCCTCTTTCCCTGCAGAAGGGACAGGGCAGGCACCTGCATCTGGGCTGGCGTTGCCTTTCTGACCCTCCCGGGCGGGCTGGGGGCTGTTGGAGAGGGACTCCATGCCCCTGGGAGGATGGTCAGGGTGCTGGGGCCTCTGGGAATACGGAGTCAGCTCAGGGACCGGCTTTGAGGACAGAGGAGCTCAACAAGCTGTGATGCCTCCTTTGCCCCCACCACCTGGGCAGTGGGGCTGTGGTCCTGGGCCGCGGGTCCATAGTGCCAGGTGGGTAAGACCCACCAGCACAGCCTTCTTGGCCCAGTCTCTCTTGCTCCTCCATGCCCGGCACCCGCTCCCCTGCCCCATTTCCCGTCGCCCATGGCAGGGCCCCGCGTGCTCACCCGCTGCCCCGGCCGCTGTGCCCGCCACTGCTCCCCGCTGCCTCTGCTCCCCCGCAGCCGCCTCTCCTGAGTTCACACATATTCCTGTGAAAGCCTTGCAATTCGTGTGGGGCTTGGAAACCCGCTCTGCTCGTATGCTGCTGCTCTGCGAAGTTCTCAGCCCCTCCCGGCCAGCTGAGGGCCCGGAAGCTGCTGGTGGGGTCGTTGGCCTCCAGCTGCAGGGCCCCTTGGGAGCACTCAGGTCCTTACTTCAGTGTACAGAAGGGGAAACTGAGGCCCAGAGAGGCAAGTGGCAAGCCGGCATCCCCCCATTAGCGTTAGAGTTGGGAGTGGGATCCATGTTGGCTTTCGCCCTCCTGCAGCTGTGGAGGGAAGCTGAGAGAAACCGGGAGGCTGCCTGACTTCCTTCTACCTGAACTTGTGGATGATGTTGGATAAGGGACGCAGGTCCACAGCTTTCCAGTGGCAGGGGGCAGTGTGCATGTGTATTTGGTGTGAGCGAGTGAGTATGTGGGTGTTAGCATGTGCCAGTAAGAACATGTATGTGAGTGTGGAAATGAGTGAGGGTGTGAGCATGTGTGCGAACACACATAGGGTGTGTGTGCACTTGAGCATGTGAGCATATGTAAGTGTAAGTGTGTGTATGTATAGAGTCAGCCACAAGGGCTGTGTGAGTGTGTATAAGCATGCATGATGCATGTGTTCGTGCACAGAGTAGTATTCAATTGGCATAAGCACAGAGAATTTGTGCATCGGTTTCTGGATCCAGGTCTCACCAGAACAGTCCCTGAGGCCTCTGCAGTCAGGAAGACACCCAGGGCCTTGGGGGCTGAAGGTGGCATGGGAGGGGCTGGGAAGGGGAGCCCTGGGCCAGCTCTCATCCAAACCAGGGGCAGAACAGTGCAGCAGGGTGGTTGCCCTCTGTGTAGACACCCCTCCTGCAGCTAGAACTGGAGTCTGTTTTCCCAAACCTTTGAGCTGCCCTGGGGTATCCTTTGCCAACAGAACTTGGTAGAAGCGGCCATGTGACTGTTCTGACCTGAGGCCTTGGGTCTATCCACTTCCAGCTCCGTCTGAGATCTGCAGTTCCTCCCACATACTCTCTCCAGCCCCATGCAAGGGTGCTGTTCCCATGCCACCTTATATTTCCCTGCCAATGGGTGGGCATGGGGAGTGGATCCTATGATCCAGAGAGAAAAGGCAGCAGGAAGAGCTGGTGTGGTGTGGTGGGAAGAGCACATGGCTGTAGGTCAGGAGACTGGGAATCCTGTTTTGTGTCCACTGCTCTGGGACTGTAGCTCAGACAATGGTTTTCCTCTCTGAGACTTAGTTTCCTCCTCCATAAAATTGGCTGAAAATATCTACCTATATTATTGTTGGCAATTAGACACCTGTGCTCAGTGAAATATAGGTGCTGCATACATGACTGTTGCCCATCCCCTTCCCTCCCAGCCCTCTGGGTCTTGTATTAGAATGGTCTCTGGAACCACACTTTAGGGGGTATATCGTGGTCATAGGGCCCTTTTGGGGATCAGTGTCACAAATGTGTCCCTCGCCCAAAGGTCCTGGCTGTGGGAGGCTGCGGGCTACCGGGTGTGAGGCGGTAGGGTTTTCTGACCCTTCACTCATTTTGCATCCTCTCTCCCTTACTCCTGGTAGAAAACTGATGCTCGAGCATAATCACTTATTGAAGTCAAGCCAGGAGCAGTTGTGGAATTAGCAAGAGAAGAGTTTGTGGGTCCCTTGGAGAGGCGCCACTGGGAATAATTCTGGAAGTCTTTAAGGGGCCACCGCCCCCCCTTGGAGGGCACCAGACATATGGTTTCCAGCATCTGGACCTTCTGGACTGTTGTTGGGCTGGAGCCAGGGCCCTGGAGGAAAGCATGGGAACAGAAGAGAGAGGAGGGAGGGAGACAAGAGGGTGGGCCTTGTGGCTGACTCTATACCTACAGAGGCCCTGCTGGTCCCTGGGGCAGGGACGGCGCATGCTCTCCAGGGTTCCGTCAGGCAGCGTATGTGTCCACATGCCTTCCACTCATTGCTCGTGAATGCTGAGGCCTGTGCACTGCCGGCGGCAGCATGCACACTCTCTACACTCCTTGGGGGTGACCATGTCATGGTCAAAGAGTTTTGGGGGAGGGGCCAGACTCAGACCCCAAGAGTTTTATGACTGAGTCACCAATTTAGAACTGGTTTCTGAACAGTGTGCATGTGCCAGGAGCCATGAAGTAAAAATGCACTCTGCAGTTCACCATGTTAAAACGTGGCCAGAGCCCAAGGGGAATTATTTATGAATTAAAAAAAAGAAAGACATTATTAACAAACAAAAACGAAGCTTAGGCATAAAGAAGGGAGAAAATGGTTGTGCGCTGTGGCTCAGGACAGTGCTGCAGTTTCAGGGATATTTGAGGGGAAAGGAAAGATTCTGCTGTAATCTTCTGTGCCATTGAAACAGTCATTCCATGTCATCTACTTCTGGGCAATGCCACCTACACCCTCACAGGAATGTGGCTGGGGTGTTACCATCGGAGTGTTGGTGGGGTGGGTAGGGATGGAGGAGCTTGCAGGACTGTTGGCCAGTTTGGTGGTAGCGTTGACAGGGCCAGTGGTAGTACTGGCTGGGCAGGTGGTAGTGTTGTTGCCGGGGCCTGTGGTAGCATTGGCTGGGTTGGCATTGAATATGGTTGGAAATGCCAGCATGTTCTGAAAGACAAAGGATGTGAAATCATCATCTTCCTCTGTGGTAAATTACAAAAATGGCCACAGATTCTTCCCCTTCCTGCTCCTGTGCCTTTCAGTACACCCTCCCCCGCTGATGCTGGGCTTGGTTATGTAACTTCCTTGGCCAATGGAACAACAGTAAAAGTGTGATGCAAGCAGAGACCTAGAGAGTGTTGGTACATTGGGGCTTGCTCTCCCTTGTTGCTCTTTGAAACACTGAGGCTGCCTTAAAGAGAAGCCTGGGCCGGCCCACCAGATAATGAGAGACTAGCAGGCCAGCTGTCCCTGTTGAGCCAGCTTGCCAGCAGCCAGACATGTAAGTGAGGCCATCCGAGGTCATCCAGGCATTGACAAACTCACCAGCCGATTGCAGAGATGAGCTGCGCTGGTCCAGGCCAGAAGAACTGTCCAGCAGACCCAGAGAGTCATGAGCCACAGAAGTGGTTATTGTTTAGGTCATTAAGATTTGGATTGTTTGGTATGTAGCAAAGGTAATTGAAATGGAAGTTGGTAGCTAGAAGTGGAGTAACAAAAATCTAACACGTGTGCTCTCTTTGGGACTGGGTGGCAGATGGAGGCTGGGGAAGCAGTGAGGAAACCACCACGGCAGCCTGAGTGCGGCTGCCCATGCCCTGAAATGGCAGAGCACTGCCACATTTTGGAAGACAGAAAACATATCTAATAACTTCTGGATGTGGCTAAGGAGATCACCAGGCAGAATGCTGGGAATGCCGGTTGGCTGCACCTCACTGCCTATAATAAAGTTCTGTAAGAAAGATCAGGTACAGAATGATTTAGTTTGCAAGTAATAAAATTAGAAGGAATATTGAGGGTCCAGGACTTGATGAGTTGGAAAATAAAATTACCTCTTATTTCTAGGGTCCCCAACAGACAGATGATATTCCAAGTAAAACTAGACCGGAGGACAAAGATCAAATCAAGGATGTGTCCATATAACCCTTTGTTAACACCTTTGAAAGACTTAAGGCAGTGGCTAGTCAACCCTTTCAGCTAGACAGGAAGGCTTCTAAGGATCTTAGGAATCAGGTGCAGTGATACCACGGAGCTCTCTCTCTCCTGTTCTTCCTTGTCTAGTGGGAGGGTGTCCTGCAGTTGTCCTGTTCTTGCCTCACTAAAGAATGTTAAGAATGGATGGACGGGGGCCAGAACTTGTTTTTAGGTCATCGTTCTCTGGATCAGGAAGAGCCACAGCCCCAAATCCTCAGTCACATCTAGACCTGATTTGGATCCTGGGACTTCAAGCTTGATGCCTTAATTAGATGGGACTTCTGGGCATCCTGGGATGGGGTGAGCATATTTTCATGTCATGTCAGGTAAGTGTAATTTGTGGTCAGAGGGGAAGACCGTTGTAGACCACCGAACTGGCTACAAGTGCTTCCTATCATCATATTCATGCCTCTCTGCTACGCGACATTGTAGCTCCTCTCACTGAGAGGTAGAGCCATTTCTCCACCCACTGAATCTGGGGGTGGTCATGTGATTTAGCTTGGCCAATGGGACATTTGGGAATGGAACACAAATAGGGACTTACAGCGCTTGCTTGTGGGGGCTGGCCCCGCCTCACTGCTCTTGGAACCCAGTTACTCTCTGAAGAAGCCTGGGCTAGCCTGCTGGAGGAGGATATGCCACGCGGAGCAGAGCTGCACCGTCCCTCCGAGGCCTCTGTGGAGCAGCCGTCCCCGGGCCAACCTGGTAGCTACTGCAGATGTCTGAGTGAGTTCACCTGAGACCAGCAGAAGAGCTACCCTCTGATCACAGCCCAAACTGATGACACTCAGAATCATGAGCTAAAGAAATGGCTGCTGTATTACTTAAGTTTTGGGGTAGCTTGTTATGCAAAAAAACATAACGGATAGCCCCTCTCTGCAGAGGACTGTTTGTGTTCCTCCCAAATTCACATGATGAAAAATCCTAACCCCCAATGCGATGGTATGAGGAAGTAGGACCTTTAGGAAGTAATCCGAGGGTGGAGCTCTCATGAGTGGGATTCAGGTCCTTATAAAGCCACCCCTGAGAGCTCTCTTGTTCTCTTCCTGCCATGTGAAGCTTTAACAAGAAGTCAGCAGGCTGCAACCCGGGAGAGGGTTCTCACCAGAAACCCAACCACGCTGGCACCCCGATCTTAGGTCATTAAATTTTGGATTGTTTGGTATGTAGCAAACAGTGGGGCAAATACCCCTATGGTGTATTTCTTATAGTGGCCTGAACAGACTATGACATTCTCTTATCTCTGGTCACCTTTGTTATCCCCAGAACATGCACTGGTTCCTAGAATAGAGTCCAATACTCACCTCAGACTGGTTCCAGCAGGCAGCCTGGCATCCAAAATGTGAGGCCGTGCACGTGAGGCAGAACTCCAGGAGGGCAAAGGGGAGGAGACCACCAGAAATCGCCTTCACATAAATCTAGAGGCAGAAAGGAATAGATTTCTAGCCATTTGGGTAAGAGTGTAGGTAACTGTCCATGCCTGCAGGGCTCATCACGGGCCTCATGTGGAAGACCCCAGACTCTCCTGTAGCCTTGTGCACATTGGAGCCAATGCTGTTTGTGCCCCCCTCACACGCCCCTGCATGCACTTTGGCCTGACTTCCAGCTGCCAACACCTGCGTTTGCTTTGGCCTTCGAGTCTTCTCTGGCCCTTGGAGTCCACTGTGGTGTTTGCACAACAGGCCTGAAATTCTGGGGAAATTCCTCTATCAGTGACCGTTGGCAGGAGATGGGTAACTACCCCGGCTCCCTCACCCTTAGGCTGGGAGGGGGTGCCTGGGGCATGCGCTCTGCACCGTCTTTCCCAGTTGAGCTCCAGCTGCCCTCAGTGTTGGAGAAGGTCTAGAGGAAAGGACCGCCAGTTGACCTGTGGGCTGAACTGGGCAATGGGAGGCTCCTCACCCCTCCCAGCCTTAGAATGCCCTCTCACAGTGGGAGGCGTTTTCAAAAACGCAGCCTTCAGAGAGTAATGTGTCGCTGAGACCATCTGGACTACTATGTGCCTGAACCCCATTCAGACCTCCATATAAACTTGTAAGCGCAGGGATCCACTCTTCCTGCAGCCACCCTGAGACAAGCCTCGCGGGTACGTTTGCTTGCTTATTCAACCTGCCACGGACCCACCTATAGCGATTGCCTCTTCCATTTCTCTTTGCCCTCCACATCCAGGGGCAAGTTCACAGACCAACACTCCGAGGTAAATGGCTTAACAACACACCTTTGTTGGCTTCCTTCTCTTTCCTGTCTCATTTCCCCATCACCCTAGAGGTGTTTCCTTCCCCTTTCAAATAAACTACTTGTCTCACAATCAGCTCTGGGAAGCACCCAAATGGAGCACCCTGGTGGGGTAAATGTGTTGGGGGAGGGGCTGGGGTTCGTCCCTGGGGGTCGGGGCATGGGCACCAGCAAGGTCAGGATCATCAGCTCTGCCGGCTCCTGCGTCGTTTTCCTGCTTCCTGTCACCCTGCCTGGACGCTGCCCTTGGAAGGCTGGGAGGGGCCTTCAGAGCTGCAGAGGCTTCCGTTAAGACAATCCCGGCCCTGGCTGAGCCCCTGGCCAAGGCAGGACTGAAGGGGCCCCCCGGAGCTCCACCCACGGCCGGGAGGGCAGGTCCACAGAGCTCGGCGTCGCATCCTCACCCCCGCACGCTCTTCTCTCTGCAGCTGAGTGTGGGTCTCCCAGGGTTTGGGCCTGCGCCTGTTGGATTCCAAAGCCCTGCACTACACTACCCTCCTCTGCCCGTGATTGGCAGAGGCCCCACAGACGCCTGCAGATACTGTGACTCTTGACTTTCCACAACCATGACACCCCCAGGGGGCATGTCCTAGTTGCACGTGCTGGACCCTGGAGGCCAGCACCCTGCCTGGGCTTCTGGCCGGCTGCCACACCCTCCAGATACCAAGTTACATCAGCTGGGTCCACAGGGTCTTCTCCCCTTGGAGATCGCCTCGCCCCATAGACAGGTCAGGCTTTAAACCCCGTGCCCTGCCGGCTCTCTCTGGCTTGCTCGGTTAGTATGGAGGGAGGACCAGGTTGCTGTAACAGTGGGGCAAGTTAATCTTGATCCTGCTCTTCAGGCCTGCTCGAGTGCCACATGAACGCCAGCGACGTCCCCCCCTGGTCCCCGGGCCCCGACTCTCCCCGTGCTGCTGGCTGACTCCCGGCTGCCTCGCTTGGCCAGAGCACTCCCTTTGGCTCCAGAGACGCCTTTGCTCGTGCGCGTGCAGACTGGAAGCCCTGGGGACTCGATGCCCCTCAGGGGCAGTTCTCAGCTGATGCTGGTAGGGAGTTGGTGGGCAGGTGCCCTGGCTCGCTTGCCCCAGGATGAGGTATAACTCTGAGGTGCATGGTCTGCACTGCCCACCAGAGCCCTGGCAGGATTAAGCTCCAGGGGTGACTTGCTTCAGGGCACCCTTTATGTGTGGCTTCCTCTCCTTGCTTTTCTGACCTCCCTTCCCTACTGGTGTTTCCTGGGGTAATTGGTGCAGTCGACGACTTGCACCGAGTCCTTGTCCCAGCATCTGTATGTGGGGGGCCCCCAACTAAGACAAGACCTAGTGTCAGCACCTCCTGTTCCTGCGACAGGCTGTCCCTCAACAGATGCCTGGGGGCAGGTGATCTTGTGAATCTGAGTGTGGCAGCTGCCCTGGCAGGAACAGGAAGGTGTGAGGAGGGGCCCACTGGCTTCAGCTCTGAGTCTCAGGTCCTCATCTGTACAGTGGGGGTCCATCACGCCTGCCTCAGAGGTCATAGCGTTTTGGTGAGGGGCTAAGTAATTTTTTGGACCCAGTGTTGTCGTACTAGGATGGAATTCTGCCACGACACACCTTCCTGCACTGGAGCAACCTTGTCAGCAAGTCCTCCCAGCCTTTTGGAAGCATGGGGCCCAGTGCTCACCGTCAGGGGCAAGATCAAATCTGCGATGAGAATGAAGACTCCGATCAGGGCGAGGATGGAGCTGACGATGTTCATGCCGATGCTGGCATTCACCTGGAGGAGGCAGGGGGTGGAGAGAGCTGAGTCTGAAGCTGGGGTTATGGAAACTCCTGGGAGAAGAAGAAAAGAGAGCCCAGGGCAGCAAGGAGATGGTTCAGCAGAGTGGCAGGCCGGCTTAGCCCATGTGCAAGGAGGTAAGAAATTCTTTACTCAATGTGCAAAGTCCATGTAGGGCAGGGACCGTGTTTGGGGAAATACCTCCATAAGCGGCTGAGAAGCAGGAAATGAGATTGGGAAGTTGGGCTGGAGGGAGACAAGAAAAGGATGCTGAACTGCTCTGCAGAAGAAATGAGCAGGGATTTGGGGGCACAGGAGCAGGGGTTCCAGGCTTGCTTTGAGAGAAGGCAGCAGGGAAGTTCTCCTGCCGGTGGGAGGCTGGAGTCTGGGTGGGCAGGATTGGCTAGGGAAGGGTTTTGGACCTAGGAAGTCTAATTTAAATTTTAAAGGATCTGCTCTCAGTGTTGAGATTCGGAAGCCCTCCAACTAGTCACTGTCCATGTCCTACTCAGACTGCCTCCCCTGAGGGTAGTTATGAGATGGAGCGGCAGAGGGAATATAGAGGGGACTGTGTTCCACCTTTGGGAAGAGGCCAGGGCAGCTGTCAGGCAGAGCAGAGACTGTGGGAGAGACTCCGACGGAGGTCAGACATCAGAAGCAGAGGGGACGAGGAGCCCTCCAGGATTGGCAGACATCTTAGAAAGGGCGTCAGACTTCTCAGAGGATGTGGGAGAGAGCTTGATCTACTTTTGTTAGGCTATTAAGGGGCACTGTAAGCTCAGCTGATGTTGGGGTTCTCAGGGGGGTTCTGGTCCTGTTGAAGGGGGTGGAGGAAGGCAGACTGTGGGGCAGCAGAAATTTGCCTTGCAGACTGGGGATTGGTAATTGGAAGCCGTCTGTTAGATACCCAGCCCCAAGCCAACCAGAGGCTTTGCTATTAAAGAGGTGGGAGAAGTTATACAGAGAATGTGGAGGCAGGGAAGGGGGACTTGGAGCCAGGGATGAGAGGGGCCTCTGTGAACTCTAAATTTCTCCCAAAGAAGCTGTGGGGCTGTGATAAAATTCAAAACATGCAAAGATACATTGCTGGTTGCTGAGACAGAAGATGACACTCCAAAGGTAAAAGGGAATTCTGGGCCCTGTGTCCTGGGGTTTGGACTCTAAATTATTCAAGTCAAACATTCCCCTCACTTTTCCAGGTCCAGCGCAAGAGGTGGCTGAAATGTATACGTTTCCACTGAGCCTCAACCTGGCTTTCTGCTTATTAAGAGCTCTCCAGGTCATTGCACTGCAAAGGCTTGTGAGTTTCCCAAACCACCAAGTCTTTGAGTAGTTAAATGCCAAGAGTGAAAGCACCGCTCTGGAATCAGGGAGCTCTGGCTTCAGATCCTGACTCTGCTCTGTTCCCACTGTGTGATCTTAGTCAAGTCACCTGAACTCTCTGTGCCTCAGTTTCCTTCTCTATAAAATGGGGATACTAGAACTTTGCAGATTTGAGGGATTGAATGGAACAAACTCTGTAAGCACTGACCCAGGGCCAAGGCCAGGCCACTCTGCTGCTGTGAGGCCTTTTCCTGTGTTTGCTATAGAGTCAAATTCTAATGTTCGGGGATGGTCAGAGATGGCATCATAACTCACCATACAAGGGCTGGGGTTCTTTTCAGCACACACCGAGAGGGCTCCAGATGCAATAAACTACACAGACAAAAAAGAGAATGAGCAATTGTCCAGTGCGTTGAAAAAGCACCATCATTCAGAGATACAGTGCTCAGTCTTTATGTTCGAGACACTTAGTTTCTCACGATGTGCAAATCAGTTTACCTTCTGTCAACACTTTCATAATTTCAATGGCAAGACTCCAAGTATACAGAATATCATGACACTCAAACTTCTGCATGTCTAGTCTAAAACCTTCCTTTCCCCTAAAACGAATTTTGTCTAGAAGTCTCATTATTTTCTGTGACTAGTTCTTCTTGGGTCTCTTGCCTGAGCACGGTCATTGCCCAAACTAATTGTTTGCCTATCTGACCTCATGCTGCCCCATCCTTAGCTGTGGTCTTGGAAAACCAGGGGTCAGAGTAGCAGGGTGAGCAGAGCCTTGGGGCTGGGAGACAGGAGACCTAGGTTTCTGCTCCACTTCTGCCCTAAACTCACCTTGCTGTGATCCTAGCCATGTCACTGCCCCAGCCTGAGGGTCCTGAGTAGCCCTCAATACTGTGAGGCAAGTAGTGGATATATGAACACAGAGGCACTGAGAATTTGGTTTAGTTATAAGAGCCTTTAACTGATGGGGGGTAGGCTCAAGACTATTTCTAACACTTCCTAGTTAGGAGGATGTGGTCATCTCACCTAACCTCTCCAAGCCTCAGTCTTCTCATCTGGCAAATGGGCATGAGATAAAATCCCTGCTCTCTACCTACATGGGTCATGCAGTTCTAATGGGAGAATATAGGTGGAATTATAAGGAATGCAGGGGCCTTGGTAGCACTTTTGAAGCTGCTCCCCAAAGGAACTCATTTTCTCTGCTATTGGGGAGGCCAGAAGGCAGTAAGGTTGGACTATAAAGGGAAGATTGGGCTTTCAGAGAGTTTGAGGAGCATGACAGCTGCTCACCCTCCCTAAAGGTTATAATACCACCTACTGAAAGCAACTCTCAGCCTTCCAGCTGTGACCACATTCTCCTCACATGGGACTTATTTATGTTCAAGGCGTTGCCCCAAAGGGCAGGTGTTCCTGTCACCACTGTGCAGAGAAAACAAGCCTGGAACAAGGTCATCTGGGTGATAAGCTAGCCTGAACTCCCACCAGCCTAATGATACATTTTAAAGGCAAGTTTGTAGTTAGAGAAAAGCAGATTTTATTGACTTAACCTGTATTTTTCTTACTGTGACTATTGTAACAATCAATGCAGGATTGACAAATGAATTTCAAAAATTTCAAAAAGTTTTGAAAAAAATCCAGTGCATGAAGGAAATTATTTGACATATATGATGATCTCATGACAGTGCTGGAGTTACAGAACATCAAAGGACCTCAACTCAGAAAGAATAAACACTGGGATGGATTTGGAGTCACCCCACCCAGGCACAGATCCCCGGCTTTCTAGCCAGATGATCCTTGAGCTGCTGTTTAAGCTGCTTCAACTTCCTCATCTGCAAAATGACCACAGAACTAGTTCCTACCTCATATTACTTTTCATTAGGATCATTGAGATGCTGTCTGAGAAATACTTGTAAATACTAAACTGATCTAAGAGCATTTATTGTGACTGATGCTTGTAAATTTTCGAGAGGACATTTGAACTGGATGATCTGATATCCTAAAATTGTAACCTAGTCTCAGAGGGTTTGTTTGTTTTAGGGACTAATGTCTAAAATTTAGCTGAAATCTAAGAATGCAGGAAGGAGGTATTAGCCACTATGATAAGACAAGAAAAGTAAATACAAAATAAGGGATTGAAAAGGAAGAAACAATAGGATCATTATTAGTAGATGATATGATAGTCCACCCAGAAATCCCAAAAGATCCTACATGCAAATCATAGAACTAATAAGAAAGTTTTAGTAACTTAACTAGATATAAGGTCAACATGCAAAAGTCAGTTGCATGTCCATATACCAGGAATAAACAGTTTGAAAATGTAAGTTTAAAATTTATTTATCAAAGGAAAATGAAATTTATATTTAAGCAAGGAAAGTGTAAAAATATTTAGGAAAAAATAGCTAAGAAAAGATATATGTTTCCATGGAGAAGCTGATTGAACCTTATTGAAAGGCATTAAAGTAGCCTTAGTAAATGGAGCAATAAGCCATATTCATATATCAGAAGGCTCAATATCATAAAGATGCAAATTCTTCCTAAATTGATCTGTAAATTCAGAATCAGTTAAAATCTCAAGAGAATTTTTCATGGAATATGCAGTTTAGATGGGTGATCAAAAGCTAAGATTAAGACATTTCTGAAAAGAAGGAATTCAGGGAAATTCTAGATATCAAGATTTACTCTAAAGCCATAGTAAATGATTAAATACAGTGTAATATATAGGTGAAGGGCAGGCAAGGAGACACATGGAACAAATGAGAGATCCCAGAAACAGACCCACACACATACAGACAGATCACAGACAGTTGGCTTTACAGGTAAGTGGAGAAAGGAGAGCTTGACCAGTAAATGATGCTGGAACAATTATCCACAGAGAGAGAAGACAATACAATCGGACTTTTCACTCTATAACATTAATCTGAATCAATCTCCTGTAGGATTAAGGATTTACATGTAAAAGACAAACTTTTAAAATTTTAGAAGAAAATATAAAAGAATCTCCTTATAGCCTTGGAGAGGAAAAGATTTCTTCAGCAAGATATAAAAAGCATGCACAATAAAAGTTTTCACAAGTTAGACCACATTAAAATTAAAATCTTTGGTTCATCCAAAGGCACCATAAAGAAAGTAAAAGGAGAAGCCAGGAAATTAGAAGCTATTTGCAACACATAACTAACAAACGGGAAACATGCAGGATATGGAGAATCCAAAAGAGTCAAAAAGAGAAAGACAAGCCACCCAGTAGAAAGCAGGCCTAAGAGGTTGGACGATGAAGAAAAGTAAGGGAATGATAAATGTAGCGTTAAGATGAGTGGTTTCCTCTGGGGGTAGGAAGAGAGATACCCTTGGGATTTTAAAAACAGGGGTTTTAAAATAGTTGGTGGTGCTCTCTCTTTTAAGCCAGGGGGTGGGCACATAAGCCAGTCATTATTTAGATTTTTAGAATTTTTAATTGTCATAACATACACAAACTTTGCCATCACAATCACCTTTGAGTGTACATTTCACAGTCACCAAGCACACTCACACTGTTGTGCAGTTGCCACCACCATCCACCGCCAGACCTCCTCGCAGTGGCGCTCCGTATCCACTGGACACTGACGCCCTGCTCCTCCCTCCCCCCAGTCCCAGGCTACCACCATTCCACCCTCCATGCCTATGAATTTCTGTCTTTGTCTTTGACCACTCTACGAACTACGTGTATCATTATATACCAGAGTAGTCCAATTAAACTCTACACTGTTAGATGCGCTCAGTGGTGTGCTGCTAAATGTCTGACATCTGCCTTGTAGGGGGCAGTGATACAGGGGGAGGCCCTGATTTGGAGAAGCTCTTGACTCCTGCAGTGAACATACACCTGTCACAGCCTGTCTCCCTTCACCCAATGGTTTGACAACCAGTTTACGTAATTCCTGAAAATGTTACAGCTGGTTCTCGGGACTGGTAGGTAGATGTGGCTCTAGCACGTAATTTTATGTACTCTGATTTGCATATGAGGCATTTCATAAAAGGAGAACCCAGAGGGAATGGAGGAGTTAAAGCCCATGTCCTGTTTGTCTGGAGACAAAAGTCTCTGACAGGCAGGAGAGGGCGTTGCAGGGGTGGGGGGTGTCTTTCAGCCTTTGTGCACCTGTGGTTAGCTCCTTCCTGCCCTGCCCCATCCCTGTCTGGTGACCCAGGAAGGAGGCCACGTGGCCTTGTACTCACGGATACTCCTCCCCAGAGCGGGTACCCTGATATCCCGGTGGTGGACAAGCTGTGATACAGCAAAGGATTGATTGCAGAGAAGATATGTGTCAGGCCGATGAGGATCTGGATGGCCTGCCGGGGAGGACAGGTCACTGTAAGTGTGCAGAGCTGGGGCCGAGGGCCGTCTGCTGCCCTCTGCAGCCCTGGCGGGGCCCCAGAATCCATGACATATGACTGGTGTTGGGGCCCACCTGCAGGTCAAAATCTCTAGGGGTGGGGTCTGGGCCTAGGCATTTTTTAAAGCTCCACATGTGACACTAGTGTGCACTCGGGGTTGACAACCACTGGCATACAAGAACGGAGAGACTAAAGGGGGAAACGTCTTGCCTTCAGCATCTGTCCCCCCAGGGCATGCAAGGGGCAGCCTGGGGTTTGCTGAAAACTGGCTGGGCTTGGATCTGGCACTGGCGCTGGCCAGTTGTGCGGCCTCAGACCAGCACACTCTGAGTCTGTTTCCTTATTTGTAAAACAAGGATAATCGTATCTGGCTTGCAGGGTTGCTGTAGAGAAGTGCCCACTGAACATGGAGACCAGTTCCTCGTGCGTGGCAGGTGTTTCAAAGCCCTCTGCCCACCGGTTCCTCTGCCCAACCCCCATGTTCTCTTTTCAGCCTTCCCTTGATGTGCCCCAAACTCCCCTTTGCAGTGACAGTCTGGGAGACCCTCAGGGCCCACAAGGCCTGCGGTCTTCCTCCTCCCTCTGCTTTTCTTCGACTTCTGTCTGTGAAATTTACTGGCTTTACCCTAATCCTACTGAAATCCTAGGCTTCCCTCAAGGACCAACTAAATCCTTTTCTGATGCCCCATTCAGGACAAATGCCTTCCTATTTGGTGGCCATGCAGCCTTTGCTACCCCTGAGGACTTGGGGGTGGCATTTGATGTCTCTGGGCCTCAGTTTCCTTAGGGGTCACGGGACCAGGGCAGAGCAGAAGCTTGCAGCTCTCCTGCCCCATGAACCTATGACATGGTGACAGATCTGGATGGCATGTGACATCCCTTCATGAGGGGATGGGCTTGACTTTGTCTTTGTGCTCACTTTATCTTATCTTATGTGGGTATAGTTTCCTTCCAAAATGAAGTTTTAATTGACTAAAGATTGTCCATGTTTTTGGCTTTTCACTGTGTTTGACCAGGTTTGCCAGGTATTTGCTCTGACTTAAAATGATTGTTTTGAGAAATTCTCAAATCCTCCCAAAGTATCTTAAGAGAATTGGGAGGCAAAGTTAACAAGCATTTGCCCAGAATTTGGGAATAAAAGAAAAGTAATCATAACATAAATTTACTATATGCAATATCATATAATATCTTTACCTATTGAAGGCTTTCCACACATATTTATAATCTCATTTGATGCTTGGGAGCAGGATTCCTATTCCTGGTTCTGTTTTATAGAATTTAGGCCAAGATTTGGTTTTGATACGTTCAGGATGCAAACAATGGCTTGTTCTTGGTACAATCTATGTGTTTGTTCCTGAAGAATCAAAGAGGAAGGATGGGTCGGGGTGTTCATGAGCCTGCCCCCCTTCTGAACCCGTCCCCGCCCTCCTGCCCCCAGTAGGTGGTGTGTCCTGTCAAAGAAGCTGGACAGTGTGCACTCTTTGGGCACACATGACAATTTGAGCCTGTGTCTTATGGCAACGGCCAGAAGGTATTATTATGACAACCAGTAAGAAACAAAGACCCTCCTTGGTCTTCAAGGATGGTGTCTTGTCCATCTCTGAATCCCCAGCTCCCTGTAGAGTGCTGCCATGTTGAATGAGTGAATGTATCTGTTACCTGCCAGGCCCCGTGCTAACAGCTGGCCGGGCATCCAGTGGGGTGCAGGACAGATCTGGCTTCTGCCTCAAAAACAGAATTGAACTGAGGCTTGCAAGGTACCCAGTGAAACCAGGGGAAGCAGGAAAGTGTCAGGAATCCCCTTGGTTGAAGAGGAAATCAGAGAGGAATTTAAGATTGCAGCTCCTGAAACTTCTCCTTCTAAAGATGAGGGAATGGAGGCCCGGGGAGGGGAAAGGGTGTGTCTGAGGTCACCAGCAAATCCAGTTGACCCTGAAAGCTGGTGGCCTTACTTGGGGCCAACGGTCATTTCAGTGAAACTTTTGCTGACTCTTGACCCTGATAGCTAGACAGGGAAGGTCTTATCAGTTTTACAGCCTCCCCAGAGACTGTAGATCTGACTGGGGAGTGGGAAGAAGGCCAGGGAAGGTCGTCCTGGTCCAGCCTCCAGAAACTGTCACCTACCCTTTTGTCCTTTGCCCTCTAAATCCATTCCCTTCCTCATCCAAGTGCACTAGAGGTGTGCTTAGGAAGTGACTCAAAAAAAATCACACTCACCCCTAATGTTCTGACTTCCTCATTTATGAATTTCTTGGGATCAAATGTAGAAAAGGATCCAAACGACATGTTCCATTGAGGCTGGTTTGAGGTTTGCATCTGCACAGGGATGAATTGTTGGGGATTCTGAGGGTCCCCAGGCAAGGTCTGGAGATCCGCAGTTCCAAGGGGGTACTGGATCACGCCGTGTGGGGGCTGCCAATGGGCCACTCCCGCCGGATTCTGGAGCACAACGGGCTGACTCTGTACATCTCTCAGTTCCGCTGGATTCTGGATCATCATGAGTGGGGTCTGTAAGTTCCCTCTTCCTGTATCACATATGGTCACTCCTGAGGTTGAGTAAGTGGACACACCCAAAGGCTGCCCACGGCTTCCAGGAGCCGCAGAGTTCCAGGGCTGAGCGACATGGACGTTACCTGGGGCAATAACACCGGGCATGCTGTTGGCTCTGATCTCTGGCTTGGGCTTGTTTTCACTGCTGCAAAACATATAAGAAGGTGCATTTTTCTTCCTTTGATAAAATGATTAATGCATCTTACCCTTCCATCTTGCCTGTTAGCTTTAGTTTCATCTTCATTAAAACAAAAATAATCTGGCACAATATTATACAAAATAAGGTTCTTGCCTTCTTTCTAGTCCATGCTCTTGGGACCTGCTGTGTTCTATTTCAGGGGTTGAATTTACCAGACTAGGTTTCTCGAGGCTACTTAACTCTTTGTAGACCTTTTATTTACAGTTTGCGCAGTGGCTTTGTCTGGAGCCCTGCAGCTGGTATTTCCATTTGCCTGCCCTGAGTTATCTGAGCGATCAGGTGCCACTTCTCCGCCCTGTCTCCTCTCCATCCTGCTGATTGGCCTGGGGATGGACAACTGATCCCACCTGGGCCCATAGCTCTTCTCGCCTGGGAATTTGGAACTGGACTCAAGGACCACTGTGGGACAGAGGCTGTGCAGAGCTGGAGGGGTCCCATTTATGTCACGTGTAGGAGGAGTAGAGGGAGACAACAGTGGAAAGAACGAGAGTGATATGGTGAGTGGGAGGGAGAGAAAAAGAAGAGGAGAAAGAGAGAGCATGAGAGACAGAGACAGAGAGAGACAGAGAGGGACTGCCCTGGATCCTGATGCCCTTTGATCCTTGGTTCCAGGTTCTCACTAACCCCAGCTGTGCTTTCTGCCTTTTGAAGTTTATAACTAGTTAACTAGTTTGTGGATTTAATTTAATTCAGTGAATTTGTGTCTGACTTGTCAACATTAATTGGTTTTGGAGAGAAAGCACAGACTCTCTCCTGGGCTACTTGCCATCTGAGGAGGGACCATGGACCGAATGGGCTGGGAATGATCATCCTTTTACGTCTCTTCATGAGTCTTGTCTATGTTGGTGTTGGGGTTAGGACCATGGAGAAATTTCTCTGATTTCCACTTATCCATGTTTAAACCATTATGCTTCAGGGTACTAGAGATTAGATAGCAGCCAAATCCTTAATAGCATGTAGTTTCTACTGAATCCTCCAAGTGATAAAGGAATCACTTGGAGTGAGACTTGGGATATGATTCTGATTTGACCTCTGATAAGCTGAGAGACTGGAGAATTTCTTAATTTTTCTATGCTGATAAGCAAGCATGCAATGGGAGGAGGCAGGTGTGTATCTTCCTCAGAACGTTGAAGACATTGGCAGGTAAAGACATCCCATTTAGATGAGAGAAAGGTCACCAGTACCATTACTTGGTGTTAATTGTAGCTGTTGATCTTGTCTCTCCACCGATGTTGTACCCTCCCTGCTAGCAGCAAAACAACTTCTATGGCTCCTGGATTCCAGAAATAAGCTGTCAGGAGACTTTTATCATCTCCTAATCAGAGTTATAAAATGTATCCTGTCACAGTGCTCTATCACCTCAAGAGCTCCAGAGTGAGAAAAAGACTGTCAATGATCAACTTGGGTTCAGTGCTGGCTGATTGGGTTGTCAGTAGTTACTACCTATCAGCTGAAAAATAAACCCAAAGGCAGGAGGGCATCACGAGCTCAGACAGCTGTGGATCTATTTCTCATTTCTTAATTTTCTAGTCATGTGACCTTGAACAAGTTGCAGAAACTGCCTAGGCCTCAGTCTCCTTGTCTATGAAAGGTAGATAATAGCAATGCCTCCTCGGCCCCGAAGGGTGTTATTAAGTGAGAAAGCTTCCAGCAGAGCCTGGCACAGAGGAAATACTAATTAACATTTCTTTGTTGAGGGTAAAGACCATCTGAAGAGAAGGGCTATGTTTTGAACATATTTTCTAAGTGACTTCAAACTATTTTGTTCCCAGAGCTTAACAACAGTGGATCTCAAAGCGTGGTCTCCAGACCAGCAGTGTCAGTCTCACTGGGGAACCTCTTAGAAATACCAGTTCTCCATCCCCTCCACAGACCTACTGAATCAGAAACCCTGGGGTGGGGACCAGCCATCTGTATTTCATATGCTGTCTGTGTTTTGCTGGATCTGACACTGGCAGTTTGAGAACCAAGGCTGTACATCAGTGTCCTACACTCTCTTCTTGGTGACTTACTTCCCTTCCCTTGGCTCTTATAAATATTGGTTTATAGAATTTTGTGACATTTCTAGATTTTTCCTTATTTTTAAATCCAGCTGGTTTCTAAGGTGCCTTTCAACTGTTCTCTTCCATAAGGCCAACTGCATTGGTCTGTTACCTGACAACTCAGCACCCATGGGTGTTCATGCCTCACAGCCCTGTACCCATCAGGCAGTTCCTGCAGGGATATATTACCACTGTGACCATTTTGCTGATGAAGTAACTAAGGTGAATAGAGGCTGAGTAACTTGATCACAGTCACAAGGTTAGGAAATGCTTAAGCTGAGATTTGAACCCCAGCCTGTCTGCCTTCCATTTTCATAGTAAATGCTGTACTAAATGTTATTCTGTGCTTCATGAGATGAGAAAATGGGTGATTTCTATGTCCCTTCTTCAGAACAGCCTTCCTTCTTATATGTGTGCAAAGCCATATAACCACAGACCCAGCAATTGGCACAGGCAGCCGAGTCCTGTGACGGGCACTCCTGCGACCCCTCGAGTTCCATCTGCTGTCAGGTACAAAGAGAGGTGGTTCTGTCCAGAGAGGTTGTATCAATTCTCGATCAAAGTCCTAAATAAACCTGATCACAGTGTATTTGCAGTTGTACTTGAGGAGGGCGTGAGCCAGATGCCCTGTAGGGTGCCTAGCCTTCTCTCTTAAGACTGCTCATTTTAAGAACTAGGTTCTGGAGCCTGTTCTGACTCTTCAGTTACTTCCCAGCTGGCCAAACTCAACTTCAGGGCAGGTCACTGCAAGCTCTGTCTTGATGGAATGCACTAGTTTATCTGAAGTGCTTTTATAAAAAGGTAATATGTGGACCCCTGACTTGTTGCAGTTACCCAGAAACAATTCTTAGCGCCTGTCTAGGCTCCATGTCTCCCTTGATATGACCCAGTCTCTGTCAGTCATGCAGAATAATTCATAGAAGTCTTACCTTGTGGTCTTGGTGAGCCTTGCGAATGAATGTTCCTTCTTCACGTCCCGTGGGTCTCTGAAATCTGGTCCAGGAATTCCTGATGAAGGAAAACAATTGGTTTCTCTTTGAAGCTCCAAAGTCCTTTTTGCAGTTTCATTTAGAGTCAAACAATAAGCTCATTCTATGGCTTCCAAGTTGGGTTTATTGGCCCTTCAGAGTGTTGATGGCCTTGGTTGGAGTGGTAGTCCATGGGAACTCCTTCCAGCGTCTTCCTTTGAACAACTGAGAGGTCCAGAAGTGGCCACTAAGGCTTTATAAGCTAATAGATTATACTTTGCAAGCAATTAGCAAATCTTTATTGAGTGCCAGGTGGTATGCTAGATGCTGGGATACAAAGGTCACTATAAGTTTACAATAAATTGGAAAGACAGAATATAACCATTATTGGATAATCATATTACAAGTTGTGGCTAGAGACAAATATCACCAAACTATCAGTGATAAAGTTGGGAGACACGTCCAAGAATTGGACTGCTCCCTGGAGTTTTGTGAGTGGCTAGTGAACTGGATATTCAACTCACAGTAGACACTGAAAGGTGGGTCAGATTAAAGCTGTGCAAAAGACACAGCATATTCCAGAAGAATGTGATCCAGAGGCATGCTTGCATGTTGAAGGATAGCAGGATATGCCACTCCAAAATATGCCTCTTTGGCATAGTAATTATATTGAGCTGATCATTCTGAAAAACAGACACAGGAAAATCATTGAAAACAGGATAGAAGTTACCCTTTTGCAAGGGAAATTTACAAGGGAAGTCTCCATTTGTCAGGATGTCTCCTCTGTACCAGAAAGGCAAGGATGATTAAATCACAAGAAAGTCTTATCAGTGAAGAGAACATCTAATTTATTCTTTAAGACCCATGTCAAAAAGAAAACCACAGGCCCCAAATGGAGTCTTAATACCAGACCTAACTGCAGTTTCAACCTCTCCCAGAAATGTAGTCTTAACTGGTCCACCAGGAATTTTCTGGTCAAAACCAGTGAGGTAATCTGTCACATGGGCCCTCTCCTTCCAAAAGAAGATGAGCCCCTGCTTTTCCCCCTAAGGGAAGGTGACCTTGCCTGAAACAATCCCTTCTTTTCTTTTGCTACTAACTTCTGGCCCCACCCTCCTGCCTAGAAAAACCTTCCATTCTGTACAGTTCCTTGGAGCTCCCCTGACCTTGCTGGATGGGATGCTGCCTGATTCATGAATCACTTAATAAAGCCAATCAGATCCTCAAATTTTCTCACTTGAATTTTTGTTCTTTAACACCTATCCTGTAACCTTTCCCTCCACGAAGACTTCCTTGAACTCTCCAGTCAGAATAAATCTCTTTGAGACCCAAATGTCTCAAATGTCAACTGCCAGTTATTAGGGTCTTAAGAGATCACCTTTTCCTTTAGTTTCAATGGACTGGCTAAAGCCCCCATCCTGCATGTGGTGGCCATGCTCCCAATAACCTGGAGGATTTTTGGCTGTGGATCATGCCTTTCTTCATTGCCTCTTGCCCCTCTTTCCCTGCTTTCTGTGCATTCCTGATCTTGCTCATACTTTCCTCTTCCAGCTGTTACTCCATGGGCTATGTCATGGATCATGGCTCTTTGCTTTGGGTGAACTGCGTCCCCTCCTTGCCCCACCCCCTGGAAAAGATATGTTGGCACTCCAGTACATCAGAATGTGACCTCATTTAGAGATAGGGTCATTATAGAGGTAATTAAGTTAAAATGAGGTTGTTAGGGTGGGCCCTAATCCAGAATGACTGGTATCCTTGTAAAAAGGGGAAATTTGGACATAGACACCCATGCAGGGAGAACCCCATGTGGACATGAAGACAGAGATCCGATGGTGTGTCTACAAGCCAAGAAATACCAAAGATTGCCAGAAAACCACCAGAAGCCAGGGGAGAGGCCTGCAGCAGATCCGCCCTCACAGCATCAGAGGGAACCAGCCTTAACTGCTACCAGAGACTGATTCTTGGTCTTGTTGTGAGAGAGAATTCAAGAGCAGACAGAGACAAACCATGATCATTAAGAGTTTATTTGGAGATTTAGAATTGAAAACAAAGGAGAATTGGGGCATGGGCAGACCCAAAGGGGGGTTCCCAGAGAGCAGTATGAAGGAAGATGAATATTCACTAAATGAGATTAGGTTATTAGGTTTCAAAGGGGACAGGTGGAGTGTTCCGTTGCAATTTACTTCACCCTCATGGCGGGCAGAGGGATTTCTGACTGTATTTGGTCCCCAGCAGAATTGTCATGGCATGGGGAGGTGTAATTTTTACTATGGTAATGGATTTTGGTCAATTGTTCCTCCATGTAGGAAGTAGCTCGTTTTGCCCAGTCTGGTATCTATAGTCTTACTCCACATCCTGCGGGAACAGCTTAACATAGATTTGTAGCCTATAAGCAAGCATCTGGCTGAATGCAAACACTTGCTGAAGTCCTCCTCCCTCTTCCCTGCTCACGTCTGGTTGTCAACCTACTATGACATAAGAACACTGTGATCTCAGACTTCCAGCCTCCAGAATAGTGAGACCATAGTGTCTGCTGTTTAAGACCCCTAATTGGTGGTATTTTGTTTTAGCAGCCCCAGGGCACAAATACAGCTCCTCTCCTTGATTTCCCTGAAGCTTACTCATGCAAAGCGGTTCCACATAACAGACTTCTTTAAAGTGGGGTTAATGGGGGTTGACAGGGATTGGCAATGGTGGCTGTGCAGCAAAGCAGAACAGAGCCCTTAAAAGTCAAGTGTTGGATGTCTCCAATCTTAGTCCCTAACCTGTTTCTGCCACAGAGAATTTGAACTGGGACTTTTCTTCTCCAGGACCCTGGGTTTCCTCTGGGTGTCCAGGCCTGCCTTTCCTGATCCCCTCACTTCCCTTTGCTGCCCATTCCTGGGCCTCCTCATGGCCCTTTCACACTGTTCCCAGAATCAATAGCTTCTTCCCATATTATTATACAGAACAGTTAGCTCCCTATCTCACCATACATCCTGGCCATGTCCTAGGGGGTTCATTTCTCATACCCCAAAAGATCTGAAGATAATTGTGCCTTAAGGAAATCTGCCACTTGACAAAAATAAATGTATTTTTCCTCTGCAAAATTCAGTTCTGGACTCCCACAGCACTTTCTTTGAATCTCTCTGATGGCTTGATCTCTGTTCTTGGACCACTGTTATCTGTACATATGTGTGTCCTTCCTTATGAGCCTCTGCCACTAAGAGGTGGGATCTGGCTCTTACCTGCAGACGCAGGGTTTTGGTGTTTGAGGAGTGAGTGAACAGATGCCTGAAGTTGGTAAGTTCCAGGGAGAGTCACTGACAGACGTGATGGGTGGCTGGGCCTGGACATCATGGGAGGAGGGCCCTTGAACAGGGCCTTGAATACTGTGGTCAAGAATTTAACCTTATCCCAGAGTGCTGGCAAAGAGCTGGCTTGTTATGAAGTGGCCAAGAACTCGGATATGCTGTGATCATGTCCTGGTGTTTAGTGGAAGGTGGGACTTGTCAGCAATGAAACTGGGTATTTGGCTGATGAATTTTCGGAGCAAAATGTGAGGAGGTTGGGGGAAGTTAGGTGCAATTCATCAAAACGATAGCCATCTGAACAGAAGTCAGGACCAATTGTCCATGGCAAAAGGTCAATGGAAGAATGACCGGAAAGGCTTTTTGGAGATCCTCTGGGCTGCACCTCTCCCATCACAGGTCCAGAGTAAAATGAGGCAGAAGGATTTCAAGGGAGGGGCCTCTGCTGCCAGGTGCTGCCCCACAATGGGGGCCCAATCCCACCCCCATCAATCCTCTTTCTAGAGGCAGGACACCAGCCCCTGTGGGCCTTAAAGTTTTGGACTTGCTCAGGACTTTCACCTCTTTCTCCTACCCTCTTTCTCCCTTTTGGCATGGTAGTTTATCCTAGCCCTGTCCCACCACCGTAATTTGGAAGCACAGAACCTATTCCCTTTCCCAAGTTCACAGCCGGAGTCTCACGCATCACTGATTTAGTTGATAGTTCAGATGAGATTTTGGGCATGGACTTTGAAGTTGATGCTGCAATGAGTTAAGACTCTTGGGGCTATTGTGATGGAATAAATGTACTTTGTATACAAGAAAAACATGAGTTTGTGGGGAGGCAGGGGCAAAATGCTATAGTGTGAATGTGTCCCCCACCCCAAATTCACATGTTGAAACCTAACCCCCAAGGTGATGGTATTAGGAGGTGAGGCCTTTGGGTGGTGATTAGCCCTCATGATTGGATAAGAGGGCCCAAGAGTGATCACCTTCTTCTGCCATGAGGACACGAGAAGTCTGTGACCCAGAAATGGCCCCCACCTGGCCCTGCTGACGTCCTGATCTTGGATTTAAATTCCTATTGTTCATAAGCAGTTTATGGCATTCATGCTAAGACAGAGTCATCGGCATAAGGATGGGCTTTAAAGCCTGGAGACTGGATACCATCATCAAGGGAGTAAATACAGCTGAAGAGAGACTCATAGTAATCCGATGAGAACCACGGCCAAATCCGGGGAAATTCCAATGTTTAGAGGCCAGGGCGAAGAAAAGCACTCTGAGAAGGAGCAGATAGCTCTGCAAGGGAAAATGCAGATCTTGTAATGTGGGGTCCTAAACACCAAGTGAAGAAAGGCTTACAGGGCAAGGGTGCAACCAAATGAATTAAATGCTGCTGGTAAATCAAGTAGGTTGAGCACTGAGGACCTGCTATTGGTTTTAGCAACACGGGGGTCATTGGGGTTTTGACAAGGGTGGTTCTGGTGAACAGATGTAAACACCCGACCTAGAGTGGGTTCAAGAGGGATGTGAAGAGAGGCATTGGAGACAGCAAGCAGAAGTTGCTTGGAGGAGACAATTTCTGTAAAGGAGAGTAGAGAGGCAGGGCAACATCTCCAGGTGGCTCTGGTGGCAGGCAGAGGGGAGAAATGACAACATATTCGGGTGCTTTTGGGAATAATTCAGTCAATTGTGAAAAATGATGATGTGGGAGGAGTGAGTAGATGAGGGGGTGGAATCTGGATCCAGGTAGAAAGAGGCTGGATGTTTCCCCTGTAATAACTGGAGGGCAGCAGGCTGTGGTCACAAGAAGATCCAGTCTTTGGTCAGGGCTTGTAATGCTGCTCTGAGTGCATTCAGTTTCTTAGGGAAATGGGAAGGAAGGTCATCAGGTGAGAATCGGGGAGGATAAGATATGAACTGGTCATCTAGCAGTTGGAAGCGAGTGTAGACTAGGGAAATGAAATGGAACTGCTAGACAGTTATTTCAGGCACTAAAAAGGCAGCTGGTTTGGGTAAACCGTGGTCGGGATATTTTCAGAGGAGCACACAGAGGTGAGAGGGGGTGAGTGGTTTTGATGAGCCTTGGAGTCTCAGCAGAGCAGTGAGGAAGGAGTAGAAGACAGTGAGATGGTAGGAGACTGATGACTGATGGGTTCATTGGCTGAGAACTGTAGGGCCTGGGGCAGTGAGCAGACAGGAGGCAGGGGTGGAGGGAGGGACAGTGAAACCGGGGTATGGGAGGGCCACTTGTGGAAATGACAACCAGGGTAGGTGTGACCTGAAAGTGAGTGAGGTGGGGTGGAGGAAGGGGTCATTGAGGGGCAGGAGAACTTGTTTTTTTATAGTTAGTGAAAAAGGAGGTCGTAGAGGGAGACACTCTCAGACATGTTTCTGTTCTCCTTTCCCCACTTTCTCTGCCCTGTTGGAGTTTGCCCTTCTTTGTGTGGGGCTGATGGTTGGCAGAGGAAATGCTCTTCATTGCCTGATTGTTTATTTAACATCAAGTTTACTTCCTGACTGGTTTGTGTTTTGTTGAACAATATTTGCTGAAACTGTTAGAGCAGGTAGATAGCTAGACTTAAGCAGCGAGAGGGAGGTGGGCTTCTGTCGGATTTTTGCTTACATGCTACACCTTCTGTGTGGACTGTTCTGGAGAGATGTGGAGTAAGGGTATATAGATAATAGACTGGCCCAAACCAGCTGGTTCCAACACAGAGGAGAAATTGACTCAAATTTCACCCCCAAATCCATTAACATAGTAAAAAATCATGCCCCTCCATCATTAACATAGTAAAAAAAATCACACCTCCATGCCTTGACAGTTCTGATGAAAACCAAATACAGCCAAAAATCTCTGTCAATGAGATGCGTGGAGCAAGCCCAAACTCCAAGAAAACCACACCTGTTCCCTTTGAAACCGAACTCCACTTAGCAAACACTCTTCTCTTTTTACATAAAAAGGCTCCCTATTGTTTCCTCAGTGAGACTCCCTCTGGGTCCACCTGTGCCCAACTCTCCGGCGTGTACTATTGCTTTCTCTATACTCTTGTTTCCCAGATAAACCTTTAAGGCTCACCACTTCTTGCTGTGTTCTTGAATTCATTCTCATGCCAAGCCCAGGGACCCGTCTCTAGGAAAACCTGTCACCCGGTGCCACTGGAGATCAGTGTGTGCACATCTGCTGACATTTGCTTACTCTGCCCTTTTTCATTGCTTGTCAAGCCCAATTTGTATGAACAGAACCTTCCCCTAACCATAGGCATGTGCTTACAGCTCCCATCACCAGGGGAGCCCCTGATCACCAAGGGTGAGAGAGGTGGGTGAGTCCCAGCCAATTCATTCCCAGCACAAGTGAATACCCTGGAACATGATGATTCCAGCACACATCACCACTGATAACATCATCACGTGCTTTCTTTCTGTCTTGGGGCCAGGGCTGATGACATGACAGGTTGCGGTGGTCAAAGAACATGGGCTTTGTAGGCAGAGGAAAGACATGGATCAAATTCAGCTACACCTATTACCAGTGGTGTGGACTTGGGCAAATTACCCTTTCTGAGTCCCAGAGTTTCAGATTTCTTGTGCTTAAAACATAGATAATGCCACTCTGTATTGTTTAAATACGAAATTAGATAATGCAGGTGAAGGGGCATTGCACAGAATAATTTGGTAGATATTAAGGGTTCAATAAACATTAGTTCCTTCTTTTTTCAGAAGATTGTGTCCCTTCTACAGATGTTTATTCAGCACCTACAGCCCTGTACAGTGTTCCCAGTGGAGGGTCAGGGGTATTCTGTGATGGCAAGATGACTTCTGGCAGCCTTTAGACTGGCTCAGGGGGTAGCCCTTTAGGGAGTTTTATTGGCTTCTTACTTGGGCAAAGTCTAATCTTGCTGCTCCTGCTATCATCACCTCTGCATCTGTACAGCCTCTTTCTATCAACTCCTGGTTGCTGATTTAACTTTATAAGACATAAAAAGTGTATTGACAGTAGCTGCACCTGGGTGGGAATGGGGCAGAAGGGGTGAAGAAAGGGATGGGGAGGGACTCGGACCTCCAGAGGCTTTGACAGGAAATGGGTCGGCTGGGACTGAGTCTTATCCAGTATTCTGATTGTCGGGAGCCGGTCCGAACCGCCAGCCTGATGACACAGTCCGCGTAGCCGGAGGGCAGGGACAGCACAGTGGCCTTCCCAGAGGAGCAACCCCGATATTCCTCCTGCTCAAAATGCCCCTCCTAATACACTTGCTTATTTCGGTTTCAATTCAAGCTGCCCCTTCAGGGAAGAGGCCATATCCAATTCTCCCTGAAAATTTTAGGTACTGGCCCTAAAGGAAGTTGGAAAAAACCACTACTGCCCTTGAGACTACCCCCGATGATGGGAAAGTGAGACCCCATGAGTACTGAACCCAAGTTTACGGGGAAAAAGATATGGAAAATTTACCTGGGTTGAGGTTCCTTACCCCGCCCCTACATGGCTTCCAAATGACATATTCAATGATTAATGGCGACAGGTGGGTACAGAGAACAAATGATATTCTTGGCTAGCCTGCCAAAGAACAGCCTGGCAAACTATAAAACAAATGAGAACAGGGCATTACCTAACTCCAGATCAGAAAAATCTCCATCGTAAGTCTTACTGAAAATGGGTCCCAGGCACACTCCATAAAATTTGTCCCTGCCTGCCAAAAGGTCATTGTGTCCTTTTAGAGCCCCTTTCTTTCCTACTGGAGATGAAGAATGGGAGTATAGCTAGGAAAGAATGAGGGCCCTACATAAAAACAATAGAATAGCGAACTTTAAATAGTCATCTGTAAAGAAACCAAGAGTCTGGCACCTACTTAACCTTTGCAAGATTTTCCAACCACAATAACTAGGAACAAAGCTTACTTAGGAAAAAGTAGACCACTAGGACATGCCAAGTGATTTAATCTCATTTTCCAAACTCATGTAACCATGCTGTATGTCAAATGAATGATTAATATCTGCACTTTACTTTATGTGATCAAAGAGTATATAAGCAAACTGCTATTTTTCATTAAAGGCCAGGCTCAGCTTTTGCTAGTGTCTGCATCCTCAGTCATTCGGTCAGTCACTGATGCTGTCCATCCTTCAGGGACTCCTGGACTCGCTGGAGCTGGACTTCAGCATCTGATTGCTCAACTCTAAAGGGGAGGGGCCATCCTTTATCACCCAGGTGATACCTTGGAGAGTATCTTATCAGACCTTCACTTAGACATAATTCATTCTTTGGAAAAGCTTTTCTGTAGAATTGTTTTGAGGATCATGTGGGCTGCCTTGGAAGGCACCATCATAATATACAGCATATTAGGTGCTCAAAAAGAAGAAACAATCATTTGAGAAGATACTGTTGAGCAAAGGTTCTCAAATTTGAGTAAGCATTAGAATCACCCAGAAGCCTTGTTAAAACAGACTACTGGGGGTGAACATGTAACATATATAAAGAACTCATATGCCTGAACAGCAAAAAAATCAAATAACTTGATTAAAAAATGGGTGGAGGATCTGAACAGGCATTTTTCTAAAGAAGAAATACAGATGGCCAACAGGCACATGAGAAGATGCTCCACATCACTCATCATCAGGGAAATGCAAATCAAACCATATTGAGAGATCACCTCGCACCAGTTAGAATGGCCACTATACAAAAGACAAGAAATAACAAGTGCTGGCAAGGTTGTGGAGAAACGGGAACCCTCCTACACTGTTGGTAGGAATATAAATTGGTGCGGCCACTGTGGAAAGCATTATGGAGGCTCCTCAAAAAACTAAAAATAGAAATACCATATGACCCAGTAATTCCACTTCCAAGAATTTACCAGAAGAAAACAAAATCCCTGGTTTGAAAAGATATATGCACCCCTATGTTATTGCCACATTATTTACAATAACCAAGATATGGAAGCACCCAAAGTGTCCATCAATAGATGAATGGATAAAGAAGGTGTGATAACATATACACAATGGAATATTATTCAGCCATAAGAAAAAGAAATCCTGCTATTTGGGACAACATTGATGGACCTAGAGGGTATTATGCTCAGTGAAATAATACAGGCAAAGAAAGGCAAATACCATATGATTTCACTCATTTGTGGAATTTAAGAACAAAACAAAACAAAATGAACAAAATAGCAGTAGATTTATAGACACTGAGAAGTGACTGATGGTTACCATGGGGGAGGGGTTCGGGTGGGTGAGGGGGATAAAAAGGCACAAAAATTCTCAGCCATATTATTAGTTGATCACAGGGATGGTAGTACAGCATGGAGAATATAGCCAATTATTCTGTGATATCTTCCTATCTTGACAGATAGTAATGGCACTAGGGGTGAGAATTTAATCATATGGGTAACCTGAACAACTGTGTGTGTACTTGAAACCAATATAAGATTGTATATCAATGATACTTCAATTAAAAAAAAAGTAGATTGTGGGACCCCACCCTCAGAGTTTCTGAGTAGGTCTGGAGTTCGGCCAAAGAATCTGCATGTCTACAGCCTCCTATATCGGGATGATTATACAAGACACTCAAGCATCAAATGGAAGTTTTCATTAAGTTCTTGTCCACTTCTGATATGCTTCTACAAGTTTTTGAGGGCAATATCGCTGAAATACTGGTTTTTCTCCTGAAACCCTTTTTCACTTAGCCTTACACATCTCAGTAAATGGCTGTTCACCTAATTTCTTGAGCCAGAAACCTTGGCATTGCCCTTAATTTCCCCTTCTTCTTCTGTTCCCCCAACAGTTCTTGAGTGCTGGGGATCTCACCTCCAAACCATGTCCCAAATCTGCTTCTTTGTCTTCTCCATCACTACCTGGTCCTGGCTTCAACAGATGGCATTGAGCATCCATACCTCTGGGCACATCTCCTAAACATGTTCTCATGCTCACAGCCCCCTTCCTAATTGGTTCCCCCAGGGCCCTCTGATTACCTAGGACAAGAGAAGGCAGGTGGATCGCAGCCAATTCTTCGGCACTGTGAGTGACTATCTTGGAACATCGTGATTCTGGAACACAAAAGTCAATTATTTTATCATCATCATCATTTATCTCCAAGGTTGGTCCACTGTTCTGTGAAGGGCCAGACAGCAGGTATTTTTTAGGCTTCTCAGGCTTTCTGGCCTCTGTCACACTACCAAATCAGCTGTTGTAGCACAAAAGCAGCCACAGATAATATGTAAACAAATGGGTGTGGCTGTGTTCCAATAAAACTTTATTTACAAAAATCTGGATTTGGTCCATAGGCCTTAGTTTGCCAACCCCCATCCTAGATTATCACTAAATCTCCTCCTGGCCCCCCTGGTTCCTGCCATCCTCCTCCTCCTGTCCTTTCCCTATGAAGCAGGCAGAATGAGCTTTCAGGCCATACACCAGATTACATCACTGTTCTATGGAAAGCTGTCCAGTGGCTTTTCGCCCTAGGAGAAAAATCCAAACCCTTCATGTGGACCCCCTGTCTGCTTTGCTAGTCCCTTCTTGGGACATTCTGCATCTCCGCCATTACATTCCAGCTGCACTGGCTTTCTTTACAGTTCTCTGAACACGCCAAGCTCTTTCCTCCTCGAGCTACTTTGCACAGGTTTGTTTCCTGCCTGGAATGGTTTTTACTGCATGGTCTGTGTGCTAGTTCCTCCCCTTCCCTGTCAGGTCTATATGAGCATACTAGTTGTTTCCCTGTCACTTAGCAGTCCAAGTGACTTGCCTGTCTCACACTCTGGCATGGAATTCCTAGGAGGGCAGGAACTCTACCTGCTTCATTCACCACTGCGGAGGTAGCATGACAGGCTGAATATAATATCGCTGAATGCCTGAGGGAAGAGATATGTAAGGGATCCTTTCCTGGAAATAAGAGGATACTTTTCATTTTAGTGAACAGCTGCTATGTGCCAAGTCTTATCCTGAGCCTGGCAGAAAAGCCGGGAATGGTTGAAGACATTGTGCCTGCCAAGCAAGGTCGAGTCCATCTGAATGGTACACACTGCGGGCAGTAAGTCCCGGGAGGAAGAAGTCAGGGAAGTATGGTCACAGCGTGGCATTGGGGCGGTGGGCCTGGGGAGCATGTGCCTGTCCTTGATGTGGCACACCCACTGACACAGTGCACCTTCCAAAGACCGAATGTACTTACCCAGTGTAAACTCCTGGACTTCTCAGGGAGGTTGGGAGGGGCCGTAATGCTGAAAGTGTGAATGAGCTACTGTGAAACATAAAGTCACAGTTTTATTTTTTTCCAACCACAATACAAAAATCAGAAATTTCTTCAATCAAGATTTAAAAAAAATCCTCAAAGTTAAACCCTGAATGTCATCACTGCCAGTCAGCCACATTGTGTGATTGTCTTCCCTGTTCCCTCCACACATCTGCTTTGCATCAGACACTTCTGGCCATCGGAACCTAAGACAGCTTCTCTGTGGGAGTGGCTCTTGAACTTGCCAGGTAGAGGAGATGGGGGCAGGCGTAGCAAGCAGGAAACAGAATGGCCTCTTTCATAAGAAATCCCAAATTGGAGGAGAATGAGTCCTGGGACCCTGGGCTTGACTGGAAAGTGTATAAACATTTGCAGCACTTTTGTGCACTGACTGGCACATTCAAATCTCAGAATCTCACTCGAGATTTGAACTGCAAGTCCCTGGGAGAGGGCTGGAGTACATAGGCTGAGACGAGGGCCCAGGGCAGCACCTTGTGAGACACGTGAGAAACAGGATGAGGAGGGCAAGGGCATGTGGACAAGCTGGAGCAGAGCCAGAATAATGTTTAAGAAGCGTGGTTGGTCGGGTTGAATCCTGCAGAGCACAAATGAGATAAGGCTGGGAACAGAACCACTGAACTTGGCACTGTGCAAGGAACTGGTGACTTGGCGAGAGCAGTATTGTCACTGGATAGGGAGTCGGGGGAGGAAGCCAGTGGAGAGTGCTGGGAGCTCAGGAGGTAGAGACAGTGTTTTCTGATCTCAGGTGCCCTGCTTTCCCCGCCGTGCCCTGCTACTGCAGGTTGCCCTGGACTCGTCGTCTGGAGTTCTGGTTCCAGTCCTGCCTGTGCTCTGTGCTGGGCTGGGGCCTTGGGAAATTTTCTGTCCACTGTCCCTCTGTGCTTTCCGGTACAGCTGGCTGGGCCATAGATCTCCAGATCTTACACCTCTTTTAGTTGTTATGCTCCATTGCTCTGGAAAGCATGGGAGCCAGTGGAGGTATGCGGATGGAAGCTTGTGGAAAAGCCCATTTTATTGCCCACAGGAGGCAGTGAGCTGTCACTGCAGGTTGCTGAAGGGCTCCTCTGTCATCAGGGGCCTAGCACACAGGACTAACAGGGTAGGTGGTAGGATAGGAAAGGGACTCTTCCTACAAGCCCGTGGTGATTTCAGCAGGGCAGATGGCAGGTGGCAGGTGGAAAGCCCCATCTGTCCAGAGAAGTAACAGGTGTGTTAGAAGATGCTTTCTCTGGGATGACCCACAGAGTAGGAGGTGAGACACATCAGGAGTGTTTGAGTTAACTCGCAGGTTAAGCAAGTCAGGAAGGAGGCTCTGAGAACAGAGTGGAGGACTGAATTTGAGGATCAGACTTCTGTAAAGTGAGAAGGTATGGAATCAGATGGGGCAGTGAAAGATAATGAAGAAGGTGGAGAGAGGGCCAGACTTGCTCTCCCCATCCAGCATCCAGCATCCAGCCGCCCAGGAATGTATCAGACAGGACGGGCTCTCCTATTTGTGAAGCCCAATGTACTAACATTTCAGACTACACAACAAATAGGTGAAGAATATTATATGCCCCATATTACATTTTTATTGTTTTTCTAAGGCCCATTCAGTTCTAGTAAATGATTTTCCAGGCTGAACTGAATGAAGTCCAGGATACATGCAGTTGGAAGAAACATTTGTTTAGGTTGTCAGAGAAGGAAGAATCTGGGTTTCAGAAGCCCCAAAAGGGGAGGTCTTCTTTTGGTCTCACTGAAAGATGCTTCTAGAACCATTGGCTTTACTCATGTGGAGCCCTGGGCCTCATTGGAATGAGTCATTGGTGTGTTCGCTGGTCCTGGGATGACTGCTGGGTTTGCCACGTAGGCATTTGGGAAGACCATGCCCGTCTGGAAAATAGGCACACAGGAAGGGCACTCGTAAGGGTGCAAGAAGGAGCGGTGTGCACGGGGCCCTTCAGACACTGGGACTCCCACTCCCGGGTGGGAAGGGGAGGCAGGAAGAGCCCTCTAGCTTCCTCCTCTTTGGGGCATCTTTACCCCCCGTGCGGAGCCCCCGGGACTCACGTTATTCCGTTGGTAGCAGGCCAGTTGGCAGGCAAAGTGGCAAGATGCACACACAACACAGAACTCCAGGATACAGAAGATGAGCAGCAGGCTGGAATGTGCCAATCCAGAGCTCTGGAAACAGAGGGGATGGGAATGTCATGAGTGCTGGTCTGGGAGTCTCAGGTGTGGCCCTACAGTGGACCATCTCTGGCTTTGAGGAAGTCTCCTAACCTCATCTCAGCCTTGTGCAGAAAATATCTCACTGGGTTTTTGTGAGGGTCCAAGGCTGTTTGTAAACTAATTGTTATTTCAGTACTTCCTACTGGTGCCCCTCTAAGGGAAAGGGCAGTCAATTATTTAGGGAAACTGTAACTTGCCTCAGATATAGGGGATGAGACGTGAGGTGGGGTCTGGAGTTATATTGAAACAGTGGGACTTTTGTGTAGGAAGTGGATAGAAATTTAGGAGCATGGACGTGTCACAGAGAGGAAAGTGAGATGGTCGGAGGAGCAGGATGGGACTTTCTCTCCCCAGCCATCCCTCCAAGAACGGTCCTAACAGGACAGGCTTCTCCATGTGGGGCGTCCAAGGTACTAACATCTCAGTTTATAACACAGATAGATGAAGGGCTGATCTATAACCAGAGTATTACATACCCCACATTACATTTTTATTGTCAGTGATTGCCGGAAGGTGGGAAGGTGGAGCCTTCCTGTGGGCAATAAAGGCTTTACAACATAAGGGTGTCTGATCTTCGGGAATCAGTGGTTCCCAGGGCTCTGATGTAAGTCTCCACCATCTCTCTGAATCTTTAGAGAAAATCAGCTACTGAGACAAACTTCTTGGCTTGTGACAGTAGCATTGTGTGGTAGGAGGTGATTGGGGGCAGTCTTAAGCTTGGGGAAAAGGGTCAGTGAAAGGATTCCCAAACAACTCAGCAGCAGCAGACCTCATCTAAGGACCAGGAGGAATCTACACCCTCCCCTTGCTGTTCTTCAGGAACACCCAGGAGTATGGGGTCTCCCACAGTATCTGGGGAGAGAGTTTGGTGGAATCCATTTTAGCCTTAAAGGATAAGGGACAAATGATCGGATGGCTATGTGGATTACAATTACATGAAATAATAAATATGAAAGTAAATGTGCATGACACATGGTAGGTGCCAAATAAATGCTGGTGAATTCTAAGTTTTAAAATGGCATTGCTGATCCCAGCCGCCCTGGGAATTCTCTTGTGAGAGGCCTCGCCTTAGTGCTTTCCCCCCTCCTCCCTCTCCGTTCAGCAAGCATTTATCAAAGAGCTGTTTGGTACCAGCGGCTGCGTTAAAGCACCCTGAGAGGCACAGTCTAGTGTGGGGAACAGATGCAGATGTAGATAATTGTAATTCACATCAGACACGGTAAGAGCTGTAACAGAGCCAAAAGAAAGTGCCTTGGGGCACTGAGAAGAGATGTATTCTTACCGGAAGACTTAAAGAGGGTGGGGGTAGGAGAAGGGGTCCCATGGGAAAGGGGTCCCTCAAGCAGCGTAGATTGTCATTATTTGAAGGGTGTTAATTCATGCTTGTTGAGCTTCCAGAACACTGCATCCCTTGGGTCATCATGTTGTTCTGAGGTCATCACCATCTTTCTAAGGTCAGATGGTGGCAGGACTGAGAGAAGACCAGCTCTCTCCACCCCAAGGCACTGGCTGTGCTGCCTGATTTAGACTTTCCCAAACCTCTTCCCCCTCCTCTCCATGAGCTCCCCAACCAGCGTCTGCATCCTCATTTCTTACACTGGGAGGTCCCTGCCTCCTTGGCTGGTTCTTTCCCAGTAGGAAAAGACCTAAGTATTGCTGAGTGCCTGCCTCTCCCGCTGAATGGGAGCGGCTGGAGTTCAGGACTCCCGAGGGATATGAAGGACAGTGAGGAGGCGGGGGTGTTGGGTAGTGTTGGCTGGCTGGTTGGTATGAGCACACCCTGAGTGCCTCCGTTCTATGTTATCTTGAAAATGCATAGTTCCCAGCCTCCCTCTTTATTCCTACCAAGCAAAAGGGGAAGCAAAATACGTCTGGTGTGCCAAGGTCAGAGATTCCAGGAGTGGGCAACCCAGGGCATCTCCTTGGTAACAAAGAATGTCCAGATGGCAGGCCTTGCTCTCCTAGGGATGCTGGCTGTGCCAGGAGGGGCGGGGCCCCAGAGAGTTGCTAGGTTACTCGCTAAGCAGTAAAAGCCTGGAGACCTCAGTCTCCAGAGGCAGATGCTTTGTCCGGTTGGCAGCAGGGTGCCGTGGCACAAGGCGGAGCAGAGCCTCTGGGGAGCAACAAATACCTGGCTGAGGAATTTGGACTTTAATACTAAAGCACTCGAAAGCATAATATATTTCTGGGAGGCAAGGAACTCAAGGTAGATAGGTTGAAAGGTTCTCTGGGGAGGCTTTTCTTGGGAATACTGGAGAGAAAAACATCCTGGGAAGGATGCTCTGATGGCGTACAAGTTGACAGTCAATGGCTACCATTTATCGAGTGAGTATAGGATATACCTGGGACGTTCACTTGTTCATTTGACAAATGTTTATGAAGTGTCAAATATGTGCCAGGCATGGTCCTAGGTATCCGAGACATAGCAATGCAGGGAACAGAATGACATCCCTGCCTTTATGGAGCTTGCATTCTGGTGGCAGGAGTCCGACAGCAAGCATGTGAATTGTATGGCTTGTTAGGAGATGTTTATGGCTACAGAGAAGTGGGGTCCTAGGATGTCATGGGTGGCTGTGCAGTGGGCCTCCTGGAGAAGGTGATTACTGAGCAGCAGCCTGCAGCTGCAGAGGGCAGGAGGGTGCTATGGGGACAGCTGAGGGAAGGGTGGTCCCAGAGGAGGGAACATTCAGGCCTGAAAATGGAAATGTGCCTCGTGTGTGAGGAAACACCAAGGAGGTTAGTGTGGCTCAAGTGGGGAGAGCCAGATGGTGGGTAGTAGAGTCTGGGGTCAGAGGACACCAGAAGGCCGGTGTCTATTGGCCACTGTCAGGAGGTTCCTTTTGGTTTTGTTTTGAGTAAAATGAGCAGTGTTTCTTTTTTTTCCTTTTTTAAGGTGGCAAATAGAAAACAAAATCACATGCATGGCTCATATTACATTTCTATAGAACAGTCTATAGCACGGGTTGGCAAATTACATTATGGGGGCCAAATCCTGCCTGCTGACTCTTTTTGTCTATAAAAGTTTTATCCGAATACAGCTATGCTCATTCATTTATGCATTTTCTATGGCTGCTTTTGCACTAGGGCAGTGTTGAGTATTTGCAGCCAAGCCTGCATGGCCTACAAAGCCTTAAATATTTACCCTTTGTCCCTTTACAAGAAACTTTTGTGCCCCCTTATTTGCAGTAATAGGCAGGAAGGCAAAAATATGAGTAGAGTTGCAGGTTGGTGGGTACATATAAATCCATTACATGATTAGTTGCCTTTAATTCTTCCAACGATGTCATAAGATAGTACTGTTTTACAAAGGCAGAAACTAAGAGGAGTCATGTGCTTAAAGTGACACAGCAATAAGGCTACAGGCCAGGGACTTTGAACTAACTGTTTCGATTCTGACAGCATCTCCTTTTCCTACAGTGCTTGGTGAAGAAGCTTGTTTGTCAGCCCTTTTCCAACATTTTTCTAAACATAGCTATGCTGGAACCCAGAGGAGTGCTGGCCGAGAAGGATACTCACAAAAATCCAGTAACTATGAATACAGTAGGCACTGTAGAGACAGATGATGTTGATACTTAAATCTGTGATGTAGAGCATGATTCCAATCACAGAGAAGACAGCACTGGTGATGTTGAAGCCCAAGTCGACATTCACCTGAAGAAGACACAGAGGGGTGGGGTGGGGGGGGGCGAGGAAAACTATTGGAGCTGAGATGAACAAGTGCTTCTTAATGTGAAGCCCTGGAACCCTAGGTCTGTAGCAAGAGGTTTTCTGTGCAAAAAGGTGTGGAGGTAAATTAACGTTGGAAAAATACTGGGTTGTGCAAAGTTAAACAGGTCTTTACTGCAGGACTTCTCAGACCCTTTAACAGGGATTACAGACTAAATAGAGATTTTTCCAAGTTTACATCATAACCATGTTCACAGAGTACCTCGTGGAACAACTATCTCCAAGAATAATCTTTGGAAAACACCTGATGCATTTTTTCCTATAGGCAGGAAGTTTGGCCCCAATGCCACTCTATGATTCTGGGCTATGCGCAGAAAGACATGCCCAGAATTTTGAGCTCCTCTCTGGAGATTTGCAAATAGATCTCATCTGGTATAGGGACCTGGCCATCCTGAGAACCCTTATCCTAGACAACCTGCTTGTGAGAGAAAACAAACGTACTTCCTAGGCCCATTGTTGGGGATTCCAAAGCCCCGTCCATGTTGGTTTGCAGAGCTGCTTAGCTGGATTCCTCAGGGAAGCAGGTGTCAGCGCCTCCGCTGGCTGTCCTGCAGAAAGGGCTGGAGGCCTGCTTTGCGTGCTGCAGGCATCTCTCAGCCTCCTGCTCTGCTGGAGGGGAGCCCTGGGCCCTGGGAGCTTTGTGCTTCTTCCTGTAAGAGCCTTTTAGGAAGCTAATTCTCTGTCTCCATACTCTGATGCCTTAGGTAAGTTAGCTGTGTTGCCCTTTCCTCCACTGAATCCTCTGGATTCTTTCCTACTTGTGACTGGCCAGGTTCATGAGGTCCTGAGTGTGAGCAACCAAGCACCTGTGTCAGTGCGCTGGTCAGAAGTAGGTACAAGGATGTGTGTTAACTCTTTTCTCCCTTGTGTTCCTCTCCTATAGGTCCACAGCTGGGAGAGCTCATGTCAGCATGTGACTTACCAGGCAAAGACTTCTTGGATACTTTTCTGCTGCCACGGAGAGGGATCCAGAAACGATGAACTGGCACCGAAGAGAGGGGTTTAGAAAGAGCAGAGAGGTTAGTGCCCTCATCCCAGGCCCCATGACCATGATTCACCATATTCTTTCACACACCCTAGGTGCCCCTGCTGGGACCAGCTCAATGTGGGTGGATGGAAGAAAGGGTGGAGGGAGGGAGAGAGGAAGATGGAGCTGCTTATACCACATGACTGGGCAGTGAAGTGGGATAAATGTAGATTTTAGGATCTAGCAAACCTGGTTTTAAATTCTTTCTTGAAACTCATGAGATCCTGGGCAAGTTATTTATTTCTCTAAGTCTTCATTTCCTCATCTGAAAAATGGGGAAAACTACATAACTTCCTAAGTGCCACTGTCATGAGACAATTTATGCCTTGCTCCTGGTTATTTCTTGTACACAGTAGATCCTGTACATAGTGGAGGCTCAAGAAATGTAACTTTTCTTCTTGCCTTTCATTTTCCCACCTGCATGTCTTGTTGGTTTCCCACCTGTATATCAGGATTCAGTCAGGCACGAGAGTTCCGGAGGGAGGGAGGAAAGGGTTACCAACATCTTCACTGTTTTTGGATATAATCCCACCAGTTCATGACTGTCTACACCTCTGGGTGAGTACTTCTTAGTTACTTAGAAAAAAGTCGCATCTCTGTGATGATGCTGAACATCAGGTCTGAGGATAATGATGTAGATTGCGTGCATTTTATTTCAACACTGGTATTCCACAGGCAGAGTGGACGTGGGATCACCTGCCATCATTTGCCCAGTGTGGTAACAGAAGTCTGAGATGCATCAGCTATTTTCAGCAAAAGCTTTGCTGAGAGCTCCATGAAGTGCATCTGTGGGGACGAGGGCACTGACCTTGCCTATTTGACACCTACCCAGCCCATCCAGCACTATTATCACTCTCATTTTACTGATGGGCAGACTGAAGCTTAGAGATATTAAATTACTCACCCAAGATCATCCAGTAAATAGCAGGGCTTGGAATCAATCAAATCAGTTGCCTCCAGATTGCATGCTTTTAACCCTCACCCTACACTCACGCCTGCTCAGGGTAGATAGATGCCTGTGTCATGGAGAGGAAATGGTTTCATAATGAAAAATTACTCTGGCTGCTGATGCCTTCTAAGGGGAAACAGACAGTTCTGGAGTCAAGAAGGCAACAAAGAATGTAACTGCACAGCAAAAAAAAAAAAAGGGAGGGGAGTCATGGGGGCTGAAAGGAGCTGAGCGACCCTGCAGAAGGGGAGATGGCTAGTGAGGCATCTGAGATGCCAAGGCTGTTGCTGGGCACTTAAAGATACTCAGTAGAAGCGAAGGCTCCATAACAAGCTGTTTTGTGGCGGTGGTGTTAGACCTTCTCCACTGCCCCAAACTCCGTTAAAGCTGGTTATGCAGATGCAGGTGTAGAGGCTGTCGGGGATGGGTGGGGCTGCAGGCCAACGCTGGGTCTGCACAGAGCAGAGAGAAGACCACAGCCTCAAAGATGAGACCCAGATGGCAAAGAGAGAGCAGATACTCAGAGAAAGATGCTCCCAAGAATGCAAGCCCTGCCATTTTGCAGATTTGTGGGGGTACAGGGGAGGGGAAAAGTCTAGGCTGTTTTATTTAAATCTCATGGAATAGGGTGACTTTGGCTCAGATCTAGGTTAGTCTGGAGTTTTCCTGTTTGTGACAAAAATTGTATTTGAATCACAGATAGGTGTGCAAGTCAAGGGATAGACTGTATCACAGGGAGAAAAAGGAAGTGGATGGGTAGGGAGCGGAGGAGGGACTGAGTGTGTGTGTGGTGGGGGTGTGCACAGGGGAGGACGCTAGAGACGATGCACGAGAATCCTAAAGACAATGAATTGGAGAAGTCAAAGGACCAGTGGTTCCCACCTTCTATGGATCACTCTGAAAAATCTGATGAAAGCTATGGACTTTTCCAGAAAAAAAAAATACACATCTATCATACCAAATATTTTGCCAAAATGGGGACTCCAAGTCTACTTGTGGACTCTAGGTTGGGTCCCCACTGCTTTGCGTCTGGTCTGTGGCTGGGCAGCCACTGGTGGAAATGTTTCCTCCGGGAGCTCAGGCAGTGGGCTATGAGGAAACAACACGGGATGGCCACTCCCAGTTCACCTCTTTACACACAGGTGATTTTGTGTGCTTTAGAAAAAGGTACCACCTCCGGGTCGCTCAACCAGAACAAGGTTCCCACCTCTATGGGAGGCTGGTCAGAAAAGGTGCCTGCTCTGTGTGGGTGGTGCCTTACAGGACTGTCACCTGGTGCCATGGCCCAATTGTCTCTCCTCGAAATTTACCTTTTGAGGTACTAACTTCCACTACTGTAGAATATGACTGTCATTGAAGGTAAGGCCTTTAAAGAGGTGATTATGGTTAAGTAAGACTATTAGAGTGGGCCCTAATCCAATATGCCTGGTGTTCTTATAAAAGGAGATTAGGACACAGACACACAGGAACTGCGTGAAGACACAGGGAGACAATGGCCATCTATACGCCAAGGAGAGAGTCCCCAGGAGAATAACCCTATAGGAACCATCCAGTATGTGGCATTTGTCATGGCAGCCCACACAAACCAATATGCTTGGGGAAAAAGGCTGAGCTGAAGTCACACCCTTGCTGCCTTGGTGGAACCTTCTCCAGGGTGCAAGCTACACAATGGGAAAAGGGGCCCTGAGTATGTTGGCACTTACTGGGAACTCACCTGCAGGGTGACTCATGTTACTTACCCAGATGCCTCCCCAGTAGACAAAGCCTCCAAAGAAAGAGATGGACACATAGTACCCTGGGATGAGAATCGGCATGATGGAGCCAAAGCCAATGTGTATCAGGCCGATCATGATCTGGATAGCCTGTCAGGGGAGATAGAAGCTGAAGCCTTTGCTTTTGAGGCTGGATCCTGCCTGCTCATTTGTGCCTGCTTTTTATTTGAATGAATGCTTTGCTTTCCTGGTCTAAATAGTAATGTGGAAAATATAAAAATGAAATAAAACTTCCCATAAAATTACTCCACTCAGAGAAAACATCCCCTTGCGTTTTGGCGTATAACCTTATATTATTCTTTTCAAACATATACATTGGTAATACAAAATGGCTCTGTATATCTAACTTAATATTTTATCATGAACAACCATAAAACTCTTAGAAGAAGACATAGGCAAAAATCTCTTGAATATAAATATGAGCAACTTTTTCCTGAACACATCTCCTCTGGCAAGGGAAATAAAATAAAAAATGAACAAATGGGACTACATCAAGCTAAAAAGCTTCTGTACAGCAAAGGACACCATCAACAGAACAAAAAGCATCCTGTAGTATGGGAGAATATATTTGTAAATGACATATCTGACAAGGGGTTAACACCCAAAATATATAAAGAACTCACATGCCTCAACACCCAAAAAACAAATAACCTTATTAAAAAAGGGCAGAGAATATGAACAGACACTTCTCTAGGGAAATTCAGATGGCCAACAGGCACAGGAAAAGATGCTCCACATTGCTAATTATCAGGGAAATGCAAATTAAAACCACAAAGAGATATCACCTCACACCAGTTAGGATGGCCAACATAGAAAAGACTAGGAACAACAAATGCTGGTGAGGATGTGGAGAAAGGGGAACCCTCCTACACTGCTGGTGGGAATGTAAACTAGTTCAACCACTGTGGAAAGCAATATGGAAGTTCCTCAAAGAACTTAAAATAGAAATACCATTTGACCTGGGAATTCCACTCCTAGGAATTTACCCAAAGAAAACAAGTTCTCAGATTCAAAAAGACATATGCACCCCTATGTTTATCGCAGCACTATTTACAATAGCCAAGATATGGAAGCAACCTAAGTGTCCATCAGTAGATGAATGGATAAAGAAGATGTGGTACATATACACAATGGAATACTATTCAGCCTTAAGAAAGAAACAAATCCTATCATTTGCAACAACATGGATGGATCTAGAGGGTATTATACTCAGTGAAATAAGTAAGGCAGAGAAAGACAAAGACAAATATCAAATGATTTCCCTCATTTGTGGAGTGTAACAATGAAGCAAAACCGAAGGAACAAAATAGCGGCAGATTTACAGACTTCAAGAAGGGTCTAGTGGTTACCAAAGGGGAGGGGTGGGGGAGGGAGAAGAGGATTGTGGGGTGTCATGATTGGTGCACATGGTGTGTGTGGGGTCACAGGGAAGACAGTGTAGCTCATAGAAGACAAATACAGACTCTGTGGCATCTTACTACATTGATGGACAGTGACTGCAATGGGTTATGGGGGGGGCCTCGATAATAAGGGTGAATGTAATAACCACATTATTTTTCTTGTGAAACCTTTATAAGAGTGTTTATCAATGATACTTTGATAAAAAATATTTTACCATGAACACATCCCCAAAGGATTAAGTATTCTTCAAATATGTTTTTTAAGGGTTGCCCAGATTTCATCATGTGAATGTTCTGTGGAGTAGTTAGAACATAGATATTGGGCAGGTAAGACTGTTTCTATCTTTTTCTATCATAAACAATAATGAGATGAACATCCTTGTAGATAAATCTTTGTGCTCATCTCTTATTTCTTAAGATATTGTTTTGGATTGAATTGTGATCTGCCTTTCACCCACCAGATTAATATATTGAAATTCTAACCCCTGGTATCTCAGAACATGACCTTATTTGGAAATAGGGTTGCTGCAGATGTAATTAGGTAATATGAGGTGTATAGGCATAGGGAGTGTCCCTAATACTATATGACTGCTGTCCTTTTAAAAAGAATGTCATGTGAAGAGATACATGCACATGGGAGAAAGTCATGTGTGCCAAGATTGGAATTATGTTGCCACAAACAAAGGATGTACCAGAAGTTAGAAGAGACACCTAGACCTGATCCTCTCCTAGCGTCTTCGGAGGGAGCATGGTTCTGTGGATACCATGATTATGCATTTCTGGCCTCCAGAACTGTGAGACAATAAATTTCAGTTGATCTAAGTCACCCACTTTGTGGTAGTTTGTTATGGCAGCCCTAGGAAACTACTATAGATGTACTCTTGGACAAAGGGTATTTATACATACAAATATACACAGGTATGGCAGCAAATACAAATGTATAATTTCCTTAAATTTGCACAAATGACAGCAAATTATATGCAGTGTCTGCCCCTTAATTTTTTCCATTAATGATATATCTTGGGATATGTCCACATCATTACATAAAGAGCTTCTTGATTTTTTTTATAGTTCTATATTTCATTCTTTGAATGTAAAATACATTGATTTAAAGAGTATTACTTTGATGGATATTTTGGTTGTTTCCATTCTTTTGTTACCCAAACCATGCTGCAATAAATAAATTCATACATATAACATTTCTCATGTAAATAGGTGTATCTGCAGGACAAAGTCTCAGGAATGAAATCATTGGGTATTTTGTAAATTTGGCAGATACAAATCGCCCTCCACATAGGTTGAATGGATAGACACTTCCATGAACAATACGGGGGGCTGGAGCTAGGATGTGCGCTTGGGCGGTCTGGATGAGAATCCATGCTTGTCACTGTACGGCACTGCAGTGAAATGGGCCTCTCCTTGTCCTAGTGGGGACAGCCCCTCGGGGTGGGGGGGGGAAACTGTTGGGAACTCTCATTATGTTGGATGTCTAACTTGCTTTTTTTCTTTTTTTCCTGTTGATCAGATCCCATTCAAGTGCACTGGGTTTACAGTCCACCTCATGGCTTCCTGGGCCCACTTTCTTCCAGAGGCCACATGGATCAACACGGATGCTGACAATAACACCAGCATTTAAGTTTACCACTTTTTTTTTGTTGGTTTTCTTCCTCTTTCTTGAAATGTCTAAGTCAGAAAATACAAGGCCCCATACCGAGGCCCTGGTGATGTTGCTCAGCTGAGCTTTCTAATGGACCAGAGTTCAGCAAGGCTGGGTCAGCTCCAGTCCTGCAGGCTGGGTCTGGAGCTTCTGTATTTCCAAGCCTCCCCCGACTCCTCCAACTCCAGCTGTGTGACCACTGGCCTGCAGAGTGAAATCTCACTTACCCCTAAGGTTTTGCCCTCTTTCAAGGCTTTCTGTGCAGGTTGCCCAATCATAGATGGCATCAAACCAGGTGGGTTCACAGGAATCAGCTGGACTTGGGCCTGGCTTCTTGGATACAAGGGCACCTGAGCCATGCCCCCTGGCATCACAGGATATGTATTGTGTGGCGGCGCCGCAAACATAGGATTGTCCGTGGGGTTTACTGAAGTCATTGAATTCCTGCTGTTCAAAAATAAAGGCAAAAGAGTTGCCCTTCACATATGCACTAATGTTGACACTGAAAAGGACTTTTGTCTCCATCAGCTCTTTTGCGCATCTCTACCCCTTATGAGTTAATTAATCTCGTTTTTGAAATAATATTAGATATCAGTTATAGGACACTTACAAAGTGCCAGTCAGTGCTTTACAAACACATCTCTTATCCTCACACCTCCCCAGCTTTACAGATGAGAAAACTAAGGCCCAAAGAGGTTAAGTGCTAATGGAGGGCAAGGGTATCTTTTTCATTTTTATATCTCATAATGCTTAGCATGCATGCACTACTAGGTATAGTACTTTGCATATAGTAATACTGTCTTCAGCATTTCAGAGGTGAAAAGTCTCTTGAAGAATACTGAGTCCAATTCTCTTAATTTCTGGAAAAGGTAACTGAGGCTGGGAGAGTGAACACGGATCCCCCGAGATCTGAGTCATATAGATATTAAGTGGAGATCCTCCACCTCAAAGGAAACTCCATTGTTAGTGCAGGGCACATATATTCATTGGATGTCTTATCTGCTCAGTTTTCTAGACTACTTGTGAATTCTGATCAGGTTTTAAAAATTTCTTTTTTCTTTTTTGGAGCAGACCCAAAAAAATCTGGTACGTACAACAAACTCTGCGATGGGCTCCATCTCACACCCAGACTCATCATAAATCTCCTTTGGCAGAAACACCTTATCACCTTCCTTCCACTATCCACAGAAACCATTCAATCAAGCATACTCACTTTGCCTGGCCAGCAGCTAAGGTCTGTCTTGCTCCTGTTTCCAGTTCTCTTCAGTAGGCAACTTGTTTTCCCACCTTGGGAGAATGAAGCACTCGGTTTGGTTGGGTGATGCCTTTAGAAAGATTCAAAGTCCTCTCCACTTTTGCCTAGGTACAGGCCAGGTCACCAGCTGCTTAGAGGTCAGCTTTCCCCACTCATATTTACTTCCTTTTTTGGTCAAGGAGTCAATTAAACGCAATTCAATTGAGCAAGTGTTTAACAGTATCTGTGTGAAGAAAGCGTTGTACAAATGTCCATGGCTGTAATGCAACATAGAATAATGTAAATGCCGTAGTAGAGAAACAAGAGCTGTCACAGGAGAACAGAGGAGAAACTGATTTACTGGATTTGAAGAAAAGAGGGAAGACTTTAAACAGAAGGTGAAATTTTGAAATTAATAAACTGTATGAGAAAAGAGGAGTCACAGCATGTGAAATGAGAATTGCAATCAATTAAAGTCTGTTTTTTAAAATCTAAGTAAAAACCTATAGAAATTCAGAAAATACCCATGGGCAGGCATCCAATGTATCCATGAAGTGCATCATGTGAATTGCGTAGGCAAAATGTTCAAGAACTAATACACTAGGCAATGAGCATCTTGATGGAATGGTCCATGATACATTTATCTTTGTATTTCTATGCCATTATAATAGGCACTCAACAAATGCTTACTGAATGAACAAGTGAAGAAACTGATGGGATGGCTAGAATTTTGTAAAATGGTCAACAGAAAGAACATTATTGCAGGCAGAGGGTATGGAGGAGAGAAGGTGGATGACACATTTTGGGTATGGATAATAGTGATTGAAGCATTTTGTGTGTAAAGGACATTGAAAGTAATAAGAATGAAAAAGTAGATGAAGAGAAACCTTGTGTCTTTATCCATTTTCTATCATATTTCTGGACCTTTGTCCCTCAATTTTAAGAGTTCTTTATATATTAGGGATATTAATCTGTGATGTCTTTTCTCCAAGTTTGACAATTGTCTTTTGACTTTGTTGATTATTTTTTTACATATAACTCCATGCTTGGCCTCAGGTTTTCTGCCTAATTATAACATAACTAACAAAAAGTTGTAACTGACAGGCTAATGATTAGTACTCATAAAAGTGAGAATAAAAAAAGAATGCAAACACATAGAGGTGACTGCAGTATTAATTTATTTAATCTTTTCTTCTATTACTACCAGACACTGAATGCTTATATCCCCCCCAATTTATATGTTGAAACTTAATCTCCAGTGTGATAGTATCTGGATATGGGGTCTCTGGGAGGTGATTAGGGTGGAGCCCTCATGGTGGGATTAGTACATCGCGTTCCTTTCATGAATGGGGTAAGTGCCTTCAGAGCTCTCGCGCCTCTTCTGCCATGTGAGAAGATGGCCACCTATGAATCATGAAGTGGGGTCTCAGGAGATACTCAACCTGTAGGTGCCTTAGTCTTAGACTTCTAGTCTCCAAAACTGTGAGAAACACATGCTGTTTAAGCCACCTAGTCTATGGTATTTTTGTTACAGCAGCCAAACAGACTAAGACAATTATCTATGGAGTTTGAGTCTTTGTTAGAAAGTTTTCCCAATACTAAGATTAAATAGGAATTCACCTGTGTTTTCTTCTAGTACTTCCATGGTTTTAACTTTTTTTTAGCCAATTCATAGGTACTCCAAATGAACTATATTTTCTCCTCTAAGGGTAGGTGTTTGGTGTCAGTGTACATTTTTCCTACCACAATACTTCCTTTCTCCAAACTACTAATTTTGTTTTTATGACTGGTGCAGTATGTGATTTTACTTTTTATATTTTCATTCCTAATGAAAGACTTTGGAGTTTATTCTTGTGTACAGTGTGAGATATGGATGTAATTATATATTTTTCCAAAAGGCTATCTAGGTGTCCCAGTACCATTTATTAAATGGTTTATCTTCACTCCAGTGATTCAAATGCTATCATTGCCACATGTTAAATTTCTGTATGTATTTGGGTCTAATTCTGGTCTTTCTCCTCTATTCTATTGGCCTATTTATCTTCTCATGTCTTAGTTCAACAATGTTTTAATTATAGAGGCTTTATAGTATGTATTGGTGTCTGATAGGACTAGTCTCCTAATTTTTTCTTTTTCATTGTTTTTCTATCCTTGTATGTTTCTTTTTCCATATGAACATTGGTATTAATTTGTTAACCTCCATTAAATAGCTGACAACTTTTTGAAAAGATGACATAAAGCAACCTATATTGAAGGAAGGAATGAGGCATCTGAATGGGAACATGTACATGACTAAGCCTGAATTCTTTAGGAACCAGGCCTAACCAGATAAGAGAGAGGAGGCAATTGTCCACTTTTTTATTGCATTCACATAAAGGGTACCAACTCCTTAGAAGGAACTGGAGACACACAGGAGAGAGGATTGTCGTCCCAACTTACTTTAGCAGGTGCTGCTGATGCCTCATCCATGTCCCCTTGGTCCACTCTGGAAGTCGTCTGGATGGTTTCCATACCTACAGATATTTCCTGCTTCTCTCCTCCTGAGGATCCTTGCTGGGGGGAGGGGGGGAGGGCAGACTAACGGTGCTGGGAAGTTAATATTCCAGGACTTTTTCTTAACAAGGAAAGGTGGGTGTTGCTAGAAAACACTAGCTTCTTCACCCTCCAGAGGAAAAATCTTGAAATATGTTTCATCTGTCTTGTACAGAGTCCTCAAAGAGATGGAGCCCTCATCCCCTGGACCAGTAACCCATCCATGAATGCATACTTTATTGGCTTTCCTCCCTTCCTGGATCAGCTTTCCATTCTCTTACACTAAGTCTTGAGATTATCTCCTGAAATAAACTACTAGCATTCAGATCCTTATGTCAGCATCTGCTTTTGAGGGAACCCAAAATAAGACACCCCGAGCCATGGCTTTTGAAATAATTGTGAAGAATAAGAAAATATGAAACTGAAGACTGAAATAGATTATGGAGGCCATATATCGAAATTAACCCTCCCCATTCCCCAAATGATGCTCACAACTCTTTTACTGCATCCCTACCAAAGCTGAACAGTTCTAGGAGTGGAGAACTCGTTGCTACTCTAAGTTTTATTATGGAAGGGTAGTGAATGGATTATCTTCCCGTACTGACCTAGAGAAAACTGACTATCCTTAGGGTTCACTGTGCTGTTTACACTGATCTCACCCATTCTGGGCATGCTGATGGTTTGTGCATACTTTTGTGCAGTACTGTATCACTTGGGTCCCCAGAAGAAAACAGAAGGCAGCCTTAAAATAGGAAGACTTAGGTCTGAAGGATGATTAATGAAGTAACCAAAAGGGGTGTTGACACCCCCGGGAACCAAAGACAGAAGGAAGCTATTATTTCCCCTAAGCCTTAAGAGGCAAGAGCCAGGAACAGTGCTACTATTGCAGTAAGAGCTGCAGCTAAGGAAGTAAAGAGCTGCATAGTAGGAGTTTAGGCTTTAGATAAAGGAAGTCACCTACTGCCTAGACTGAGAAGAAAAAGGGAGGGTGAACTCTGACTTCTCTCTCCTCCCGACTTCCAATTTCATTGGCTGAACCTTGCTAGAAGGATAAGAACAAGGGAGCATAGACAATGCAGTCCACACAGTCAGCCTCCCAGGGTACAGAGCAGGGCAGAGGGGGCTGTGCTCACTCTCTTTCACCTGCCTCTCTGTAACAGAGGAAAACTAAACTAGATCCCTGCATTTACAATTTAACAGTAACAGCCTGAAAATGAACTCAAGTAGCCCCCAACAGCTTGTAACTGTTAACAGTGATGGTTTCTTTTTTTTCTCCCTGCTTTCTGAGCCTCAAGATCAGAGACAACCCAGAAAACTGATTTTGCACAACTCAAGACATCCCATCCCAGGGTACTGAGAAGGAACCAAAAAGAAAAACAAAAAACAATTGAATTAGCCCAAGAGTGTCTGCGCGGACCCTTGCCAAGTTGCTACTTTATGTCTGCAGTCAGAACACCACCGCCTCTTTCCTACCAGTTACCCCTGAAAATCACTAACTGCTTGTGCCGCAGGGGTAGCAGTTCTCCAAGGCACCAGCCCGCCATTTCCTCATTTGCTGGCAAGTTAATAAACCATTCCTTTGCTTTCCTCTAAACCTTGTCATTAAACTTTGTGATTTGACTTCAGCGACAAGGACCAGTTTTTAGTAACATCTCCAGCCTTCTCTAGTCTATGGTGTCCCTGGGGACGAATCTTTACACGGATTTCATTAACAGACATCCTTGTTCTCTGGCTTCCAATAAGTTTCAAACAACAGGACACTCATTAGGAGACTGGAAGAGAGAAGAAAGGGCAAATTATTTATTCTCTCAGTTTCTTCCCTGTGCTGTTGCCAAGGGCTGGTGGGTCCCTTGGCCAAGGGTCACAATTCCTGTCAGAGTGAATCTCTCTGCGTGACTCTCTTCTCTGCATGTCTGAGGAATCACTCTTTCTCTTGCCTTTTCAGGCTCAGAGGATTCTGATTTGCTTCTGCTTTTATCATTTTGAGATATTATTCTATTATTTGGGTTTCTCTCCACACTGCCCACATTTTGTAGAAAGCCCCTATATTAAATGTCCCTCAAGTTATCCCATGTGACTGCTCCATCTCAATCTCACCAGTTACCTGACTGCAGGAGGCACAGAAAATGGATCTGGGTGGGCAGGTGGGGACTCGTCTACCTCTTTGGCACCCTTCCCTAAATGGAGGCAAACGTTAAGACTTGTGGCTTGATTGAAAGGAAGATCTTGCAATTTAAGACTTATGCAAATTAACACAAGGCTGTAATAAACAAATACAATGATGACTGTCCTCCCCTGGAGAAGGCCTGGCTCATGGAAAGCTCAGGGCAACTATGGGAATTTGTTTTTTTTCTATTGAATAGGTACTTTAAAAAAATTTCCTCTCCAGATTAAAAGAAGTTCATATAATCTCCAATTCACCCAATAATTAAAAATTATGTTTCCATTGTTAGAGCAAATTATTTTCCCTCTTGTGAAAACTCTAATGAATTGACAGCTGAGAGTAGGGAGTCCAGGAAGATGCAGAATGCTGGCAGAGACATCACTCTTTTTGATTCAAAAGCATCATATCTATAGGACCTACATATTTTCCAAAGAAAAAGAACATTGTGTAGAAAGTGAGCAATGTGAACAAAGCATACAGAGGTTAATCAGTTAACTGTATAGATTTCTAGAATTCTCAAATTTAAAGGCTTAGATTCCACTCTCCCGAAAAGAAAGGAGTTTCTAGTGCTGAAGTAATTAGTAAAGGTATTTTTTTTTGCTTAAAATATATTTTTTATTAAGGTACCATTGATATACAATCTTATGAAGGCTTTACATGAGCAACACTCTGATCACTACATTCACTCATATTATTGAGTCCCCCTCCACACCCCATCACAGTCACTGTCCATCAGTGTAGAAAGATGGCACTGAGTCACTACTTGTCTTCTCTGTGCTACTCTGTCTTCCCCGTGACACCCTCCCACCCCGCCACACACCATGTATGCCATTCATAATGCCCTCAATCCTCTTCTCCCTCCCTCCCCATCTCCATCCACCCTCCCCCACCACTCCCCTTTGGTAAATGCTAGTCCCTTCTGGGAGTCTGGGAGTCTGCTGCTGTTTTGTTCCTTCATTTCTGCTTTGTTCTTATACTCCACAAATGAGTGAAATCATTTGGTACTTGTCTTTCTCCACCTGGCTTATTTCACTGCGCATAATACCCTCTAGCTCCATCCATGTTGTTGCAAATGGTAGGATTTGTTTTCTTCTTATGGATGAATAATATTCCACTGTGTATATGTACCACATCTTCTTTATCCATTCATCTACTGATGGACACTTAGGTGGCTTCCATATCTTGGCTATTGTAAAGAGTGCTATGATAAACAAAGAATTGGGGGGCTTGTCTTCTTTGGGTAAATTTCCTAGGAGTGGGATTCCCGGGTCAAACGGTATTTCTATTTTTAGTTTTTTGAGGAACCTCCATATTGCTTTCCACAATGGTTGAACTAATTTACATTCCCACCAGCAGTGTGGGAGGGTTCTCCTTTGTCTGCATCCTCACCAGCATTTGTTGTTCCTTGTCTTTTGGATGTTGGTCATCCTAACTGGTGGGAGGTGATATATTATTGTGGTTTTAATTTACATTTGATGATTAGCAATATGAAGCATCTTTTCATGTGGCCATCTGAATTTCTTCTTTCGAGAAGTGTCTGTTCATATCCTCCGCTCCCTTTTTCAATCAGGTAATTTTCTCTTTGGGTGTTGAGGTGTGTGAGTTCTTTATATATTTTGGATGTTAAGCCCCTTGTCAGGTATGTCATTTATGAATATATTCTCCCATACTGTAGGATACCATTTTGTTCTGCTGATGGTGTCCTTTGCTATACAGAAGCTTTTTAGTTTTATGTAGTCCCATTTATTCATTTTTGTTTTTGTTTCCCTTGACCGAGGAGATGTATTCAGAAAAAAGTTGCTCATGTTTATATTCAAGAGATTTTTGCCTATGTTTTCTTCTAAGAGTTTTATGGTTTCATGATTTACATTCACATCTTTGATCCATTTTGAGTTTACTTTTGTGTATGGGGTTAAACAATAATCCAGTTTCATTCTCTTGCATGTAGCTTTCTAGTTTTGCCAACACCAGCTGTTGAAGAGGCTGTCATTTCCCCATTGTATGTCCATGGCTCCTTTATCATATATTAATTGACCATATATGCTTGGGTTTATATCTGGGCTCTCAAGTCTGTTCCATTGGTTTGTGGGTCTGTTCTTGTGCCAGTACTAAATTGTCTTGATTACTGTGGCTTTGTAGTAGAGCTTGAAGTTGGGTGAAATGGTTGTGTTGTATTGGTGACTTAAATGCCACAAGTGATAGTGCCTTTTTCTTCCATGATGAATCACTCTTGGTGAAGTCCCAAGTAAAACAAAGTACTTGGCAGCTACATTCCTGGAAATTTTGATATAGGATAAAGCCTGAAAATTATTCATTAAATTCTGGGCTCAGATAATTGTAAATAGATTTATTCTTTTCAAGAATGTCTGTGGGATGACATTCAAAAGTCAGAGACAATTCATTTTTTTAAGAACAGCCCTAAACACTGCAGAAAGTCTAGCATCCGTGGTTCTATTCTCTAAGTGCTTTTAGTGACTTGTCACCTCCTCCACTCCACTGTGACAAACAATAACATTCTCATACATTCCTCAGGAATCCCACCATGGGATGCCACCTCCTTTGTCAAAGAACTGCTGTGGTGTATCTTTGCGGGATGGGGAGAAGCCCACCCATATGTGAGAACTAATACAGATTAATCAGCAAGAACTAACACACAAGCAGCAAAATACTAAAAGTCTATCCTAGGTCTGAACTGTCCTCTTCTATTAATAGTAATTGAGGTGCACATTTTCTAGGAAGATGCTAAAGAAGTTTGTAATGCTGCACAGACACATCACCGCTCTCAACTGTGCATATCATTCAGGATCAGAGTGGGCATTAAAAAAGGCAAGTGGGGTTAAAAAAATTAACTAGTCAGAATTTGAGTGGAAGGTGAGCTAAAAAGTCTAGGGGCTCTGCCATAAGTCTTATGAACTGCAGATCTGTAGCAAACAGAACACCTGGACTCTTCCCATGTGAAATGTAGATGAGCAGGCCTCTGTGTCTGCTGATTTCTCCTCTGGTGACCACCTGCCATTGCATTCCACTTTCTTAGGAATACTTGTTCATGTGAGGAGAGAACACACAAGAGAGCAGAGAATCATGACCACTCAGGGTAGTACTTAACCCCTGGGGGAAGACAGGGTAGGGCCTGGGAAAGGGCACTCAGACTCATGCACGGAGTCGATGATGTTTTAGTTCTTAGAGTGAGAAGAGTTCTTGCAGTGTTTCCCTTTTGGTTGATAAAACATCCTCATTTAGGCCCTTAAGCTTTCCATTTCATATCTGAGTCCAAGATCACCCCTTGCCCCAACTCAGGTGAGCCAGTCTTTTGGCTCTAGTGTCTTGTGTGTTGGTTGGTATGAGGGCTGAGGGACTCCCTCACCCCCACCCCCACCCCCACCATCTATATCCTTTATTTGTAGAGCTAGTGCCAAGGAAATTCGTGAACCATGACTGCTTATGGAGAGGTGGCTGTCTTTCTTGCTTGCTGAGTGTTATTCCCTAGGTCAGGATATGGTCCTCTTTCTTTCTCCAGATTTTATTTTTAATCAAGGTGGGTATGTGGAAGCTTCTCCTGGCTACAATAAAGAGCCACTTGTTCTGAGCAGTTCTCTTAAGCACTTGAGGCCTCGTTTGTGGTGTGGCCTCATCTTCCTACTGACTTAGCTGGCAGCATTTTTCTGAAGTGCTTTGATAGGCATGCTCCTCAGCCTACAGCTGTTCTCAGGAAACCTGAGGCTTCCACTGTCCCAGTGTTGGTGCCTGCAGGCAGGGGTGGGGTCCTTTCTACCTCTTGGAAACTATGAACCCCAGGGGTAGGCCATGGTCCTCTGCAAGGTCACACAGCCATGCCTTCCCTTAACATTGTTAGCTCTTGTCCTGTTGTTCTGGAAGTTCAGCAGGTCCACTTAGGTCTCAAAGGCTATTACTGGGGAATGGGATTCTTCCTGTAGGCACGCACAAACTTTACAGCTGCTTCTCCTCTCCCTCAGCTTCAGAGAGCAGACCCATTCCAATGCCACACTCCTGCTGTGGGAAGCTGAGGTGAGAGGATAACCTCCCTTCATAAGCCTATACCCTCCAGGTTTATTGGGGGAGGAGGTGGTGAATATACTGCCCATTATAGTGAAAAGGCATCTGTGATAGTGTTCTAGGGCTGTTGTCATGAAGTATGACAAACTGGTGGCTTAGAACAACTGAAATGTACTGTTTCACTGCTCTCAAGGCCAGAAGTCCAAATTCAAGGTGCTCATAGGGTCATGATCCTTCTTAAATCTGTAAGAAAAGGACTCTTCCTTGCCTCTTCCTAGTTGCTGGTGGCTTCCCAGCAGTCTGTGGCATTTCTTGGCTTGTAGATGCATCACTCCGATCCTCCATCCTCACACAATGTTTTCCCTCTGTGCCTTCACGCTGTCTTCCCTGTGTGTATGTCTCTCTGTCCAAATGTCCCTGTTTTATAGGGATATCAGTCTTATTAGAATAGGCCCCGTCCTAATATCATTTTAACTCCATGACCTCTTTGAAGACCCAATTTCCAAATAAGGTCACATTCTGAGGTCCTGGGGTTAGGACACCAATGTGTCTTCTTTTGGAGACACAATTTGTCCCAGGATAGCACCTCTCAGCGAGCTCTCAAGTGGTCTTTTTGGACTTAGAATGCTGAGTACATCTGCTTTCAGAGGTGTACTCTGGTCACTAATTCTTGGAAAATATGAAAATTCCATCTGGTTTACTATGTTATCATGCTACAAATATAATGATAAAAGTGAATAAATGGTAAATAATAAAAATTTACTGAGAGATGGCTGGACATAAAGAGCTGTTCTAAGTCCTTTTAATGATGTATGTCATTTAATTCTTGCATCTGCTTTGTGGACTAGGGACCATTGTTTATGTTTTATAGTGAGGAAATGTAAGCACAGAGACAGTGCCACTGCCTTATGCTACAAACAGTGTGCCTGCTTCCAAAGTCAGAGTAGTTCCTTCTCTCAGGCAAAGGAGTCCTTTCATTCAGGCCAACATCCATCAGCATGAGAGAAAGTGGGCATTCAGCTTTATTTCCCATGTCCCCTGGACTGGCTTCATTTATCCATGTGAACTCAGACGGGCTTTTAAAAAGAGGAGGGTCAACTTGTGATCAAATTGCATCCTTTACTGAAGTGGGAAAAGCAAGTACAGGAAAGGATTTCACAAGAATGCATTTTTACATGTCTATTGAAAAAATTAACAGAGTTCTTCACTAATTCACAGTTAATATTTTTTCTTGACTGGAGTCACAGTGGTTCTTTGCAAATTATGAAGAGACAGTGGATTCCGATGGTGAGGAACCTGGGGTGAGTTGAGTGATAGCAAATTGATCAGTATCATACTCTTTAAATAAGCAACTGTCTTGAGCCATTGAGTCAAAACAAGACAAAACAACAGCCACAACAAACAAACAATCATGTACACCTAGAATGTGACCAGTTGAAATCCTACTGAGAAGACAGCACCTCCCTTGTTCTGGGGGAGAGTCAAAGGCACATCAGACCTATGGCCCACCAGAAATCAGAGGTTTCCATCAATTATGAAAACCACATTCAACTAAAATATTACTCTCCACTAGATGACTGACCTTCAGCGGGTCTCTGGTGGGTCCTAAAATTCCTTGTGGGCCCTCTACTTCCTGTTCTAGGTCACAAGGAGAAATATCTAAACCAGTGCAGTGGAGAGTTATCTGGCTGAGTCTACAGGATTTTGGGGAGTAACTGCAAAAGGTACTCTAATGGGAACAATGTCATTTTTTTCCTGAGTAAAACTCTTGTTTTTGCTTTTTGTGTTTTGTTTTTAAGTTCACAGCAGAATACTGTATTGTATTAGTATAGACACAAAAAACTGAAAATACATGAACATTTTGAACAGTTTTATAATCAAGTGAAATACAAATCATTTAATGCTAAGTTCAATAGTTACTGAGCTGTATAGGAATTTGAAATAAGGATAAGCAATTTATGAAACTAATTTTAGTTAAACTAAGACCTTAGTTACCTAGTAAACATTGACTGTGAACCTAACCAATATACAAAACATTAATAAACTTCCTTGATACCTTTCCAATTTATCCTCTTCTCTTTATTCTCTATTGTTCAAGTTTAGGTACTCACCACTTGGCTGTAATGTGGCCTAGCAGCAACCATCTAATTATCCCTATCTCTAGACTTGTTCTTCTCCAAATCTATCTCTGTTCTGCTGAATGACCGGGGACACTCTGGTTGACTCTCTCAAAATACTGTACTATGCATTTATCTACATCCTTCATGGCAATCTAATCCCCTTTGCCATTATTCAGTTGGGGGCTTGGCTGGCCCAAGGCAACTGGGTGAATGTGAGGTGACGAGAGGCTTCCGTTCTCCTGCTGGATGTCACCCAGGAAGCATCATGCCCCGGCCACCTTACAAACATTAAGTAAGACAGCCTTGGGATAAAGCTGAAGATGGCAGAGGAAGACAGGAGGTGTCTGGGTCACTAATAATATCACCGAGCTGTTGAAGCAGTTGAACCACACTTGGGGTCTTGATGTTATAAAAGATGACATATTTCTTGATTAATTAGGCAGTTTCAGTTGGGGATCTTTAACTTGCCATAGAAAATATTCTAATGGAAATAACTATAATAGTCCATACTTATCCACAGGGGATGTGTTCCAAGACCCCCAGTCTGGATGCCTGAAATCATAGATAGGTACTGAACCCTATACATACTGTTTATTTTCCTATACAAACATACCTATGATAAAGTTTAATTTATAAATTAGGCACAGTAAGAGATTAACAATAACCAATAATAAAATAGAACAATTATAACATACTGTATAAAAGGCATGTGAATGTGGTCTCTCTCTCCTACTGAACTACTCACACTTCTTTTTATGATAATTGAGACGATATAGTGATGAGATGAAGTGGGGCAAATGACTTAGGCATGTGACAGTGCTTGGCTATGACTGATCTTCTGATGATTAGTCAGAAGGAGGACCATCTGCTTCTGGACTGTGTCTGATTGAAACTGTGGAAAGCAACACTGCAGATAAGGGGGGCCACTTTATATAACCACAAAGTTTGATCAAGCACCATTAAAAAGCCTTCATAGCATCCTGGTACATACAGACTAAATTCCAAATTCTTTAGTAAGGTGATTGAGCTCTATTAGGATCTGGCTCAATTTGCTTCTCTAGTCTCATTTTCCATCACTCTCTTCTACATATTATCCTATAGGGATTCCACAAACATGGCATTTTTCTGGCTCCAGGTGGAGTTTTAGGTTGACTGAACAATATGCAATTTTTTAGGGGATGGGGATTAATGATATATTTTGAAAGAATTCAGGTAAGGAGATAAGATTAACAGTGAATTGCACTCTGTTTCCTTCTGTCACTAGTGATTATTTCTATCCTTTTTTCTGTTAATGTATTATATTGATCAATTAAAAAAACTGTTAAAATACACATATTTATCATCCTAGCCATTTTTAAATGCACAGTGTTATTACATATGTAATGTTGTGCAACCCTCACCACCGTCTGCCTCCATAGTTCTTTCTGTCTTGTAAAACTGAAACTCTATACCCACTAAAGGTAATCCTCATTCCCCCGGCCCCCAGTCCCTGGCAACCATTCTATCTTCTGTCTCTACAATTTTGACAACTCTCTTCCTTTCTCTTTCTATATATATATAAACTATCTATATATTCTATCTCATATAAGTGGAATTATGCAGTATTTGTCTTTCGGTTACTGGCTTATTTCTCTTAGCATAATGTCTTCAAGTTCCATCTATGTTGTAGCATATGTCAGAATCCTTACTTGTTTCCACTGTGTGTATATATATATACCACATTTTGCTTACCCATTCATTTCTCAATGGAAACTTAGGTTCTCACGTTTTAGCTATGGTAAATAATGCTGCTATGAACCTGAGTGTACAAATATCTCTTTGACCCCTGCTTTCAATTCATTTGGGTATATATGCAGAAGTTGAATCACTATTCTATTTTTAACATCATAATTCTATTTTTAATTTTTTGAGGAACCAGCATATTGTTTTCCACAGCAGCTATACCATTTTATATTCCTACCAATAGTGCACAAGGGCTGTAATTTTCCCACATCCTCATCAACATTTATTATTTTGTTTTGTTTTGTTTTTCAATAGTAGTCATCCTAATGGGTGTGAGGTGGTATCTCACTACAGTTTTGATTTGCATTTCCCTACGGATCAGTAATGTTGAGCATCTTTCCATATGCTTAGTGGCTGTTTGCATATCTTCTTTATAGAAATGTCTATTGAAATCCTCTTCTCATTTTTTAATTGGGTTGGTTTTCTTTTTGTTGTTGAGTTTTAGGACTTCTTTATATATTCTGGATATTAATCCCTTATCACATATATGATTTGCAAATATCTCTCCAATTCTGTAGATTGCCTTTTTACTCTGCTGGTACTGTCTTTTGATGCACAAAAATTTTAATTTTCATGAAGTCCAGTTTGTCTATTTTTTCTTTTGTTACTTGTGCTTTCGGTAGTTACAAAAAATCATTGCCACATCAAATGTCATGAATCTTTTGCCCTATGTTTTCTTCTAAGAGTTTTATTGTTTTAGGTCTTACATTTAGGTCTTTGATCCATGTTGATTTAATTTTTGTATATGGTATAAGGTAAAAATCTAACTGCAATCTTTTGCATGTGAATATTCAGTTTCCCCAGCACCATTTGTTGAAAAGACTGTCCCTTCTCAATTGAATGGGGGTACCCTTGCCAAGAATTTGACCATATACATGATGGTTTATTTCTGGGCTATCTATTCTATTTCATTGGTCTACACGTCTGTTTTTATGCCTGTACTACACTGTTTCAATTACTGTAGCTTTGTAGTAAGTTTTGAAATAAGAAGTGCTTTTTCTTTGAGCTTTGTTCTTTTTTAAGCTGGCTATTTGGATTCGTATAAATTTTAGGATGGATTTTTCTATATCTGCGTATGTATCATTGGGATTTTCTTAAGGATTGCATTGAATCCGTATGTTGCTTTGGGTAGTATTGACACCTTAACAATATTAAGTCTTCTAATCATGAATATGGAATATGTTTCCATTTATTTATGTCTTCTTTAATTTTTTCAGCAGTGTTTGGTAGTTTTTATTGTACAAGTCTTTCACTTACTTGGGTAAGTTAATTCCTAAGTATTTTATTATTTTTGATGCTATTATAAATGGAACTGTTTTTGTCATTTTTTTTTCAGATTTATTCAGGATTTATTTCTGGACTCTTGATTCTATTGCATTGACTTTTATGTCTATCTTAATGCTAGTACCACAGTGTATTAATTATTGTAGCTTTGTAGTAATTTTTGAAATTGGGAAGCATGTATTCTCCAACTTTGTCTTTTATAAAAAAAGATTTAAATTTTTGTGAGCAATTTTAGGTTTGCAACAAAATTGAGAGGAAGGTACAGAAATTTTCTATGTATTCTTTGCCTCCACACATGCGTAGCCTTCCCATTACTGATATCACTCACCAAATAGTATATTTATCACCAAAGATTAACCAAAATTGACATACCATAATCACCCAAAGTCCATAGCTCACCTTAGGGTTCACTTCTGGTGTTGTACATTCTATGGGTTTGGACAAGTGTGTAATAACATACATCTATCATTATAATACAATAGAGTATTTTCAGTGCCCTAAAAATTGTGTTCTGCTTATTCACTTCTCCCATCCCTTGGCAACCACTGATCTTTTGACTCCATGAAAAGTAAAAGTGTTCATAGTTTTGCTTTTTCCAGATGTAATACAGTTGGAAATACACAGTATATATTCTTTTAAAATTGGCTTCTTTCACTTAGTAATATACATTTAAAGTTTCTCCAGGTCTTCTCATGGCTTGATAGCTGATTTGTTTTTTGCACTAAATAATATTCCATTGTTTGGATGGCTCATATTGTATTTATCCATTCTTATTGAAGGACATCTTGGTTGCTCCAGGTTTTGGCAATTATGAAGAAAGCTTCAAGTGGACATAAGTTTTCAACTCCTTTGGGTAAATATCAAGGAGCATGATTTCTAGATTATATGGTAAGAGTATGTCTAGTTTTGTAAGAAACCATCAAACTATCTTGCAAAATGATTATACCCTTTTGCATTCTCACTAACAATGTGTTACATCTTTGCTAGCATTTGGTATCATCAATGTTCCAGATTTTGGCCTTTCTAACACATGTACAGTAGTTTGCTTTCTTTTTTAAGGATTGATTGACATATTTTGTACCCTTTCCATTTTCATATGGATATTAGAATAAACTTATAAAAAGTAGCTGAGATTTTTGTATAGGAATTGTGTTGAATTGTAGGCTAGTTGGGAGAGTACTACCGTCTTAATATTACATGTTCTGGTCTATGAACATGGGATGTTTTCTGTTTGCTTAAATTTTCTTTAATTTCTTTGCACAACATTTTTCTAGTTTGCAATGGACAAGTCTTGCACTTCTCTTGTTAAATTTTTTCCTAAATATAAAGCATTAAGAGCATATTTTTAATGATTCCCATCCTTTTAAATTTATTGAGACTTGTTTTATAGCCTAAAATGCGATCTATCTTGGATAATATTCTATGTGCACTTAAGAATGTGTGCACTGTTGTTGGGTGAAATGTTCTAGAGATGTCTGTCAAGTCTGGTTGGTTAATGGTTTTGTTCAGTTATCTTTCATCCTTTTCTATTCTGCATAGTTACTGTATTATTGAATGTGGAATACTGAAATGATTATTTTTAAATATTTGTATTTCTCCTGCCAAAACTATCACTTTTTTGCTTCATGTATTTCAGGACTCTGTTGCTAGGTTGCATATATGCTTATATTTGCTACGTGCTCCTGATAGATTGACCATTTTTTAAAATCATTATAAAAATGTTCTTCTTTATCTCTAGTAACAGTTTTTGTCTTAAAATATATTTTGTCTGAATTACTACAGATGCTCCAGTTGTCTTTTAGTTTCTGTTTATTTGGTATATAGTTTTCTATACTTATGTTCAACTTATTTATGTCTTTGAATCTGAAGTGTGTCTCCTGTGTACGGCATTTAATTGGAGTATGTTTTAACAATCCATTTTGCCAATTTCTGCCTTGTATTGGCATGTTCAATCCAATCCACATTGTCTCTGCTCTGTTAGCTTAGCGGTCATTAAATGATTGGATACACATTTCCTTAGCTGCCTTGAACCAATAAATTTCCCAGTCTTTGCTCAGAAACCGAGTACATACATGTGTGTATGTGACAGGGTAATTCTTTAAAGCCCTGGGAGACAGGTTGCAACTCTGCCTTAGCTATCACTTCCTGCTTTCAGACAGCTTCAGGTCAGTCAGAGGTGGGAGATTAGAGCACTCTCAGGTCTTTTTTGTCATGACGCATCCCTGCATATCACACATTCTTCTTTATTTTCAGGTATTGTCAAGTTACAAAGTCCCTGATGGACATCTTAGTCCCCAGTTGTTTCTATTAATGTTTTTGGTATGCCTTTTGTTTTCTCCAAATGTAATCTCTGCTTTAGGCTGATGTGATGTTAAATGCCACTTACTGTTTTGACAAACATCTGAGGAAAAAGCTTTGACAGAGATGGAGCTCTGAGTTCAAATTAACAAAAGTCTTGCCAGTGGGGATTTCCAGGCAGCTGCTAGACAAATTAATAACAACTCTCTGGAAATGGAATTTTTTTGGGAACTCCAATCCCATTCCCACACATTCCTCCATGGTTGTTAAGCTGGTGTTTTTCACAGGTACTGTGGTTACAAATTGCTTCATTTAAAGGCTATTGCAGAGATGGGCCAAGGGGGATGGAAATAGAGAAAATTACAATATCACAGAGCTCACTGTTCTTACCAAGATTCAGCCATTTTTCTTGAATAAGTGCCCATTGGATTGTTGCAAATCTTTGACTAATTTCCGGAGTTTTGAAAAGTTGATTTTAACAATGTTTGCTAGCATTCTTATTTATTTTAAGGAGGAATAGGTTTTTAGAGATTCTTATTTTTCTATTCCAGAAGTACTCTCTTCAGTGTCCTCTTTATTTTCTGAAGGCATTTGAAGATCTCAAACTTCGGAAACCAACATTTCATAACTAAATTTGAACTTCAGAGTTGATAGCATTTGGTGTCCCCATATTACTGGTATGACCCATGAAACCTCTTCAGTCTATATATTTGCTCTATTAATCCCCTAGGAGGAACAAGTGCAAAAGTCATAATTCTCCCACATAGTTCTGCCTAAGTTATTTGACTTCAATTTTATACAGTATCAAGTAAGAAGACATTTTAGCATATTTTTAGCTACCCTTGATCATAGTTCAGAAGCAATACCACTGTTCTCCAGTTCTAGCTAGACTTGAGTCCTCAGAGAGCATTCTTAACAGAAACTGTCCCATCCTGATCTGCCAGGCAGAAGTGAAATGACTTACCTTCTTCACTGTGTTCTGGTTGATATAATGCTTTGATAGCCCAGTGGATTATTATGCTTGCAGTGGCCACTTCTGAGATGGCATTGAACAGTAGATATTGTAAAAGCATAACACCAACCATCTGAAAAAAAAACAAATATTCCTCATTAATTAACCATTTGAGTATTACACAAGAATAACATTTAGAAAATATTTAGGGAATAAATACCATTCATCATATTAGTCTCACCAAGTATGATTATTTTGGGGTATTTGTCATAACAACAAAATAATGTTTTAAATTTATTGAGTACTTATATATGTGCCACACATTATATTAAGTACTTTAATTCTAGCAACAACCCTACATATTGGATACTTTTATTTCTAGTTTGTACATCATGGGAAGGAAAAGTATAGAGAGAACCTATACTACCATGGGTTGACAGAGTTCTTTAGGGTTTGGCACTGGGGGCCCATCTTTTTCCTCTTTTTATATTTTCTCCTTTGATGGGACTGATTGCCAATCTGTTTCATGCTTTTCCAGTAAGTACACGTATAATTTGCATGTCCTATTTTCTTTTAACTTATATATTATAAGCATTATTACATGTATTGGTGGAACCATTCTCTGTTTACACATTTCTACCATGGCTCAAAGTAGGAGTTTTTACTCTCTCAGAAATAGGTGAAGAATGGCTTTCGGCATTTCTCAATATTCTTCACTTACAGTCCCCCATGTGAGAAGCAGGGATTTATCTAACTGGTAATTCCGAGAGAAGGAACCCAGCTCCTTCTGGTTTCACTTTTTTTCAGAATGATTTGTGGTTATGACCACAAGTTATTCTCAACATCTGATAATTGCCTGGCCTCAGCTTATGGTTTATCTGTAACTAGGTAGAAAGTTTAATTCATGAAAGGAGGTATCAGCAAGCTCATTTGGTTAAAGATTTTAAACTTATTCTCCAACTGTAATAATAAAAAATAAAGCTGGTAGTTTTATCTACATCTGCTCAATTCTTGTGTCTTGTCTCATTTGGTTCAGAACATGAGAGGAGAAGAGTGGATGGGTATTTGTTGGCCTCATATATTAGTTTCCTAAGGCTTCTGCAATAAAGTGTCACAACTGGGTGGATTGGCACAACTGAAATTCATTGTCTCACAATTCTGGAAGGTAGAAGTGCAAAAGGAATGTGTTGGTAGGAGAATAATTCTTCCAAAGCTTATAGGGGAAGGATTCTTCCTTGTCTCTTCCAGCTTTGAAGCCCCAGGTGTTCCTCAGCTTGTAGCAGCGTAACTCCAGCCTTTGCCTGCATTTTCTCATGATCATCTTCCTTTTGTGTCTGTGTCCAGATTTTCTTCTTCAATGACACCAGCTAAATTGGATTAATGGCCAACCATACTCCAGTATGACCACATCCTAACTAATTACATCTGCAAAGACCTCATTCCCAAATAATCACATTCTGAAATACTGTGGGTTAGTTCTTCAGCATCTTTTTGGGGGACATAATTCAACCCATAACAGTTTGTCTCTACTACTACCCCCAAATTCATGTCCTTCCCATGTACAAAATATATTCATCTGGTTCTACCACTTCCAAAAGTTCTGACCCATTCGAGTATCAACTCTTAAGTACAAAATCTGATCTAAATATCATGAATCAAAAAGCAACTAATCTCATCATCTAAATTATCTATATTAGGTATGGATGAGATTCAGTATGGTTCATTCTGGGGCAAAATTCCTCTTCATCTGGACGAGTGAAGCCAGAAAACAAGTTATCTACTTCTATGATATAATGGCAGGACAGGCCCAGGACAGACACTCCCATAACAAAAGGAAGAAATAACTAGGAAAAAAGGGGTCATGGGCCTCAACCAATAAAACCAAATAGGGTAAATTTCTCTAGATTTCAAGGCTTCAGACTAATTCTGTATGTCTTAGTGCTCTGTCCTCTGGGCCAGCTGAGGAGGTGCCAGCCCTTTCAGCTCACCAGGGTGGTGGCCCCACACTCTCAGCCCACTGGGGCAGTGGCTTTATACTTTAGGCATCATTGGGTCAGCCTGTACTATATCAAAGATGCCATACTCGTGACATGAAACATGTTTCTTTTTCCTCTTTAATTCTTGTTTTTTTCTCTTGCTTTTGTAACTAACATACCAATTTTGTACTTCATGCTGTCATTTAATGTTTTTTTTAATGCTCATTCATTTAATCTATGATTTCTTTATATACACTGGGCAAGTAGGGCCTGTTATTAATTTATTTGAAATGGATAGCTAGCTAATGGATTGAATACTATTTATTTTTGTCTTTTCTATATTGACTAGTAAAGTTATCTGACAAATAGTGTTTCTTGTTGTACTTGGATTTATTTCTCACTCTCAATTTTGTTCTTTGATCAATTTTTCTTTCAGTGTGTAACTACTATGGCATTTGCCTAATGACATGTTTTAATATTTGGTACATCAAGTTTTCTGGCCCTCCCCAATCATTATGTGGCTTCTAGACTTTCTTGGAAATTTTCATGTAATTATTTTTGCATTCATATGTGTTTTACAGTAATTTTATTGCATCCCCTCTCAAAAATTTGTTGGGATTCTAAATGGAATTGCATCCTATTTATGTATTAATTTTTCAGAATCTTGTAATTTTATGATATTGTTAGTTTGCATTCAAGAATACAGCTTCTCAAAGTATTCAGTTCTTATTTTATGTCCTTTATTATGTTTTTATAATGTTGCTGTTATTTTGATTGGGTTATTTTTTTGCCCACTTCAATATCTAAGTACTTATTTCTAGTGTAAAGAAAATTTATTAATTTTTGTAAGTTTTTCTTGTGCCAGCCACTTTACTAAGTTGTTTTATTTGTTTCTGTAGTTTTTCAGGTGAGTCTTTGGGGTTTTCTAGGTATTCTATCACTTTTATTTCTAACAAATAATGATCATTTCATCTCTTTCTGAGGTTTAGTGTTTCTGAGTTTTGGAAGAGAATTGATTTTTTAATATTCCTACGGCAAAGATTTGGAGGAAAAGGTTTGCTTTTATATTTCTGTGCCAAAGATGGTTGACAAGTTTGTTTGCCTTTTCCATGCCTTGTTCACTCTAACATATATCATTTACCGCAGTTTTTCATTTATACCTAAAATTTTGATCCACTTATTAAACTTGGTACTTACATGTGACCAAATATATTCATTGTTTTCTGGATGATAACTTAAACATGCAATGCTTAATATAACTGTACCAAATGCAGAAAGGCAGGCACTTATGGTGTTCAAAACAATGGCAGAAATAAGCTGTAATAGATAAAACAAAGAACACTGGTCATGGGCAGCATAAATTGATCTGATGAAGCAGTCAGTCTATTGTATTACCTAGAACATTCAAGTTGAAATTTTTTATCTGCTTTTCTATAATTTTACTGTGGTTAATATTAGGACTCTGCTTCAGATTTTTCTGAGACCTAATAGGATTAAAAAAATTTTTAGACGAGGTATTTATTCATTAAGCAAATAATTATATAGTCCCTACAACATGCTAAACATTGTGTTAGGGATAAACTCAAGATTTTAGTCAAGAAGCTGACAATATAATGGAGGAGACAAAATGACAAACAATTTCATCTAATAAAATTTAATAAATGTGGATAAGCCTCAAGTGGAGGATTTGTCAGTGTTGCTCCTACTCCAGTTATGTCACTTTACTACAAAAACATTTCCGTGGTTCCCAGCTTCCCTCAAGATAGCATCCAAACTCTTTTGAATGGCACTGAGGGTCTTACATGAACTGTGAAGAGGGGCTGCGCCCCTACAAGAAGGAGCTTCATGTATTCTGTATGTATGTATGAGGGGTAGTTATATTTTAAATATATATATATATTTTAAATATTTTAAATATATATATAATTTTTTTTTCAAGTAATGGGAAGAAGGATGTGATTTCATGCTGGTCAACTAAGGAAAGGACTTAAGTGGACATATTAATTTTTGGTTGTCCAGCAGGCAGCTCCCGTAGTATTTTGGGGGATCTCCTCATTGGTTCATGAAAGTTTGTCAAAAGACTGAGATTCATTCAGAAAAATTGAGATTGAATTAAAATAAAATCCACCAGAAGAAAAGGCAACAGGAACTGGAGGGTGATGTAAGATGTATTAGACAAAGATTATGAAGCAGTCATTATAAAGATGGTAAAAAACTGAAGCAAACCATGATTAAAGCTGTAAAGGAAGTTTTGTTGACAGTGTTGACTATGAACAACTATTCAGTCAAATTACCCTACATGAAATGGACACATTCCTAGAAACATACAGATTATTGAATTTGGCTTGTTAGGCAGAAGGACAGACATAAGCAGCTGGAGGGAGAAGAAGGCCAGTGGAGCCCACTGAAAGGGGCTAAAAGAGTTAAGCAGATAAAACCGGAGAGCCAGAAAAGGCCACAGAGTTAATTAGCTGAAGTTTCAAGGACCAGGAGGGACTGGAATGTCCAGACACTCCCCAGATGAGAAGCCTCCAAGCACAGACATTCCCCAGACAAAAGAAAACATCAGAAGACAGGCACAGAAACCATCAGAGCACAGCCCATGTCTCCATTTCACCAGTTAGTTCAGGCCTCCAAGGCCAAAGATTGTCAATCAAGGACATCTCTGCACTGCCAAAAACCCATAAAAAAAGCCTCACAGTAAGCAGCTTGCCTTGACTCAGTCTACCTTGACTCTGGCCCGGTCCTCTGTTGGAGTGTATTCAAATAAAACTTTTATTCTGCTTTACTACTGTCTTTGCCTTTCAATTCTTTGTTGCAGTGAACAGAGAACAGAGAACAAACTCAACCCATAACAGACTCAAGAGGAAATAGAAAATCTGAATAGATATATTAACACATTAAGAGATTTAAACTAATAATAAAAAACTTCAATGAAGAAAAAACCAGTCCCAAATGACACTTTGTTGCTGGGTCACCCTAAAGGATACTTGCATTTTCTAATTCTTGGTTTCCTCATTTGCAAAATGAGGATCAATAATAACTGTCTCATGAGATTGTTGTGGCAATTATATAAATATTCAGACATTCAAACATACCTTACATCGTGTGCCACTCTTCTCTGTTGTTACGCTGAGGGATCCTGAGCTGATGAACTGGGGATAGAAACAGGCATCTGTAAACACCCATTCTTGTTGGTCCCCTAAGCAAGTATTTTCCTAATACCAGTGAAATCTAACACATCACTGAATTCTCTGAAGCAGTTTTAACTATTTCAGTTCTGTGGCTGAATTCACTATTTCTCTGGTGTAGATGTTGTAGAGATGAAATGGTATTTTTAAAGTCTCAGGTTATTAATGAAACTTTTGTGTGGATGATGGGACTTAGGGATCTCGCAATGATTTTATGAGGAACGAGCAGTAGGTACTTTATTTGTTCCATATGTCATTTATTAAGCTTATGATCTAAATTATTAGGAATTAATCCCTAGTGGCTCTCACTTGCAAGAGCTTCTCCCCTATAATGCTGTGGAAAAAACATTTCATCAGTAGAAAATAGTTTCAGAAAGCATTTGATCTGAAGAGTTACAGGTTAACTTCCACAAACATCATGTCCTAAGTGCTGTCATCACCTCCTGGCATCTGTTGGAAGGATTGTTATTTCTGGTATATCAAGAATTTAATTATTTTTCCCCAATGGTGTATCTTATACCTGCCTGCAGTCTGCTCACAGAACTAATAAGGGATGGCTCATTTGAAGCGGACTGGGAGTCCTAAAGCCCAGGAAAATGAGATGCTGTCACAGAAGCAGAAACAACTTAGCTTGATTTTTAAAAATCTGTGACACTTTATTGCTGGGTCACCCTTAATGTTACTTGCATTTTCTAAGGCTTGGTTTCCTCATTTGTAAAATGCGGATCAATAACTGTCTCATGAAGTTGTTGTGGTAATTATATAAAATGGAACTAAAGCACTTTTGGAAGGTGCCTAATATACAAAAGATAAAAAATTGAATAATTCCTATTTGTGGTTAACTTCTGCCACAGCTTGTCTTCTACATTTCGGACTTGAGATCCTTTCTTTGTGCTTTTTCATGGATGATGTGTTGCATTCTTTCAGTTTAAAGCATTTCTCTTTATGACATATATCCCTTTCTAGAAGGTTCTTAGTGTTGGTAAATGTCAAGCCTCTGAGGAAATGTCCCATCCAGAGCATGGATTACCAAGCCCTCCCCTAGGTGAAATTACTATAGTTGCATGTCTTAGAGGACTTTTTATAAAGCCAGGGACTGGGTTATAAACCTTTCCCCTGAAGCTCTGGTTTTGGTTGAAAAGTACAAAAGGGTGGGTAAGAGGTTAATAAAACTTTTTCTCCTCTAAGGAGAAATTTGGCCTTGGGTTAACTTTCTAGTTCATTTCAGTTGGAAACTCGATGTAATTGTAATATCAGTTGTACTATGAGGCCACATAATGTATGAATAAAATGACCCATAACTGATAAATTGCTTCTGGATTGGTTGTAAATGACAGCCAAAAATAACCTGTGGGAAGCCCTGACTTTGGGCTTTCCTGGTGTAGTGGCTTGTAATTGGGCATGTCCCTGGTGGGTACTTTGGCAACTGTGTCTGTGGAATTATTACAATGTCCTTACTTGAAACATCCACTTTAGAAATCTCTGTTTAATTTCTCCAAACTCCTTTTGGGACCCACATGTCTCTCTTTTTCTCTTTCTTTATGTGGCCTCTCTAAAAATCACCTCTGTAGCCCTAGACATTAAGCTTAGACCTTTGGATTTTCACTCTGCCAAATAGAAGCCTTACCATTACCCAAATAGCCATTGTTTGTAATATTCTTCAAGCATACCCTTTCCACATATTTTCTGCATGCACACCAACCCACCCTTTCTAGGAACTTAACAAAATATGCAACAAACATAAGAAGACTTCTCCCAAATATACTCACCACCCCTACCATTTTGTTAAGGCTGTTTTTCCATAGTAAAATGAGTTCCTTAGAGTCAGAGACTGCGTCTTTGGCCCATTGCTTGATCTCTTGAGTAATCTACTTGATACATTAGAACACTAAATAAATAAATGACTTGAAATCAATAATAGCACAGTTTACTCACAAATGGTGATGACCAAAATGTGTAAATTAGTGTAACAATTACAGGGATATAGCCAGTTTCTTCAATGTCCTCATCTACGATAAACAAACGGTAACAGAGAGTCCCCAGTGCACAATGAAATAGGCCAATAACTATTTGCACAGCCTGTGAGAAGAGAGAGCCATCATTATTACACAAGTCAAGTCTATCACAATTATAATTTGGGTGACTGAAAAGTCATGGGAATGTCCAGCTTACTATGGTATTTCTGAAGCAGCAAGGAAATAATTATGTGTCAGGGAGGACCGAGGTGAATAAAGAAAGGGTGGCCACAGTTGGGTGGTGGGGTCTCCACATTCGTTTAAACAGGGAATTACTTGTTTTTATTTCACAGCCATCTTCAGGAATAACGTTTAATTTTCTAGTTGGTTCTAGTTAAGTCAAAAGCACAGGCCTATTTGTTTGGTTAAGAAGGACATGTGACTAAAAGGAGTTGTCAGCTTTGGGCATCTGCCACAGTCTCCCTCGACACCCCTCTCCTTCCTGTGGGTTGGTTCCATGAGGCCAGTTCCAGCAGGTAGGTTCGGATCTTGTTCCCCATCACCAACCCAAAGTTTTGGACTTTGCCTTCTTTCTCTCATCCTCTCCTGGCTGGGACTTGAACTTCCATTTCCCTCTGCTCTTCCTACTCCCACATCCTGTGCTGACTTTTGTAACCAGAGTCTGGACCAGAGCCCTAGGCTTTGTTCAGAAAAGGATGAAGGAAGCCTCTCTAGTAACACCTGGTTTTCTATAATTCTCATGCACAGTGTTCTCAGGAGCCACGAGTGGAGCCAGTCCTTATTCTGAAGCTGGAGTACGGTCACACACACACACCAGTGACGAGGGGGCCTGCAACCGTGGAAGCAGTCTTTTGTTCCAGTTAGGCCTTCCACTGACTGGCTGAGTCCCACCCCATCACGGAGGGCAATATGCCTTACTCAGAGTTCACTGATTTAAATGTTACTATCATCCACAACCACCTTCACAGGAACACTCAAAATAATGTGACCAAGTTTACCCTATGGCCTAGGTAAGTTGACATATAAAATTAACCATCATGTGAAGTCAAGAAGTGGCTGTTGATGGTGATATCTTCTTCCTTGAAGATTACCCTGACATGAGGCAACACGAAAGCACGCATTTACTGGTGACTTCTGCCTTGATCTGGTACAGGGAGGACAACAATTTGGGATGGGATTGGATGGACTTGTCTACCACTGCCATGTTCTCCAGTTTTGGCTCCTTTCTGAAGTCTGGGACATTTATCCAGACTTACTCTAACTTACTTTGAGTTCAGTGAAGGACCCAGGAGGGTTTAGTAAGAGGAACTAACAGAAGATCCTAAACCCTTCATTCTCTCTGAGGTGGCAGATCTTCTTGGAGATTCAGTGGGTAGCCAGCGACAGGCTTTTATCTTCTCACACACATTGCCATCACCACCCTCCAGGCCAGAAATGGAGAGAAGGAGCAATCCAGACCTAAAACACCATGGTAATGGGGGCGGGGATAGAGAAACCACCAGCCACTGCTCCTACTATATATGAGGTTTTGCTACATTAAGGTGTGTCTTGCATTCTGGCAGTGGGCTAGTTAACTACCAATTAGCTGGAAACAATAATAGATTTGATGTGTTAGAATTTTCCTACTACAAGCTTTAATCTTGCTGGCTTAGATCAGAGTGTGCTTCAAGCCCCCACAAATACTGGTGGATAATATAAGAGAGAATAGCAGCATTCCGTGGTTGAAGAGAGGTGAGAGAAGGAACACTGATTAGAATATGACCTCCTTGAGTTGAATATAGGGAGAGCATGTTAAGAGCAGTGTTATCAAATGGTCACTGGCTCAGAGTCCCAGTATCTGCAACCCCTTCTGATTTTGGGCCCATTGCCTGACCACCTCATTTATGATCTGTAAACTTGTTTCAAACTATTTATGAAAACAGATCTCGTTGCTTATGACACTCAGAAGCAATCCCAGAGTGTATTTGCTAGAACCCCGGGTAGGTCGTGATGATGCCGACCTACCCAGAAGTGGTTTGTGGGTCCGTGATAGGTTTCCAGTCAGCACTCCCTCTCTTGGCATCACAGCACTTTCAACAGCTTTCTTTCCTTTGGGGAGTTCACTGTCGTTGTGGTCAGTGTCTCTTCTCTTTTATATTGGGAAGATGCAACACTTGTCATTTATTAACCCAAGTAGCCCTCAGTCCTTACCCCCAATGCTCTGGTCTCCATTCTCAGAGCATATCTTCTTGGCATTTTAATTAGGATTTGGTATAGCAATTCTAGAGAATGAAAGGACTCCTTTTCTGTAGAGAAATATAAAGAAAAAGTAGTACTAATTATTTTTGAGATAAGGCACTGAGTATCGCAGCCCCCAGTTTTCCATTACTTTCCTTGAAAGAAGTCTTTTTTTTTGTGCTAACCCACTGATATTATTCTCTGCTGCAAAGCTAATAACTTTCTGTCAAAAACAAAGAGTCACTTCTTAGATTTTATGCTGCCATCATGGTCTTTGAGGCTGAGTAGATATCTTTTGACATTGGTGCCCCACTCCCATTATTTCCACCTTTTCTAGGAATCACAAGCTCCTCTAAATGCCCAGAGTCACAGGTTTAAGTTCTTGGTTGCCATGTTTGGTTTTGAATTTCTCTCAATCTAGCTGTAGCTACATTGGACAAGATACGGGCATCTGACTCTGAGTCAATCATACTTCCCTTCCCAGGAAACTGTATAAGACAATATCCTAATCTGGACTTGTCTCTTGGACAAGAAGTAGTAGCATTGCCATATTCAACCTCACAGGAGAAAGAGTGGAGGAACACCCAGAGTAAAGAGATGGAGGGAGCATGCTCCCTAAAAATTCTGACAGTTTTCACTTCCCTCATCCTAGTTTCTTTTTTTTAAAATTAATTTTATTTTGATATCATTAATCTGCAATTACATGAGGACATTATGTTTACTAGGTTCCCCATCCTAGCTGCTTTTTTACACTTGCAGCTTTAAACTGAATTCCCCTTCATTTTTTTAAAACTGTTGTAAAAGGATGTACATCAAGTGAGAATTTCGTAATGTTCCAAAATAATGGCTGAGTCTTACAGCTTGTGACAAAGGCAAATTACAGCAATTGGCACTAAACCTTAACTTCATAAAATTGCCAGCAGTTGTGGCCAGTAGCCTTCTCCAAGGGCTTGTTGGTAGGAGAGGATTCAGAGAAATGGCTATGTTCCCTTGAATTATCATCCTCAACTTTTCTTTCTGCTCTCCCTTCAAGAGAGTTATACATCTTCATCTGTTGCTCTGTGACTTGCAGGGTCCCTTCTCTACTCCAAGAAAGGAGTATACCTCCCTCCCCTACTGATACCGTGTAGCATGCTTTGACTGATGCAGTGTGGGGACATGACACTTGCCACTTCTGGGCCCAAACCTCATGATGCAAGTTTTATCAATTTTCCTGCTCATTTCCCTCTGTTGTGATAATATCACTCCCCAGGATTTTGCTGTAGTTTAGTATGGATCCCAGAATGAAGACATATGGAGCAGGCCCACAGCCTACATGCTGCATTGAATCAAGCTCCAGTAAATGAAAAACAAATGTTTGTTTTTGTAAATCTGAAATTTTATGGCTATTGCATCAACAACACTCTCTAATACCATGGCAGCAACCAATGCCTTTGGGGAATGGAGGAGGAGAGTGGGGAGAGAAGATGTAATTTGGGGAAATGAAGTGTTGGTGAAGCTATGGGAAGATATAACAATCACACACAGAGAATAGGAGGGTCTGCAAGAATGTGAGACTAGATTTTACTTACCTGCTTGCCAACAGATGTTGTGGCTTGCAAAGGAAAAGAGAATTGGAGAGAAATTGTATGGATGGAGTGACCCCCACAAAAGGAGAAGGCCAGGACTAAGCCATCCTTCTAAGTCGCAGTTGCAGGCATAAAGTTTTGGGAGAAAGATCCCTCTGGTGGTAGTTGGATGACAGATTGGGGTCTACAGTTTTGCAGAGAATTCTGTTAATATAGGGGAAGGTGGCAAAGACAGCAAAAGAGGGGCTCATTTCCAAGAAACGTAGCTGTATTCTACTAATTTAGATGTCATCAATAGAGTAGGGAGTTTTGGTAGTCAATAAAGTCTCAAACCATAAAAATTAATGTGAACTCAACTCCCCCAAAATAAATATCATTTCTAACTGGGCTCCCAAAATTTGCCCAGTAGAAGTAGCTCTTTTGCTAACTATGGAATCTCTGGTGCAACCCTACTGTCCATGCTTGGTTCTCTCTTTATATTTTCTTTCAGAAGAAATCAGAAGGGTATTTTGTTGTAGAAAAGCTTAATAATGTGTGCGGCACATTCTCTTAAAAGAAAAAGCAAGGATGCTGCCAAGAATGTTAGACAGTGCACAAAGGACAAAGACACTAGGTCAGTTATGACAATTTGAGTAACCAGAAAAGAATAAAAATCATGATCATTTAAATGACTTGTGGTAGGGGAGCACATATGTATATTTTGTTTCTTCCTTTAAGTGGATATCCATTTTTTAAAGCACAAATAAGTGTATAAATATATGAGTATTTATATGTATAAACATGAAAGAGGGAATAAAATATTATGAGTGGGCTATATGAACCATTGGCAGTTATTTTTATTTTAAGAGACATCAAAGAGCTGATGAGCACCAGGGGCTCCATTCATTTCCCAGGTAGAAGAGGAGGGCAGCAATTAGCACTAAATGTTATTTACAAACAATTGCTAATTTAAGGATAGGTTCAGCACTACATTTCAAGGTGGTGAATTAGCCAAATGTCCCATAGAAGAGAATTAAATGCTCAGACTCAGCCTGCCATTACTTATACAATGTAAACCTTTGAGGATTATACACATTATAATGAAAGTTTAAAAGGGTATTCATGTATTTCCAATTATTCTAATCAACAAGGTCAATACATTATAATGGCTGGATAAAGGTGTGAGTAGGCAATGATGGCTAGGCAAAATGGAAAGCTTACTATATTCATGTGAGGGGCAAGGATCTAAGTGTCCTGTGATGTAACAGAGACTCATTGCAGAGAGACTCAGTTTGATGACCAGTGCTCAGACACAAGTAACTCTGGGTGGCAGAATCAGGCCCCATGACTCCACCACCAACCCATGCATCTGACAGTCCCACCAACTGTAAGCTGCTTGGCCCAAGGAACTTTACTTTTTCTTTTGGGTCTGGTAAGATTATTCGCAACCCTAGTATATTTAAAAATAGTATCTTTTAAAATTGCCATTCCCCTAGGAAATGTAAAGAGAAAGGGAAGTTACATTTACTGAATGCTAATGCTGTCAGATACTTTTCTAAGTTCTGTACATGTATTAACTCATACAGATTATTCGAACTCTGTGAGAAGGTACTTTGAAATGGGTAAATTCCTAGCAATGTAAAACCTACTGAGGCTGAATCATGAAGAAATAGAAAATTTAAACAGACCAATAATGAATATGAAGATTGAATCAGTAATCAAAAACCTCCCAAAAAGAAAAGTCCATGACCAGATAGTTTCCTGGTGAGCGCTACTAAACATTTAATGAATATGAATCCTTGTAAACTCTTCAAAAAAAAAAAAAAAATTGAAGAGGAGGGAACACTTTCAAATTCATTCTGTGACCATTCTATTGTCCAGAATTACCCTGTTTCCAGAGCCAGACAAGGACATTGCAAGAAAAGAAAACTACAGGCCAATATCCCTGACGAACATAGATGCAAAACCCTTAACAAAATAATAGCAAATCAAATTCAATAACATTAAAAGAATGATACAATATGATCAAGTGGGATTTCTCCCTGGGGTGCAAGAATGGTACAATATATGCAAAATGAATGTATGCGATACACCACATTAACAAACTAAAGGATAAAAAAAATATAATAATCTAGATGCAGGAAAAACATTGGACAAAATTCAACATACTTCCATAATAACTTTCAACAGATTGGGTATAGAAGGAATGTGTGCCATCATCATAAGACCATATATGACAAACACATAGAAAACTTCCCTCAATATTGAAAAGCTGAAAACTTTTCCTTTAGATCAAGAATAAGATATGGGTGCCCACTCTGGTCAGTTCTATTTTAATGTTGTACTGGAAGTCCTAGTCAGAGCAATTAGGCAAAAAAAAAAAAAAAAGAAAAGACATCCAAATCAGAAGGAAATAGTGAAATAGTCTGTTTGCAGATGATACAATCTTACACATAGAAACCCACAAGACTTCACCAAAAAAAAAAAAAATTCTAAAACATTAGAATTCGGTAAATTTTCAGGATTCAAAGTTAACAAACAAAAATCAGTTTTGTCTCTATATACTAAAAATGCACTCTGAAAAAGAAAGAAACAAGCCCCCTTACAACAGCTTGAAAAAATACTTAGGAGTAAATCTAACCAAGGGGAAAGACCTGCTCCTGAGTCCCCGGCCAAAGCCCCCTACTGTCAGGTCATGCCCGCGTACAGCGCCCGAGGGGCGCGATCCGGCAGGTGGGCCCGGGCTGCGGCCTCTCAGCCCGGGGAGTCCGGTGGGCGCCGATGCCTCGGCTGTGCCCCTCATCCCGCCCCGCGCGGTTCCAACGCTGCGGTTGTGGCCAAGAGCGCGGTTGCTGGAGGCGCTGCGCGTGCAGCCGCGCGAGAACCAGGCAGACGTGCGACTCTCGGAGCTCCGCCCAGCCTGCGGGATCCCAGGATGAGGAGTGGGGGAAGTGGCTCGACAGAGAAGCCACCCTTTCTTGGCTGTGTCAAACCCTGTCCTTGGGCCTAGGCACACCGGGGTAAGAGGCTGTGTTTGCCTCTGCCTATGGGCGGATGGCTGCAGAGACAACCCTTTGAAGAAGCGTCCTCATGGAAGCTCCCAGCCAGCCAGCAAGAATCTTCCACGTGATGTGGTGGGTATAACACTAGGAACAACAGTCGACTTCTTTGGTGTTCAGTTTACTCTGTACAGTGAATATAATACTTTGTTCCCTCCCAGATTCATGCTACAGAAGTTTGAAGACCAAAACTGCTATACGAATATAATCTACCACTATAATCAGTTACTATTCTTTGGATAAGTAAAAACCAAGAGTCAACTATTTAGAATTCTCTAGATAGTGATTTTCATAAGGGCAGACACTCCGACTTCTTGACCTCTGTGCTTCCCCCAGCCTTGGGCAATCAGCTATTAACAGTGTATAGCAATGTGCCTGGAACATAAGAATAAATGAATGAATAAATGAAAGAATTAACCATAGAGCTATCCATGTATTTAAAGATCCCCTTTCATACCCCGGTCCTGCCTAAAAAGTTAAACGTCTTGCAAGGGAGGACTATTAGAAACATAGGTGTGAATGAGGATTTGTTGTACTTTGCATATTAATTAGTTAATTAACAGGTATTTATAAGGCACCTACATGTGCTGATACCATTCTTGGTACTGGGAGTACAACAGTGAAGAAAACAGATGAAAATCCCTGAGTTCCATTGAATTTACATTCTGGAGGGAGTAGAATGATAATAAACAAGATCTGTAGGTGAAATGTAGTATGTGACCAAAGAAAAGTGCTGTGGTGGACAGTAAAATAAGGAAAAGCAGGGAGTATGTGAGTGTGTCGTTACATTTAAAATGGTGCTGGTAGGAGAAGCCTCATTGCAAATGTGATACTTGAGCCAAAACCGGAAGGAGGAAGGGGTAGAGCATTCCCGACATCTGGAGAAAAAGGGTGCCAAGCATGGGGAGGAGCCAATGCAAACACAGCCTCCCAGGTCTTCTGAAGTCAGAGAGGGGTCTGGGAGTAATACGACTGATAACTTTTTTGAGCAACTAGAAGCCATCAATCCATTGAAAGCCCTTGCCCTTAAGGAATTTATGATACAGGAGAGTTAAAAAGAAATAATATAAAATCTGCTAACAAGAGAGAGAATGTTACTGCGGGAAGTAATGGTGATGTAAGTGCTCTTCAGGGGTTGGGGGGACTTGCAGTACATTTTGAAATGATGGATTTAGAAATAAACCAGTGTAGGCTCTGGAATTTCCTCATGAGAGGGCCTTGCAGAGATAGTCTGATGCAACAAGATTGGAGGGGAAGAGGAGGGGAGTGGGCATGAAGTTTGTTTGCTTATCAAGTACCCTGATGTACTGATCAAAATATGACCCACTTAGCGCTTCTGTCCAAGCTGTGTGACTGGCCTAAGATGGGGACATCCAAAAACCTGCTCTGGAATCTAATAGTTTAATTGGAAACAGCCACAGACCTTGCACATTCTTAGATACCCTAGGGTGGATGCAGAGGAGAGAGAGTTGGGTAAGTGTAGATTTTTTTTGGGTGGCATAACATCCCTACTGTGTATTTTCCAAGAAAGGAAAGGACAGAAAGAAGTGCATGCAGGTAAAGCATTTACCTAGCATGTAGTTAATGCCCAATAAATGATATGTAAATAGTTATTTTTATTATGAAAAAAAAGTATATGAGACTTGCAAGTTCAGATTCTGAAAAAATAATGGCAGCACAGTAACCTAGTGTGGAACATGACTACCTCTTATCAATAAATAAGTTCTGGAAGAAAATGGTTAAATGATATGAATCTCATCTCTGTGATTTTAGTTAATCTTTTCACTAAAAAGTGATAAGACTGCATCAATCTGTATTGGCAAGAGTTTGGGGAACCTGTATGGGGAGGGCTCTGATTTTATCCCCATTTTATATGATACTTAAGTACCAACAGCAGCCCTCTATCACTTTAAGATTCCATAATTCCCTCTGGGATCAAGATACTTGGCTCTGTTGATGCATCAGTCATCCCCTGGCATCCATGGCTTACAAACAACAGCCCCCACAAACCCCTCAGTATGCCACTGCTCTTTCACCAATGCATGTCTTAATGGTCTGGGGAAGGAGGTACCTCTGGAACCTCCTACAGAATGTTATTAGAATATGTAGTTGTACATAATAGATTCATTCCAAGTTCCCCATTTCCCTGAATCTTTGGATTCCTTCTAATGTATGCAGAGGAAGTTCTCAAATGTTAGATGCAAGCCAGGGTCTAGTTAGTAACTGATAGGTTGTTAGGTCATTCAGAGTTACCTGAGCTACCAGATTAAAATTTAAATCATGGATAAGTGCACCCTTGCCAGTGAATTTGACTTAATGAATTCTAGTATTTCTGGAATGTTTTCTAGACCCTTACCAAAACAAGTCTATTCAGTGTAAAGGAAACCTCTTTCTCTTAGTGAAAACTAAAACCTGAATTTACATCAAATATGCATTATGGGGAAACTTGAGATTCATTCCCTTTAAGAATGGGAGAATTCAGAGATGTCAACTGTTATTGCTATTATTTGTCCCTGAGCTGGCCAGAGCTAAAGGAAAGAATAGTAAGTAGTGAAGTTCTGGAGGAAAATGGTTAAATGATATGAATGATGTGATCATTTACGTTGAAAAGTCAATAGTATCTGCCAAACAACTATTAGGAACCAAAATAATCATTTATCTAGGTTTTCAGATCAAAAATCAACCTATAAAAACCAATATAATTTTTCTACACCAGAAGTAGCCAACTAAAAAATGTATTAAGACAACATTCATAGTAATAAAAAGTATACAGGGATTAATTTAATCAAGTGTATATAAAATCTTTGGGGAGAAAACTTTAAAGCTCTGGTAACAGACATAGAAGATGATGAAGATGATGAGTGGGGAGACAGTCCATGCTCTATGGGGTGGCTCAATATTATACGATGTCAGTTCTTCCAAAATTAATATGCCAATTTGATGAGAAAATCAGTTGGATTTTTTTTGGGAACTTGATAAATTAACTCTAAAATTTACATGTGAAATAAAGGTTTGTGAATACTAATCTTCAAAAAGAAGAATAAGGAAGGGTGGGCTTGCTCTATAAGTTATTACTATGTATATCTAGGAGCTTAACATATGATAAAGATAATGACAAAATCGATGAAAAGGGATGGATTGCTTAAGAGATGTTGGGAAAACCATCCTGTTAAACAGAAGTAAATAAAGGTAGATCACAAGCTGTTATCACATGGTAGATTCTAGATAGGTGGGAGATCTAAATACAAAAGGTAAAACTAGAAATTAATAGAAAGGAATGTAGGAGAATATCATGTGTCCTGAAGGTACGGAAGGACTTCTGAAACGAAATTTAAAAATCTTAACTATATGGCAAGTAACTGATGAATTTGATTCCATTACAATATAGAGAAAAACAAAACAAAAAAAATCATACAAAGAAATGATCAAAATTCTTGGTAGAGAAATTAAAATTGAAAAGTAATAAGATACAATGCTTTAGACTTTTAGACTGTCAAAAATTACAAAGCTGGATAGCTCTGTTGAAAAGGGTGTGGAGTTTGGAATTGCTCATGCACTGCTTGTGGGAGTATACATTGTAGCAGCCTTTCTGGAAGAGCCCTGTGACACCGCTTAAGTGAATTAAATATATGTAAACAATTTAATCCACCCTTCTGCTCATAGAGAATTTTCCTTAAGAGAAGTAAGGGTTCTAGGTGTAAGGAGTTGGAGGCTACCTGGGTGTCCATCATTGAGAGGGGGAATATGTAAGATGCATTTCATGGGATAGTATGCAACATTTAGAGTTAACAGTTTAGTAACACTATTGGCAGCATAGGTCGATGTTAAAAATGTACTGAGTAACTAAGAGAAGTACATGTGTTTGTGCATAATCACACATGTACATATACACATACTATACTACTCACATGTTTTAAACATATATATATATATACAAAAAACTATGCATTAAAAATATACTTACAAACGAAAAACATATCCATTAAACAGAAGGGAACAGTTCCTCATGAGGAGAGAGAATTGAGAGTGGAAAGTGGAGATAAAAGAAAATATTTAATAAGAATAGGGTAGAAATTTAACAGAGCTAATGAGTGAATTACCATAAAATATTTTTTAAGGTTCATGTGGTGATAAAACTATATGGCATCCTTATTTGTGGTTTGGGTATTAGGCATAAAGGATGCCGTAACTCTTTGGGAGTTGGACTTTCTGGAAAACTGAAGGCTACACTGTTGTTAAGGGAGGATTTGACGTTAAATCCAGCAGGCATTAACTTACACAGTCTCAATCTGATAGGGATAATTGAAACATGCCTTCTCCCTAATGGCAAGCTATGCAAATTTCAACAGCATCCACTGAGGAGAAGTCACTCAGGAATAATGTATTAGAATGTAATATGTTTAGCACTGTTGTTGACCCAAAAAGGACTACTTGGGATATGGGGATGCTTGTACTTTATGCTAATTTTACTCTCAATAATGAAATAATGATTTCCTGGAGTCAAGATTTAAAATATCCCATCAACATTATGCTTCCTCCATCTTGTTATTATTACGCCTGCTTTGGAGAACTTGTCCCCCTCTCTGGGGTTTTCTTCCTTCCTTCTTTCCTTCTCTATTTCTTGTGGAAGTAGGGCACATTTTATTACCCCAGAGCCAGGCAAACCTCATTGCAGTGCTTCCTCTGTCTGAGCTGTAAGAACTTTGTTTCTTCACAACTTATTTCTGGAAAACAGAATAAGGTGCTGCCAGCCTATGTTTTCATCCTGATCCCAGGTTTGCAGCAACACTGTGTGTGAGCCATTAAAGCACTGATGCTGTTGCCACCTTCGCTCAAGACCAAAGAGGCTTTTTAAGAGGATGTGGTTAAATCAGTCCATTTGGTCATGAGTGTGTGTGACACTCAGGATCACTAGTGAATCTTTGAATCCCGAGTACTCAATAAAACATAGACTTGGGACTGTTCTATACCCACACAAAGGAAAATGCTGCTTGGGTCTCCAAGTTTCCATAGAAATCATCATTCCCTGTACTGATTTTCAGAACCATTGAATAAGGGAAATACTACTCTTTCGGTTCTCTTCCTGTTTGGAGAGCAGTGTATCTTTATTTTGAACTTGCTGTATCATAATTTAAACATGACATTCTCCACAGCTCAAATCTGTAACATGTAAAATACAATTCTGTTAATTGACGCTTTACCTTAGGGCATATTAGGAAGCATAAAATTCACATCCATGTTAAATATGAACATGCTCAATATTATACTCAATATTATACGGGAATGACTTCAAGGCAAAAGTTTTTATTCTTACAAATGTTTATTTTCTTCCTCATTTATTGTGTTTTCTGTGATGCTATGAAGTTTCATTTCTCTCTTGAGGTTCTAAAAGCCAGCTGTTAGCCATAGACTCATCTTCATTTCTTCAGTGTATTGTATGTTGATTTGTCTCATATGTATTTATATCATTTATATATATATATATATATATACACACAAGCTTTTTATCCCCCTCTTGCCACTTATGAACACAGCTTCAAGTATATTTTACACAACTGATTTTTGGTCAAGGTCATTTACAAGAGTCCATAAGTTTCTGAAGGAATCTTTTTGGTGGGTGAAGAATCCACTGAGGGATTCTCATTAGTTTTTCTCCTGTATAATGATCCACTGGACTGAGATTCCAGAAATGGGAAAGCTTTGATGTATCCACCAGACCCAAGAACCATGGAAATCTTCATGAATTGTATTCCCATTCTTCTTTCTTTTTTATTAAGGTATGATTGATATACACTCTTATGAAGGTTTCACATGCATAAACAATGTGGTTACTACATTTACCCATATTATCAAGTCCCCACTCATACCCCAATGCAGTCACTGTCCGTCAGTGTAGCAAGTTGCCAGAGATCCACTATGTCCCTTCTCTGTGATACACTGCTCTCCCCGTGGTCCCCCACACCATGTGTACTAAACATAATACCCCTCAATACCCTTCTCTCTCCCTCCCCACCCACCCTCCCACACCCCTCCCCTTTGGTAACCACTAGTTCATTCTTGGAGTCTCTGAGTCTGCTGCCATTTTGTTCCTTCAGTTTCACTTCATTGTTATACTCCACAAATGAGGGAAATCATTTGGCATTTGTCTTTCTCCGCCTGCGATAAACATAGGGGTGCATATGTCTTTTTGAATCTGAGAAGTTGTAGTCTTTGGGTATATTCCAAGAAGTGGAATTCCCAGGTCAAATGGTATTTCTTTTTGATGTTGGCGATCCTTACTGGTGTGAAGTGATATCTCATCGTGATTTTAATTTGCATTTCTCTGATGATTAGTAATGTGGAGCATCTTTTCATGTGTCTGCTGGCCATCTGAATTTTTTCTTTGGAGAACCATCTCTTCATTTCCTCTGCCCATTTGTTAAATGGGTTATTTGCTTTTTGAGTGTTGAGGTGTGTAAGTTCTTTATATGTTTTGGATGTTAACCCCTTGTCAGATATGTCATTTACAAATATATTCTCCCATACTGTAGGATGCCTTTTTGTTTTGTTGATGATGTCCTTTGCTGTACAAAAACTTTTTAGTTTGATGTAGTCCCATGAGTTCATTTTTGCTTTTGTTTCCCTTTTTTGAGGAGAATGGGATCAGGAAGAATTTGCTCATGCTTATATTCAGGAGATGTTTGCCTATGTTGTCTTCTAAGAGTTTTATGGTTTCATGACTTACATTCAAGTCTTTAATCCATTTCAAGTTTTGTGTATGGGGGTTAAACAATAATCCAGTTTCATTCTCTTGCATGTAGCTGTCCAGTTTTGCCAACACCAGCTGTCGAAGAGGCTGTCATTTCCTCATTGTATGTCCATGGCTCCTTATCATATATCAATTGACCACATATGGTTGGGTTTATATCAGGGCTCTCTAGTCTGTTCCATTGGTCTATGGGTCTGTTCTTGTGCCAGTACCAAATTGTCTTGAAGTTGAGCTTGAAGTTGGGGAGCTTAATTCCCCCGCTTTATTCTTCCTTCTCAGGATTGCTTTGGCTATTTGGGGTCTTTGGTGGTTCCATATGAATTTTAAACCTATTTGTTCTAGTTCATTGAAGAATGCTTTTGGTATTTTGATAGACATTGCATTGAATCTGTAGATTGCTTTAGGCAAGATGGCCATTTTGACAATATTAATTCTTCCTAGCCAAGAGCATGGGATGAGTTTCCATTTGTTAGTGTCCTCTTTAATTTCTCTTAAGAGTGTCTTGTAGTTTTTAGGGTATAGATCTTTCACTTCCTTGGTTAGGTTTATTCATAGGTATTTTATTCTTTTTGATGCAACTGTGTATGGAATTGTTTTCCTGATTTCTCTCTCGGCTAGTTCATTATTAGTGTAGAGGAATGCCACAGATTTATGTGTATTAATTTTGTTTCCTTCAACTTCGCTGAATTCAGATATTAGATGTAGTAGTTTTGGAATGGATTCTTTAGGGTTTTTTTATGTATGATATCATGTCATCTGCAAACAGCGACAGTTTAACTTCTTCTTTGCCAATCTGGATGCCTTTTATTTCTTTGTGTTGTCTGATTGCCGTGGCTAGGACCTCCAGTACTATGTTGAATAGAAGTGGGGAGAGTCAGCATCCTTGCCTTGTTCCCGATCTTAAAGGAAAAGCTTTCGGCTTCTCACTGTTAAGTATGATGTTGGCTGTGGGTTTGTCATAAATGGCATTTATTATGTTGAGGTACTTGTCCTCTAACCCATTTTGTTGAGAGTTTTTATCATGAATGGATGTTGAATTTTGTCAAATGCTTTTTCAGCATCTATGGAGATGATCATGTGGTTTTTGCCTTTATTTTGTTGATGTGGCAGATGATGTTAATGGATTATTGAATGTTGTACCATTGTTGCATCCCTGGAATAAATCCTACTTGATCTTGATGGATGATCTTTTTGATGTATTTTTGAATTTGGTTTGCTAGTATTTTGTTGAGTATTTTTTCACTATGTTCATCAGAAATATTGGTCTGTAATTTCCTTTTTTGTGGTATCTTTGCCTGGTTTTGGTATTAGAGTGATGCTGACCTCATATAATGAGTTTGGAAGTATTCCCTCTTCTACTACTCTTTGGAAAACTTTGAGGAGGATGAATATTAGGTCTTCACTAAATGTTTGATAAAATTCAACGGTAAAGCCATCTGGTTCAGGAGTTTTGTTCTTAGGTAGTTTTTTGATTAGCAGTTCAATTTTGTTGCTGGTAATTGGTCTGTTCAGATTTTCAGTTTCTTCCTTGGTCAGCCTTGGAAGTTGTATTTTTCTAGAAAGTTGTCCATTTCTTCTAGGTTGTCCAGTTTGTTAGCATATAATTTTTCATAGTATTCTCTAATAATTTATATTTCTGTGGTGTCTGTAGTGATTTTCCTGTTTTCATTTCGGATTCTGTTTATGTGTGTAGACTCTCTTTTTTCTTGATAAGTCTGGCTAGATGTTTATCTATTTTGTTTATTTTCTTAAAGAACCAGCTCTTGCTTTCATTGATTCTTTGTATTGTTTAATTCTTATCAATTTTATTTATTTCTGCTCTTATCTTTATTATATCCCTCCTTCTACTGACTTTGGGCCTCATTTGTTCTTTTTCTAGTTTCAGTAATTGTGAGTTTAGACTGCTTATATGGGATTGTTCTTCTTTCCTGAGGTAGGCCTGTATTGCAGTATACTTTTCTCTTAGCACGACCTTGGCTGTATCCCACAGATTTTGTGGTGTTCAATTGTTGTTGTCATTTGTCTCCATATGTTGCTTGATCTGTTTTTATTTGGTCATTGATCCATTGGTTATTCAGGAGCATGTTGTGAAGCCTCCATGTGTTTGTGGGATTTTTCATTTTCTTTGCATAATTTATTTCTAGTTTCATACCTTTGTGGTCTGAGAAAGTGGTTGGTACAATTTCAATCTTTTTTAATTTCCTGAGGCTCTTTTGTGGCCTAGTATATGATCTATTCTTGAAAATGTTCTATGTGCACTTGAGAAGAATGTGTATCTGCTGTTTTTGGGTGTAGAGTTCTGTAGATGTCTGTTAGGTCCACCTATTCTAATGTGTTGTTCAGTGCCTCTGTGTCCTTACTTATTTTCTGCCTGGTTGATCTGTCCTTCAGAGTGAGTGGAGTGTCAAAGTGTCCTAGAATGAATGCATTGCATTCTATTTCCTTCTTTAATTCAGTTAGTATTTGTTTCACATATGTAGGTGCTCTTGTGTTGGGAGCATAGATATTTATAATGGTTGTATCGTCTTGTTGGATTGACCCCTTTATCATTATGTAGTGTCCTTCTTTGTCTCTTGTGACTTTCTTTGTTTTGAAGTCTATTTTGTCTGATACAAGTACTGCAACTCCTGATTTTTTCTCTCTAGTAGTTACATGAAATATCTTTTTCCATCCCTTGACTTTTAGTCTGTGCATGTCTTTGGGTTTGAGGTGAGTCTCTTGTAAGCAGCATATAGATGGGTCTTATTTTTTATCCATTCAGTGAGTCTATGTCTTTTGATTGGTGCATTCAGTCCATTTACATTTAGGGTGAATCTCGATAGGTATGTACTTATTGCTATTGCAGACTTTAGATTCGTGGTTACCAAAGGTTCAAGGTTAACTTCCTAACTATCTAAGAGTCTAACTTAACTCATTTAATATGGTATTACAAACACAATCTAAGGGTTCTTTTATTTTTCTCCTTCTTTTTCTTCCTCCTCCATTCTTTATATATTAGGTGTCATATTCTGTACTTTTTCTACCCCTTGATTGACTTTGGGGATAGTTAATTTAATTTTGCATTTGCTTAGTAATTAGCTGTTCTGCTTTCTTTACTGTGGTTTTATTACCTCTGGTGACAGCTATTCAACCTTAGGAACACTTCCATCTATATCAGTCCATCCAAAATAGACTGCAGAGATAGTTTGTGGGAGGTAAATTTTCTCAGCTTTTGCTTATCTGGAAATTGTTTAATCCCTCCTTCAAATTTAAATGATAATCTTGCCAGATAAAGTAATCTTGGTTCCAGGCCCTTCTGCTTCATGGCATTAAATACATCATGCCACTCCCTTCTGGCCTGTAAGGTTTCTGCTGAGAAGTCTGATGTTAGCCTGATGGGCTTTCCTTTGTATGTGATCTTATTTCTCTCTCTGGCTGCTTTTAACAGTCTGTCCTTATCCTTGATTTTGCCATTTTAATTACTATATGTCTTGAGTCCCTTGTGTTGGGAGATCTGTGGATATCCATGGCCTGAGAGACTATCTCCTTCACCAGATTGGGGAAGTTTTCAGCAATTACCTCCTTAAAGACACTTTCTATCCCCTTTTCTCTCTCTTCTTCCTATAATGTGAATATTGTTCCGTTTGGATTGGTCACACAGTTCTCTCAATACTCCTTCATTCTTAGAGATCCTCTTTTCTCTCTATGCCTCAGCTTCTTTGTATTCCTATCCTCTAGTTTCTATTTCATTTATTGTCTCCTCCACCATATCCAATCTGCTTTTAATACCCTCCATTGTGCTGTTCAACAACTGGATCTCTGACCAGAATTCATTCCTGAGGTCTTGAATATCTTTCCGTACCTCCATTAGCATGTTAATGATTTTTATTTTGAACTCCCTTTCAGGAAGAGTCATGAGGTCCATGTCATCTTTCTCAGGTGTTACATTAATTTTACTCTGTATGAGTTTCCTTTGGCATTTCATATTTGTGTATGACACCCTCCAGTGTCCAGAAGCTCTACTCTCTGGAGCTGCTCAGCCCCTGAAGCAATGTTGGGGGTCACAAGGGAGTGGAATTGGTGCCTGGGAGGAGGAAAGAGCTGTTTCCTGCTTCCCAGATGCTATGCCTGTCTCCACTGCCTAAACCAGTGGGCCAAGCACACAGGTATAAGCTTTTGTCCAGAGCAGCCAGATATGGATCTCTGCTTTCCACAAGTGGCTGGACTCTCAGTCTCTCCAGGAATTCTGCCTGTGTTAGCTTTCCAACCCTGAAATCATGAGAGTATCATGAAACCACCATGAAATGTAGGTTTGTGCCCCCAGAGCAGATCTCCAGAGTTAGGTATTCATCAATTCCAGGCCTCCACTCCCTCCCTGCTCAGTTTCTCTTCCTCCCGCTGGTGATCTGGAGTGGGGAAGGGCTTGGGTCCCGCTGGGCCACAGCAGCTTTGGTACCTTACCCTGTTCCATGAGGTGTACTCTTTTCTCCAGGTGTATGCAGTCTGGTGCAGTCATCTTTCCTGTTCCTCTTTCAGGATTAGTTGTATAAGTTATATTTTCATATTATATGTGGTTTTAGGAGGAAGCCTCTGTGTCACCTCTCATGCTGCCATCTTTAATCTCTTCTCAGCTTGTTAACCTCTTATCTGATGTTTGTAATTCAGAAAACACACCTGGGGGGAAATCTATGCCCAAAGCCTGGATTGTGGGGTTTCAACTCTGGAATCTTGGCTGCTTAAATCCCAGCTTCCTTAAATACTAGATCACCAATACCTTCAAACAATGATGTTTGTTTTACTTTTATTATGTTCTTTGTAGGAGGTGTGTGCTAGAAAAGCCTAGTCCTTAATTGCTGGAAATGGAAACCCTCCCATTTCCATATTTTTAATTATCATCAAATTCAACCTCTAAATAGCTAACCTTTCTCCAACCTCCAGCATGTATTTTCAACTGCCTAACAGACATCTCTACTTTAATGTCTCATAGTTATCTCAAGCTCAACTTATCCAAAATGGGATTTATCATTTTATTCAAGCCTCCTTTGTCTTCTACACTTTGTATCCCTGCAGGTATCAGCCCAATTCAGAAACTGAGGGTTTATTTTAATTCTTTTTTTCTATTCGTATCTTACATTTACTCAGTCAACAAAGCTAAAACTTACCCTTTCCACTTCTCTTCTGCAACAGTTATCCATTATTCTCTCCCACAGTCTAGTTGCTCTTATTAAATTTATCTTTTTGAAGACATTTCCCATTTAATACTTTTCCCTCAATTGTAAATCCAAGCCTATCACTCTCTACTTAAAAACTCTACCCACTGTCTGTAAGATATAGTTCAATACTTTAGTCATTAGTTTTTGATGATTTGACTTATCTGGCCTCTTCCTACCTCTCCAACTTTCATTCAACCTACTCCTCCCTGTTAATTATATTTTCATGATGTGTGTGTATGTATATACATATTTTATGATGTATATATATATAATATGTATGCATTAATTTTAGAAACTGGAAAATACTATGATGTTTCTTACATTTCTGTTTTTGCATGAACAAATACTTCTATCTGAAATGTCCTTCCACCTTTCAATCTGCTTGGTAAAGTACAATTAATCCACTACTCAGAGGCCGTATCCTTCCTGAAGCTTTATTCCTTCTTAATTCTCAACAGAATCATCACCTCTTCTGGCTACTTCAATATTTTCATACTATATTAATGCATGTATCACACTATGTAGGTCTTGATTTGTTACCTGTTTCCTCCCCTAAAGTAAAAACTCTTTGTAGTGAGATACCTTATTAATCTTTGATATGCCAGAGTTTAATATATTCATTGGCACACAGTATACTATTAATGTGTGTTGAACTGATAGATAGGAGTTAAGCACTGACATTCTTAGAACCATGAAATCTTAATTAAGAGTATTAGATAATAATTGATGAAACCTCTTGAGATACAAGGTAGAAAACAAAAGAAACAGCAGGACCTTTAAAAGAGAGCTACATATACTCACTGGCATGATTAATACTGCTGAACAAGGCTTTCTGAAGTTCTGTTTCATTTTAGAAAACAGGATGAATCTGAATTCAGAACAGATCCTTGGGTAATTCTTTTTGTGGAAAAACACCTGTTTGCTTTGAAAAGCCATTGAGCAGATGACCCAATCAGTGATAACAAATAAGCAGCAAGGGGAATGAAAGGGAAGAAAGGCAGCAGAGACTTTCAGGGCAGAAAGGAACTTTAATGAGGAAAGTAGCCATCATGGAACAGCAATAAAGGGACTATGAACTGGATGTTGTTTTAATCATACTTTGTTCAGGTAGAAGAACTCAGACTTAACTGTACTTTTTACTTGTAGGGGCATAAATTACTTAAGTCTTCTTGAGAATTATACATATCATGCTCCAAGTCTTCATAGCTTATACTCTAGAGACAATCACAAACTTTTTTAATGGTCTCTTACAGAAGCTCCATTAGGGAGAGTTGAGAGCTATTCAGAGCACCTAAAAAATAAATTCTTCCCTGTAATAACATTACACTTAGACAGGGAAAAGCTTTCCAGTTAGAGCCTACAAAAACATGTGCATAGAGATTTCTTGAATACTGAGAAGAAAAATCCAACTTGTTTTGTATTCTGCACAAAATCTGTGGGCTTTGTAGCACTTTGTTATAAAGATAACATTAAGGTCCACATTAGGAACGAGCATCAGGAAAAAATTTCACATTTCTAAGGTTTTTAGAAAACACTCTCAGCTTCCACTGTAACAGTACTATCTTCACGACTCTCATGCTGAAAAAAAAATTAACCTCTAATAAATTATGTTTCCTATAATCATATATGTAATAGTTTTCAAAAAATAAAAACAATTCTAAGCTTTATAGAACAAAATGTTAAAGTGCTATTTGTCCTCTTTTTGTCCCATCTTTACCTCAACCTACTCTCTTAGTTCCTATTGTTACTACTTGTAACTTACACTTCCAGACAATAAAAATATTCATGGTCTTCTTGAACATGAACAGACACCAGCACTGAAGAGTCACCTTGTCATGATATTTATCAATTATTACTCTTTCCTTCCCTCCAAAATTATGTCATTTTAATTTTTAGGTAATTGATCATTTCTTTTCTTTCTAGTTTCACCGACCAGCTACATCCATCCCTAAACATTATAGTTTAGCTTTCGTTTTGCCTGGCCTCAAGTTTTATAAATGGAATAATAAATTATGCATTCTTTTGAGTTTGCCTTTCTATGCCTAACATTATATATACAAATTAACATCCATGTTAAGTGTAGATATAGTTCATTTTAATTATTATGTAAAATTTCATTAGATAAATATGTCTCAATATATTTACCACTTATCCATTTGCATAGTTTCCACTTTGGGTCTATTATGATATTGATATATGTATTTTTTTCCTGGAAGTATATTCTTTTGGGTATATACTCAGGATGGAAATTATTGATCGGTATACATATCTTAACTTTCAGTAAATAATGCCCAAAATGTTTTCAAAGTTGTTGCAATAATTTATATTTCAAATAGGAGTGTGTGAAAGACTTCTTTTATCAAACATGGTGATTACCATCACTTAGAACTGTATTTTGATATTTAGTCATTCTAATCAGTAATTAATTTCATTGGAGTTTTGCTTTAATGTCATTATTAAAATGGTTGATTTATGTCTAATGCCTTGCCATTTGATTTCTATATTTCTCATGTTTTTTATGCTCTTGTGTGTTGTGTATAATCTTAATTTCTTTGTTGATTTTAATGTAATTTTTTGTTTTCTTAGTCATTGGTCTACGGATGACTATAAATATCTTAATTTGTCACAATCTGCTTCAGATGAATGCTAAATCAATTCCAGTACAATACAGAAACTTTGTTCTCATATAGCTCTACTCCTTCTCCCTTCCTTTGTGTTACTGTCGGATATGTTACATCTATATGTTATATACCCAACAATATAATGTCATAATTATTGTTTTTGTAATCTTATATCAAAACAAGAGAAAATATTTATCTGTAGAACAGGGGTTGGCAAACTATGGCATATGGACCAAATCCAGCCCACTACTTGTTTTGTAAAGGTTTACTGGAACAAAGCCATATAAATTCATTTATGTATTGTCTATGGCTCCTTTCATGCTATAAAGTAGAGTTGAGTAATTGTGACAGATAGAATTAAGGTTGATAATAACATGACCTTAAAATAAGGAGATTATTTTGGATTATCTGAGTGGACCTGGTGTAATTTATGCAATTGTCTTTTAAATCAGTTGAGATAGCACAAAAATATATTTATACTGGTTTTATATCCATCTACAAAATTATCTTTACCAAATGCTTTTTATTTCTTCATGTGCATTTGAGTTCTATATGATATCATTTCCTTTTAGTCTAAAGAAGTTCCTTTAGTGTTTCTTGTAAGGTAGTTCTGCTAGTCACACATTCTCTTTGTTCATATGTTTATATCTTTATTTCACCTTCATTTTTGAGGGATATTTTTAAAGGATATAGAAATCATGCTTGACTGTTTTTTCCTCTAGCCCTTTAATATGTCATCCCATTACCTTGAAGCCTGCATTGTTTCTGATTAGAAGTCCCCTGTAAGTCTTACTGTGGATACACTCTACATGAACAGTCATTTTTCTCTTGCTGTTTTCAAGATTTTCTCTTTTCCATCAGTGTGGCTCTAAGGTGTCCAGGAATGGATCTCTTTGTGTTTACCGTGATTGGAGATTATTGAGTTTCTTAGATGCATAAATTAGCATTTTTCACCAAATTTGGGAAATTTTTTTTACCATTATTCAGATTGTTTTCCTGTTTCTCATTTTCTGGGATTCCCATTATGCATATATTGTTACATGAGATGGTATTTCAAAGCTCTCTGAGGATTTTTTTTTTCTGTTCTTCAAACTAGATGATCTATATTATTCTATCATGTTTGCTCATTTAACCTTCTATCAGCTCAAATCTGCTTTTGAGCTCCTTGGTGAATTTTTCATGTTAGTAACTACATTTCTAAACTCCAGAATTTCCATTTGGTTCTCTTTAATACTTTCTATCTCTTTTGTTGATATTCTTATTTTTAAAAATTTAACAGATTTATTGAAGTATAATTCTTACACAAAGAATTGTACATATTTAATGAGTGCAACTGGATGAAATTCGCAATTTAGGCATATGCAAACACCATAATATCACCACTGTCAAGGTAATACACACTGATACTGTTATTTTTTGATAACTGTTAACTGTTTGAAAACATGGTAACTGTAAATATCACCTTTGATGTTCATGTTGATAGTATGTTATTTAACATGTTAAATCCTGAAACACGTTTTTCTTTAGTTCTTTAAATGTCTTTCTTTGTGAAGTCCAACAATTGTCTTCCCCTCCTACAGAAAGCCTGTTATCTATTGTCTAATTTTTTCCAAGTATAAGGGTCACAATTTCCTGTTCTTAACATGTCATAATTTTTTATTACTGATGTTGAAATATGGATATTTTAGATAGTATATTGTGGTGATTTTAGATTTTGATTACCTTATTATCCTCCACAAGTGGTTGTCATTGCTATCTTCTGACTTGCCTGTAATAATTTTGTGGAGTCTGTATCCTTTGCAATGTGTGGTCTTTGATATAACTACTCACTTTTTAAAGTTTTTTATTTTTAGGAAGTAAACCCATGCTTATATGTCAACTAATCTACAACAAAGGAGGCAAGAATATACAATGGGGAAAAGATAGTCTCTTCAATAAATGGTGTTAGCAAAACTAGAAAGCTATATGCAAAAGAATGAAACTGGACCACTTTCTTACACTATACACAAAAATAAGCTCGAAATGTATTAAGGACCTAAATGTAAGACCTGGGACCATAAAACTCCTAGAAGAAAACATAGGCAGTGAATCTTAGACATTATCCTTAGCATTTTTTTCTGGATATGTTTCTTCAGGTAAGGGTAACAAAGGCAAAAATAAACAAGTGGTACTACATCAAATTAAAAAGCTCCTACACAGTGAAGGAAACCATCAACAAAATGAAAAAGCAACCTATGAATGGGAGAATATATTTGCAAATGACATATCCAACAAGGGGATAATAACCAAAATATATAAAGAACTCATAGGACTCAATATCAAAAAACCCTAAATAATCCAATTAAAAAATGGGCAGAGGACCTGAATAGACATTTTTCCAAGAGAAATACAGAGGGCCAACAGGTACAGGAAAAAATGCTCAACATCACTAATCATGAAAATGCAATTTAAAACCATAATGAGGTAGTGCCTCACACCAGTAAGAACAGCTATTATCAAAAAGACAAGAAATAACAAGTGTTGGTAAGGATGGGGAAGAAAGGGAGCACTTGTGCACTGTTGGTGGAAATGTAACATGGTGCAGCTGCTATGGAAAGCAGTATTAAAAAAATTAAAAAAATTAGAAATACCACACAATCCAGTAACTGCATGTGTGGTTATTTACCTGAAGAAAACAAAAACACTAATTCTAAAAGATCTATGTACCCCCATACTTGTTGCAGCATTAATTACAATAGCGAAGATATGGAAGCAAAGTGTCCACTGATAGATGAATAAAGAAAGAAGGTGTGTATGTGTGTGTGTATGTATGTATGTATGTATGATGTATGTATGTATGTATATATCTATCTCAGTCATTAAAAAACATTTAAAACAACATGGATGGTTCTAGAAGGTATTATGCTAAATTAAACAAGTCAGAGAAAGACAAGTATCATATAATATCATTATATGTGGGGTCTAAAAAATGAAACAGATGAACAAACATATGAAACAGAAATAAATTCATAATACAGAGAACAAACGTGGTTGCCATAGGGGAGGGAGATGGGGGATGGGCAAAACAGGTGAAGGGGATAAAGAGATACAAGCTTCCAATTATAAAATAAATAAGTCTCAGAGATGAAAAGCTAGCATAGCGAATATAGTCGATAATATTGTCATGATTTTGTATGGTGACAGATGGTAACTACATTTACTATGGTACTGCATATTTTGTAATGTATATAATTGTTGATCACTATGTTGTATGCCCAAAACTAATGTAATATTGAATGTCAACAATACTTCAATAAAAGAACATCTGGAAAAAAAAGACAATTAAAAAAAATAAAATGCCTGGTTTCCTAGGGTTCTATCCTGAGTCAGCATAAATTATTGGCCAATGACTGGTCAAAGCTGTGCTTAAACAGTTTGTTAAGGACTAAACTGTGCTCCTAAAGTTCATATGTTAAAATCCTAACCACTAGTTCCTTGAATATGACTGTATTTGGAGATAGAATCTTTAAAGTAGTAAGGAAGTTATAATGAAGTCATTAGGGTGGGCCTTAATCCAATATGGCTTGTGTCCTTATAAGAAGAAATTAGGACACAGACACATATGGAAGGAAAACCATGTAAAGACATAGAGAACCAACTCTGCGAACATGATAATCTTGGACTTCCAACTTCTGGAACTGTGAGAAAATAATTTTCTGTTGTTTAGGCCACCCAGTCTGTGGTAGTTTGTTATGGTAGCCCTAGCCAAGTAATCTGTGCCTTGAGGCAGTAAGACTTCTACCTTTTGTCAATGAATCAATGTAGTTTAAGAAAGTATTCAGTTAGGCCACTTGTAAATCTGCCCCACTTTTACTTTGTGTTTGCAAGCCTTCTTATTCAGCCAGTGATGAGGAGCTTACTAGGGCCTCTCAGTCTCCTTAGTGAGTGCATATTCCCATGCACATTTATAATCTAAACTAGAGGGTTAAGTTAGGGTATTATCAGATCCACTTTATTTCTCTTGTTCTCAGAATCTTCCCATTAAGTTTCTGGCTGGTTGCCCAGTCTATTATTTGACCCAACAAGTATTGTGATCTCAGTTAGGCTAGGTGTTATATTGGCTTTTCTAGATTGTTTTAAATAACATCCCTGGGCATAGAACTTTCTGTGTTCTGTTCCAAATAAAATTGGCCGTCTCCATCTCTATCAGTGAGGCTGCTGGTCTTCACAGTCTGACTCGCCCAGGTAAACTGCAAGATGGAATCTGGGTGGGGGAGTTGGGGAGGATGTTGTGGGGAACTGGAGCAGCCTGCAGCTAAAATATCACAGACATCCACTGTTCTTTCTGAGATTCAGTAAAATTTTTTACATAAACACTTCTTAATTTGTTGTATGTTTTGGTAAATTTTCAGAACATTTAAAAGATTTACTTATAATTTTGTCCACTTTTGTTATTCATTTTTAGGGAGATTTGCCATATCCTAACTCAGCTATTTTGGAAGCCCCACCCATTCCCTGTCCTGTAAAACTCTTTCCATGTAGTCTTGTAGTTACTTCAGTCAGTCCTTGCTTAGGGTGGTCTTCCCTTATCATCCTATGTAAAATAATCTTTGGTTTATCTCTTTACTGTTTTATTTTATTTCACTACATTTTTCTGCTTCCTGAAATCATTATATATATATATATTTGTTTGTCTTTCTTCCCCACTGGAATGCAAGTTTTCTGATGGTGGGAATGTTATCATTAATCACTGCATCCATAGTGCCTGTAACAATGCCTAGTAAATAACAGATCCTCCATAAATATTTGTGTAAGAATGAATGAATGTAGATTTCTAGTTTTTTAAGCTTGTGAGAAAATAATCATTCTTATTAACTTTGGTGTTATTGTGATTTATTACAGTATTTGGGATGTTATTAAACTTGCAACTACCTTCTAGGAATCAACTACCTACAGAAATAATAGTCTTGTATGTAAAGTTATATGTTTTGGGATGTTCACTACAACACTATTTGTGATTTTTAAAAACTGTAAAAGAGATAAATATGCAGCAATAAAGGATAAATACTAAGGAAAAGCATGATGCTGTTAAAAGGCATTAGTGATATGCTTTATACTGGGAAGATGTTTTATGATAGCTGAGAAAAATACATATGACAAAACAATATATGATCACACAATTAGTAAAGGGAAAACCAAATGTGTGTGTCTTTTTTCTACAGATTTGGATGTGTGGGTAAGACAAGGACTACATTAAGAGGACAGAAATTTGTAGTCTATAATCTTTTAGCTTTTTAATTTAAAGTTTCATGTGTTACTTTTGTAATTTTATTAATAAAGAAAAAATTTTAAAGTAAAGGAAATATTACCACACATTACACTTGTATTAGTTCTAGACATATTGTATCAGGGTACTTCATCTCCTCATAAAGTGTGTTTACTAGAAATCAACATCCTTTGATTTGTTAGAGAGTAGATAAACACTTACCAAATCAATACAGCCAAAGATGGAGTATGTACATGCAATAAAATATTCCAAGGGGTAGGATAACAGTAAAATCCGTGAAACTTCCCTCCCAAGTTTCTGAAACCAGAAAATAGGGAAAGGTCTTGCATTATTACCTTGAGTAAGTATAAATATGCCCACAGAATGAACTCCTATTATAAGAAGCATGGAAAAGAAGGAAAATAAGCAGAAAACATAAGCCTCTTTCATCATTTGATTTCCCTAGGCATTCTACTCCTTTGGCCTCTGTTCCACTTTTCCTATCCTTCATTCCCCCAAATCACTGTCTACAGCTTTCTCTCTTGATCTTCATCACTCAGCATTCTTGTCTCACTTCTTACAACTCCTCATTCTCATTATTCTCTTCACTAGAGAGTTCTTGGCATAGCTCACTACCCACTCTTTAGTCAACAGGATTTGACTCATCTGTCTGTGATAATGCCAGAATTGTCATGTATAAAAAGTTATAATTTATTACAAACTTATTTAAATTTACATGTATGGGGATAAAAGTATCGCACAGAAATCGCTGTAATACTTATGGAAGGATGAGTAAATCCAAAAAGAGTTCAAAGAACAATACTTCATTTGAAGTATAAGGTGATTGTGATTGCTGGGATATTTGTTTATTTTATTTACTCCTTCTGTTGCTATTGGAAAGGTATTTTCAACTACATATCAAGATGCATAGTACTGGTCCTAATCCTGAAAATAAATGTAGTTTTTGTGCTGGCTATGGAAAGAAGAATGAAGATATTCAGACCTAGAAATAATACTGTAATTCTGCCTCCTTCAATTGCTTCTCTTCCTCCCTCTTGTCTTTTGTTGGGTTTGCTACCTTTTATATGCGAGAGTCTATTAGGTGGTAGGGATTAGACGGTGAGAATGAAATGACAAAATATTCCTGCTTTCTTAAAGTTTATATTCAAGTGGAAAAGAAAGATAAGGTAACATATGATAAGGTTAAATCTATAAAAATTGACACAAACTTGCTCAATAATTATAGGAAACAGGAGGTTCACCCTAAGCTATTAAAATCTGGGAAGGCTACCTAAAGAGGTAGGACCTTTGAAATAAGAGTAGGACTGAGAAAAATGAAAGGGGGAAGCAACATCTTAGGCAGCTTTACATTTTTAATTACTTGTTTCTTTGAAATTAATTTTACCTACTTTGTTTCAGAAAGCACAAATTAAAAGTATGACAAAATAATTAAGAAGAGACATAAAATAAAACCAGTAATAAAACTATAAAACATACCACATAGCCTACAGCTTGATAATATGAGCAAAGGCTGGATACATGAATATGTTTTAAGAAAATGATAAAACAAGTTTAACTCAGGTATAGTGTTCATTCATGTATGGTATATTAACAGGAGGATAAAGAAAAAACTGTAGAGGGTTTGAAATGGCAAGTGACCTTATCAGAATTCTTATTTAGTTTTGCTGGCAGAAACCCAATCAAAGCATTTTAGCTGGAAAGTACTAGTGACCACTTAGCTAGCAACATTGTAAAAAGTCATTTTGTCCACATTCCTTAATACATATGTGCTAGTGTTATTCTCAGAAAACTCTCCTCCAAAAGTATCAAGATGCCTGCCAGAGAAGCTCAAATAGGAAAACAACAGAGAGCAAACTGAGCTCTCAACACGATTTAAGCCTGTATTTCCTGTCATTAACAGCCAAGAGAGTACTAATTAATAAAAACTTAAATAATCGACAATACTTGGTAATTGGGAAGACAATGGAAAGGAAGGGTGAAGGATTACATCAGGGTTTTGAGCCAAGGAGATGGAAATAAGGGAGTCTTGCAGTACAGTACTTTTGAGGAGGTAAATATTTTCCATTTTATATCTGTTGAGTTTGAAATGATAATGATAAAAGCAAGCTGCTTACTTATGTTAGAAAATCTGCCATATGGAAAACCTTGTAAAATGTTGGCAGCGTTAGTAATAGTAGGTATATAATTCTATAATGCTTCTAGGAAAAGGCAGTGGGTTAGAGATGTAGGTTTAATATACAAGTTCATTTTGTATAACTAATCATAGCAAACAAAGCTGAAACCACCTGACTGGGAGATTTTGAAACTGATCGTTAAAACTGAGTTCAGGTCAGATAACTACAGTCTACAATTGTTTGTAATACTGTTTGCAAAAGGTAGGTCTTAGAAATAAGGCCATACTATCTTAACCTGACAATTAGAAGCTATTGAGTAAAAGTGGTAAACTAAAATAACTTAAAACAATTCTACATTTAATGATCTAATTCTTCCCCCACCCTCCCATCCCTGAAATTAGAATTGAAGTTCTAGATTGAATTTCCACGTAAATGGAGGATTTTCTCACAATTTATAGGGAAAATCTGATGCATGTTTGTTTAAGTAAATATATCATTCCTTACACAGTCTGTTTTGGGTATTAGTGAATCTTCTCTCATTCCCCTCTGTTCTCCGTGCTTGGATTTTTTCCACTATGGTCCCCTTTCATAATACACTGCAGGTATGAGACGGGTGTACAGTGAGGACCAGGAAGTTTACTCTCACCTGCAATGACTTCTAACCATTAGGATCACTTTTGAATTAAACCTTTCAAATTGTTACTGGTTTTGTCCTGTTGTTCAGTAACAAAGAGGAGCTCTACTCCAACTTGTTCTCATTTCAAGTGGAATATTTTTTTATGTATTGCCAAAGACTTTCACAGCACAAACATTCTGTGATTCTGACTTTAAAGCCAACATAGTTGAAATGAATCTAGTATGATATCAGCTAAAGATATTCACATTAAGTAGAGAATGTTACTATCTTAGAAGAAATTGTTATCTCTATGGTACAAAGTATGTGTTTGGATACTCAAATGAAAGCAAGGTAGATTCATGTATACTGATGCATGCATTTGAGGATTGAAAGCAAAATTTATATGAGATGCAAAAGCAGGGTGTGTATGAAAGCTTGTGTTAAACTAGAAACTACTAGATGTCTACAATTCCAACTCTACACAGCAGTAGCAGAATTCTCTTGATTTTGGGAAGGTTTTAAGGTCTAGTATTACACTTTGATTTAATAGGATCAAAAGTGACTTCATGCATAAAGCATATTCACATCAATAACACCTTCAAATTTTTTACTTACTTTATTTTAACTGGGCATATCAAGAATTCAAACATTAGATTAATATTAACAAAAATATTGTTAGAATTATTTTTGAATTAAAACTTTTAGTCAAGAGCTTACTACTAAATCACTACTACTGAAAAATTTCATGAGGCCTTTTTTTTCCCTTCTAAGCCTTCAAAACCTCTGAAAGGAATCATTTTGAAATTAAGATGTTCGTATAGAATTGGTCACTTACCGCTTGTCCATAATTCCTATATGACACGGAATCAAAATAAGACAATTCAATTGTTGTTAGAACTGTTGCAATAAGTGCAGTAATTACACATAAGATGTTCATGATCAATGCACATGAAACCTAAAAAAGAAGACAGAGGGTAAATTTATTATATTCGAATAAGGACTTTGGTTAAACAGTTTGTATTCCTGAAAAAAAAAATCACTTAGTTAAAAGTTTGATCTAGTTTCTGAAGCTTTAGAAACGTTGGTATGTTTGCCATTACAGTAAAATATTTTTCTGGTTTACATGAAACCCAGTTAATCTGGAGGAAACACTGAAATATCACAACAATAAACATAAGTCTTCCATTTGGACTAAAAAATGTTATATTTTACAATATTCTGAGTCAGCTGGAAGAAGACCCTGTAAGATATGATTTGAACAAATGGAGTTCCACTGCAGAAAGAAAAATAGAAAACGATGGACAATGACTGTCAAAATAAGCCAAATAAGATTCAGTAATTTTTAATCCTGGGTTTTCATTTTCTAGGGAAATCCATTCATATCTTTGGATATCAGTTTTTTATCTGTATATGAGATCAGACTAATTAATTTCTAAGTCATCTTTCAGCTCTGAGATTCTATGATTTTTTTTCATCCCACTAACTTTCTAGCTATACCACAGATGGATCTTTATTCTGGACAGATTCTCTATTTTGTTAAGATACAATCCTGTTCTCAAACTATAGAGTTAGGAAAATGAAGTTTTACAGCAGTTATTATGTCTCTATATAAAGGCATTAGGTCCGATTAATATTTTTCTAATACTAAAGTTCATACAATGTTAAAAGAAGGTAGAATTACAAAACTCCACTATACTTAAATTTAGAAACCTTTACATAATCATGATTCTAACTAATATAGCATGTTTGTCTGCATTAAGTTATGTGCTCCTGGATTTTCACTCAATTCCTCCATTTATTTTACAGCCAGGGTAGACTCCTCCATTGCTTAGATACTATCTTTTCACTGAGCCCTATTTAGCTTTGTGACAGGTGGCCTCTAGCCTACCCTGGGCATTCCAACTTACCAGTCGTTGAGTTGGATGTGTTGCTGCTTTTATTATGGTGACTCCTGAAATGATAAACTGGATATAAAAACATATATTGATAAATAATTATTGATAATGCTCATCAACTTAAAAAATATTTTTAACAACTCTCTTTACTAAGTCAATTATTTTTAGAATACTAAGAGTACCAAATATAAAGAGGTTTTAGTAGAAGTCAGGACAAGTTTCCTTCATACAGTAATGAACTCTAAGGTTAATACTAAGGTCACTAATAACAGAAATATATGGGGGACAGTGGGCAAAATTCAGATTGTGGTATATGCCAAAGATAATGTAAGCAGTCCTGAATCAGGAACCAAGTTTGCCTTACCTGTGCATGCTTTCTGATCTCAATCAGTTATTACTTGTAATGTTATCCTTCTTAGTGATAATTAGATTATAATTACTGTATACATGTCCAGATGTGAAAAAAGTGGCCTATGAGTCTCTTCCAAATTGTGCGAAACATCTCTCTTAACTGAGACTGTAGCCATTACTAAGGCGACAGCTGCTATTCATATTTTTGCCTTTGTTTTTTTTAACAAGAGGTTCCTTTATTTCATACCAGGCTATCTTGTATATTTCCTAGATATGCAGAGCTATGTCATATTGTTTGACGGTGGGTTGCACAACTCTGTTGAAATACTCCTTTTGTCTTATCTGCTTAGTGGCTTTGACAAAGGTCCAAATCAAAGGCTAATTTGTGGAAAACAGCATTCATGTACACCATACCCAGGAAGCAAAAGCTGAAGTTTAGTAACTCCTCAACGATGACTTAAATCTAAACATTTAGCACTTCATTCTGTAATACAAGCTGAGATTTCCAAGGAGGTACACAGTGAAGACAGGAACTAGTTCAGAATATAAAGTGAAAATACCTTGTGAATTTTGAACTAGAGTACTCTCTAGCTAGGTACCAAGCCATGTGCTTTACAAAATGCCTTTCCAAGTTTATGACCCAAATGAGAAGTTTTGCACTGGATGAAATTTTAGATTATTCTAGGAGTTAAATATGCTATTTTTATGACATGAATAATTAAACACTGAGGGACATGAATCATTTATCTAGATTTTGTCTGCAAATTCACTATTTTTCTCCTATTGCTTTCCAAAGCAATGCTTTGACACTTATGAGTCAATGTATAAAGTCAGGGAATCTCCTAGAGACCACTGTCTCCACTCTCACCCTCTCAAGTGCTGTCCGTCTTACCTCTTTTGGCCCTTACCCCATTGATTCTAAGCACAGGTAAGTGTTCTCCTTGCTCCTTATTGTTACTTCCAACCACTCTGTCTCCTCCAGCTTTGAGTCAAATGTCATCAGATTCTATCACCAAATGTCGTTTCTGGTTGGAGTCATCTATTGATCCCTTGGTGGCTCTTGTCCTTCCAGGTGATTTTAATTCTTATGTCTCTAATTCTCTCTCTAATACCCCTTAATCCTTGATAATTTCAGTATACACATATATGATCCTTCTAATACCCTGGGCTTGTGATTCTTTGAATTTCTCCCTTCCAATCCTTTGACTCCATTCTATTTCAGTCATTCACTCCCACATTTATTCTCCTGTCTTTGTTTCTGCCAATAAGTGTAATATCTTTCAAATCTCAATTTGGATATCTCTTGGTGACTACCACTTCTATCTTTCTAGATCATGCCCTGTAGTATTACAACTATAACAATCCTTTGACCCCATATGGATCTATAATATGAGCCTCTCATCTACCTGTTACATTCTTCCCTTTACCAGCTTAAATTCCATGGCCAACTATTATAAACATTCACTTATACACACTCTTAACTCTTTTGCACCTTTCTCATTTGATCAGCTGCATGGTTAAACCAAAGCACAGACTAAATGCAGTTCTCCTTACAGCATGCCAGCACCCATGCAGCTGAACATGGGGTAGCACAGGTGACCCTCTGAAACCTAGCCAAAGTGAAGCCATATGCTTAAAAGATGCTTAGGCCAAGATGCTGGGCTGCATTCCTAGACTGAAGTTCCAGCAACAGGGAGGAATTGGTCCTGTTCCCATTCCACAAAGAATGACCTGCTTTGTGTCTGAAGAGAACAACGAGATAAGAAGGAACTCCAGGATTGCCTGCTTTTCTACACACAAAGATAGCCTTCAGGTAGCACCCTTTTCCCTTTCCCTGATAAAAGCTAGCCCAGTGGTGGATGGAGTTGGGGTGGGGAGGGCACTTTGGCCTAGTGCCGTCCACAGCTGCATGACTGATCCCTTAATGAAACTCATTGATTTGCCAAGCTGGTCTTGTCTGAGTTGTTCTTTGGCCTGTCAGGTTCCCTCACAATTCGAGGGATGATGTCTCTTTTACATCCCTCCTGGAAATTCATTTAACACGTGGCCTGAGATAGACACACAACCATCTTGACCCATCTCACTATACAATCATGTTCCTAAAGCTTAAGTGAGTCCTTAATGCTGCATTAAAGTCAAACTACTTTTCCACAATCCATACATTTGCTCATTTTTCCTAGATGTCTATTCCATATCCTCTCCTCAAACAACCAATGCATTCTCCCATTCTCACTCTCAGCTCATGATCTTGCTTCCTAATTTACTGAGCTATTTGAAGACATCAGAAGATAAATTCCACAAGCCCCCAACATCCCATCTACCTACTTATCAAAATCTGTCCTTTCTCTCTGTTCTTCTACCTCTCTTGTTACTTACCTTGACACTATTTACATTAAAGATGGATAATTCATTGTTGTGGGGTGCCGTCCTAGGCATTGTAGCATTTTTAGCAACATTTCTGTCCTCTGCCCAGGAGATGTATACCTGTCCCCTGCCACTGTGAGAACCAACAATGTCTTCAGACATTACCAAATGTCCTCTTAAGGCCCAAATCACCTCTAGTCGAGAACCACTGCTAGAGATGAACTGTCCATGCTCCTAGCTACTTGTGTATTAAAATTCAACATCTCTTGCCTATACATGTAGATGATTCTAATAATCCCTCCCTCGCCCCACTTATTTATTTATTTATTTATTTGCCCCACTTATTTTATATCATTAATTTTCTCTCTTCTGGTTCAGTCCCCTCAATCAAAGACATGCTACTTCCATCTTACTGAAACAAATAAGAAAACCTTTTCTTAACCCAAATTTCCCCCAGAAACCACTTTGTCTATGTAACATTACACCAAAGTCCTTAAGAGTTTTCTATATTTGCTGCCTTTAGTTTCTCTTTTCCCATTAAACCAACTCCGATCAGACTTTTGTCCCACTGTTCCATTAAAACTACTTGTCAAGGTTACTACTGGCCTCCATATCCCTAAATCCAGAGGTCAATTCTCAGTCTTTGTCTTATTTGACAAAATAACAGAATTTAATATACTTGATCTCCTTATTTCTTTGTTCACTAAGCTTCCAGGATGCCACACTCTTCAGATTTTCCTACTACATTATGGCTGTCTGGAAACTGCAGAAGAGTGCAGGTAGTGACAAATTTAGAAAATGAGTGAGCATAGACTTATTGTGCAAAGAAGCTAAGGTAAAGACCTTAAATATGAAAATTAACCATGCTAATGGATATTATGGTTAAGATTCTTGGTCTTTCACATTATCTAAGGACAATCCAACCTATGGTTGTCATTGTGTATTCACTTCTGTATCCACATTTTTTGTAATAGCACTGTTAAAATAAGGGTGCTCCAAAAATATTTGCTGAAAAAAGGAATATGATTTTGAATATATTACCAACATAGGATTTAATTACATAATTCTCCTGAAAACTTTACTTAGAAACTATTTCTTATCTTCCAACAGTGGCATGAATATTATTTATTGAGTGATTAAATCATACAAATGTGTTCTACTCACAATAATTCCCCATAAAGCGCATCTTGTTTTGTAAGTTATAGGTTCATATGTCCCGAAGACTCCTTTAATTTGTCCCATATACAAAACCAATAGGAAATACCACATGAGAACGTGAAAGATGCCAATCATAATCTGGACAGCCTGTGAGAAGAGAATACTATTAGTACTGAAACCATGTGATTTATAACATAATTCCAGTAAGTGTTAACTACAAGAAACATTTAACACTTTTATGAAAGATAAAAGTAGAATAGCAATGCATTTAACCATGTATTTCCTGGATTGATTAGCCCAAAAAGAAGTCCCTAATCAGGAAGTACCGAGGGTTACCAAAGAGCAATCAGCCATACTTGGAGCATCAGACTTTGCACAATAATAATTCTGGCCATTCTTCCATAAGGAAGTTGACAACCTGACTCTACTGGCTATCCTCCTTACCTATCAAGTAATGGCATGAGAGAATTCTAAGGGTATTTGAGAGAAAATATGGTTACTAATCTCTTTGGATGCAGGAAGCAATGTATACAATATTTTCTTGTATGTCAGTAATTTATTAAGACTGAATCACTTTTTGAGTCTTATAAAGGTTTGATTTATCTTTTCCTTCAAGGTGTACTTCTTATAGGAGTTTTTCATGAGCATACTGGGGTCAGGTATAGTCCCGCACATAGTTACAAAGAATACCCAACATAGATTTGCTTGTACAAGGTCTTCCTATTGGATAGGAGAGATGGATCAGGGTAGGGCAGAATTATTACTCACTTCTAATTTGTGGGAAGATAATTATAATCCAAGTAAATACATCCCCAGTAAATTAATTTCTGAATTTATATATGTGAACAGATATTTCATATACTGAACCACATTTTTAATAACTCTTTAAAAATTTCAGAGGATGAATTACTTTCATTTTCTTATAAACTTTAATAAGCTGTTCAATGTTTTAGCTTAATAGGCCTAGCTTTTGTAAAGCAAGCACTCTATGAAAACACAAAAATGCAATTGGTTAATATTAAAGACACATTTAGAGAATTTTTAAAATAGACTACTTTTTGGGTAACAACCTTATATATTTTTATGGTGTTATAATTTAAGATTTCTTCTTCATCAGATTTGGAAGAATGGCATTATATTCAGAGGTTTTTTTGGATTTGATTGGGAGAAAATCCTGTACTAGATCACAAAATCCTTGAGGGCCTGGACTTCAGTTGTCTTACTGTTGTGACCAGCTTCTAATATGGTGCCCAGTGTAAGCAGGTGCCCAGTCAATACCTCTTGTTAAGCGTATCAGTATCAAGTACATTAATTCCCAACTGTTAAATGGAGTGAGTGGGCCTGAAAAATACTGTCTCCTTTTATATGACTGGCAGCTCTATATAAAGCTATGAAATATTCAAGCAGCCAAAGTTTGAAAAGAACTATGCAAGCAAGCAAGGCTGCTAGTGTATGGAGAAGGGCAAGATGGGTTTTCTTATTTAAGGACAGTTCTTAACCTAGAGCCAATGAATGGATTTCAGGACATCATAGGCCTCCCAGGCACACATGCACATACATACCACACACACGCGTGCACAGACACATACACACACAAACAAGTACAAAGGATTATGATATCTACATGAGTCTGGGGAGAATATTCAGAGCTTTCTTCCCATGTCCAAAGGGGTTTGGACTCCAAAGAGGTTAAGAACTTCTGCTGAAGTCAGGTAGGTGATTTAGACACTTGGTCTATACAGTAGCCAAATTCAAGGGAAAAGTTCACATTCAGTGTAAAAGACTTTTTCTCTTCAGATGTAAAGGAACATTATCTTTGTAATTCCTTGGTCTTTATTAAGAGTTAGGTAAACTGTTTATAACTTAAAAGAAGAGACAAATTAATAATAATCCTTCTACGTAGTCAATAATATGGTAGTAAATAAGAGAGATCAGCAAGAGATCTCTTTCACAGTTAAAAAATAACACTCTTCTTTTTTCTTTTACTCCTTATTTTGGATTCATCTATAACCCTGTGTATGTTGGTTCAGTAAGTATGCTTATACGTAAGCACATATTTGTTTATGAGGGGACATGAGATCAATTAAAATTTGCAAAGGCAACCAACATTTAAAAACAAAACAATTTTCACCCTTTTGACTTAACCAAATCTGCCTCCTCCAGATCCAAGAACATTCTGTATTAAACTGAATAGTTCCTGATCCTGAATTTAGTCAAAGTGAAGTCTTACATACCCCTAAAACAAGTCCATCTGCTGTAGAGAGTTTTGAACATGTGCATGGAGCCATACTACGAGCATTTCCTCTAGATGATTATGTCTCCAATTTTTGGTGGTATCTTTATTTGCAAACTTCTACAAAACAATACAAAATACATACACATGCTTTGGTCAAAAGAAATTACTTAAATTTCTTTCCTTATTGTTTCTCAACCACTCTCCAAAACTCAGAAACAATTGGTTTCTTCCCCCCCATGCCTTAATTCTTAGAGGTATCAACTTACATCCCCCTATTCTAAGTTAACAGCCTCCTTAACTGAAAAGCCTCTCTCTATGACTAAAAACTATTAACTGACATACTACGAATATTTTCTCTGAGCACCTAACTGTGTCTCTAGATGGTAAGAAAAAAAAAAAACACGTAGGGAACAGTGTTATTTTCAGTAAATCTTTTGACAATTCATTTGCAATTCAAAATCAATTCAGTGCAATCCAAAAGGCTATATTTGAATTTTCAAAACCAAGTTCTTGTACTAAAATTCATCATAGGCTTGTGTTTTTTTTTTTCTAACTTACAACCTACTAGTTTTTCTTTCTAAATGGAAGAACTTTTTCTTCTGTCAGACAACTTACTAAAGTCGCTTCCACAATCCTAAAGGCTTCTCCAGGACTTTTAAATTTTCTCCTGTTACTTGTGCATTTCTCCCTGGTGTCCAGAGCAACTTTCTTATATTAAGATAAAAACCTTGCTAATCATTGTATCCCCTTGTGGGATTTTGTCCCCTAATGGATCTGAAACTATATTGTTCTACATCTCCTAACATGTCATTTTTACATCAATAGCATGAGTCACTGTCTTCAGAATAAAGTCACAATTCTTTGGCAGGGCATATAAAGCCCTCCTGAACTGCTCCCTGCCCACCTCCGCAGCACCGTGGCCACTCCCGGTTTTGGCCCTAAGAACTCCAGCGGCAACTGTTTTCTTTGGGGAGCCTCCTCTGTCCCAGGGGTCTCTGCCCGATACTCCTCGCCGCCGTCCCCTAAAGCTCTGTGCACGTTTCCTTCCACGGCGCAGGCCGTGATTTTCAGGCCTGGCTCCGGAGTCCAGGAATTCATTTCCGTACGTCCAGGACCAGTCCTGGGCTAAGACGGTGAGGCTCATGCTTGAAATAAACACCAGGCGGGCAGCCGGGAGCGGCACCAAATTCTCCCTGTCCCTTCCAGTTTTGAACACTTAAGAAATCACATGAGCAAAGCGAAGTCATTACCCCTCATTTCAGTTGTTCAAAGTCCCAACGGTCAAGCTTCGCCCTCTCAGGCCCAGGCCCAGGCCCAGGGTGAAGAGGGTCCAGGCGCAGGCCTGCCACCTGCCCAGGAGCGCGTGGCCAGCACCCCGCCAGAGTGCCCTAGCCAGTGCCGGGCCCGGCTGAACTGGCGGATCTCGGCAGGTGGTGCCCTCAGGGCTAGGAGCCCAGACGCTGCCCAGTGGCCATCCCTGAGGTAGCAGGAGACCAGGACCTAGCCGGCCCTCGAGCTCTTCAACGGTGCCCTTCAACGGCCAGGCGAGGGCCTCCTGCGCCTGCGCACTCGCTCCGGCGGCAGGCGGGCCTGGGAAGGGCGTGTGCGCAGACTCATAGGGGCTCGGTGGGCCCGCGCTCAGACCCGCGCAGAGTGCACTTGGTCGGCGTCCCCAGACGTCTCTGGTATCGGCCCTTCCGGCCGGTTTCCAGGTACACGCCCCCTGCGAAGCTGGCCGGCTCTGCCGTCAAGTCGGTCCTTCACTTTCTCTGTTCTCTTTAAGAACTTGGGCCACAAATGCACTTTAGAAGGTCTAACTATTGAAAAAGGCAAGTAGCTGACTCAATGATTCACTTAAACAAAAATTAAGTAGCCAAAGAAGGAAATTAATGAAGAGAATATTTAGCAAGACACCGGAATGACTTTTTGATTCACCTGCTGGGGTGAGTTTACTTCTCAGGTTATTCCTGGGATCAGTTTTCTACTTGATGTGGAGAACAGTTACAACAGTATTTATCTAGACGTGTAAAGAAATAGAGGTAGCAGTTAGAGAAAACAGAAGAGTCTGGTGTGGGAAGGTGGATGAGGAAGTGAAGAAAAAAAGAAAAACCAAATTCAAGGAAACAATGTAATCTTAACTGGCAAGTACAGATCATGCTGTTACGCAATTATCAGACTTACTAAAGCATTAGGCAACCTGGAGAACAGACATTACTGCACCTACTGAACTCTCATTTATTCCAGGAAATTTATATTGGTATTTTGGAAAAGTTAAAATTCAGGCTTGTGATGCAAATATGTAGTGAGCAAAACATTCAGAAAGAAAGAGACTGAATTTTCTTTTTTAATAAAGAAATTGCCTAAGTGCTGCTAACCCATCTTTGCCAAAGTTAAATTACCAATATGTCTTAAATCCGCCAAGATCTTTGATGGTCATTTTTATAGCCTGAAAGTCAATTGTAAACTCAGCTTTATCTTTAGCTCCACCACCAGCTGCTGCCTTACATTGTGACTCTGCAGCTTTTCAATTAAAAGAAAAAACATATATACCCAGGCTCTTCTAAAGCCTTTACATTTTGTATTGATCAGTATATCATTGAGGGTACTGATTTTATTCTCAAGTAATAAAGCACTTTAGTTTCTAACGTTAGGATTATAACTTTGTACTTTGCCTATGAGTGGATGGGGATCTGACCATATTAAGCATTCTTTGTGCTATAGGAAGGTGAACTTGCATGTGTCTTCAATCTCAAGATTATGGATTTAGTAGAAATTAGAATAAATTCTGATGGGATGGTCCCCTATTTTAACTTGCTGCCATAATTGATTGATTTGCTGTGAGAGAAGTGATGTATCTTTTCCTTTCATTTAAGTTTAGCCAACAATCTCTGGAAGTTATCTTGGGTTTGATGATTTTCTTGGATGGTGCCCAAATATGTATTTAATATGAGCATAGATGAGAGAAGATGAGCAAGTCAAAATGTGACACAAAGTTCCTTGCTACTTCTTTTTTCCTTTGATAATATCACAGATCAGTAAATCAGCTTGACTTTTCTCTGTGCCATATCCTAGGTTTGGTAATTCAGAATTCATTTCTTTTAATTTTGTCATTTAATCGTCAAATATGCTGCGTCCTTCAACAGTGAAAAGGCAACCAGTCATGGTCTGACATCCAATATAGCTTAATTTTTAATCTACATCATTTTAGATGTTTCTCCATGCAGTTTGTGTTGTTCATTTCCATTATATTGGTTCCCAGGAAACAAAAGACATTAATAGGAAATGTGCTGTGACCATCATGCCTGATATAATGTTGTTAAAATCATTGTTGGGGATTGTTACAAGGACTGTTGGTTGCAAGCCCTGATAAAATATATCTTGTCCAAATTGCTATGAGAAATTTCATCTTACTTACACACAGGAGAAAACATGCTTCCTCTGTGTAAATATCGGTCTGTTCTAGCAAGAAAAATGAAAATAAATCTGTAACACTGGGGAAACTAAGCAAGGGAGTTATTGTAGAAGCCAATATGTGCATATATGAGTATATTTATATGAAGTATAATGTATATGTGTGTATATATATATATATATACACGCACACACATCCATGCACACATACACACATGTGTAGGAGATTATAGTTTTCATATAGTTAGCATTATTACTTAAATACGATTCAAAAATTATTTTGCTTGTTTTTTGCATTTAGTATGTTGCAGTATATTATGTGCCTTACATGTTCTTAAAGGTAAACTGAGGTACAAAAAATATTAAAGAGTTTGAGCAAACATTGATTCAAATCAGGTAGTGACAAACTGAAAATGGTTAGGAACATTTCCCTGACAGGAGCTAGGGGAAGTGTTTTTATGGGGAAGATATGGAAACAAAGCAATGAAATTAATTGATTGGCTGTAGTTTAAATGGTTGCCTTTTTGGGAAAGGCTAGCTGGCTGTTTGTGGTTAGTTCTTCTTCAGTTTTGTTTTCTTCGATTCGAGGGCACTGACTCTGGCTTGGGTTCCGGTTTGCTTTTGTAGGTTACCAGGGCATTAGAGCCACCCCAGTTTAACGGCCTCCTTGTTTAAGTACTTTAACACATTGGCTTTTTTACTTAACTTCACCATTGTTATTCATTATTATAACAGATGGGACTACTGAAGCTGGGGCAGGTTACAGTTGCAAGTTGAGATTCTAACTCTAGCAACCTAGCTCCAGAAACTGTGCCCCTTTGCTTTCTCCAGGCCCCCTTCCCTAAGAGCTCTGCCTCATGCCCTCATGGGTTGCATAAAGAACACTGTTGGCAAAATCACAAGGTCTGGATTGGTTCTGAGCTCCAGTTCCAGCTGGGTATATGCTCTTGTACTACTCTGACTTTGTTCTCTCATCTGTAAAATTAGAGTCTTAAGTGCCTAACATTAGCTTTTTTTTTTATTAAGATATTATTGATAAACAATCTTATGAAGGTTTCAAATGAGCAACATTGTAGTTTAAACATTCACCCATGTTATCAAGTCCCCACCCCACCCCACTGCAACCACTGTCCATCAGTGTAGGAAGATGCTATAGAGTCATTACTTATCATCTCTGTGCTATACTGCCTTTGCCATAACCTACCTATATTGTGTGTGCTAATTATAATGTCCCTTAATCCCCTTCTCCCTCCCTCCCAACCCACCCTCTCTAACCCCTTCCCTTTGCTAGTCCCTTCTTGGAGTCTGTGCTGCTGTTTTGTTCCTTCAGTTTTGCATTGTTGTTACATTTCACAAGTAAGTGAAATCATTTGGTACTTGTCTTTCTCTGCTTGGCTTATTTCACTGAGCATAATACTCTCTAGCTCCATCTATGTTGTTGCAAATGGTAGGATTTATTTTCTTTTTATGGCTGAATAATATTACATTGTGTATAGGTACCACTTTATCCATTCATCTACTGATGAACATGTAGGTTGTTACCATATCTTGGCTATTGTAAATAGTGCTGTGATAAACGTAGGGGTGCATATGTCTTTTTTAATCAGGGATCTTTTTTTCTTCCGGTAAATTCCTAGGAGTGGAATTCTTGGGTCAAATGTATTTCTATTTTTAGTTTTTTGAGGAACCTCCATTCTGCTTTCCACAATGGTTGAAGTAATTTGCATTTCCACTGACAATGTAGGAGGATTCCCCTTTCTTTGCATCCTCATCAGCATTTGTTGTTTCTTGTCTTTTGGATGTTGGCCATCCTAACTGGTATGAGATATCTCATTGTGGTTTTAATTTGCATTTCCTTGATAATTAGTGACATGGAGCATCTTTTCATGTGCCTGTTGGCCATCTGAATTTCTTTTTTGGAGAAGTGTCTGTTCAGATCCTCCACCCATTTTTTAATAAGGTTATTTGCTCTTTGGGTGTTGGGACATGTGAGCTCTTTATGTGTTTTCGATATTAACCCCTTTTTGGATAAGTCATTTATGAATATATTCTCCCATACAGTAGGGTGCCTTTTTGTTCTGCTGTTGGTATCCTTTGCTGTACAGAAGCTTTTTAGTTTGATATAGTCCCATTTGTTCATTTTTGCTTTTGTTTCCCTTGCCTGAGGAGATGTGTTCAGGAAAAAATTGCTCATGTTTATATTCAAGAGATTTTTGCCTGTGTTTTCCTCTATGAGTTTTATGGTTTCTTGACTTATATTCAGGTCTTTGATCCATTTTGAGTTTACTTTTGTGTATGGAGTTAGACAATAACCAGTTTCATTCTCTTACATGTAGCTGTCCAGTTTTGACAACACCAGTTGTTGAAGAGGCTGTCACTTCCCCATTGTATATCCACGTTTCCTTTATTGTATATCAATTGGCCATATATGTGTGGGTTTATATCTGGGCTCTCTATTCTATTCCATTGATCTATGGGTCTGCTCTTGTGCTAGTACCAAATTGTTTTGATTACTGTTGCTTTGTAGTAGAGCTTGAAGCTTAGGAGCATAATCTGCCCAACTTTATTCTTCCTTCTCAGGACTGCTTTGGCTATTCAGGGTCTTCTGTGGTTCCACAAGCATTTTAGAATGATTTGTTCTAGTTTGTTGAAAATGCTGTTGGTATTTTGACAGGGATTGCATTTGCATTAGATCTGTAGATGCTTTAGGCAGGATGGCCATTTTGACAATATTAATTCTTCCTATCCATGAGCACAGAATAGATCTCCATTTATTGGTGTCTTCTTTAATTTCACTCAGGAGTCGCTTGTAGTTTTCAGGGCACAGGTCTTTTGGCTCCTTGGTTAGGTTTATTCCTAGGTATTATATTCTTTTTGATGCAATTGTAAATGGAATTGTTTTTCTGATTTCTCTTGCTAGTTCATCATTAATATGTAACTTTGCTGAATTCAATTATTAGTTCTAGTAGTTTTGGGATGTATTCTTTAGGGTTTTCTATGTATAATGTCATGTCATCTTCAAACAGTGACAGTTTAACTGCCTTGTATACAAGGATGCCTTGTATATCTTTGTGTATTGTATACAATACAGGATGCCTTGTATATCTTTGTGTAGTCTGATTGCCATGGCTAGAACATCCAGTACTATGTTGAATAAAAGTGGTGAGGGTTGGCATACTGGTCTTGTTCCCAATCTTAGAGGACAGGCTTTCAGGTTTTTGCTGTTAAATATGATGTTGGATGTGGGTTTCTGTCATGTATGGCTTTTATTATGTTGAAGTACTTGCCCTCTATACCCATTTTGTTGAGAGTTTTTATCATGAATGGATGTTGAATTTTGTTGAATGCTTTTTCAGCATCTATGGAGATGATCATGTGATTTTTGTCCTTTTTGTTGATGTCATGTATGATGGATTTTCGAATATAGTACCATCCTTGTATCCCTGGCATAAATCCCAGTTGATCATGATGGATGATCTTTTTGATGTATTTTTGAATTCAGTTTGCTAATATTTTGTTGAGTATTTTTGCATCTATGTTCACTAGAGATATTGGTCTGTAATTTTTCTTTTTTGTGGTATCTTTGCCTGGTTTTGGTAGCAGAGTGATGCTGGTCTCATAAAATGAGTTTGGAAGTATTCTCTCCTCTTCTACTTTTGGAAAACTTTAAAGAGGATGGGTATTAGGTTGTCTCTAAATATTTGATAAAATTCAGCAGTGAAGCCATCTGGTCCAGGGATTTTGTTCTTAGGTAGTTTTTGATTATCAATTCAATTTCATTTCTGGTAATTGGTCTGTTCAGATTTTCTGTTTCTTTCTGGGTCAGTCTTGGAAAGTTGTATTTTTCTAGAAAGTTGTGCATTTCTTCTAGGTTATCCAATTAGCGTATAACTTTTCATATAATTCTTTGTATTTCTGTGGTGTCTGTAGTGGTTTTTCCTTTCTCATTTCTGATTCTGTTTATGTGTGTACACTGTCTTTTTTTCTTGATAAGTCTGGCTAGCAGTCTATCTATTTTGTTTATTGTCTTGAAGAACTAGCTCCTGGTATCATTAATTTTTTTCTATTGTTTTATTCTTCTCAATTTTATTGATTTTTGCTCTGATCTTTATTATGTCACTCCTTCCACTGACTTTGGGCCTTACTTGTTATTCTTTTTCTAGTTTCATTAATTGTGAGGCTAGACTGTTCATGTGTGATTGTTCTTCTTTCATGAGGTATGCCTGTATTGCAGTATACATTCTTCTTAGGACTGCCTTCACTGCATCCCACAGGTTTTAGGGTGTTGAGTTGTTGTTTTCATTTGTCTCCATATATTGCTTAATTTCTGTTTTTATTTGGTCATTGATCCATTGATTATTTAGGAACATATTGTGAAGCCTTCATGTGTTTGTCGGATTTTTTATTTTCTTTGTGTAATTTATTTCTAATTTCATACCTTTGTGGTCTGACAAGCTGGTTGGCAGAACTTCAATCTTTTTGAATTTACTGAGGCTCTTTCTGTGGCCTAATTTGTGATCTATCCTGGAAAACGTTCCATGTTCACTTGAGAAGAATGTATATCCTGCTGCTCTTGGGTGGAATGTTCTGTTAGGCCCATCTGTTCTAATGTGTTGTTCAGTGCTTCTGTCCCCTTACTTAATTTCTGTCTCGTTGATCTGTCCTTTGGAGTGAATGGTGTGTTGAAGTCTCCTAAAATGAATGCATTGCATTCTGTTTCCCCTTTTAATTCTGTTAGTATTTGTTTCACATATTTAGGTGCTCCTGTATTGGGTACATATATATTTATAATGGTTATATCCTCTTGTTGGACTGACCCGTTTAACATTATGTAATGTCCTTCTTTGTCTCTTGTACTTTATTTGTTTTGAAGTCTATTTTGTCTGATACAAGTACTGCAACTCCTGCTTTTTTCTTCCTATTATTTGCATGAAATATCTTTTTCCATCCCTTCACTTTTAGTCTGTGTATGTCTTTGGGTTTGAAGTGAGTCTCTTGTAGGCAGCATATAGACAGTTCAAAAAAAAAATCCATTTAGTAACTCTATGTCTTTTGACTGGTGCATTCAGACCATTTACATTTAGGGTGATTTTTGATAGTTATGTATTTATCGCCATTGCAGGCTTTAGATATGTGGTTATCAAAGGTTCAAGGGTAGCTTCTTTATTTATCTAACATTCTAACTTAACTCACTTAGCATGCTACTTCAAACACAATCCTAAGTTTATTTTTTTCTCCCCTTTTTCTTCCTCCTCCATTCTTTATATATTAGGTGTCATATTCCTTACTCTTTGTGTATCCCTTGACTGACTTTGTGGGTAGTTGATTTAATTTTGCATTTGCTTAGTAATTAATTGTTCTACTTCCTTTACTGTGGTTTTATTTTTTCTGGCTACAACTGTTTAACCTTAGGAGCACTTCCATCTATAGCAGTTCCTTTGAAATACACTATAGAGACAGTTTGTGGGAGGTAAATTCCCTTAACTTTTGCTTATCTGGAAATTGTTTAATCTCTGCTTTTTAAATGATAATCTTTCCAGATAGAGTATTCTTGGTTGGAGTTCCTTCTGTTTCATTGCATTGAATATATCATTTCACTCCTTTCTGGCCTGTAAGGTTTCTGCTGAGAAGTCTGATGATAGCTTGATAGGCTTTCCTTTATACATGATCTTTTTTATTTCTTTGGCTGCTTTTAATACTCTCCTTGTCCTTGATGTTTGCCATTTTAATCATTATATGTCTTGGTGTTGTCTTCCTTGGGTGATCTTTGTACTGCTATAACCTGAGAGACTATGTCCTTCCACATATTGGGGAAGTTTTCAGCCATTATTTCCTTAAAGAGACTTTCTATCCCTTTTCTTTCTCTTCTTCTTCTGTGCTCCTATAATGCAAATGTTGTCCTATTTGGATTGGTCGTACTTTTATTATTATTTCATTCCTAGAGATCCTTTTTCCTCTCTGTGCCTCAGCTTCTTTGATTTTCTGTTCTCTAATTTCTATTTCATTTACCATCTCCTCTACCTCCTCTAATTTACTTTCAAATATCTCCACTGTATGTTTCATTTTAGATACCATATTTTTCTAAATTTCTGTCTCTTTCTTGAAGTCCTCCCTGAGATGTTGAATATTTTTCTGTAGCTCCTTGAGGATATTTATGATTTTTGTTTTGAAATCTGTATCAAGAAGATTGGTGATTTCAGATTCACTTAGCCCTCTTTCCATTGTCTGCTGAATTTTTGTTTGTACATATTTTTTTTGCCATTTCATTTTTTAGTGATTCCTATGGAGTAATAACTGTGTAGGTGGCACCTTCTATTGCCCAGAAACTCTACTTTCTGGAGCTGCTGAGCACTTGGACCAATGGCGGGAATCACAGGCGAGCAGCATGGATGACTTTTGGGGAGGAAAGAGCTCTTTCTTGCTTCCTGGCTGCAGTGCCTGCCTCCACTACCAGGTCCAGTGGACCAGGTGCACAGGGAGGAGCCTCTGTGTTATGCCCCTGTAGCAAGGCACAATGGCAGGGGCAGCAGGTGTGTGGACATGTACCTGCCAGGAGGAAGGAGTGGCAGGCTGTGTATTGCAGTGGACGCCTTGGGGCTTCATTGCCAGCCAGGTAGATGAAATGTCTGTATCTCCTGAAAGTTCTCAACCTGCTGGGCTCAGTGTGCCAGGACAGTTTGTCTACCTGCCTGTTCTTCTGAGTAGAAGGCTCTGTGTCATCTTTGCCCCTTTATCACCCCTCTAGCTGTTGGGAAGTCTTTCAATGTGCTCACCTTTCTTTTGTCCCAGTGTGCACAGTGTGCATACCTGTTCTCTGCAAGCAGCTGGAATCTCAGTGTCCCTGAGTATTTTGCCTGTCTTTGCTTTCCAATCCCACTAATCTCCAGAGCACCATGTAATGTGGGTTTGTGCTCCTGGAGCAGATCTCCAGGGCTGGGTGTTTAGCATTCCTGGGCTTCTACTCTCTTCTTGCTCCTTTTCTCTTCCTCCTGACTGTAAGCTGGGGTGGGGGGAGGGCTTGGGTGTGGCCAGATTGTGGCTTTGCTACTTTACCCCTTTTTGTGAGGTCTTCTGTTTTCCCCAGATGTAGACAGTCTGTTCTTCTGCGGTCTTCGGGTTGCTCTTTCAGGATTAGTTGTATTTGCTGTATTTTCATGCTATATGTGGTTTTGGGAGGAGGTTTCTGCCTTACTTCTCCCCTCTCCAGGCTGCTATTGACATTAGCTTTTGATTGAGAAAACATTCTTTCAATCTCTGTCTCCAAAACACATACTGCCAGCTGTATGACACAGCTGCTCATATAACAACTAGGTAAGAAGCGAGGTTGCTCCACCTATGAAGTTCCCTCTGGGTAACAGATAACTGCTTGAATGACCCCACTTTTCCCTTCCAGTGCTCCAATTCCTTGTCTTAAACTTTAAATTGACCAATAGGGAGTGAACCTGAGAAACTGTGCAGGTAGCCCACCCTCAATCCTAATTAAGGCAGAACCCAGATCCATACATTCTTTTTCTCTCTACTTTCAACCTCATAGTGTGGCCCTTGTACATGGCTGGGAATCTCCATGATTTGTGACTAGCAGGTCTTGCTTTTCAAAGTTCTCCTCTGATGGTTGTTGCTGAGGTTCATCCTGCATTTGTAATAAGAATTACAAGGGCTGGTCCAGGCACCACACTTTCTCAGGTCAAGGAAATGTCTGGGGGCTCACCTTGGGTAGCATGAGCCATACGAGTGCCTCAGGCATTCCTGGCTGAGACATCACTCTCAGTAGGGTGGGGCCAGCAGAACAGCTCTTGAACTAGACAATCCAGCTAGCATTGCATGAATGTATGGAGGAGCATTTGGCCTAAAAGTTCATACTATATTTTAAAGTGTTGCTGAATATTTGCAGGAGTGGGAGGAGTTGCAGAAAATAAAGTCAAATTGTGATTGATGCTTAACCTGGATGGAGATCATGTGGAGAAGGAGATTGAATGCAGTCAGCTTAGTACTGCTGAGCTGGTAGAATTGAGTAAATAAGACGAGATTTTAGAGTGAAGTCAGGGAACTGAGGAGTAGAGAAGAGTGGGTTTGGGGAGAAGAGTGAATATTTCCAAGTTATAAATTGTCCTGTAAAGAGTAGTTTGGAGAGTGGAAGCCTTTGTCTTAATTGCAAAATAAAGGGAGAAAGGTTGAAATTAGCCAGTTTTAGGGAAATGTTGATGTCCAAGTCCTCTTTAACCTGTGGGAATTAGAAGGACACATTGGCTATGTGGCTACATTTACCTGGCTGGCATTGCTGTCTGCTCAAGTACACCTCAGTTCTTTGCAAACCCCCACTTCCAAAATGTTTCTGGGGGATGCTCAAAATTTTTACATTTGTTCTCCAGCACTGCATGTCTCTGCTGAGTCTCTGCTATGTGTAGGGGCAGCCACTTCCATATACATCTTAGTCTTCAGGCTTTGCAGCTGCTTCTCTAGGAGAGGTCTGCTTTGGCCCAGGTGCTGTCTCCCAGTGCTTCCCAATATCCAGAGCCCTGGGAGTCTGTGCTTTCTTCACTCCTTACAGAGCAGGAGCCTGGATATAGTCTATGCCCAAAGGAGAACACACCTTTTCCCACAGGGATCAAACCTAGTCATAGAGGCCATACTGGGAACTGGACTCCATGTCCTGGTCTTTTAGCTTGAGCTTCAGATTCCTGAACTCAAAACTTTCTGCAGGATTCAGATCACTCCTGCAAACAGATACCTAGGGACTTCAGCACCCTGCTCCCAGGCACCCAAATTTAAGATAGATTTGGTCAACATCCGTTGTATGGGAGAAGGGGACAATTGTAATAGATTTTTAGAGGTATGTGATGAATGCAAAACATGCTCTGGAAATAAAAGAGCTTTTGGAAATGTTGTATAGGCAATGCATGAACTGTGATATGTATGTATCTAAGATTAATGCATTCTGCAGTCAAAGTCATTACAACTCTTGACTCCATGTATTTCATGATGAATTATTGACCTTTTCTACAGCTTAGAATTTAGAATTAGAAGATACCCTAGAGCCCTAGAGATCTAATAATAGCCTGTGTTCTGAGGAGAAAAGAGTCTCAATATAGGGTGCGCTTGGGTTTTTCTCATATAGCTTAAGTTGTATTTATTGGGTGAAGTCTTTTTGTTCAAACCCAGCATTTATTACTTGTGCATGAAAACGTGTACACAGACGTTTAGATAAAGCCCACTCTATCCCATTTTATATTACCCTAAATAAAAAGAACCTGAAACCTTAATTTTATGTAATAGCCTGGCACAGTGTTTAGTCACTAAGTAGTAGTGTCATTAATTTTTCTGAACAAATGAATAAGTTTTTAGATATTCCAGATTGAAAATACCTTCATTGAAAGAAAATACCTTCAGAATGAAAATAAATACTTCAAATAGTGACACATTAGTAAAAGGCATGTCCCCCCTCTATTCTGAGATATAATATTTCCACATCTGTTACTTTTTCAGAACTCAAATCATGGTACATTTTTAGAAAGCTTATAAGATTTAAACCTCAAAACTAGACTTACTTGATTTTATTTTTCACAAGGAGTCTAACACTTAGATAATACAGACTTCCCAGGAACCGAATCTTTGTTCTCAAGCATACAGAACAGTATCCTGTACAGAATACGCACTTACTAAATATTTGATGAGTGAATGAATGTTTTCCCCAGTTGCATGAAAACAGGATTGCGTTGTGTAAAATGAATCTGCTAAATAAAGGATGTTGTGCTGTCAGCATTGTTAAAATTGCGGAAGTAGTACGTCTTGTTTATTACACTGTTAAAAACCTCAATTTAAATACAAATTTTAGATGGGTGAAGCCCAGATCTATTGGCATGTTTTGGTTATCCAGTAAAAAGAGTAGTTAGGAGACTCTCAGGTGTGATTTAGAGGTAACAGGGTAACTTTTAAGAATCAAGTGTTGAAATTAGTATTACATTTCTAAACTTCCTTCTCTCTGATTAGAGAGTCAGGTAGTTTCTTACAAAATGTACTACAGGTTTACTGTAAAGAACCACTTCTGTTTATTTTGTTTTTGGAGCTACCAATCTTTGATTCTATCCAAGATAAGAAGACAAGTGGGAATAATGGTTAGAAACTTTGCCTAGACTCCAGACCCAGCCTGTCTGGGTTCAGATCCGTGCTTCATTATCTGCTAGCTGCATGTCTTCATGACAAGTTTTTAACCCTTTTGCCAGTTTTCTTATCTGAAAATGATGCTAATTATAGTACCTACCTCACAGAGTTGTGTGTGTCAAATGGATTAATTTATGTGTTTGGGATGCAACTGGCACATAGAATAGAGTAAATATTTGCCACTACACTATTGCTGTTACTAAAATAAAATGAAAAGTATATTCTATGGAAATTTATTTAAAAAATCAACTTTGCTGAAAATGGTTCCCTTCCCTAAAACAAGTGTTACTTTTCTTTATCATTGATAAACAATCTTCTGAAGGTATCACATGAGCAACATTGTGGTTTTTACATTCACTCATATTATCAACTACCCCCCACCCCCACACCCTATTGCAGTCACTGTCCATCAGTGTAGTAACATGAGCGATTTACTTTTAAAGTTGTTTATATGGAATACAGTATACCACCCATCCAGGCATCTTGGGTTCCTATTTAGTTCCTAGACCTGAAGAACATAGAGTACATGTCTTTACTTCTGCTTAGCTACTGATCTTCATGGTGCTAAATTGTTGGAACCCAGGCAGGCCAGGAAATTGGAAACAATACATCTGCTTTCCCAGGTGCAAAAATTCTGTTCTTCTCATCTGTCTCTTCCCTGATTTCAGTTTCTCTGCCTACTCTTTCCCTATATATTTGGTCCCTTCTGGCTTTTAAAAATAGTTTTAAAGCTTCAAAAAATGGACAATACTTTGCTGTTTCCAAATCATTTTTTTTTTGAGAGGGCATCTCTCATTTATTGATCAAATGGTTGTTAACAACAATAAAATTCTGTATAGGGGAGTCAATGCTCAATGCACAATCATTAATCCATCTCAAGCCTAGTTCTCGTCAGTCTCCAATCTTCTGAAGCATAACGAACAAGTTCTTACATAGTGAACAAATTCTTACATAGTGAATAAGTTCTTACATGGTGAACAGGACAAGGGCATTCATCACAGAAACTTTCGGTTTTGATCACGCATTATAAACTATAAACAATCAGGTCAAATATGAATATTCGTTTGATTTTTATACTTGATTTATATGTGGATCCCACATTTCTCCCTTTATTATTATTATTATAGACAAATTTTCACAAATGCCTAAGGTTTCTAACTGGTTTTCTTGGCTTCACTGGAGATGGCTGGTAATTATAGATCTGCTTTGGTTATGTAACTGTATTCCTATTATGTTAATGTGTGTGCGCAATTTAATTAGTAGTTTAAACCTATACATGCTTAAGTTACTCTACAAGAAGATATGTCAAAGAAATAATCAATCCTCCCATGTTTTCTTCCGTCTGCTACCTCTATAACTTTTCTTCTTCTTTCCTAATTACAACCCTTAAATAGAATTCGTGCCTCATATCGAATTTACCGAGTATCATAATTTGTCCAAGTGGTAAAGATACCTCAAGACAAATGCTGGGCATAGAAGCCACAAGGCATAAATCTGCAAAGAAGTAAAAAGCTAACCTTTTCAAACAATATGGCTTCTCTCTCACTTTCCAAATCATTTTTTATAACATTATTTCATTTAATCTTTACAAAAACGCTAGTTGAGAAAGGCAAATATCTCAATTTTTGATTAGCCCATCTTCTGTCTTTTGATTTTTTTCTTCACTTCCCCCTAGTTTAGACTCCTCAGTCCATCATTTCAATAATACTTTTGGCAATATCCTAAGCTTTTTTGCCACTTCCGTATTTTTTCATCCCATTTTGCAAAACCCTAAACCTGGATGCAGTGAAATAGGCACTTTATCTGTAGTTACATCTGAACAGCTAGTCCTTGCCAAAGTGGTTTATTTGTAACCTAAACTTGTGATCACCACTTCAGATCTGCTCTCAGTACAGCCTGGAATTCCTCCTCTGTTTCTCCTATCAGTTTATTCTCTATTTCCATGACTATTACAATATTACCATTTCTGTTCAATATTTTGACTCTACCCATGGCTCTCATCTTGGGCATAACCTCATTTCTACTTTGGCAGGGATGACATGAGCCATCATATCGGCTTATATTTAAATTTCAAAGACTGAGTAAATATGTATTCTTTACTGTCACTGCAAACCTATTGATTCCTGCAACAATAACAGCCTTCTTCATGACCTAGGCCATGCCCTCCATATAAACGTTTTGTTTCTTGAAACTTAATACTACTATTCTTCCCTTTTCTCCGATATAGTCAGCATCTCTCTATCTTATCTGGATTGTTCCCATTGGCTTTTTAAAACATTGAAGTGTAGTTGATATACAATATTTAGTTTCAGGAGTACAATATAGTGATTCAGCAACTATATACATTATGAAATGCTTACTATCTGTCACCACACAAAGTTATTATGATGTTATTGACTATGTTCCCTATGCTGTACTCTTCATCCCATGACTGACTTATTTTATAATTGGAAGTTTGTACCTTTTCATCCCCTTCATCTATTTGCCTATCCACTGTTCCCTATTGCAATCATGAATTTGTTCTCTGTATTTGTGATTCAATCTCTGTTGTTTGTTTTTTGTTTTTTGTTTTAGATTCTTTTAGATTTCTTTTAGATTCCAGATGTAAGTAAAATCATGGTATTTGTCTTTCTCTGTCTGACTTAGTTCACTCAGCATAATACCCTCTAGGTCCTTCCATGTTGTCAGAAATGGCAGGATTTTATTCTTTTTTATGGCTTTTAAACGTGCCCATGTTTTTCTTATTTAAACACAGAAAACAACAAAAAACCAGCCAAATAAAAACCTGTTAGTGTACTGTCTTGTCCTGCTATCAAGCCATTGCAAAAGAATTTAATATACATGAAAAATACTCTGTAAATAGCAGTGCTTTCTAGATATCCAAGAGGCAAGGTCAGATGATATTAATGTACAAAATAATATTCCCCAACAAGGGCAATTGGGCATTTGCTTTCTGAACAGAAAGGTGTGGAGGGGATGAGCAAGGGAACCCCAGTGACTTGGGCACCCTGCAAATAATCATGCAAGACATTTTATCTGTTGGCTTTGTGATGTTTTGTCAGAGCTACTGCTCTGCAAGCAATATCAAACCAAAATGAATACCAAAGAAGGTTTATGTTCCTGGTAATATTTTATTGAGGAAAGGGTAACATTACAGGAAATTTTCTTTAAGAGAATTGCAGAGTCACTTTCAGTCTTCTAATCCTTCACCTTTGCCCATGATACATACAGTTATCATTAACAAACTAAAGACAAATCTGAAGCACACTCTTTAAAGATTAGCAATTATTGTGGACAGTAGAGGCCAGATTCGCAGGAAGTTTCTGTAGAGTAGTTTAACCCCATGACATTGCATGATGCTCCTTTTTAAAAAAAAATTATCTAGTGGTATAAGCCATGGGGCCATCGTTTCTGGGAGGAACTGAGGAAGACCCTGGGGTCTAGGGATTGGTTGCATACACATTTGGAATAACCAGGACAGGCTGCTGTAAAAAATGAGTCAAAGAGGCAATATTGTTACTCCAGTCCTATTTGGTGCCCCCCTACTCCCCCATCTCCACCCACTACCCCTACCCTGGGACCTGTCAGAGTCAAGGACAAAGAACACTCTGGTAAGCCCAGTGTGGGACTTAGCTGATACTGAAGTCTCTACTTCTCCAGCAGATTCAGATTATTTTACACATGAGAAGCTCAACTCACCCTGTTGGTGTTGGTAGTTGCTTGACAGGCAAAATGGACTGTGGTACAAGTTATGCAGAACTCCAAGACAGAGAAGATAATGAGAATGCCTGAAATTCCTTTCCCAGAAAGCTGAAATCAGGAATAAACACACTGAAATTTTGACTCATCAAGAGGATCTCACATAGGCTTCAAAATTTATTGTCTCATTAAATGTGCTATTGCTCATCATTCTCAACTTGCTCTATGATTATTTCTGTATTATCAAATGCTTATTTCAGGGGATTAGGGTTTCTCTATTATCAAATGCTTATTTCAGTGAATTAGGGTTTCTCTTAAAATTCCAGAAGACTTCCATTTTTTTTCCAGTGGACTGTTTTAGAAACATTAGAAAGGGGCTAAATTTCTATTTTCTTTGCAATAGCTTCCTTATTTTTATAAAATGTTACCTACTGTGAAAATTGAAGGGAAATCTGCTGTCATGGCGTTGGGAGGCCTGCAGGGGGAACTCTCACACACACCACTCCTGGTCAATTGCAGAACCCAACAGAAGGAAGAGGACACCTCTGCAACTCAAAATATTTTGGCTACTTTACTACTCGGTAGGGGAGAGAAAAGTTTCTGGTTCCCCCAGCAATAGCTAGGATAAAGCCCATCCAATGAGAGGGTGTGACACCTGGGACTCCCAGTTTCCTCCAATGGACTTTTTGCTTAAAACAATCCTACAATGCTCCCCCTTTCTCTATAAAAGAGCCTCCTCCTCTCCTTCCTTCTCCCCATTTGCCTGTGGTTTTGTCATAGCTTGCTTTTTCTGGATTGCAATTCTCTATTGTTCTAAATAAACCTGTTTTGCTGGTAAAATAGCTGATAGTGTAGCTTTTAAGGTTAACTACTCATTTTAAAAAAATCAAGCAACATAGAAATAGTCAACTATCCCAAATTCCACTGCCTAGAAATAAGTAAAACTAACATTTGATGCATTTTATTCTAGATCTGTGTGTGTATATGCAAAAGGCAAGTAGAAAAATGGGTGCATGGAGAGACAGCAAGAGAGAACAAGAGAGGGAATGAGTGAGTGAACAAGACAGAAACATTCTTTAGAATGGAATCACTTTGTACTTAACTATTTTGAAATAGAAGTATTATTTGGTTTTAAAAGAATAAAAAAGTTAAGTCAAATTAAGTCTGCTAAAATTAAAACAAAAAGTTTATGAACTCCATGAAGTTGAAGTCATATTAAACTTGTAATTTTCAATTTTAGACAGTATTAAATGATTCTTTATTATGAAAACTAAGGTGATTAGCACTCATTTTGTATCTCATCTTACCCATCTTCACCTCTGAGTTTTTGGTGGGTTTTTGGTGGTTATGTCATTTTTCACTTTTTCTGGGTGAAACATTAAAACACTTGTGTACAGTTCTATAACTATCGTTTCCTGACTGTCTTAGATGGATATTTAAATGTTTAAGGCTCTTCACTAATCTCTTTACAGAGATTCTCCTGCCTTTGTGAATTCTTGATTTAATTTACCTCATGAATTTAATATTATTACATTTTTTTAAAACAGCATTGCCCATGTGTGTCATTGTTGATTTTCTGAGGGTATCTTCCTGTTGTTTTTATATTTACACAAGAATTTTTTTGGATGTGTTACTCTTGAGTCACAGTTTCTTTTCATCAAAATGTTACAGATATTGCTTCATTTTCTTCCCTTATTGAATGTTGCTGTCGTGGAGACAAAGCCAAGCTGTTTTTTTTCCACCTTAAGGCTAATTTGATTTTGCTCCCCTAAGCCTTAAAGAATCCTTTTTTTATATACCTTAACAAGGGTAACATACATACATACACAAATACATACATACATATATCTTTATATCTGCTGTTTTGCATATCTTTCTCCTACTATAGGTTATTCCCTTTCAGTGTACAAATTCAGTCATTTTCTTATTTCAGTAAATTTTTTAAAGCACTTCTGAACGTTTTTTTTCTGCACCATTTGTTGGATTCTCTACCTCAGGGAGATCAGTTACTGTTACGTTGGATCACACTTGCCTATCTTTCATGTTTACCACCTTTTCTTTAATTACTTAATATATTTATCTCTTTCTTTTGTTATACTATGATTATAGTTTTTCTCTGTACCATTTTATCTGGGTCCATTCTGTTTCTTGCTGTGTGTGATTTCTTTGGTAATAGCAGTTTTTAGTACTCAGTTGGTTTCTGTAGTGCTGCAATGTTCTTTTTATTTCATTCTGTTATTTTATTTTCTCATGAGGACTTTTAAAGGATAAAATGTTCATGGGAATCTTCTATTGATAATTGGGTAATGTTTTCTTCCATATTGGAAGAATCTGTACCACTGGCATGTTGTGGTAGAATATGGCTTGACCTGCTACTTAGAAATTCCCTTTTGTTGTTTATAAGATTATATCTTAAATTGAAAACCCTAACACCAATACCTGGAGGTTAAGATACTAGGTCTGGGTCATGGGATAATTACAGAGTATAATCATTGTTTCAAAGGACAGGAATTTTAATTAGAATTTGAGGATATGGCTTCCTAGCTTGGTAGGGGATCAAACTGTGAGAATGAGGAAGCTCAGTGCTTTCTTGATTTATGTGACTAACATCCTCATCAAATCAGAATATATCTTGTGAGGAAGAGAGAGGCCCATACATTTGCATCCATTTTATTATCTGGTGTGTCTTTTTTCCTAATGAATTGAATTGTTGCTTTTACTCAAAATGAAAAATAGGCATCTGTTTCTGCTGACCCACTAACCCACAGGAATCTTGAGTTTTCTTTCCTTCTTCCCTTCCCCCTCTTTTCCTTCTTTTAATCAATCTAATGTATATGGATAGTTTCTCTACCATTTATTTTCATCTTTCTCATTCTTCAAGTGAACAACTATGTACAGGCCTTATGTATGGTCATACAGTGTATAGATGAATTTTCCTTGATCCATTATTTCCATTTAACTGGGTCCAATTTGTCTTCCTGTTTCCAGCTGCGATTTGAGGGTTAGAAACTTGTTATCTGTCCATTTTGCTGAGTGCTAATCATGCAGCTATTGTAGGGAGAGAAATAGCTTAGCTGGCACCTGGCACAATTCTTGCTGGTAAACATGGACTTTGCTTTCTCTGTCTTCTGAAATATACTCTGTACCAAGACCTGCTCCAGTGTCAGAGTTATATTCTATTCCTGTAGGTTTCTGCTCATTCTTCCACGTAGCAGAGGGCACTGGGAGATGTTAACTCTAGTGAGCTTTCCTACTTTTCTTGACATCCCAGGTACTAGACAAAGGCTTTTACAATACAAGATTTGCTATATCTTTTCTCATAATTGGCTGAGCCCACCCAAATCTTTTTAGTTCTGGATTGGAGAGCATTCGTGAGACTTATCTGTAGTTTTTGTTTTTGGCTAGTAAGAGACAGGCTAAGAGCTATGTTTTCTTCTGCCACCTGGAGACACAGCAGAATCATTAGTTTCTTTTTTTGGATGCCAATATAAAAGCTGGGCTTTGACTAGTTTTTGTTCTCTTTATTTGGCATTTTGGAGGATACATTTTGTGTTCTTGGTGCACCCCACCTTATTTACCAAGAAGGTCCCTTATATTCTTGCCTCTGTACAAGTTCTCCGTGTACACTCTTCTCTGCTCCTGAGGTAAGGGTCAGAGTCCTTGCTCAGCCTATATAATGATCATGAATGGATGATTCTATTTTGAGAGCATTTGGAGCCATGTGCTTCACCTTGCAATTATTTCAGTCTTTGGGGTTCTCTGATAAAAATTGATGTCCTTGGTCACTGCCATTTTTGTCTCATCCCATTGTACTCTAAAATAAAACTACTCAATAACTTGACTATCCTATTTACATAGATTTTCACATTTTTGGAGAGTAATATCTGGGTATCTTTACATGTCTTTAGAAGTCTTCCTAAATTGTTCATATGGGGAAGATTAACACTGAGATGGACCAATAAGGGGTGTCCTTTCTGCCCTAGTCTATCTGTAGAGGTAACTCTCCCAACTTTATTCTGTAGTCTTACTGGTTATATGACTAGAGTAGGGCTGCAATTGAAAAAGAGGTTTTCCACTAGAGCTGCTGTACAGTTATGACAGGTAAAAAAGAGAGGGGGCTTGTGGTAGATTAGGGGATACTTACCACTGCCCAGTAGTCTTGGCTAGGTGTCCCATTTATGCTCACATCCACCAGCAACAGAATCACACCAATGAAGGCAAAGATTGCACCAACAATATTCAGTCCTACACTGCTCTTAATCTAGTGAAAATGACAGGAAGAGTAAATCATGTATAGGAGAAATAAATTTAAATGAAATAAGAATCTGCTAAATTTAATGGTTCTTAACCTTTGGAATCTTGAAAAAATGTTTGAAGTTCATATGATTTTTTTTTTCCTCTGCCCTTCTGGGTAGTTCCCATGAAAACCTCCCTATAGGTAGCCTAAATGTAGGGTATTTCCAAAATCTGTGGAAAAATGTAAGTAATACTAAACAGAAGCTCATATAGTATATTTGCCTAAAAGCCTCATACACAATAACAATTATACTCCCTTTTGCAAACAATAAAACAACACATTAAACTTTAGTGAGCATTTTTTTTTGTGACAGGCACTATGTTAAATTGTTCAAATAACGTAATATGTCATAGAACTCTTAGGACCACCATATAAAATAGTACTGGATAGCATCCGATTCTGTAGATGGAAAAGAATGTACACAATAAATCTTTGCTATAAATTTATGAATTAATGAAAACCCTGAAGTCTTTCTAAGGACTAGATAAAGACTCCAGATTTAGAATGAGGAATTCCTTAAGCCTCTGTGGGTACAGGTCTATGGGCAGAACGTAAAACTTTCCCCAGTTTCTACTAGCAGACTTCGATATTCTGCAGAATAATTGTGAAACCCAGTCCTCAGCTGACTTGCTAGAGGTGGCAGGGCTAGTGTTCTTTAGAATGAGCTACTGCTTAGTGTCTCCCAAAGCCTTTAGAAGGCTCCTAGAAAAATTGCTTTAGGTATAGTTTTAGTAGTTATCTTCTCCAAATGGACAGATTCTATGCTTGGGACAGTCTTAGGGGAAGGATCCATAAATGATGCAAAGAAAGGATTCTTTATTTTGATTTTGGATTATTACAGGAGTGGTTAATCAGGATTAGGCTAATTTATTTTATTTTATTATTTTAATTATTTTATTTTATTTCTGTCTAGTCTAATCTGGGAGGAAGTGAGCAACATGATTCTATTATGTCCCTGTGTTCCATTCTTTCCTCTTGTGCTGGGTTAAATATAATCTTTGAAACCACCTCTGCCCTAGTTGTCTTTAGTTTGTGGCAAACCATTTTCTTTCTCCTGTTTCAAAGTAGGCCAGGGAATTATCAGCGGTGGAGTGCTGTGACAGAATTTAAAGACCTGTCTCAGTGATTATTTCCATAGACTCTTCTTCTATCCTGAGCTAGGCATTTTTAATGATGATTTAACAAACTGTAAAGCAAAAGTCACATCTGCATAAGAATAGGAGATTTGCACGAATAAAAAGTAAAAAAACGGGCAAGCCAGAACTGAGAAATGGAACATAAACTGTAGAGTCCTTGATACTGAAATGGCAAGTGGGTGTTTCCTGGCTCCTGGATTCTGGTTTGGACTTCCACTAATGCACTTTGACACACCTGAACCTGGGAGCCCGGAGGATAACACTAAGTAGCCCTGTCTTTACTCATTTCCACTCTTGGGAGTTAAAGTCAGGATGTGGAGTTCTGCCATTTCTGAGTGTCAGATTGTGTGGACAGTTGGGGGCACAAATGCCACAGGGGCATACGCTTTTGGCAAAAAGTGCTCCTCTTTACATTTTCTGAATTCTCTTTCTCAATTTTCCTCCCTGTTAAATGAATCTTTAAAGAGGTTTAAAAAGTAGAAACATTCTAACTTACCAGGGAAGAGATGCTCTGCTTGGCTGCAGATATGGAGAGAGCACCAGCAATAATGAACTGCAGAAACAGACAAGTTTATTTGTAAAAAGATGGGCTCTGTGATTGTTCTTGGAAACTTCACATTATGCTCTCTCAGAGATTTTGTTTTTTTTCTTCTCCTCCTTAGTTTCTTGTGAAGAAAGAACTTACTCTTCTTGTAAGCTTTCCCTGTTCTAATGCTCTCTGAGCTCCTGTGCAATCTCTCATGATCAGTGGCGTATTTTAAATCATGTTCCCAATCGCCTCCTTTTCCCACTCTCCCCTCAACAGGTTCATTTCTATCTAAAATGTAGTAGGATTGGCTTATTGGTTATTGGTTACCTGGTCAGGTTAAATTTTAGGGTATGAGTTCAAGCTACAAGTTAAAATAGAGAACGAAAGCTCTTCCTTATTTATACCCAATCTTTATACCAATCTTTATACCCAAAGCTGTTATTTCTCAATTCTCCAGCTGATCAGATGCAGGGCTTATCAAAACATGAGTTGTGCGTAGGCTGGGGATAGCTCTATTTTATAAACTGAGAAGGTGAGGTGTTCTAGCAAAGTACTCACAGAGACACCACCCCAGAATGGATATCCGCTAATAAAAGTCAAGGAAGCAAAACCCAAAACTCCACTGTACACGATGTTCATCAAACCCAAAATAATCCCAAAGCCAATGTGCATCACTCCAATCATGATCTGTATCCCCTGAAAAAAGAAAACAAGAATTTTAAAATTGCTTCTTTATTTTCAGGTGCTGTTGAAATATTACTAAAATGAGGCTGCTTATGTATGGTCAACTCTGCCAAGATCCGTAGGTGTCATTTAGGCATGTATACCTCTGCAGCAGGATGTCAGCCATTAAGGCTTTGACATCCACTAGAGCCAAGCCCTCAGCATAAGGCCTTGTTTGAGCTGCTTGGGGAAGCTTGTAGGGGTGTCCCAAGGAGAGTTCTTCAGAAAGTGCTGCTGCTTAATATGGGAACCCCTCAAAGACTCTTAGGAAAGAATGCATTAACCTTGACTTCAGTGGCTATCTTTTTCAAATGGACCAGTTCTCTGCTTGGGTAATCTCAGTTACTGGGAAAGTGTCAATGAAGAAAACAATTTATGGGGCATTAACTATATGCTTGATAACATTCTAAACACTTAACATTTATGGTTTCATGTAATCCTCCCAACAAGTGGCTAGAGATACAGAGAGACAGAGTTGGCTGTCTTAGTCTGTTCAGACTGCTCCAGCAAAATACTACCAAGTGGGTAGCTTATGAGCAACAGAAATTTATTGCCCACAGTTCGGGAGGCTGGAAACTCCCAAGTTCAAGGTGCCAGCATGGCTGCCTTTTAGTGAAGGCTTTCTTCCTGGTTCATAGCCAGTACCTTGTCAGTGTGTCCTCATATGGTGGGAAGGGCTAGGGATAGCTCAGGAGCTTCATTTATTAAGGCACTACTCCCATTTATGAGGGCTCCACCCTTATGACCTAATAGGCACTTCCCAAAGGCCCACCTCCTAATACTGTCATCTTTGGGGTTAGGATTTCAATATATGAATTTCGGAGGGGGGGGGGACATAAATATTCAGACCACAGCAGTGTCCAAGATTACACATTTACTGAGGGGTAGATCTGGGAATTTAATGCAGCAAATTGATTCCAGAGCCTATGTCTTAAGTACTACTCAGTATAGCCTCCCACCAGGCTCAGCTCAGCTCCACCCCCTATGAAGTCTTTGATTATGTCAGTCAGTTTAAGCTATCTTTTTTCCATCCAAGTTTCTGTTGTACCTTAGGATATAAATCACACACTTATTACTTGGCTTTGTACTAATTTATATTCTTTTTTTTAATTTCAGGTATGCAATCATTTTCTTATTGGCTAAGACATATATTCTCAAAGACAGGTGGGGGGACAATTTTATACCTTCTCACTCCATCCTGAGTAAACAGATTTGTGAAAAATAACTAGATTTGATCAGAAGTTAACTGTAGATTTACTACATGTTTCTTCCCAACTTTACATCTTATCTGTCCAGGAAGATAGCAAATACAAAGATTGTTGTGTTTACTTCTTTGGTAAAAAGCTACTGAATGCAATTAAATTAAATCAGAATTAGAGAAAAATCACAGCTTCCTAAATAATGCTATGAGATTGATATTTTTTTGAATAGAATTTCTTTGAGACTTTAATGAAAGCTGTGAGCCTTCTTTGCAAAACTATCCTTATATATTCATATATACACACCAGACTTTTGCATGTAACTTCAGGGGTGTCATGGGTTGCTTTTAGCCAATCATGGATCTCCTTTAAAGTACTCCTGCATTAGACATTATGTTTAGTTTTTACAAGCTCTTTTTCAGAGCAGCAACACAGTCATCTGGCTGCAGACTTCCCATCCTCATTCTTGCCATAATCTTGATGAGGAGCAGTTAGCTTTTGGATTAACACTGGCCTTGTTTTCTCCTAGTAGATCACTGGCCAGACCATTTACTGACCAAGATTGCCTAGAGGCCAGATTTAGTAACTTGGTCATTTAATTCACTTTGGATTTTTGGCCACAGAACCACTTTAAGTTTGGAGTCATTTTGGGCAGATGTGCCACGTCCTATCACCGGAGGCCCCTGCACTACTGTGGTAATTGGGGGCTACTAATGGTATAGATGCATAATCTTCAGGGAGAGGAAGTAGTATTTGCAAATGGAGCTTTTAAAAAGCAAAATGGCACCTATTACTTAAAAGTACTTTTATTGTGTGCCTCTTCAGTACCAGGCAGAATGCTCCAGTGGCTCCAAAGTAAAAACCAGAGACTTCTGCCCTCCAGGCCTCACAGGGTCGGGTCTCTACCACCCCACTGCTCCCCTTGTAACTACACCCTTCCTCCGTCCTGCTGTTCTTTATTGGCCTCCTCCCTGTTCAACAACACATCACACACATTTTCCTCTGAAACCTTTCCAACTTTACCGGGAAGCTTTTGCACTGGTATCTGCGTGGCTCCACCCATCCTTCATGCCTTTGCTCAAATGTCATCTTCTTAGGAAAGCCAACTCAGACCAACTTGAAATTGGTACCTCCTCACTGCCTGGTACTTGTGTCCCTTTTACACTGCTGTATTCTCACAATGTCATTTATCACCTTCTACCACTATGTGCTTTAAGTCTTTATTGTGCGTATAGTCTGATTTTCCCTACTAGGTTCCAAGTTCCATGAGGGCAGAGATGGTGCCTATTTTGTTCTCTGCAATGTTTCTAATGTCTGTGTGCAGTCAGCTGTACATGGTGTTATTTTGTCCTGTTTGCTCAGTGGGAGCAGGAAATTTCCTCTATTTGGAAAGAGGAGCACCTGAGGGTCCACCTCCGCAGCTTAGATCTGCCTGCTGGAGGAGGATCAGTGCTCATTTTTACTTTCCTAAAACGTTCAAACTTGAAATAGGTCGTAAGATCGCGAGAAGAGTCTCTGGCAGATAATGGGCACTCCGCATACTTTACTGAATGCTCAAGCTGAGAAGTTAGAACTGTACCCAGGGAGAGACAGTACAGTTGGGTGGAATTATTTTAGTGGCGTGAATGAGAAACCTGGAATGCACAGCAAAGGGACTAACAGTTCTGCCTAGGTAAGTGGTGTCTTCATCTACAAGTAGGGCATGATTTACAATGCTTACATAAACAAGATTATGAATGTTTAAAGTGCCCTTTGTGGCAATTAAATCATAACGTCTCCTCGGGCACTGGGTGGAAGGGATGGCAGATGAAATGCCCCCAATTCTTTCATATCCAGTTTCCCCTAGAAGTAGTTGTGTTCCCAGAATGTCAATATTACTCATGCTAGGAAGAGTCTGTTGTCACCTCCTAGATTCTTGCTTGAATCTAAAATAAAATGAATTTAGGTTAGTCTTTTTGCAGACTAATTATTTCTACCTAAAAGAGATACGGTTTCTGGAGTAACATTCAAAACTTTATATTGAATGGATGTATGTCAGGAGTTCGTGAACTTCTCTCCACCTATAACTCATAAGAACAATAAAACCTTGCAAATGCAAAATTAAAATTATAGTAGTAAGTAGACTTACCCCTAGTATCTTTGCTTCTTCTTTAAGCTTGGTGATTGGTATTCCTGTGGCTGGATTTGCCATTTGTATATTTCCTTGACCCTGCTGGTAGTTAGTAAAGGCTCCAAGAGAAGGAATGAAGGGAGGTGGACCATGATGAACCTGGTTTCCTAGGTTTATGAAACCGGGAAGTTGTTGAGGCCCAGGAGCCATGGAGTTGCTTTGCGGGAAAGGATTGAGTGTGGTCTCGTACATTCTGAGGTTGGTTGTTGGATTGGATGATGTCATTATGTCCTAAATACTACAAAACATAACAAAATGACCAATTTACCTAGAAAAGAAACTAAATAAATTCTTTCCAAATGTCAAGAATTATCAAATATGCAAATAGAGGAGAGCAAGCAAGCAGATAGTGAGCAATGGCAACTAGTATAAACATGCTTCTCATTTGACTTTGGAATCCTGTGCATCCTATAGTTGGAAGGAAGTGAAGGATTTCCAATTTATTTATTTTATTTTCCAATTCCTGTTTGATTTTATAAGTATTTATTTATACTGATCTTCCTTGAGTTCACTGCATCTGAAGGACAACAGGAAGAGGGAAGAGATAGTGGAAAGCAGAACAATACACCCTTTCCCTCTCCCCCAAAGATGGGTTCCAAGTTCTAATGCAGGAAACTGTATATGTTGTTACATAGCAAAGGGGATTTCAGGTTGCAAATGGAATTGAGGCTGATAATCAGCTGACCTGAAAACAGATTTTGCTAGTTATTTGGGTGGGTCCAGTGTAATCGTAAGGGTCCTTAAAAATAGAAGAGGGAGACAGAAGAGAGAGATGTGATGCAGGGAGTTGGGTCAGCGAGATGCTGGTCTGCTGGCTTGGAAGTGGAGGGAGGGGGCCATAAGCCCCCTAAACTGGAAAAACAAGGAAAACAGATTCTTTCCTAGAACCTTCAGAAAGGAATACAACTCTGCCAACACCTTGACCTTGCACTTTTGACCTGCAGAACTGCCAGATAATGAATTTGCGTTGTTCTAAGCCACTAAGTTTGTGGTAATTTGTTACAGCAATAAAGAGAAAACCGATAGCAAAACTAAACAGGGGCCAAGAATACAATTGCATAGTAAGTAAGGCAGTCCAAGATTAAAAATTATTTGTCAGTGCTTTTCCAGGAGGATAATTCACATATAGCCAGTTAAGCTGATGCTCTTGTCCTTTAAGAAAAATACCCTTGAGAATCCCTATTCATTTTTGTCCTTCTGTCCTTAATCTCTTCATTTTGTCCTTCTGCCTATAGGCTGTCTTGGGTCTCTTGTGGCCAAGGGAAATTTTATTGGAAGTAAACCAGCACAACTAGATATGGATGGGATCACTATTAGTTATTGAAGAGAAATCATGATCCTTAAAAAAATTTGTCTTAGGTGTCTTTAGATTTTTGTGGTTGTTTCTGACACCTTCTCCCCAGACCATTTTTTCATGTATAACAAATACCAAGAAAGTAGGAGTTCTGAGGTCATGAAGTATGAAGAGCCTACTGGCATATGGGACTACTGGTGTTTTAACAGGGGCACTTCACCCAGACCATGTCCTCATAGAATCCTGAGATTTCAGAGGAGGAAAGAGCCTTTCCAGTTATCTGTGTCCCATTCCACTTGGTTTATAGAAGAGAAATGGAAACTGAGACAGTTTAAATGCCTTGATATAGAAGAGAAATAGAAGCTGAGACAGTTTAAGAGTCAGGGCTAGAAAATTGTGTTCTTGAGTGTCCCCTACTCCATCCACACTGTTCACTCTGTAAGTGTACACAGCTTGTGTTCCAGGTCAGCCTTGGTGGCAGGGAATTGACGGTACATACAACTACCCAACAGCCAAACTATTGTCTTCAGATGATGTGGAGGGGACTTTATAAATGACTGATTTCTTAGTGATTCGATAGTTAAATTAGTAAGGCCTCACCTCAGTGAGCCTCAAGTGAACTTTCTAGAGAGCTAGTATTTCACTGAACACTTGCTGTAGGCTCCGTGGGGGTTGTGCAGTGTCGTGGTTAGGAACACAGCTCTGACACCAGCTCTGTGTCTTTGGAAAGTTTGTTAACCCCTCTTTGCCATAGTTTCTTGTCTGGAAAATGAGGATAATAAAAGTACTTTCCTTGTAGGGTCACTTTGATATTAAAGAATTAGTCCACATAAAGTTTTTAGAATTATACCTGTTAATAGCTCCACAGATTGGCTATTAAATTATTATTGCTATGTTGAGTGGGTCAGGTACATTATTTTACTTAGTCTTTACGAATCTGCACAAGGTACCTACCATCCCTATTTCACAGTGAGAGAACTGAATCCAGAGCCTACACTCATAACCCTTACTCTAAGCTGCTCAGATGCTGGATACGACTGAAAAAGATTGAAAACTCAATGGAAAGGCAGAAAACACATTTTGGACACATGATTACAGAGCGATTACTTTTTCAAATTGGAAACAAATTTTAATCTACAAAAGCTTATTTTAAACATGGAAAAAGAAACAGTTCCATAGCTCTGATTCTTGGAGTGACTCTAGGTAGCTCTCAGATAACATTTGAGAATATATGAGGCTTTGTATCTTGTAGATCTGGTTTCTGTGGCCATTTAGTACTCAGACCCTCCCAGTCTGCTATTTCACTCACTCTGGGACCTTGAGCAATTTTAAGTAAATCCCCATTAGTCTCTGTGTCTCAATTGTAAAATGAGACTAATGATGCCATTCAGAGGCTGGAGTGAAGATCAGATAGTCCTAATGCCTGTGAGACTGTTGGAACAGTGTCCAAGAATGGCCAGAGCTTGATACAAGATAGCTCTCATTCTGTTATTAGGGCCCAGAGTCTCCTATCCTGGTGTAAGCAGTGGATGTGGCTGTGTGAAAAGTTTATAATAGAGATTTGGGCTATAATAGGTCAATGCCAAGACCAAGGAGACAGGAGATGGGAATTTCTATAGCGATTAAGTAGAACAAGAATTTTCTTGAGTGTTTTTTAAGTATGAAAACAAACGATGTCTCTATGTATGTGATCTCATTGCCTCCTTCCTTTCCTATTGATCAGTGTAATTTTTTGGTCTCATTGACAAATTTGATAAGAAAACTCAAGGCTTTTTTTCATTTATTTGTCAACATTTTTTGATTTCATATCTGCTTCTTAGGTTCTGGACTAAACCTTGGGTTCATTGTAAAACTCAGATTATTAATAGTTTTATGAAGATTGTGCTAGTCTTAGATACATTTTTACTAGGTCAAGCTTTGGTTTAATAAAAAGGATTAAAGAGTTGAGCCAGTTTTGATTTTTTTTTGTTTATACCAAAATGACGTAAGGTATAAACAGCTTTATGGGTTATATAGTTTAGTATAAAGGGAGGAAAAATGCTTGAGGGAGTAACTCAGTGATTATCAGGTCAAAATGCAAATAATCCTATAAATGATAGAACAGGGAAGCCAATGAATAGACTTTTCATAGATTCTACCTATTGACTTACTATGATTTTCCTTGATGGTTGGAAGAATATTTTCTATTAGTTTCTTTCAAAAAAATTATTGGAATATAGTTTATATACAATATTATATTGGTTTCAGATGGACAGCTTAGTGACTCACCAATTATATTCACTATTAAGCGCTTACCATAAAAAGTGTATTTACCATTTGTCATCATACAAAGATATTACAGTATTATGAATTATATTCCCAATGCTATACTTCTGTCCCTGTGACTAAATTATTTTATAATTTGAAGTTTATCTCCTCCACCTATGTCACCCATCCCCTGACACCCCTCCAGTTGTCTCTTTTCCAAAAAAATCAGAGCAACTGCAATTATGTTAAAGCACAGGAATATATAAAAAAAAATAGAAGGTCTGATGGGATCAGAAGCAGACTGTAGCAATAAAAGGAGAGCTCACCAGTTTGCTCTTTAAGTGGTTTAAAATAAAAATTGGAAAAATTTACTTTCTTCTAGTTTGTTATAACCTCCCTCCCATATTAATTTCACTTATAACATTACACAGTAGAGACGACTACTGTTTTCGAGAAGACATTGTAGCATATAGTGAACTGTAGCAGGACCTCCACAAATAAAAATGCGTAACCGACCTAGCCAAACGAGTGATCTTCCCCACCTGTTTTTGTTTTTGCCATAAAAAAGCACCTTAATTAAAACATGTTACAAAACCAAGTGCTACAGTATTTCTACTGTGCTGTGTCTTCCTGTGGTAGTCACATTTTGATCAAATGCTCACACTGGGGCATTGCTCCCTCCTTGTTCGTTAATACTCATGGAATGGCACACATTTGAACCTCCTGTGTCACCTTTCTTAACATTAATTTCTGATGTGTTTTTCTTGAAGTATCTTTACCCTGTTCTATAGTAACTGACATTCTCTTTCATTTCTTTCCTGCTTCATCCCTCTCATATTTTGGGTTCTTTCACTTACCTACTTGTCTAACAGAGTCGAGTTGGCTTCATCTCTCCAGCCTAGAGATAGAATGCCACAGAGAACCCATGCAGAATGGACCAGTCCACCTTGGGCAAATGCCTATTGATTTGGGTGAAGAGATAGGTAAAGTTGTTTCAGTGGACTTACTCTGTTCCTCTGGCACCTGTCTGCTTTCTCTTCTCTTCTCCAAGCTCTGCGCCTGTTTGACGTATACACCTGGATATTATAGGTACGTTTTACTTCCTTGCTTCAAACTAACCTGACTCCTATCTTTGTTAGGTTCCAAAGTCCTTTTATCATTGACTTTCTTCCTCCCCAGGTGGACATATAGGTCTGTTTGTAAAATGTAGTCTCTGCTGTGTTCTCAGACTTTCTCTCCTTTGTACTGTGAAACCGTTTCTGACACTCCCGAACACTTAAGTGCTCTTTTTCTCCATCTCCTTTGCACTTGATGATACTTATGAGTGCAACATGATATTGCATTTTAATGCCTTTTAATTAGAAAATGTAGACAGTAAAAATGAGGAAAAAACACAACCATAATCCCACCATTCACACATAATCAATGATAATATTTTCATTTATATTTTTAAACTTTTGTCTGTAAATATGTATCTTACAGAGACATATATGATTTTATAAAATCACCAAATTAGGATCATTTTGCAACCTACTTTTTTAGCTTAATGTGTTATAAACACCTTTTTCATGTTCATAAACATATGTGTTGTAATTTGTACTAGTAAGATTCTGTACATTTTTTGAAAGTGTCTATTACATTCCAATTATATACCATCAGTCTTGTCTCACAGATATGAATGAATTCCTTGAAGGCAGAGATCCTTGGGGCAGGAACTCACGTCTATCCCAGCCCTTAGTCCTGTGTATTGCACCATCTCAAACATGATAAGACTCATTAAAGGTATGTTGAATGAGTTAGTGACCTGAATGATGATTCCTTTTTCATTTTTTTCTTACATATTATTGGAGGGTTTCTTTCTCTTTTGGTTTTACATTTGTATATATTTTTCTACAATGGAAAAAAATACTGAAGATCTGTTGATTCTGTGAGCTTAAGAAAGTGACAACTTCAGGCAGTATACATTGCTCAAAGGCTGAAGGTAATTAAGGAACAAGAAATCAGCATTGTTTTAGAACGACCACAGAATCATGGTGACTGTCTGGCAAGGAATCACATGATTGACTTGATTCATGTTATCTGGACAGCAGAAAGAGAAAGGTGAAAATGAATGGTGTTTTTATAAGCCTAAAGTGCCCTTCCTTTTCCTGTGGCCTTCCAAACCTACTTCCATGCAGTAAATTTTAACTTAATGACGTTTTTCCATTGTTCTGTCTTCTTTCTGGTCTCAAAACTGTTAGTGCCATTAGTGCTGTAATTCACCCTTGTGTTATTCTCATTACTTCAGCCAGCCTCTAACTCGCAAGAGTACAGAGATACAGCATCGCTTCATAATGTCTTCTGGATAACTAGCTTGAGAATACGCTTGCAAAACTGACTTTAACATTAAAGAAAGGTGAATAAAATGTTTGCTTCATTTTTATAAGGGAAGATAAAGCTTCTTTTTTAAGTCAATATGGAACTCATTATTCAGAGTTCAGAGTTCTGAAGTAAGGCCTACCAGGAACTACAAGTGCTCCAGGAAATGTGCTCCCTACTTTTAGTGATCTTATCAACTAGCTGAGAGAAAGTTATAGTCATGGTGATATCTTGTGGGGTTGCAATTATATGACTTGTGACTGAAAGGCTCTCCAGAGAAAGTAAGGAATTTTTAGCAGAAATAACGAACTTTCAGCTAAACAAGGGATTTAATAGGAGTTGCTATTATTATTATGATAATGTAGATAACAATTATTAAAAACTTGTACTTTGACATGCCTGGTGCTAATTGTTTTTCATGGGTTTTCTAAATTTTCATAGTTGTTCTAAAACTGAGTCACAAAGAGGTTGAATAATTTGCCCAGGGTCATACAGCTAGTGAATGCCGAAGACTAAAGCTCTGTAAGTATCACTTCTGCGTATGTTGTAACACCTGACTCTCATAGCTTAATTGGGAACTTGGACTGTTCTCTGACTATAGTAATTTCTGTGGAAAAGTGAGTCTCAGCCTTTAAGCATGCAGATATTTTTCTTTCAACATGTGTGGATGAAATACTCTTAACAGATTCCCTGTCCTAGGGAAACTATCTGGGGTAACTGTGTCATAATCTGTATCTCTTTCATCTACTTCTTTCTTCATCATATCCCTTTGTTTCATAGAAGGAAAATAAGATGCTGATGCATGAACTTCTGAATTATATTTTGTTACATTCATTCTTGAATCAAGGCTAATAACATTCCTTTTATAAACAGTTACTTCCCTTTTACTGACAAGATAATACCCTGCTATTTTTCTACGAATTTTCAGTAAGATTTCAAGTATTTTTGTCATTTATATCAGCTATATTAATTTCAACTCAAAGTACTCCCTTTTCTCTTTCTCTAAAGAGTGGACAGTGTTGCATTTAATTTTTCTTGCCAAATCACTATTGCAAGTAAGTAGCCCATTTCACTTTCTATTGTTACTGAATTATTATTTTAGAAGTACATTAATCTGTGCCTACTTAATTTCTCAAAAACTGAAACAATCTGAAGAGTGGTAAGTCCTTGTGAGAGTATGCCATGCAAATTCACAAAGTATGCTACCTTTCTGTATAGCATCTGAGCAATGCAGGCTAGCCACAGAGGGGCTTTCTTTGTACTGCAAAGTGATTAGCTATTTCCTTTTTTCTCCTGAGATTCCTTTCATGTATTAGCAGACAAATTGCTACTCCATTTACTAAATTGCATATATCCCAGTCTCTTAGAATTTGCATTTAAGTAACTGAGTGAACTTATATGGGAAAAATATTGTGGAAGAAAATCATTTGTTCTTTTGGGCAGTGAAATTTTAGTGTGTGTATGCTTATTAGTATTCTATTGTATAATCACCATGTCTGTCATTACAATTTAAATACAATGAAAATACTTCTCTAGTTAGCTTTTCTAATAAGTAAGTCATACTTTTAGAAAGTTCCAAGTTTGGGAAAATTGCCCTAATTATAGAGCTGGATTCCTAAGAAATGAATTAATATTTCAAGTTTCAGGTAAGATCTAGAGAGGCTTGGTCCATGAGCTTGATTTCTGCCAGTGTGAGGCTCCACGGCCCTGTTCTGCAGGCATGGTTGAGGAACAGGAGACTGGCCGGGGACACAGCCTGTCTGCTTAGTGCTTCACAAGCCATCTGTGAAGAAAGATCAGTTTAAAAAAAGATTCCAATCCATTGTGGACCAATACTTTTGTAAAATGCGAAAAAAATGACCAACTATGAAAATAAAATAAAACATACAACAATCCACATCCAATTCTTAGAATCAGTAGGCATAAAATTATGTTATAATAAATATAATCTAAACAAACATAATACGGGAAAATAGAAAACAATCACAGATCTGAAAATATTGGTTGATAGGCATTTATTGTAACTATGTTACACATAACTTCTTGTCCTTTCAAAATTGTAGCTAAACAAAAAGTTATAAAGGAAATACAAGTTCCCACATGAAAGTCTATACTCAATACCTGCAGCAAATATTGTATATGTTACTATTTAAAGTTCCACATTTAAATGAGCTTGTTTCTTGCTTATTAATTTGCTTAATCTAAATTGGATTGATACCAGTGCTACTTGCAGGGGATAATGTACTTTTAAACTGTTTCTGTGTTTTGTTTTAATAATACCTGGAGTAGAGAAATCATCCTCATAGTGGTTTGTTGACAGGAGCAGAAGAAGATATTTTAGAATAATTTCAGCAAACACAGGATATTTATTTTAAAATTTAACCAAAATAAGATAAATCCTCTATTTTCAAAATACATCTTCAATCCACACCAGTGGTCAGTTCCAATAATTTATCCCATAAAGTTAGAGAATAATTTTTTCTTTTGATTGAAAAAATGGATTCTGGAAGAATTAACTTTTAACTACTTTTAACTTGTGGATCTTCTTTTGATGGAATGTAAAATTCAAAATACTATATTTTTGTAATACTATAAAATGATAATAGCTCTTTGCAGATGTGTCATATCAAAATCATCAACCATTTCCTTGCTTATTTGTCAAGTTAGGCCAGGCTACCTGCCATTACCACCTATAAACATTCTGCTTTTCTAATCTTCTGGCATTTGCTTTTGTCCCTTCATCTTACCTGCCATTGTAAAACATGATTCAGCCCTCTTGCAATGGATTTATTAATCGTATTTGTCTTCAATATTTATCAAATGTTATTGATAATATCGATATTTATTAAGTAAACATTGATATTTATCAAATATTGAAGATATCAAACATATAAATGAGTCTGGTCATAGTCATGTTTTTGAAAAGTTGGTACCAGACTGGCTCCTCATCTTGAGAAAACAGTTTGCTCCCTATTTCCAATATTCTCAATGGAACTTTTCTCATAGAATGATAATTTATAAAGAATGCTTACATTTTCTCAAATTTTCATTTTTTAGGAGGGTTTTAGTTGGCAAACCAACCTATATTATGTATCAACATATATCATATGCTGTAATGTGGGCCTATAGTGAATTACCAGTATGACAATCACATCACATACAACTTGCTACAAAAGGTCGACAATAGCCAGAATGATGTATACCCAATTCAGTGAGGTGAGAATCACTAAATGCTTTACTCTTGTTTTCTGTATGTATCTTTTCATGAATAGGTTTAAAAAGAGAGAGAAAGAGTATTCTAGCATTGGTCTGTGTTCCACAGTTTGAGGAGCACCATCCTTTGTCAAGCATTGTGGCTCCAAGTGTCAGACAGGCTCCAACCTGCAGCTAGAGGTGTAGGGAACCAGATCCAGTTTTATGCTGAGAGATGGATCATTCTGGCTGGAGGCTCTACAAAACCAAGGGCCCAGTCGTATCAACTGGGTCAGAATAAAGACAGGAGGAGAGCCAGTCAAAATTCTTAGGGCTCTAGGAAGCCCATGGAAATAGGACAGATTGTAAACCTCAGTCACTGGTGATCAGTGAATGGTAGTATATTTGATATCGGTTAGGATTGGTTTAGAAATAATGCATACCATTTATTGGACACTATTTAACTTTACATTAATCTCCTTTATTTAATTCTTAGAAAAATCCTATAGTAGATTTAATTTCCACTTTATACATGGGGAAACTGAGGCTTAGCTTGGTGAGTGTTCTGATTAAGATCATATAGTTAGAAAGTGGCAGAGAGTCGTGTCCAGGTGTGAGTGAGTCCAAACTCTGTACTGAAGCAGGACACCTGCAGGGAACCAGATCTGACTGAGTCAGCTAGGCCAGTGTGAGGGGAGCCAACCAGGAACAGTGGAGTTAGACAGGGCGGCACACACTCATGAATGAATTCCTGGGCTTCCCGGGTGCAGCTTCTCACAGGGCTTGGAAACTGTGTTTTCTGGGGTCTGAGCCTAAATAATGGTCTTGAGTGACAAGTGTAGTACAGAGAAGCAATTGTGACATGTTGGTGACAGATTTCACCACCAGATGTCCTTTGTGATTAATCTTTACTTTTTTTTTTGCATTACACTTTTTTCCCCCCCTAAAGTATCAGGAGGTTACCTTTGGAACCTTGGGGAAGCAAGAAGACATGCCCCTCTGCTTCTCCCCTGATACTGTGTAACACTTGAAAGTGAAACTGTTGGGAATCTTACAAAACTGTTGATGCATTATATCTACTTGGGTCATTTATCTTGAACCTAATGAAAGCATTTGTCTACTGAAGACTTTGAATTCCACTAATTAAGGATTAATTGGTTTTATGACTTTAGCTAGTACTAGTAAAGTGCAAAAGAGCAGAGCACTTTTTAAAATTCACTAGATAGTTACCGAGGGCCAGCTCTGTGCCAGGTGCTGCCCTAGGTTCTGAGGAGAGAACATGACCGAAGTGCTTGTCACCTCCTTAGGTTCTGTGTCCTTCAGGTGCTTCTCTTCCTAATGTTCCATATGAAAACTAAGGCAGGCCAAGGTTTCTGAGATAAGATTGTTTTGCCAATGGATTTCAGCCCCGAGCAAGTTCATTGTGGATTCAGTGTGACCAAATAAATGACAGTAGAATGTTCTTGGGGTGAAAGGGTTATTCCCAACTTTATTTCCATGGTAGCAGGTCAATCACTAAAATCCTGTTCATTCAGAGTGAGTCTGCATGCAGCAAGCTGGTCTCTGCCTCTGGGCCTCTGTCTTTGGCACTGCCACCACTCCAGCCTCTGCTCCCCTGCAGCCTTGCAGCTGTGCCACGTGTTGCCCAGAGCACTGGGCAGGGCTCGTTATATAGACTCAGTAACAATGCATTGCCCACACATGTGTAGTGAGCTAGCCAACCAGGGCCAGGTGAGAATTCTGGCCACAGGAACCTTCGTTTTATCCACTAGATCCTCTCACCAGAGCCCTCCAGGTTCATGGCCTAAGTCTAGGACATAAAGAGGTTACAGACATTGTTGGCTGCTTATATCCTATTTGTGCAAGGGTGGGGGATGTTTCTAAAATATTAATAACTTGCATTTCAACAATGGGAACCCATTTCTAACATGCCTATGCTATGTAGTAAACCACTCATTTTCAAAACAATTTCTGGCATTTATTAGGTTAATTAGCAAAGGGTCTGATGTTGATCAGTACTGCTAATAGTCTCTGGAGAATGGGTTTCGTTATAAGAATGCCAGTTAACTGTCACCATTACTTAAATGTTTACTATATTGGTTTCTAGCTTAATGCAAGTAAAAGAAATCAATATTACACTCTTTATTGGAGTACTTGAACTACAGATATTCAGAGTGAACAGATCTGAAATGTGGCCCAGAATTCTACATTTTTTTTACAGCCGTTCCCAGTTGAAGGAAGGCCTTCCAGCTGTTTTGAGAATCACTACTTTATGCTAGTAGAAGCAGTATAAGAGGTTAGGAAAAACTACAGTGATAGGTAAACAAACTATTTACTCAATGGAATACTACCCAACAACAAAAAGTAACAAACTATTGGTATGCACACAACTGATGGATCTCAAGGGTATTATGTTGAGTGAAAAAAGTCAATCTCACAAGGATACATACTGCAGATTCTATCTGTAGACTATTCTTAAAATGGCTAAATATGTCATGGTGAACAGATCCGTGGTTGCTGGGGGTTAGGGTTGGCTGTGTGACTATAAAGGGAGAGCCCAAGGGAGTTTCTTGGTGGTTATGGGGGAGTTCTGTGTTCTCAAGGGAGTGTTTTTGGGGTGGTGGAACTGTTCTGAATTTTGATTGTGGCGGTCATTACGTGAATCTACCATGTGGTAAGTAAATGATACACATACAAAAAATAGTTTATGTACAAACTGATGAAATCCAAGTAAGTCCTAAGGTTTAGTTAATAGTATTATACAAATGTCAGTTTCCCGGTTTTGGCAATTGTATTATGATTACATAAGATATGAATGCAGGCGAAGCTGGGAGAGCATATCCAGGAGTTTTGTAATGTTTTAGCAACTTGCATGTGAATCTAAAATGATTTCAAAATAAAAATTAAAAACAAAGCAAAACAAGCAACAAAAACAAACCTCGGTTGATGTGAGGTTGTAAGTGAAAGGGTTACACTTGGTGTTTGAAAAGAGAAATGGTAGGCGGAGCCCACTCTGGCTTCTAATGCCGACCCCCTGGGTTCATATTCTTGTGCTTCCTCGTACTAGTCGTGACCTTGGGTAAATTCGTTAACCTCTTAGTGCTTTAGTCAACTTGTCTGATATTAGTCAGTCTATGCCTAAGGGCTATTGTCAGGGTGAAATGAAATACGTATGCAAAACACTTAGTGCAGTGTTTGATAATGTAGGAAAGACTCCAAAATGTTCCTTATTTGCTTAGAGGAGTGGGGAAAGAATCATCAAGGGTGTGTTAAAGAAGCTGGGAGAACAGGTGAAGTGCAGGATCCCTGAGGAGTGACAGACAGAAGGGGCATGGAGAGACTGGGTGGGGGTGCTGGTTGGAGGAGGATGTTGGCCTGGAGTGTAGAATGCACAGGTGGGACTCACCCGTTGGCTTGGCAACAGGGCATTAGGAGGATACTGATGAGGATTAGTTACAAATAGTGAATTGAGTCACCTCTGCGCTCTCAGAAAGTTTAAGCCAAGAGAATAAAAGCTGAAGTGCTTGAAACTAATCTCTGGATTATTTGAAGGAAAGTAAAGCTGTGTATAAGATAAAGACATGTTTATTTTTGTTCAAGTCCAAGTGCCTTGAGAAGCTGAGTTGCTGAGGGAAGTGGTGTTGGAGATGGTTTCTCTAGGTTCTCAATAGAGTCTAATTCAAAAGTTTTGGTGAAGCAGGAACTGGGGATGGTGAAGTGAGTGAAAAATGGTTTTTACCTTCAAAAAGCTCATATCCTAATGAGAGTCAGTGAATGAAAGTCAATGAAATACAGTTAACTACAAAGTCCAATCAGTCTGTAAGATAAGAATTTAAAGTGCTTGGTGGGGAACAGCTTCCCAGAAGAAGCCATCCTTGTACCTGCCTTTGAACCTCTGAGAGGAGGGCTGTGGGGGACTCTGGACTAAGAAGCAATCTTTGGTTTAAAAGTAGCAGTATGAAAATTTACCTTTGGCTGATACTGTGAGCCTTAGTGGCTTCTTCCTTCTTAATCATGGACCCTTCCATGTGTCTAGTCCCTACCTCTTAAAAAGGATGAGTGCCCTAGTTGTGTTTGGTGGTCACCTTGCATATTTCCCCCTGGGGTTTTGAGTGGGAGACATGGAGCTCCACCCTGTCCCCATGTTAGGAAACAGAGTCGGGGGTGTGGAGGAGCACAGGATTGGCCAGCCCTCGTCTCCATCACTGGATGGCCATCCTGTTCACCGCCTCTTCCCGCCATGAGTTTCTGCCCTCTGGAGCAGGAGATGGAGGAGCTGCAGTGGGTGCCTGCTTTCTTGGGGGTCCCGAGTTTTCTCCTTCATGATCCTTCGGTGATTTTACAGGACACCCCAAACCCACCTTAGCTTTTGCATTATTAATGAAAGATTCTTTTTGTAGGTGCACTCTGTCACAAAATGTTTATTTTATTTTTTCAGAGAAGCAAAGCAAAAGAGCTTCTATAGAACTTAGAGCTAAACAAAGACCCCACCTTAAAAAATTTTGATTCCAGACCCTGCCATCTATCCAAGAGTGAATATCCAAATCTAAACTACTTTAAATTAAAAAAAATATCTCTTCCAGAACTTCTGTGAAGGACCAGTCATCTATCTAAGTATTTCATTGAATCTGTTCATTGGATGCACCATGATTTTATATAACACTGAGAAAGAAAAATGCTGCCATTTAGTCTATTACACCATGAGATTTCAAAGACATTATGATATGGGGAAAAAAGTGAATTATAGCATTGATATGAGATGGTGTATCTTTATGGAAGACAGAGATTTTCCTCTTAAGAGAGACAGTATGAGGAAAGAATGAGGAATGTGGGGTCAGACTGAAGTTTGAATCCCAGCTCCTCTTTTACTAGCCTTGTGACCTTGGGCGGTGACATGTCTTCAAACTCTACTTCTTCATCTGTAAAATGGAATCACACCCACCTTATTTGGGTTGAGGTGAGAAATAAATAGTTTACTGGATGTGATGCTTCTACCTAATGCCTATTGTATAGTGTATATTTAACAAAAAGTAGTTTCCCTTCCCCTTATTTAAACCAATATATTTCTTGTAGTAATTTAAATCAGTTTCCTCCTGTTTCCGTGCTCTGATGTGTAGGCATAGTTCTAAATTGGGATGCCTTATAAAGAGGAGTCTTAGTTACAGTAGAACATTGCTCCTCCTTGCCGACCCTGTCTCCTTGCTCTTTGTTCTCATTACTGCCCTGCTGGTTGAAATGTGGACATCAGGGATTCCTAACCTGACAGCTTTGCACCTCGACTTAGCAGGATGCATTTGAATCTAGTCCTTGAATTTTACCTCCTTTTGTTAAAATGACTCCCTTTGCTTCCATCTCCACCTCTGATTGCCTATAAAATCTCCTGTGGGCCGCCTCATTCTCTGCTTGTGGAACATCCAAAAAGAGCAACTGTCATTTGTCCTATTACGAAGAGTAACTGGGCTCAGCAAGGTTACCCTGCATATTCAGCATCTTCCTCTGAGACAATGCTATGGAATGTTGTTAAATAGTGCCTTTTCGTTTTCTCTTTTTCCTGATAACATTCTAACCATATCTTTTTAAAATCTTTGCATTTTCTCCCTCACCAACTCTATTCTCTTTATTAAATTACCTTTATTTCATTTCTTCAGAAATTATAGCACCCACGTTCTTTAAAGGTGTCTTCTTAAAAAAAGGAAAGAAAAACAAAGAAAAGAGGGAAGAAAGGGAAGGGAAGGAGGGACGGAAAGAGGGAGGAAGGTAGGAAAGAAGGAAAGAAGGAGAGAGAAGGAAGGAAGACAACTTTATTCCGCACTGCGTTTGTGGTTTGGTATGTCTTGCATTTTCAGTATGTTTTGAATATTTGTTATTAATTTAGTAAGAGCATAAACAAAGGTAATTCAAATTTTGGCAGAAATTATCAAATCATATACAGTTACTGTTTAATGAATTAATGAGGAGAATGTGAAAGAGAGAGTGGTAATTTAAAATTATATTTAGTGAGTAGGGTATACCTGTTTTTTAGGGGGAATGTACATGTTAACTACATGTTAACTATAGAAAAAATTGTCACACATGAAAACAAAATGTTGAAATCTTTTGATTCAATATTTCACTGAGTTCTAATATAAATTCCAATAAAAGGGTAAAAGAAGAGTAAAACTAAATGCTCATATGTTATTAGATAAATGGAAAAACACAGATATGTAGACAGCTAGGTAGAGATACACAGACTCACCTTTCATGTTCACCTACAGGGTGAATGGGTAAAATGATTTGGCGTTTCTAGTGATGGCCTATTATGGAACCATTAAAATGAGAACATGGTAAGATAAAAATATATACATGAAACCCATTGTAAATGTCATGTACAGAAAAGAATATTGATTAATATGGGTATTAATAACCATAAACATTTTTTTTGTGGATCCCACATTTCTCCCTTTATTATTATTATTATTTTTAATAAAATGCTGAAGTGGTAGGTAGATGCAAGATAAAGGTAGAAAACATAGTTTAGTGCTGTAAGAGGGCAAATGTAGATGATCAGATGATCAGGTGTGTGCCTATGGACTAAGTATTAATCCAAGCTAGACAAGGGCAGCAAAACATCGACGGATGCAGAAGATTTCTCTCAAAACAGGGGGGGTGAGGTTCTGAGCCTCACCTCTGTTGATCCCCAATTTCTCACCTGATGGCCCCCCTGCGACTGTGCCTGTCTTAGGTTGTTCCTCCCTTGAGGAATCTTACCCGTCTCTAATAACCATAAACATTTTTAACCATCATTATTTAATAAATATTGTTTGGGGAACTAGTATGTGCCATACACTCTTTTATGTGCAGGAATTTTAGTGGTGAGCACTATAGGCAAGGCCCGGCTCTCAGAAACCTGTGTTCTAGGAAAGAGGAACAAATGAACAAATAAATGATAGAAACTTCAGATTGGGTAAGAGAGTTCCATGCAGAAAGTTAAGATGAAGTGGGAGGGGGTGTCTACAGAACAAGGTGAATTTCGGAGGTCAGAAAAGGCTTCTTTGAAGAAGTTTTGGTTGTTTTTTTTCCCTGTAATTCCTTCAAAATTCTTGAAGTAATGTCTCTACAATTCATACCTATATTTCAGAAGCCATTTAAACTGATAACAACTTACCTAAATTATTTTATCTTAATTATTTGAATTCCATAGAAGGAATTTAGAATAGTGGTCCTCAAACTGATGCATGATAGAACCATGGAAGAATTTTTAAAAATTCTAGTTTACTTAAAAGAAAAAAAATATGTGTCTTCTTCATTTAATAAGCTTTAATAAAGTTTTCTACCATCTTGTGACTTGGATTGTTCCTGTCATAAACTTACATTCACTGCAGCTGTTTCCTGCAAAATGTACAAGCATAACTTTAACAAGTTTCATTTCCTATAAAGATAAAAGTACAGAGAGTTGTGGATAGATCTCTGGGCAGCTCCTTTACTGCAGAAGCTAGTGAAAAATGGTGCCAGAGTTATTTATGCAATGAAAGCTTTTTGACATTTTAGGGCTGGTGACTTCTCCTCCTTGACCTCACCTGGTCCACTGAATAATACTCCTTCGTCTTTGTCATTGCAGGCCACAAGGTTGTTTTTACCATATTAGCTGTGTGGTTGTTCCTACCAAGCTGAGAAAATATTTGTTTGAAAATCAAGAACATTGTAAAAGCCATACTCAATTGTCAGTTAGTTGTTAGAACGTCTGTAAGTTGGAAATGATACAACTGAACCCTACCTAAGTGAACAGAAGTGTCCGAACTTTGCAATACCCTCTTGTTCACTCACTAGTGACAGTAGATTGATGCATCGGAATGATGCAAACTCCACAAAGGCAGGAAATTTTGTCCATGTTGTTCATTGCTTAGATCCTCATCACTTGGAATGGTATCAAGAACATGGTAGGTGCTTGATAAGTATTTGAATTTGTTAACTGGCTAACCATCTGCTACTTTTAGGCCACCCACCCTTCTGGGTTATCCCTTGCTCTGCTTCTCATTCAAACCACTGAATCATCTCTCTCATTCCTTTTATGACCAAACATCCCCAAAGCAGAGTCTGCTTTCACAGCTTAAATGATTTCATGTCACATGTAACAATTATTTTTCAGTTAATTGCGGTCTATCTTACCTACTTTATACTTTTCTAAAATGTTTCTCCTAAGGCTGCCAGTGATCTCATTGCTGAATCCAAAGGTCTCTACTGAATCCTCATTTTTTGGGATTTTTCAACATTGCTCTGCTGGCTCCTTGCCCTTTGAGACACTTGTCCTTCCTTAGCTTCCAAGATAGGACACTCTCTTCAGTCCCGCCCCTGCTTTCTTAGATGTCCTCAATTTCATCTTCACTCATCCACTTTCTCTGACAGCTAAATGTGGGCATTCCTTACAAAGTGTCACCTTCCCTCATGTTTCTCATTCATTCCCATAATCTTATTAATTTTAGGTAAATATTTCATGCAATTCTATTTTCAATCCTGTTGTCTCCTCTGATTTTCAAACTTGGATTTTCAGGTAGTGCAGTGTATATCATTATGAGTCTACAGTCAGCAGTGTAAAATAATAGAAGCAATCCAGTTGGAGCTCATGATCCAATTCCCATGCTTCTCCTTTGTCAGCTTCCTGTCTGTCTCCATTGGCATCATTACCATCTCACATCCTTCCTGCCCTCATCTAACTCAAAGCTGGGAGCTTTGATTTAATCCTCTTTGTCATTCTTTCCTTCTAATGAAATCCTTCATATCCACTAAGTCCTGTCTAAGTATCTCTAAAATGTATGCTCTCATTCTTTCTAGTCTTTAATTCAAGTCTAATTTCTTGTTTATTCTTGCTGCCTCACTTATTTTCTAAACTATTAATTGTAATTTCTTAGTTCCCTACTCTGACACCTCCAATGATTCCCTTATGCCTATGGATTAAAGTTCAGAAGCTGTGGGCATTTAAGACCCTGCATACTGTAGTCCCAAACTTTCTCTACTTGTGTAAATATAATTATACCCTGATTTAAATACAGTCCATCTAGGGTATTCTGTTATTTCCTCTGAATGTACCTAGAATGTTTCTGTTTTCATCCTGTATAGGTGTTGCTCCCCCGACCTGGAATATTCCTTCCTTTTTCTCTTACTTTACCTGTTTTTTTTTAACCTATTCTCTAAGATTCAACTCAAATCTCTCCTATTCCATAAGATTTTCTTGTGATATTCTAGCCTTCATTGAGTTCTCTCCTATCCTGTAATATAATTGAGCAATTACTGGGCATTTTACTGTAGTTTAGTCCTTTGTGACTGTCTTATATTATTGGTTATCTCTTTTTAAACTATATTTATTGCAATATAATTCACATACGTAAACCCACCCTTTTAACATTTTTTTAAATAGTAATATATTCATGAAGTTGTGCAGCCATCACCACTATACAATTCCAGAATATTTTCACCACCCTCAAAGGAAACTTGAATTAATTAGTGGTCACTCTCCATTCCCCAGAGGTTACATCCCCTAGCCTGTGGCCACTCATCTACTTTCTGTTTCTATGGATTTGCCTATCATGGACATTTCATGGAATCATGAAATCACACAATATATGGCTTCTTGTACTGAACATGGTGTTTTCATGGTTCAGCCATCTTGTTCATGTACCAGTATCTCATTCCTTTTGATGGATGAACCAAATTTTCTTAATAGATATAGCAAGTTTTCTTAATCTGTTCATCAGTTGGTAAACATTTGGGTTGTTTCCACTCTGGTTATTACGAATAATGCTCCTGTGAACATTTGTGTACAAGTTTCTGTGTGATCATTTTTTTTCAGTTCTCTTGGGTGTATATTGGTTTTACAGTAACTTTATGTTTAGCTTTTGAGGAACTGCCAAACAATTTTTAAAGCAGTTACACCATTTTACATGCCCACTGGTAATGTATGAGACTTCCAATTTCTCCCGAGTCCTCACCAGCGCTAGTTCCTTTCTTTTTGATTGTTGTCACACCCATGGGTGTGATGTTGTAGCTCATTGTGGTTTTGATTTGCATTTCCCTAGTGACTAATGCCTTTGAGCTTCTTATCTTGTGCTTATTGATATTTTGTATATTTTCTTTGGAGAAATACATATTCAGGTCCTTTGCCAGTTTTTAAGTGGGGTTATTTGTCTTTTTATTGTTGAGTCGTAAGCTTCTTTATACATTCTGGGTACTGGACCTTATCAGATATGTGATTTGTAAATACTTTCTCCCCGTCTGTGGCTTATATTTCCACTTTCTTAATAGTGCCCTGTGAAGCACAAGTTATTAATTTTGATCATGTCCAATTTTATTTTTCTTTGTGCTTTTCGCATCATTCCTAAGAAACCATTGCCTTATCCAAGGTCACAAAGTTTACATCTAGTGTTCCCTTCAAAGAATTTTGTAGTTTTAGCCCTTATATTTAGGCCTTTATCCATTTTGAGTTAATTTTTGTGTATAGTGTGGGGTAAGTGCCAATTTCACCCTTTTGCATGTGGCTGCGTAGTTTCCCCGTAATAATTTGTTAAAAAGATTATTCTTTTCCCATTGAATTTTCTTGAACCCTACAGGTTATTTTTTAATATGTTGTATGTTTCTTTTATCATCTCCAGTTAGGCACTAAGGTTTTTGAGTGCAGGGGCTTCCCTTATCTGGGTACTCATCAGCACGCCTCATGCACAGGAGGTGCCTGATGGGCATTCTCCAAAGTCTGTCTGTCCAACCAGATAGTGAGCTCCAGGAGGAGACAACTCTGCTCAGTTTTGCTTTCCAGAGGCTGGGATCAAGAAATATTTTTGGACGAGTGAATTGATGAATTCCTGATGATTGGTTTGGGTCTTACTTCAGGAAGTTTGTTCCTGAATGCATACTAGGTAACAGTAATTTTCTTACAGCAAGTCACCAAGGGAAGAGGTAATGGCGGGCAAACATGACTCCATAGGATAGCCATAAGTTAGCTGTGATTTGCCACCATGTGATTTTAATATTCTCTTTATATTTCTTGGTCTTTAGCTCAGAACACATAACCAGATTTTGAATGAAAGGAAACCCCTTTAAGGATTGCAGGTTTAACTTAGGAAAATTTCTGAGTTGAACCCTCCCCATCAGTGTTTTTGGTTATATACCTAGAATTTAAAACAAATTAAATCTATAAATGAACTGATACTAAGTTAATCTGAATCTACCATTTCTGTATATTGGGTTTGATTATTCTCTTATTGAAGTGTAATAAAAATTAATTCCTGGTTTTTAATAAGTGCCATTATTTCCTGCTGACAGAATTTGACAATGCTTGAAGCATGAGGCCACATTTTGAATAATGAGAAGAGGAAATGTGTATCTTGCTCATGATTTCTGCAGCTCTAAAAGCAATTTGCAAAAGAAAAAGAAAGGAATTGGAAATACCCTAAGTACCCAATTATAGAGGGCTGTTGAATTATTCTATATGGATTCAATGAAGTGCTAGTTGTAATAAAAATAATTCTTATGAGAATTATAGATCAATAAGGAAAAACATTTGTGACATAATGTTAAGTATAAGAAACATATTAACAGTGACAGTTATGAACTAGGGTGATTAATAATCCTAGTTTGCCTCTGGCTTATTTGGTTGGGTTTTCTGATTGAAAGTCCTGAATCTCAGGAAATCTCTCAGTCCCAGACAAACTGGGATGGTCAGTCACCCTATTATGAATAAATCACCAAAAGCATAATTGGGGAGAAAGTCATGGCAAGGATGTTCATTCTTTAACAGTAGACATTAAGGGTGTCTTATATTATAAGGAGTTATGTGATGTCAGTGAAAGTAATTATTCGAGATCATAAAAATGAATAAAAATTAAATTCTTAAGGAGACCAAAGGTTTGGAAAGGGATCCTCATATACTTCAAAAGTGGAGAAAATAAGATAGACGTGAGATCTGTTTTGAAGGTTTTCTCATTAATTTTTTTCCGCAAGTCTTCCATTGTCATGTCCTCTTCCCTTTCCTCTGTTTCAAGGCAGGAGTGCCTGCCATATATTTCAGTCACGTTCTGAAGATTGAGTGTGAGGAATACGTTACTAATGACCTATTCCGTGAACATCCTTGGGAATGTGCGTGTGAGGATACACTGATATGAATAGTCAACGTCCTTACACCTCACAATTCAAACCCAGACTGGGGTCATGTGAATATGAGCGTAAGGCTGTAGGAGCCTTGCATGGTCTGATGTTATAAAAGGGAAGTCTGGGAAGACACCATGTTGGAATCATCTGTTGCAGACAAGAATACAAATACAGTTTTATTCATTTAAAGCTGATTTTGAGGGCTTTACAAAGACTGAGAAATGTCCTACCTGCTTTTTTTCTAATTACAGGGAATATGTTCCATTGGTGGTTCCTTACAAGGTGGAAATATCACAGAAAGTGGAAGTTACATAGTCTATATACCTGCCAGAATCTGGGAGCATGCAACATATAGAAAATGCTCAAATGTAATTGATAGATTGTAGTGACATCTTTCTAAGTGGACATTCTTTCTGCATAGGATGCTGGTATATCTGAATGTGAACAGGAATTGAGAAGTAGGGTAGCTGTTGCCTGAGATTTGACATTGTAACTAATTATGTTATTTTCTGGAACATCAATAGCACTTAGTGTCTGCATTATGTAATCTAACACCTAATTATATATTAATGATGTCAGTAGTTTTCCAAATGTTGTGAATGCCTAAGTCTTTTTATTCCCAAGCAGTAAAACCTGATATCTGACTCTCCTGTGTGTCTTTCTCAACCTGTTTCATGCTGGTCAGAGAGTAGGTACTTGTTAAAACCTGGTGGCTTTGCTTTGTAGTAAACAGGCATTAGATAGGCAATTTGGTTATTTCAAACACGACAGGATTTGGGTAAGAAGATCCAGATATGAAACAAGGCTCTCAAAATTACTTGCTGTAACCATTGACAAATCACCTGTACTTATTTACAAGTTGCTTAGCCTCTTTAGATCATCCATGAAATAGGATCTTTCTCTTGATCATTAGAAGATCAAGTGCAATTATTTAGTAAAATACATTTGAATTGAAAATAATCTACAAATGCCAAGTGTTGATTATCATTTGAGATTGGGTACTCATTTTATAACATTTTTCTTTCTTTCCTTTCCTGTCTAAAGGCTGAAAGTAGGTAGACAGTGAAACCAAGAGTCTAGGGCAGGTCTTACGGAAAGTTAAGACAGATAGAGGCGTGTCCAGGTATAAGCTGTGCTGTTTGTACAAAGAAAGGGCTGAATGTTGGCCAGTTAGAGTTTCCATAGTGGAATGGCGGTGGCGGGGGGGTAAGGGGGCTCTGAGAAAGTGCCCCAGCGTCAGTCTCTTAGAAAGATAGATGGAATAGGTTCCTTTTTGCATCTTGGTACTATTTTTTACTTTCTTTAAAACAATGGCACAAAAGGGACTCCACCAGAAATGGAGGTGTGGAGGAAATTAAAGGTGGTTTAGGGAAGGCATGGAGCTGTCATTTATCTTTTTCATCAGGTACAGCATCTTCCTGTTGGGGAGAGAAGAAATGAGAAAAATGATGACTACTGCTATTACTACTACATCTTATCCAAGGAAAAGGCTAGTGGGAAATCACATTCTGCAATACTTAGTCTGCCTTTTTGAATGAAAGAAAGCTTTCCAAACAAGAATCATGATGACACAGTCTGCTACAATGGCTGTGTTCTCTGAATGAGGGAGTCTGGGGGCTGCGGTCACTCCATGGAGAGACAGAGAGAGATTGGGAGGATATGTATGGAGTGCCTCAAGAAATGGGGGTGAATATGTCTCTTGGAAGCTTTGGACAATAATGCTTAAAAAAAGGAAACAGAAAACAGAAAAAAAAGTTTAAGGGATGCTATCATTTTCTGTTGGTGAAGATTCCTGATCTTGGGGAGGTTCAGGAAAGTTTATTTCTGTTTCTTCTTCTTCTTGGACTGGGATTATTTCAATGTCCTCTTCATTCTTTGGGTGGGAAGATATTTCAGTCAGCTCAACCACTTCTTCTTTTATTTCAATGGACTGTTCCTTTTTTTCTTCAGCTGACAGGAGAACTACATTCTAGAACACAAAATTAAACAAACTGTCCTTGATCTTGACCATTGGCACATTTCTCAACAATCTCTATGAATAGTTATCAAAGACCTCCTAGTTTTTATGATACTCATATTATTTCCTATGTGTCCCAGATACTGGGGTTGATTTCCCAAGTGATCAAATTCTTACCAAATCACTTATCAAAACTTTGAGATATTTGCCCCTTTGCCTGGAAATGATCACACGGTATTTGGGGAAAGAAAACTGCAATAGTAGAGGAATTCAGATTCCAGTTTTGATTTGCCTTTATTGGGTATAACCTTGGAAAATCATTTTCTCTCTAGTTCTATTTTCCTCATCTGCAAAATGAAGGTATTAGTCATACTTTCTAAATTCAATTTTAAATCTAAATTCTGTGGCTGTGAAGCAGTTGATAATAGCTCGATCACTGGGATATTCTTGTCTCCCAGTTGAGTCTCTTCAAACCTATGTTTTTTGGAAGAGGGATTAGGTGAAACAGGTGTGTTGGTTGGGGGAAGAGGGGAGAACTGGTGGCTTTAATCAGCCTTCAACCTTCAGGCTTCCTACGTTTACACATCAAGTGTGGAATAGTGAAGTCAAGGTGGATGGCTGAAATCAAGCAGAACTCCAGGTTAGTGAGAGGGTGCACATATTGCAAAACTGTATCCTCCATCTAACCTTTAGACTTATTTCAAATTTCAAGACACAAGGTATTTTTTGTTTTCCAGAAATATTCTAAGACCCTTTTTCACAAAGCTCCCAGTTTCAAAGTCTCATAGGTTAAGTCTCCATAAATGATCTTTTGTAGAGGTGATTCCTCTAGAGGAGGATGGGGGCAGAGCGGCAGTTACTTACAGCTTTGGGTCTGGAGCACAGTTTTTTCCATTCATTCTCAGCAATGCCAGCTGTGACAAGTTCCTGGAAGAAGGTAAATATCAGCATCACTGCAAAAATGCCCTGAAGAACAACAGAAAAATGGGGTGAAAATGTAATAATGGTTTAATGAATATGGTTGGTGCTCAGGAAAAGACTGTTGACTAAAAGTAAATGATGAAAAGATCGATTTTTTAGGTGAGTTAATGACTAGCTGTAAGAACTACTGATATCTTTATAACTCTCACCTTTAGCATAACTCCTGGCATACAACAGATGATTAATACATGTTGCTGCTAGAAAACAAGGCAGTTATATACAGTTAGCTGAAGAATCAATTCTATGTGGGAAAAAATAATCCAGCTTTAGGTGGTGTGGTATCACAGCCAAGGAAACCTCTCCATACTTAGGGAGATGCGCTTTTTCCCTTCACACTGTACACTAAAATCTCACTGGAATAAAAGGTGTCATAATAACTGAGGTACTTCTTCAGTGTTCATCTTAGTAATAATAGTACCACTAATAATAATATTAATAATTAATATTAAAGTAAACACTTTTATAGCACTTTCTGTGTACCAGACACTCTTCTAAGTGCTTTGAATATATTGACTCATCCCTCAAAATAGCTCTACAAGATAAGTACTGATATCTTTCCCATTGAAGACATTGAGGAAGAATGTGGTTAGAATTCTTGGCCAAAGCCATACAGACAATAAATAGCAGATGCAAACAGTCTGGATCCAGAATTGATGTTCATAATAAAAATGCCATACTTTCTCCCAGAAAAGAAATCCCGTTTCACACTTACCAAGAACACAGATTGTATGCTGTCACAATATTGTACAGCTAGAGAGTTTTTCTCAGAGGGGTTAGTTGGCTCGCAGTTGTGTATGTCAATATATGGCATGGGAGCCTTAATAAGGTGCAGATTCTCCATTTTAAAAAAATGAGTAATTGTAATGTTAAATATGTCCATGATCAAAAATATTATTCCAGAAATGGCAGCAAAGAGGCTCAATGAGTTTATTATCATTTTCCCTTTGACCTGAAAAAGAGAGCACAAAGATTCATTAGTTAGTTTGGTTTCCTCCTGGAGGACATAAGCCAGCAAGGAATTCCAGATCCTATTCGTCTGACTCACAAATGTATAACAGCTGAGTCACACAGTCATGTTCCTCTCAGTTGTTTGTAGTTTCTTTGCCATTATAAAATCAACACCTTCCTCTTCCTCTGATAAACTACTTCCTTCTCAGTCTTCCCATCTTATTTGCCATAACCATCCAACCAATTTATCATGAAAAAATCCTAGGAATGATCCTTAATTCTTGTGTCTTGCACCCTTGCTCTTCCTTCCACTGCCACCACCAACTTCCTAGGAGGCATTCAGTAAGTATTTGTTGAGTAAATGAAGATTGATAGTATTCAGATTCTGCCCGTCTGCAGAAGGAGATAGAGGGGAGAGAGAGAAGGGCGTTCTTCCGTCACAGTGAAGCAGGATGGCGTTGTGGGCACAGGTAGGGAAAGAGCAGCTGGAACCCTCTCGGTCTGTTCTATCACGCGGAAACAAACAGCCGCGAAGAGCAGCAGCACCTACTCCCTGTGGATGTGCAGAACACCATGCGGACGAGGCCTCTGGGTAGCTTACGAGGGGGATATCAGTGTGGGAGTTCTGCCTTGCAGGGATGGTAAAAGGTTGCAACAGGAAAACATGTGATAAGTGCCGTAATGGTATGGGATTATTGACAGTTATTTTAAGATGCATATATTTCATCTCTGGCTATCTGACCTACAGGTGGCAGGTGAGGACTGGCTGTATTTGGAGAGTCAAACAACTTGATATTCCTAAACAGTTTTTTCCCCCCAAGAACTGAGTTTGTCAGACTCCCTGTAGAGAGGAGCCATTTCAATCCACTCAGTTCCTCACTGACTTTGGACGTGACTCAAATTACTAATAGCTTAGTAAACATAAAAAGTTGGAGGAAACTTGCTGGTGAGCTCTTGACCCATACAGAATGGGGCACTCTTCCTGAGTGTGAATGTATCCCTAGGGGTTATGGGAACAAGACCACTTTAATTCTTTATAGCCTCGGAAGCACTTTCATGTGTTTTTCCTTTTCCTCCTCATGACAATTTCATAGGGTAGCAAGGACTGTTGTCTTCATTTCATAGGTGAAAACTCAGAGGTACGTAGAAGTTAACTGACTTGTTCAAGGTTACAGCTCAAGGTTAACTAGGACTCAAGTCAATCACAACATTGATTAGTCAGTTTTCTTAGATGGTGATCTGAGAGAAATGACATGGCTTTCAAAGAGGTCATTAGTCTAACACAGCATTGACATCCATAAGACTGTAAGCGTTCTCATCCATCTGCCTTCAATGTGTTGCCATAGAAATATTTCAGGTATATCTCACTGCTAGGCTTTTATGAATAAAATCACAACAGCATTGTAGAGAGTCTTCTGCTTTTCAGGGATAAGAGCATTCAATGCTGCTGTGATTCCAAAGGTCCTCAAGGGTTCTTGTTTTCATCTGAGAAAGATATTTCTCTGATGTGTGGGGAAGAAGGACATATGATTACTTGCCAAACTCTTCCTGGAGTTTTTCTCCACTGCTGCCAGGAGTGATCCAGAAATGATAAACTGTGAAAAGAGAGGTTGTGGAAGGGGAAGGGTGTGAGAGAGAAGGGAGAAGAGCAGAGAGTGAGAAAGATCACTTTTAACATTGAGAACTGGTTGCAAAAAAACTACCCACACTTCTAACCACTTTCACTAAGCCATCCAGCCATTTTTATTTGATTTGTTCAACTTTCAGCACCTGTATTTCTCCTCTACTCAGGCCCAACTACATTCAATCTCTGCCTTTTATTCAACCAATGGGAGGGTTGTGAGTAGGAAGATAATAAGCCAGAAAAGCAGAACTCACATTTCCATGTCAGTTAATACACGGTGAATTGAAAAGTTTTATTTTTGGTCTTCCTTCCTTCCTTCCTTCCTTCCTTCCTTCCTTCCATCCTTCCTTTCTTGTTTTGTTTTAATTTGTGGAACTGCTTTTTGGAGTTCACAGTGATTTAAATGACCTTGATGCCAATGAAAATGAATTGATGTAAAAGGAAATACTTGGCCTGAATGTCACAGGCACTCCGTTAAAATGTTGGCTACTCCAGGAAGTGACAGTGATTATTTGTCATTTTCCTTTTTTGCTATTTAGGTTATAACGTGGAGGACACCCTTGTTTTAATCCATCTCTCCTTGTTGTGAAAATTTTAATCTTGGACTCCTCTTCGTAGTAGCAATTACGAAAGTGAAATGGTGATGTCAAAATCACTGCCCTGTACCATATCCAGACAGGGTTACAAGCTTGGAAAACATACACCAAACAGCCATGAATACTCCTCTGCTGGTAAACCAAAGGAGATTTTTTTGGGATGGGATTAATTTTACCGTGTGCAATAGTAACTAAACGGAATTGTAGGGAGGAAGGACCGGGTGGGAGCAAGTGGGATGCGTTCCTCCTTCTTGCTTTCTGAACACCAGCAGTGTACAGTCCAAGTGTTTACCCCTCCCCTCCAACACCACTACTGATTTGGAGAAGTACTGCTTTGAACAGTCTTTATTCCCATTATGGATCCATGTAGGGCATTTTTCTCTGAATTCACGTGAAGCATGACTACTGACTCCTGACCCTGGGATTCACGCTCGGTTTAGTCAACCTCTCTTTGAACTGAATTACTTTAACTTGACAACCTACTTCCTACTCATACACTTCCCTCAACACAGAAGTAATCTGGTATATTGCTGTGGAGCTTTTTAACATTTTTGTCTTTATCAGTTCCCAAGAGGTTATTAGTTTTTACTTACCGTAATGCCTCCCCAGAGAGGGTACCACACAGTTACACAAATGGGTGTGTGGACCTGCATGTGGATCATCAGGAGGCTGCCTAGGGCGATGTGGAAGAGCCCATTCATAATCTGCACAGCCTGGGGAGAGATTGGGGTGCAAGTGGGTGATATGAAAATTATTGAGTCAGCAAAGGTAAGGCTGGAAGCCCCGGCTCCTGACTTGAGGCTGTGTAAAATGCCCAAAGGAAGTGGTGAGGTGCCAAGACCTTTGTGTTATTGAGATCCATTTAGCCTACCACTGGGGCATTTCCAAGGCAGATATGCCTGGGATGCTGATGGTGAACTGGGATGGGAGACCCCTAAAGATGCAGGCCACATAAGGTCACCATGTGACTTCTCTGTACATCCAGACTTGGCCCACTGTGGGCTGCTAACATCTGCTCCTGTAGGCTAGACTGTCCTGGGGTATGGAATAGAGGGCATCTGACTTACCCCTAAAGCCTTAGACTCCCTCATGAAGAAGCTTTGTGTGGGGCCCACCACTGAAGACGTCTTCCTGGGAATCACTCTTTGGGCAGGATGCAAGGCAGCAGCGCCTTTCACAGAATCTGCTGGGAAAGCTCCAGTCATCGAATTTCTGGGTGTTGTCATTTTACCTTCAAAACTCCTAAGAATAAAACAAATAATAAAATGAGGAGAGAGAGACTGGGATTTTGGGCAATCTTAGCTAGTTGCATCTGAATACTTTTCTTTGTATCCTGTCTGTAGGTGTCGTTGAGAGTAGAAATGGCCTCTCCCCAGTGGTTTTGGAGCTGAGGCAGGGCCTCCTGCCAGGCTCTAGGACAGAATCGGGAGGGGGCATCTCAGGCAAGGATAGATGGGCCCCGGGAGCCCTGCCAGTGTTCTTGACAACCCCATTTGGGGCATCCTCTACCTCGTAGGGAACACCATGCTCCTGTATCTGCATTTCCTGTTTGTCTCTCATCCTGGATGCTTTTCTGATGCTTTAATATTGGAAAATATATTTTGTATTGATTTGTCCTTGTCCTTTGCTTCTGTGCTCTTGTCCATTGTGATGGGCCAGAGGCTGCGTGCAAGCGTGTGGTGAGGCCTGCCCTTGGAAATCAGCTGATTCTGGTCTTCCCTGTACCACTAACGCTGCGACCTCTCTGAAGGTGTACATTGGAGTGGCCTCTAGAGGCAGATTGTCTCAGATTAATCATGGTTATTCTGTTTGCTGTGAAATGCTGGGCCAGATCTTTACATTAGCTGGGCTTCACATTCTTCAGCTGTAAAGTGGTAATAATTCTGGTCTCATGGTGTTGCCAGAAGACTTAGTGGGCTGGTACATGGTTGGTGTCTTTTCATCAGGTATTGCTCAAATGTCAGCTCCTGGGAAGCCTTCCCTGAATGCTCAATCCATGTACCCTCTCTTTCAGCACCCCTTTTTATTTGCTTCATGGCACTTGGTTACTGTGGAGAATTACCTTAGTTACTTTTGTATATTGTTGGTCTGTCCCCACTAGAACATAAATTCCAGCAAAGCAGAGACCTTGTTCTTTTTGTTCAGTATGTGAAATATGTCTCAGTTCAATAGCTTCTTAGTAAATTTTATTGAAGAAATAAATGAATGTAAAGCACCCATGTATGAAAAATTAATTACCTGTTTTTGTTGCTATTCTTGTTCTCAGTATTATTACCTGTAGGAGCCTTAGTTTCTTTTTTTTTCCATCTGAAAAATGAGAATACCCTGCTCCCAGACATGTTTGTAAGAAATAAGTTAATGTGGAAGTGCGTAGTACATAGGGACAAAGTAGCAGATGCTGTTTGATCTTAGAATCCCTGGTTATTTGTTTCTGAAGTTGGATTATTACCAAGTCCCTTTCCAGCTCTCACATTTTAAGACTTGAGCCTTCTTCATCTGGAGCCTCCTTGTGGTCTTCATTTGTTTATGTCTGTCACTTACATGGGTTCTGGGGGGTCTTCCCTGGGGCCGGTCCTGGAAATCTCTCTTTGGGGTCCCATCTTTGGTCTTGTCTTTATTGCTTTTAAGTCATGAAAGGGGCTTTGGAGACCAAGACTGTCTGTCCAGTTCGCTTATCCTACTCCAGTCACAGCGCTGGCCAATGGCAGGGATGCCGCGGCACAGGTGCTTGGGAGCCGTCCAGGCTGCACATTTGTACCCACTTGGTAGTTACAAAGAGGTTTCACATCTGGTATCTCCCCACAGACTAGCAAAGGGGTGAGTCATTGCCCTCAATTTGTAGAAAAGGTAACAAGGGTGCAGAAAAAAATTACAAAACTTGTTCAAAGTTACATGACTATTAAAAGTTTACAATGAGGGCTTGGACCTACCCAAGAAGGTGTCTATAGTAGCAAGTGCTTTGCCCCCCGGCGGGAATAGGAATCAGCCTTTTACTATGAACCTCTCCCTTCTCCTTCAAATAGATGTGCTATTTGGATGACTATACATCAATGGAGAACAAAATATCTGTCTGGGCCATAGGCTGGAGGAAGAGAGGAGGCTTTGATTCGGTGCTTCACACTTGATTTTGACCCAGCTCTGGGTTATCATATGTCATGTAGTCTTGGGGATCTGCTTTGCACCACAAAGCACCCCACAAAACCACCAACAAAAAGGAATATATTATGAGGGCCCACTAAGGAATTTGCAGACTCATTCTGGTAGGATTTTTAGAGCTAGTCAGAACCTCCAAGAAACCACTCTGTTCATTGGACAGAAGAGGAAACTGCAGCCGAGGGATGGGGTATGCCTCATTAAAGACCTTGCACTTAGTGACAGTCAAACCAGAAGGCAGTCACCATGGCTCTGAGGCTGGTGACCGTCCTGCTGCACCACAGCTAGACCGCAGTTACTTAGTTGTTTACCAAGCACCTACTATGTGCCAGGGATATTGTGTATCTATTTGCAACTCTCGCAACACCTTACTAAGTAGGCATTTTGACCTTTTGCAGATGTGTGAATGGAGGCTCAGAGAAGCTAGTTGATTTTCCCCAAGGTAAGAATGGAATGAGCTGGAAGTCACCACATGCCTCTCAAGAGGGCTCATTTTAGTGAGGACAATGTAAAGAGCAAAGGTCATCAGTTATCTGGACAAAAAGAGAAGACTGGACTACTGTTGCTTTAATTTCTCCTTATTTTTCAGCTGCCTCAGGCTGTGTGTATATCACTGGTGAGGGAAGGCTTGGATGTAAGCAAGTTCTGCTCCGGCTATGCCTGCAATGGCTAATGGCAGTCAGGCCACTGGGGGACATATTTTATTTCTCTTACAATGATGCCTCACTATGGCAACTGTATTTCTACAAAGCCTTTGACACATACTACTGTAAAACAGTAGTTTATAAATATAAGCATACCTGCTTCTAAATTCTACTTCATTTTTTATGGAAATAATCTCTCTAAAATATGTTTTTTTATTTCAAGGCATTGTAGACTGAAAAATGAAAAATTTCATCATATGGGAATATAAATAACTGGATCACCTACTCCTAATGATGATGTAGATTCCTGCAGTTTTGCCCCACCATTTTATTTTTAATTGTTCACAATGACTTGAACAGTGCCCAACACACAGTCAGGCTCAGAGACTAGCTGGTACATTAGCAGAGGTTACTGACTGCACTGGTCCAAGTGTGCTAACCATAGAATTTTACTTTCACTAAACTATGTTAAAATCCGCTTAGACTGCCCCCATTTTATTACAGCAACTTCTGCAAATCTTTTTAATTTTTTTGAAAGGCACCACTGTGTCCATGTCCATTCACTGAAGATCTCTCAGCCTTTATGGGTTTTGGTTTGAATAATGACTTCTAGGTCCAATAATTACATTTACTGAGAAGTTCAATGCTGCCTAACTTTTGTCACCTCAACTTCCTCCTTTGCCACTCAAAACAGTTTTGCATTTTTATCCTTTCTGGCCTCCCGTGCACTTATCTCTGAGGGAGAATGTTCTTAATTTCCTTTCCCTTTGTCTGTACTCTTCAGCCCATCTCCTTCTACCAAGATGTGAATCCTTCAGAGAAGCCTGTCCTGCATTTTCAGTCCCTCACCCTGTGGTGGTGCGGAGCAGGCCCAGCTCTGTTGCTTGCTACTTTTGCGATCTCTTTATTCAAAGTATTATTTTCAGAATATGAGATAATTTGCAATTTATAAAGTACTAAATACTCAAAGAGTGACTGTTACTCTTGGACCTTTTTTTGTGATTAATGTGCTGCAGGGTCCCCCAATCCAAGGCCCCCGTCTTCACACTGGCAGTGTCTGCAGCTACTGCCCAGACTCCCCTCCCATTTACCCCAGCTTCTTCAAGCCTTGTGGGTCCACTCTCTTCCTCACCACCACTCCCTCCTTCGTTCTGCACAACCAGTTTCTGCCAGAGCCACTCAGCTGGAACCACTTTCTTTCAACGACTGTGCTGCCAAGTCCACTGTCTCTTCTCAGGCATCATCCCTTTGATTGCTTTATTTCTGTTTCTCTCGCACCTAGGCTTAAAAAGTTGGAGCCATCTCTCTCCAGCTCCATAGTCTTCCATGTTTGCATGCTTTTGTACCTCTGTAAAGTACCTCATCTTGCATGTGAACCAGTTTTCTATTTCCAGCGTCACCCCATGAGTTTGATTCTCATTTCCTCTAGTGGTTTAAGCACAAAAATATTGCCCTTCTGCCTTCAGTCTTTCTCTTTGCTAATCCATCCTCCCCTAGGTTACTAGATCAGACTCCCTAAATCACTGCTGGAGTCATGCTCATTCTGAGCTTGAACTCTTGTCTGATCTTTCGTCGCCTTCTGGAGGAACCATTCTCTTGGCCCCAAACTCCACAGTGCAGCTCGGCATAACATCCGAAGCTTGTGTCCACTCTTCCCCCTGGAGCCCCTGGCCTGGACGTGTGTCTGGCCTTCTCTGAACTCTCTCAACTTTGAAATGCTCTCCCTCCCTTCCTTGGCTTGCAAACTCCCTATCAGACGTTCACCGCGCTTGCGGCTGTGCCTGGCAAGGACTTGTTCAAAGCCACAGCTCTTGCATTCCTTACTTGTCACCAGCTGCTTTCTTTCTTGTGTTATATATTGTAACTCCTCTAAGGTGGCATAAATTACTTAAAGGAATGTCCTAGTAGGGTCACATACGTAACCGGTTGTCTACATACTATGAGCTCGGTAAATGTCAAACTGAACTACTTCCTCCGGGAAGGTTTACAGATTCTCAGGATGTCAAACCAAAAGGTGATAATTTCAGCCTACCTGACCATCCGTGAGATCAAGCATTTTTGTGGGGAATAAGGAAAGGGGATCACATTATATACTGGTTTCAGGAAGTGGCAATGGTTACAGTCCATCCTTGTCACCCTTCATTAGCTCTTCCTCTTGTCCCCAGCACCCGTTCTCACTCTGGGCTTCTGGGATGGATTTGAGGCAGGGTTCAGTGGCTCAGCTTGGTATTCGCTGATCCCCTCCAGAAAATGTTGGGCTTAACCTCTAGGGATACTCACATTTAGTTGGACATCTTTGGAGACAAAAGCATTTAAAGCAGGAGGAATGGAGTTAGTTTCATTATAGCCGTGCCTGATTATTATTTGGTGCCAGGCAGTTTTAAGAGCTTCAGGGTTTTAGCTCACTTAATCTTCATAACCCGGTGGGTGTCACTGTTGCTCCCATCTTATAAGCGAGGAAACTGGGGAACATAGGGTCTTGGTGACCTTCTGAGGTTGTATGGGTGGGTGGTTAGTAGAAGAGCTCAGGTCTGAGCCCAGCAGGTTATACCTATGCTTTAATCTGCATGCTGCAGCCTACCACTTAGGTTGAATGCCTCCCAGGTGATGGGCCAGGGTCATTCTTCGGAGAGTGGTTATGGGAGTGGGTGGGCAGCAAGCCTTGGTGTCTCCCCTCCTCAAATCGTGGCACTATGGAAACCTGACCAGGGAACCTCTAGAATTAAAGCTGAGAATCTTATCTTCAGAATCACCCTGTGCCTCATCCTTTCCCCACTTTTAATCATTTAAACAAAGTGGACTGATCCTTACCTGAGTCTCCAAGGCCTTAGGGCTCAGCGCCTGATGCGGATGCCTGCTGCTGACTTCGGTTCCACGGCTGGGCTCTCCAGTACTCGGGGTGAGTGAGATGGGCCAGGCCTGGGATAGCTGATAGATACCAGGTGACAGGAAATCGGTGGCTTCTGCGACCTTGGGCTTTGCCCCAATTACTTTGGTTTAATACACACTTACCAGAGCCAAATGATATACAAAAAAGTTTCTGCCTCACCAGGAGGTTTCACTTCTTGAAAAGACCCCAGGGGACTGCCTGGCGTACTTCACACTACCTTAATTAGAAGAATTTGGCAGCCCCCACCCTGCAAACAGGTGTGGACTGTGGGTCCCCAAGGGCAAGAAGGGCTCGAGAAATTCTCCAAAGATGGTCTGTTAGGACTTTTTACCTTTTTACTTCACTTTGAGGAGTGAGTAGGTGGGAAAGAGGCATCCAGGCAGAGAGCATTAAGAATCAGTAAGTCTGCACACTTGGCAGTGTTAAGGTACCTGCTCCAGATATTGTCCTCATTTGCCCACACTTAGAGTTTGGCATGTATGTCTTGTGTCAGATTTAGCAGAAAAGGCCTAAAAATATATTTTGGTGCTCTTGAACACATCCCCAGAAGCTTGAGGCAAGAGTTCTGTATTTGGGGATGTAAACTGAAATATCACTTTTACCTATAAACCCACTTTTTCCCTCCATCCATCTAGTTTCCCTGTGTCTCCTCTTTTCTGTCTGGGCTGGAGCGGCACCAGCACCAGACCAAGTGAGGAATGGAGGCAGATGGCAGCCAAGAGTAACATTTGGGAGATGAATCAAAGACAGTTTTGCTCAAAGATATTGTATCCCCTGACCCTGCCGTATACAGCCTGTATGTTCCTGTGTTGGATAGATCAGTATTTCTTCTTTGCCCATTGCTTTACTTCATCATTGACTCAGGGCTGCAGTTAGGTAATTGTCTAATTTGAAGGGCTGAAATATGGCAGCACTACTGCTGAATCTAAGGTCGAGTCGTATCGTCTTTTTTTCCCTCTCTTGTTCTGTCTTCTCTATTTCTCCCTCTACCTCTTTTTTCCTTAAGATGGTTTGGAATCAGCAGGTTAGAGCCGATGGGTAGAAGTAGTTCTGGAGAGGCTTGTTTGGGTGCAACATTAAACAAACGCCATCTCCCCACCATTGGAGCAGTTCGCTAGTGGAAGAAACTACTATTTGAGTAGAGAACTTGCTGTCATATACACAAGTAAAAGCCATGCAGTCTCTCCTCATAAATGCTATAGAGAGAAGAGGAGTAGAAACGTAAGATCCACCATCCGTTTCACATTCTGGTTGTAGGTCTGTGAGTATCTGTTGAAGAGTTTTGAATGGGTGGTGACCGGAATGGTAATTACACAGGCCCCCAGTTGTGGCTGCTTGTGAGGGTTGAGGTTCAAGTCCAGGCCAACGGCAGCTAGAGGAGCATTTTACTGAGCAGAGGAGCAGGGTCAGAACTCGGCCAATGTATGACATCAGTGAGGCTTGAATTGGGGCTGCAAACCTGATTTTTCATATCCTTTTCTCTGTATGGGCCCTGTTTTCCTCAAGTGTCTCTTGGCCAATGAGATGTGGCTCTTTGTTTGATTCCTCCTAATAAATTTGAGTGTGAATTTATGTAAATAAATAACCTTCACTTTGTCCTTGCTGGTTTGGCTTGATTGATTTTGAACATGGAGTATGTTGAGAAAGATCCCCACTGCAGTCTGGATTTATCAGTAGCGCTTTCTTTGTTCCATCCTTTTTTTTCTCTGTCATATTTGACAATATTTTATTACATCTACTACACATTTAAGATTTCTGTCTCTGAATTAAACTTCTTGTCATTATCTAGTGGCTTTTGTGCTTCCAAATGGTGATGTCTTCCTGAAAATCTACATCAAGGTTTATTAATTAAACTTTCATTTAGTTAACATTTGCCTGATAGGAATTTTTATTCCTCTCATTCCCCTCACCTCTTAACACTGCTTTTTTTTTCAATCCTTGAAGCATTTTGCCTGTCTTACGAAAACTACATTCTGCATCATAATTATTAGTGTCCTTGACTTACTCAGCGGTTGGTCTGTGTGTCCCTTGAGAGCAGGCCGGTGTTTCTGATGATTGCTGCATCCCCTGCAGTGCTGTGGGAGATAACGGCTCTGCTTTGGCTCTTTCTCCCATTCATAGGATTATCACAACACTACCCTGTATTGGGAAGTAATATGCTGTGCTCCCAAGTGCTCAGGAAGGCACTGGCCCCCAGGATCTGGTGGTGCAGGCTTTTGGTTTCAGAGCATTCATTGGTAAGGGAGATGCAGGGTCCCTCAGAGTCGAAACCAAAGATCTTATTGCAGATAGAACTTGGTTACAAGTTGAAAAATCCCAATGTTGTACTTAAAAATAACCAATACCAAGGAAAGTGTAAATCTGATCATGTAGGAGCTTTATAGTTTATGAAGTCTTCCTTCTGCTCTGAGGGACAATTTTATATTTTTAACAGGAAAGTAATAGTTGAATACCTTATATGCCAAGCACTGTCCATATAATATCTATAATATTGATTCCATTTTATAATTGTGGAAACTAAAGCTCAGGGAATGGAGGAAACTTGTCCAAAGTCATATATAGTAAGTGATAAAATGTGGTTAGGAAGGAAAGAAAACCTCAATGATAAACCTACCATTTACTAAGTGATTTTTAAGTTCCAGGCACTGAGAAAATCAGTTTACGTGTTTCATGTAGGGCTTGCAGTAAACCCAGTGGGTAGGCATTGTTGTGTTTTAGTCTAGGAATTTAAAGCTCCCAAGGTTAAATAATATGTTCAAGTCACTCAGCTTTAAATTGTAAAACTGACATTTAGACTGGATCTGACTTGAGAGCCCTTACCACTAGGTGATGGGGCCCCTTACCCTTAAATATATTTTAGACCCTACACATCTACACCTCACTCCACTGGACATAAATATTTTTAAATAAAATATTTTTCACCAGAACCTCACTCCCCTGTCTCCTGCCATCACCTATGCACCCATAGGCCTTTCTCCTTACAGCTCATAGCAGAAACGAAAGCCTGATAGTTATTTCTTTGAGTGTGCTAATTTTTTGCTATGCCAAAAGCATAATATTGTGGGACTGGGCATTAGGGATCCTGATTAAAAACCTCATTCTAAATCATACTCCCTTTTGTGGGCCCAGGAAAGTTAACCATTTGAACTTTAGTTTTCTTGTTTGTGACATAGGTTAGTGAAATCTGTCTCAGAAGGCTGTCACGACAATAAAGACACCGGAGGGAAGATTTCTAGTGCTTAACAGGTATTCAGTCTGTATTAGGCAATGTAACAGAAGGCGGCTCTTCTCAAATCGTGGTCTGGGAGTTTTCTGGAGTCCTTGAGACCCTTGTAGTGGGTCTGTGACCTCAAAACGATTTTCATAATAATACTATTATGGGGAAATAAGGTCATCTTATTTCCCCTCTCCACAATTTTATAGTGGTATTCTCCATAGGTTAGAGAGCATCAGCTACCACATCAGATTGAGTGCAGAAGGAGTTAAGAGAACCCAGCTGTCATCCATTAAGGCAGAGAGAAGCAGTGGTTTCCAAAGTTTGTTCTGCATTAGAATCACCTAGAAATTAAAAACCATAATTGATTCCCGGCTCTCTCCACACTTTGATTTAATTGGTATGTGGTGGTATGTGGTGCCTTAGGGTTTATAAAAACTGCTCAGGTGATTTGAATGTGTGGTAAAGTTAAATGGGGATTTGTTTTTCAATGGATATAAAGTCTTATGTAAGATCAGTAAGTTCTAGAGATCTGCTATGTAACAGAATACTTATGTTAATAATAGGGTCTTGTGCACTTCAAAGTATGTTAAGAGGATAGCCCCCATGTTAACTATTTTTACCAAGGAAGAAAAACAAAACACAAATAAAACACAAGGAAATTTGGGGAGGTGATGGATGTGTGTAGTACCTTGGTGATGGTGATGGTGTCAGGGGCATAGGCATCCATTAGATGTATGCAATTTTTTGTATATAAACTAACTCAATAAAAATAAAAGATTGTTAAATAACCTTAAATGGAGATTTGAAAAATATAGACCCTTCTCTACACTAATTTTTTTTTGAAAACATAGTTATTGTAATGAAATGTTATTTGTATTAATGTGTAATGAGTCCAGTAAATTTTAAGAGTGTAAAGGAGTTCCAAGACCTGAAATGTAAGAGAAGTTGGTACATTTAGGGATTAAGGCCCTGGGCTCTGGAGCCAGACTGCCTGTATACTTACATAAGACTTTATATCCATTGAAAAACAAATCCCCATTTAACTTTACCACACATTCAAATCACCTGAGCAGTTTTTATAAACCCTAAGGCACCACATACCACCACATACCAATTAAATCAAAGTGTGGAGAGAGCCGGGAATCAATTATGGTTTTTAATTTCTAGGTGATTCTAATGCAGAACAAACTTTGGAAACCATGCCTCTGCCATTGCAAGCTTTGTGACCTGGGAAAATTACTTAGAGCCTCTTTGTGCTTTCTTGTCTGTAAAATAAGTATAATCATACACATTTTGGGAAATTAAGTGAATAATACACATAAAACACGTAGCACAGTGCCTGGAATATTGTAGTGGCTTTCATAATGTATGCCTTCATTATGGTCACTATTCTAGTTGTTATAAGTGGCTGACATTGATGATCTTGCAGTATTGGTGTAAAATTTGTGGGCCAAGCCATTCTTCCATCCAGTCTGCCTTTGCATACAACAATGGAGTCGGGGCCACTAGGTAGGGTGTCTTGGAGAGATCAGCAGGAGATGTCATGGACCTGGCCACTCCACACCCTGGCTGTGGTTCATTTCTCTGTGCAGTGGCAACACTCATTTCAGTCCTCTAGTTCAATGAATGCATGACAGAGAGGTGACACCAAGGTGACCACGTGATTTGCAAAGAGGCAAGATGTGTTGCACCAGCCAGAGTGTTCCCAGACCCCACCTCCTTGAGTCACTACCCTTTGCTCCGAAGAGTCACCTGCCTTAAGATTTGGTGTTCCCTTTGGCTTCTCCTCACAAACATAATTAACCTCTCAGTAACATCACAACACATTTTTATTCTTACCGTGCTATTCCATAGCATTCTTCCTGATTATTACAACAAAGTGTCTCCTTAAAATTGCAAAAGACAGAGAAAAGAGTGATTCACCAGTGCTGAAGACCATCAACATGATCAAAATTCCCTGAAATGGATGGAAAAAAGAATTAAAGAAGAGTCATGGTATTAGCACAATAATAGTTTTTCTGATGATAGTGAGGTAGCAATGCCCAGAGAAGGGACATTCCCCCACATGTCTCAAGTGTGTCTGAGGCTTAGGAAGCAAATGCTTGGAGGACCATGAAGGAGTTAAGCATAGCATAGCATATAACATAGAGTATTATTTTCCCAGAGAAAGTCATGCAAAATAATGCGCTTTTTAAGTTGTATGTAGAAAAGACTCCATTTCATAAATACATAAAATACAAAGACATAATATCAAAAAGTGGTCTGTTGAAGGAGAAAGAAGATTACGAGAGAGGAAAAAGATAGGAGCAAAAATAGAAAAGATAGGAGAACAGAAAATTACAGGCCCAGAAAAAGAGGAACATGTAGAAAAAGGCACATAAAAAAAAGCATAGGCTAATAGTACCATCTTGTGTTTCTTTTTATCACTGCTAAAGACCTTTGAAAAGTTTTGTATCTTGGCGACTAAGATCACAAATAGGATACATGCCTTCTTAGTATCCCAGAGGCTGGGTACACCAGTTTTTTGGTGGTGAAGATTTGTAAAGATTAATGGTTAACATTCTGTTCTACAATCATATTTGTCCACATGTTTTGACCATAGGTTGAAAACTGCTTACTTTAGAGTCCTATGGTTTTTAACAGCTACATAATATCTCGTGGTGTAGTTGCCATAATTCATGTATTCTTTAGTGACAGGAAATAATTTATTTACTCCTCTTCTTTCTGTTTTGTGTTTGTTGCCACTTGAACAATGCTGCAGTAAGCATTCTTGTACACATACCCTTATACATGGATGGCTTAATTGCTGTTAGGCATAACTACCTGGTTTTAATGGTTTGTGTGATCTTTCATATGAATAACGTGTTCTGTTGTTAGGTATAGTAGACTAAACATATCTATAAGCTGTAGTCTCTTGCTTTTTTGATTCAACAAACATTAAAACATACTAAAGTCTAAAACATACCTTTACCCTCATCTCATCCAAAACTAAGACCCTTAGTAAACACAAATGGCAAAAATACCATTTGCTCCTTTCTCTACTTTTAACTGGTATTCTAAATACTCTATTTTAAATTGCAGTATATATTATTATTACTGCATTAAATAAGCAGTATTCATTTATATTTGTCCACCTATTTGTCACATTGCTTGTGATAGGCAAACTCAATTTTAATGTCTCTGAAAATTCCTGATTTCACCTTCATTCTTGTAAGATATTTTAATGCACAAAGATAGGTTATCCGTTGGCAGTTTTTTTTTTCCCAGCACATTGGAGAAATTTGTTCTACTATCTTCTGGCTTTTATTATTAATTTTGAGAAGTTAACCATTAGTCTAGTTGCTTCTACTTTTTCCTTTTTTGTACTTTGCATAGTTTTTAACTGAATTGAGAAATGAAAAGAAACCATGATTTGAAAAACAACTGTCCTTTGACTCAGCAAATTAATAAACTGCACCAAAGCATGATGTGCAAGACCAAATATCTAAGGTCAAGTTTTTTTTTCTTTTTTTCAAATTCATTTTATTATCATTAATCTACAATTACATGAAGAACATTATGGTTACTAGACTCCCACCTTCACCAAGTCCCCCCCACATACCCCATTACAGTCACTGTGTATCACTGTAGTAAGATGTGTAGAATCACTACTTGTCTTCTCTGTGAGCACAGCCCTCTCCATGCCCCGCCACCACCCAATTTATACATGCCCCCTTTCTTTTTCCCCACCCTTATGCCTCCCTGCCCACCCATCCTCCCCAGTCCCTTTCCCTTTGGTAACACTTAGTCCATTCATGGGTTCTATGATTCTGCTGCTGTTTTGTTCCTTCAGTTTTTCTTTGTTCTTATACTCCACATATGAGTGAAATCATTTGGTACTTGCCTTTCTCTGCCTGGCTTATTTCACTGAGCATAATACCCTCTAGCTCCATCCATGTTGCTTCAAATAGTAGGATTTGTTTTCTTCTTATGGCTGAATAATATTCCATTGTGTATATATACCACATCTTCTTTATCCATTCATCTACTGATGGACACTTAGGTTGCTTCCATTTCTTGGCTATTGTAAATGGTGCTGCAATAAACATAGGGGTGTATCTGTCTTTTTCAAACTGGGCTGCTACATTCTTAGGGTAAATTCCTAGTAGTGCGATTCCTGGGTCAAATGGTATTTCTCTTTTGAGCATTCTGAGGAACCTCCATACTGCTTTCCACAATGGTTGAACTAATTTACATTCCCACCAGCAGCGTAGGAGGGTTCCCCTTTCTCCACAACCTCGCCAACATTTGCTGTTGATTGTCTTATGGATGGTGGCGATCCTTACTGGTGTGAGGTGGTATCTCATTGTGGTTTTAATTTGCATTTCTCTGATGACAAGCGATGTGGAGCATCTTTTCATGTCTCTGTTGGCCATCTGAATTTCTTCTTTGGAGAACTGTCTGTTAAGCTCCTTTGCCCATTTTTTAATTGGATGACTTGCTTTTTGTTTGTTGAGGTGTGTGAGCTCTTTATATATTTTGGATGTCAAGCCTTTATTGGATCTGTCATTTATGAATATATTCTCCCATACTGTAGGGTACCTTTTTGTTCTATTGATGGTGTTCTTTGCTGTACAGAAGCTTTTCAGCTTGATATAGTCCTACTTGTTCATTTTTGCTTTTGTTTCCCTTGCCTGGGGAGATATATTCATGGAGAAGTCACTCATGTTTATGTCCAAGAGATTTTTGCCTATGTTTTTTTCTAAGAGTTTTATGGTTTCATGATTTACATTCAGGTCTTTGATCCATTTCGAATTTACTTTTGTGTATGGGGCTAGACAGTGATCCAGTTTCATTCTCTTACATGTAGCTGTCCAGTTTTGCCAGCACCATCTGTTGAAGAGACTGTCATTTCCCCATTGTATGTCCATGGCTCCTTTATCATATATTGATTGACCATATATGTTTGGGTTAATGTTTGGAGTCTCTATTCTGTTCCACTGGTCTGTGGCTCTATTCTTGTGCCAGTACCAAACTGTCTTGATTACTGTGGCTTTGTAGTAAAGCTTGAAGTTGGGGAACGAGATCCCCCCTACTTTATTCTTCCTTCTCAGGATTGCTTTGGCTATTCGGGGTCTTTGGTGTTTCCATATGAATTTTTGAACTATTTGTTCTAGTTCGTTGAAGAATGTTGTTGGTAATTTCATAGGGATTGCATCAAATCTGTATATTGCTTTGGGCAGGATGGCCATTTTGGTGATATTAATTCTTCCTAGCCAAGAGCATGGGATGAGTTTCCATTTGTTAGTGTCCTCTTTAATTTCTCTTAAGAGTGTCTTATATTTTTCAGGGTATAGGTCTTTCACTTCCTTGGTAAGGTTTATTCCTAAGTATTTTATTCTTTTTGATGCAATTGTGAATGGAATTGTTTTCCTCATTTCTCTTTCTATTAGTTCATTGTTAGTGTATAGGAAAGCCACAGATTTCTGTGTTAATATTGTATCCTCCAACTTTGCTGTCTACCGATATCAGTTCTAGTAGTTTTGGAGTGGAGTCTTTAGGGTTTTTTATGTACAATATCATGTTATCTGCAAATAGTGACAATTTGACTTCTTCTTTACCAATCTGGATTCCTCGTATTTCTTTGTTTTGCCTAATTTCTGTGGCTAGGACCTCCAGTACTATGTTGAATAACATTGGGGAGAGTGGGCATCCCTGTCTTGTTCCCGATCTCAGAGGAAAAGCTTTCAGCTTTTCACTGTTCTGTATTATGTTGGCTGTGGGTTTATCATATATGGCCTTTATTATGTTGAGGTACCTGCCCTCTATACCCATTTTGTTGAGAGTTTTTATCATGAATGGATGCTGAATTTTGTCGAATGCTTTTTCAGCATCTATGGAGATGATCATGTGGTTTTTGACCTTCTTTTTGTTTATGTGATGGATGATGTTGATGGACTTTTGGATGTTGTACCATCCTTGCATCCCTGGGATGAATCCCACTTGGTCATGGTGTATGATCCTTTTGATGTATTTTTGAATTCGGTTTGCTAATATTTTGTTGAGAACTTTTGCATCTACATTCATCAGGGATATTGGTCTGCAGTTTTCTTTTTTGGTGGGGTCTTTGCCTTGTTTTGGTATTAGGGTGATGTTGGCTTCATAGAATGAAAGTGGGAAAAAAGCTGGAGTGTGTGTGTGTGTGTATGTGTGAGTGTGTTTCATAACAAGGGAGGGCAGCAGGACAGAAGTAGATGAAACATAAAGTTAAAAGACTATGAAAAAAAAACTCAGGATGATGGAAAAGAGGCCCTTGGATTATAGCTCTGTACCAGTAGTGGAAGATGAGTAGGCCAGGCATCTCCAGGAGAGACTCCTTCAAAATGAGGAAATTGATGTGATTTGTAATATGAATCAGTGTGTTAAGAGGAGATGTAGAAAACTGGTAGATGGTTTGGGGTTGGAAAGCAAGAAAAAAAGAAAGAATGGAAGGAAGGAAGGAAGGAAGGAAGGGAGGCAGGGAGAGAGGGAAGGAAAGTAGGAAAGGAAGAAAGGAAGGAACAAAAGAAAAGAAAAAAAAAGACATTTCCAGGGGAAAAAATACTATGCAGGAGAAAGGAAAAAAAATTATTAAGTGTGTCAGCTCTGATGGAATATATAGTCATAAGGAGATGAATAACTCATATCTCTGTGCCCAAAATGATGAGCTTTATAGAGAGGATAGGGGATGGGAACTATCTCTGTGATGGTTGGGAGTTGGAAAGAGCAAACATCTTTATCCTTCATAGTGGGAAGATTAGAACTTCTCAAGTTTGTTTAAGATAAAGGCTTCACAGAAAATGGTAATTGTCTGCTGAATGGCTCAATTAGAGGTATTTAGAGTTCCAAATGGTGCTACTTGTTACTCGAGGTAATCCTGTATGACCAGTTGATATTTTAAACCATATGAATATGTAATTATAATTATTGACACCTTAAAAAATGACTACTTTGGTCTCATGTGTCACAAAGCAAGTTAATGTATTAAAGGCAAAATAATACACCAAAACATACTGAATCTTTTTTTCTTCCCCTTTTATCACTTATTAGGGGTGTGACAGGAAGAATGATGGCCCTCAAGAAAAATTCCATGCCCTAAATTCCATGGCTGTGAATGTGGTATCATTCATGCCCGTGAATATGTTAACAAAATTCATGGCAAAAGGATCTTTGCAGATAAACTTACCAAGATTACTTTAAAATAGGGAGATCATCCCGGGTTAAGTGGGCCCAGTGTAATCACGGGACCCCTTAAAAGCAGAAGCTGGAGAAGTTTGAAAGGGACTTGACAAATCATTGCTGGCTGAAGATGGAGAAGAGCACATGAGAAGGAATGTAGGTGGCTTCCAGGAGCAGAGAGCAGCCCCCAGCTGACAGCTGGCGAGGAAACAGGGGCCTCAGGCCTGTAGCTGCAGGGAACTGGGTTCTTCCAACAATGAAGGGACTTGGAAGAGGACCCCAGGCCTCAGGACCACAGCCCCGGCCAGTTCTCTGATCTTAGCTAAGTGAGCTCTGAGCAAAGAATCTAACTAGGCTGTCCAGGGTTTCTGACCTGCAGAAACTGACAGGTAATAAATTTGTGTTTGAGCAGCTGTGTTTGTGGTAAATTGTTACATAACAGTGGATAATACAAGGGGAAAAAGGCTAGGTTCTTCCCATTTTGAGCAAGTTTTGAAAATTTTTGTCTTAGCAACTATTATTCAGAATAGGCTAAGTTCTGTGACAATCCCATTCTTTCCTTGGCCTCAGTCAATAAGATTTCTCTCTCAGGTTACAATCCAACTGATGCTCAGCAGTGGATTTAATCTATGCAGTTATTTATGGGCCAGGCTCAGTTCTGCAGTTCTCAGCATCTTCTGGTTCTTGGATTCTCTGCATTTGGCCAGTACATGAGGGAACAGAGATTGTGAGAATAATGCAGGGGGTATTAAAGGCCAAGCCTGGAAGCAGTGAACTTCACCCACCAACATTCTACTGGTGATAGTCACCTTCTCACCTACATACATGCAAAGGGGGCTGGGAAGTACAATCTGGCTATGGGTTATTTAATCTAGTAGGTGAAAGTGCCCCTTCTGTACAACCAGCTCATTTTTCCTACAGTGTCTTGGGAACTGGAGGTATAAGGTAGTAGCATTGGAAAATCCTGATTTTACCAAAAACAAGCAGATTCTAGGAAAGACCTATTAGGTTTGGAATAAGATAGTTAAAACAAATTATATTGCCTTTATGTAAATCATAAATGCTCTGGCTCCCTACAGCCTTTTGCACCTTGTGTTATATACAAACTACTTCACATATTTGTATTCCCTTATTGGCTTCGAAACACATTTGATGTTGTCAATCCTAGATCCAAAGTCATTGATGGGACATTGCATGTCATCGATGGATGAATATTAGTAACTCAGAAAGGGGAGAGAAATGGGAGAATGCCGTTAGGAAGCAAAGAGAAAAAAGAGGGATTCTTGCAGATTGGAAAGGTCCAGGAAACATTAAGGTTTCTAACTTGCTCCCTAGCATCATTACCAGTGGGATGGAAAAAGAGGACATTTTTTTTACATTTATATTTTCACATTTTGAGTCTGGACTCTAGGCATTGTATTCTTGCAATTTTAGAAAAACTCCCATGTTCCAAGTGTGGTATAGAAGCATCAAGTTCATAGGACACATAGGGCCTAATGTGAACTGGGGCAGTGAGTTTCTCAGTGGTAAGTGGTATAGCCCAGTCACAGATGACAGAAATCACCTCTCCAAAGAGTTGGTTCTATTTAAGACCCCAGGACACTTGTTCATGTGTGTGTGTTGGATAGGTATGAGGCTGAATGGCCAGGAGTGACTGTGGATGGAATTCTCAAAAAATTTGATTAAGAATTGCAAATATGTATTTTCTGAATACCCAAGTTTATAGACTGCAAACTCATTATACAAGCACCATACAAACATGTGCTAATCTAGCTGAAGGAAAAGAGGAAATTATTATTATTCAAAGCAAGTTGAATACAGAATGGCAACCATTTAGGAACTGGAGGCCAACTCAGGGAGGGACCCTACCCAGACTGAACAACCTTGGGAAGCTCATTCTTATGACAGAAACAAAAGCAGCAAGGAGCAGATAGCCAGTCTCTCCAGCTCTGTGCCTCATTATTCTACACATAACTTCACTCACCTCTAGGTGAGGGTCCAGTCTTCCATTTATGCTTTTAAAAATGATTTATTGAATGCCTACTAAAAGCAGTACTCTATGCAGGATTCTGTAGAAGACACAGATATGACACAGTCTGCAATTATTCATAAGGACATGAGAGAACTGCAAGGATGTATGCGATTTCAAAAAGGAAGTTAGAGAGATTCCTGTAAATACTTAGACTTTCCGAAACAGGAAGAGCAAAACACAGAAACCAACAAGGGTGATTAAGATTATAGGAAGAAGGGATGGTTAACAACTCCAGATGTATCGGGAGGAGGACTGAGGGTAACTGATAGCTTTTGAGCACTCAATTCCTTTTGACCACAGAGGAAGAAATATACATAATAAGGGTTGAGAAATTAGAAGTAATGAATGCAGGCATATTGATGGGAGCTAGAGCTTGACTCAATATATGACAGTCTGACATTCTTTTTATTATGACATCTGTATTGCTTCCCTTCCCTGAATCCTACTTCCCTGTGTCTAGGTAAGTTTTACTGTCTCCCTATATGCCACATTCCGTACTCCCTACCACATTCTACCTCATTAATAACTGAACAAACTTAAGAGTATATATCCTCAACATAAATTTGGGGAGGAGGAAGTAAATTGGGTGATTGGAAATAGCAAAACAGGGGAATGGGGGATTGATTTTGTTCCTTTTGACAATTTTGGTTCTTGAGTCCTTAGAGAGTCTGCATAGACTTCTTCCTGGTTGAGTTACTGGGCAAATAAATACACAGAGGAGGAGGCAAGAAATATTTGCACCATAGAAAAGTAGGTGCATTAAATATTTAGCTGTGAAATGAACTGGTGATCATCAATTCAAACACTAAGGTTGAAAACAAAGAGTTTAAATGTGAATTATTCCTTCACCCCCAGAAAGTTCTGATACGGTGTTAATGTTTATTGTCGTTTTATTTTAATTAAGGAGAAAACCTCTAACTGTTCTCCATGCCTTTCATTTTCTGGTGAGTGAACAAGGTAGCGACTACACTTGAGAACATAGGTTGGAGGAGATTATACTATTTTCCCCTAATTTGGTTCCATTAATTGGGAGAAATGTTATTCAGTCTTCAGATTGCTGTTGATCTTTTGGATGTGAGGTAAGCGTTGAAGTCAGATCTTCTTTGTATGAAGCTGAACAAATTGAAATGTGTTGTGCAACTTGCTCTGAATCTATACTGGACTAATAACATGTCTTGTACTGTGCTTTGGCAGGAGGAACAGTGAAGATCTGTCCTCATGTCTTCTGACTGCAGGTCACTTGGGTTTTGGCACTGACATTTTTGGGATGATATGTCCTGGTATGATATATATTGGGATGGTATATCTTTGGATGGTATGTCCTGGGATGGTGTATCTTGGGATGGTGTGTCCCCTGGTTTGATGCCGGTTGTTTTCATATCATTTATTTGCATGTCTTCTTTTTCAGTACTTGTGGACTGAAGGTCTTGTTGGTCATCATCTTGATACTGACTATCTTGAAATAGAGCATCTTGTAATCGCTGATATAGGTGATGTTGATTTAAGACATTCAGAGTTTGAGTTTAAGACATTCTTGACATAGAACTTTCTGCTTCAGGGATTTTTTCTTTGATACATCTTAGGTTTGCCCGGCTTAGGATCCCCAGTTGAGGGAATCCTGCATTTTGAATTGCAGTTCTTGTGCTTTGTTTTTCCAGTCTTGAGTTCTCTGGTCTTGGGATTGTTGGTCTAAATATTGCCAGCCTTGAGTTTTCCAATCTGGAGATTGATTTCTTGGGGATTGCCAATCTTGGTGTAGTTGCTTTGCAGATTTCTCCTCTAGGACCTGCTCATCTTAACCTTGCTGGTGTTGGGTTTGTTTTTTTGGGGATTGCTTCTTATCAGCCTGTTGATCTTTATCTTGTCTACCTTTGGATTCTTCCTTTGGGGATTGCTCCTCTTTGCCATGTTGGTGTTTAGCTTGCCCCATTGGAGATTGTTGCTTCAGGGATTGCTCCCCTTGGGCCAGCTGGTCTTCAGCTTGCTGATATGGGGGTTGCTGCATGGTTTGCTTAATTCAGACTCGCTTATCTATGGAGTGCCTCTTTGGGGATAGCCAGCCTTTGATGTATGGGTCTAGGGATTTCTTCCTTGGGGATTGCTGATCTTGGATTTGGACCAGACTTTTCTTTTTTGGAGATTGGCAGCCTTTGCTTTTCTGGCCAATGGAGAGCTGCTTTGGGGATGGTCAGTCTTTGCTTTGCTGGTCTAGGGCATGCTGTTTTGGGGATTTCCCTTCTTAGCGTTCCTTCATACATTTCCACTCTTGGGTCAGTAACATTTCTGATTAAATGTTTTGGTATGATATATGTGTAAATTGCTGGTCTTGAGTTTGGACGTTTTGTAGCTGAAGATCTGGGGATTGCTGATGTAGGCATTGTATATTAGGGCACTGCACAGCATGGAATGTTGGGTCTTTGTGCTGGCAGGACTTGTACTTGGGGAAGGCATGTCTTGGGATGGTACATTTTGGGATGGTATGTCCTGGTATAATATATCTTGGGATGGTATGTCCTGGTATGATAAATCTTGGGATGGTATGTCCTGGTATGATATATCTTGGGATAGTATATCTTTGGATGGTATGTCCAGGGATGGTATGTCTTGGGATGGCACGTCTTCAGATGCCAGGTTGTGAGAGACTGTGTGACATGGGATTGTGGGGCTCCAGATAGCAGGGTTGTACTGGCAGAATTTGGGTTGGCAAAGTGTGGGATGGCAGGTCTTGGGGTGGTAACAGTTGGAATTTTTTAATAGAAGGGGCTTGGGCCTGCAGCAGTTGGGTTTGTATTTCTGGGGATTGTACGGTAGCATATTGTAGGTCTTCATCATTCAGTTGTCTACTGTGTGTGATATTTTCTGAGGGCCTTTTCCTTTTATGTGGAAGTTAAAGGTTTCCACTCAGTTTGTTCCTTATAAAGTTTTAAAGGTGAATGGATATTTTTCTGTTGTTCATCAGGCACAGAGAGAGAAGATGCATAGTACACACTGCCTCTCCTCCCTGAATGTTGGAAGGTGAAAGGATTTCTTGAGACTCTTAATTTGAAGAAAGAAGAAAGTATAACCTCCAAGGAAAACAGGTTGTGTGTTTCCTATTGAGTCATCACAGGAAAACTCTTCTTGAAGCTCAAATTGAATTATAGCATTTTCTTCTGGGACAGATGATTCACTATCTTGTGTAACATTCAGAGGCGAGAAAAACACAATCTATAAAACAAGTGGGGGAAATGTTGCTATAACAGAATCATCTTTGATGTTCTTTCCTCTTGTCTTTCTAAATTATTTTTCATCTCTGCCTTAAGACTATAGATAGGAAATAACATCTGCATGAGGAATCAGAAAGTAAATATGAGTGCTGCCTTTACTATCAACATATTGGTTTTATTTTGGACAAGTCATCACCCTCTATTATCTCAAGTGCTTTATGGGAATGTAGAAGAGGACCTAATTCTGAGACAACCAGGAAATGCTTCACAGAGGAGGTGATATTTGATATCTGTCTTGATGGATGAGTAGGAATTGATCAGGCAAAAAGTTAAGTAAGATAGAAGTCAAAATCCAGGTAAAGGAAACAGTAGAAACAGTGCATACCAAAACACAAGGTTGTGATGCAACAGTGTGAGGGCAGATGGTTAGCAGTTATATGTTGTTGGACAGTCCAGTGTTACAAGCTGAATGTTTGTGTCCCTCCAAGCTGTTATGTTGAAATCTAGTCTCCAATGTGATGGCATTTAGAATCTTTGGGAGGCTATTAGATCATGAGGGTGGAGCATTCACAAATGGGATCAGTGCCCTTATGAAAGGGACCCCAAAGAGCTCAATGCAAGGGCACTGAGAAGACTGCCATCTGTGAACCAAGAAGCAGGTCCTCATCAGACTGAATCTCCCAGCACCTTGATCTTGGACTTCTCTGCTTCTGGAATTGTGAGAAATACTTTTTTTCAAGTTACTCAGTTTTTGGTATAGCAGCCCAACAGACTAAGACAGAAATTGGTACCAAGAAGTGGGAGTGCTGCTATATCAAATACCTAACAACGTAGAAACAGATTTGGACCTTGGTAATGGGTAGACGCTGGAAGAGTTTGAGGTACATGCTAGAAAAGGCTTATATTGCTGTTAATAGACCATTAAGGGCAATTCTGGTGAGAGCCCAGGAAAGAAAAAAGAGCTCTCCAGAAAGCTTCAGTCTTCTTTGAGAATACTTAAGTAATCCTGAACAAAGGTAGAAATATGGATGGTAAAGGTCATTCTGATGACAACTCAGACAGAAGTGAGGAATATGTTTCTGCAAATTGGAGGAAAGGTGATCTTGGCTATAAAGTATCAAAGAACTTTGCTGAATTGTGTTTGTGTTTTGTGGAAGATAGAACTTACAAGTAATGAAATTTAACTGGAAAAATTTGCTATTTCTAAGTCAAGTGTTGAAGGTTAGGCTTGGCTCCTACTGATCAGTTTGTAGTAAAATATGACGAGAGAAATGATTGAAAAATAAAATCGTAAGCAAAAAAACCACAGACTTCATAGTTGGGAAAATTATCAGTCTATTCATATTGCAAAAAATGAGAACATTACAAGTATGGCCAAATGACTGATTTGATAAGAAAATTAGTATGGATCAACCATCTCGACAGTAGCCAGAAGCTATTCTCCAAGGTAATAGAAAAATGACCCTAAAGGAGATTCAAAGATCATCAGGGCCGCCACTCCCACTACAGGTTCAGAGGGCACGGGTCCAGGAAGAATGGTTTCAAAGGCTGGCACTGGCCCTCTGGTTCAATATAGAACCAGGGTGCCTTGACCCAGTGCCCCATGGGTAGGAGCCCTGCAGAGAGCTACTGCACGGGCTGTGCCCAGAGGAGCCACGAGGATGTGGCTGCCTCTACCTAGGTTTCAAAACACAGAGCTTCTGGACCAAGCTGTGAGCTCAGGACCCCAAGCCAGTAGCGCCACTGGCATGGAATGCCAGCCTAGGAGAGCCACAGGGCCCAGAAAGAGAGTTTTTACTTTAGCCCCTTCCTGTGGAGCTGTGGGTGTGATGTTGCCACCCTAGTGTGTTTCTAAGTCAGAGAATCACCAAAAAGAATTATCCTTGAATCTTAAAGTTTTAGTTGTTTGCCTTTTTTAGGTTTTGGACTTAGGACCTGTCCTTTCTTCTGTCCTATTTCTTCCTTTGGCATGGAAATGTCTATCCTATGCCTGTCCCACCATTATATTTTGGAAGTTTGGTTTCATAGTGTGTTCGGTTTCGTAGGTTCACAGCTAGAGGGGAATTTTCTTAGGATGAGTCACATCTTGAATTTCATCCATCTCTGATTTAGATGGTATTTAGATGAGACTTGAGACTTAGACTTCAAAGTGGGAGCTGAAATAAGATAAGACTTTTGGGGCTATTGGGATGGAAATGATAACATGTATTTGGGGGTCAGGCAGAAATGGAATACTATAGGCTGAATGTGTCCCCTTTAAATTCGTATGTTGAAACTTAATCCCTAGTGTGATCATATTTGGAGATAGGATGTTTGGGAGGTGTTTAAATATGAGGGTGAGGCCCTCACAAATAGGATTAGTGCTCTTTTATAAAAGAGAGCCCAGAGAGCCAAGACCATTCAGTGGGGAAAAGGGTAGTCTCAGCAATGTTGCTGGAACACCAGATACCCACATGCAAAAGGATGAAGTTGGAGCCTTACCCTACACTGTATACAAAATTTAACTCAAAATAGGTCAAAGATATGACCCTAAAAGCTAAAACTTTAAAACTCATAGAAGAAAATATTGATGGAAATCTTCATGACATTGGGTTTGACAATGATTTCATGTGTATGACACTACAAGCACAGACAACAAAAGAAAAATAGGTTAGTTGGACCTCATCAAAATTTAGAGCTGTTCTGCATCAAAGGATACTGCCAAGAAAGAAAAGACAACATAGAGAATGGCAGAGAAAATTTGCAAATCATGTATCTAATGAGGGATTCATATCCAGAATATGTAAAGAACTCCTATAATTAAACAACAAAAATCATACAACTCAATTAAAAATGGGAAAAGGACTATAGTAGACATTTCTCAAAGAAGATATACACCTGGCCATTAGGTACATGAAAACATGCCCAACATCCCTAATCACTAGGAAATGCAAACCAAACACAATGAGATGCTACTTCATACCCATTAGGATGGCTATTATTAAAAAAAGAAAATAAAAAACATTGGCAAGGATGTAGAGAAATTCAAACTTCTTGGTAGAAATGTAAAATCATTCAGCCACCATCAAAAACAGTTTGGGAAGTTCTCAAAAGGTTAAATGTAGAACTACTGTATAGCCCAGGAATTACACTCTTAGGTATATATACAAAAGACTGAAAGCAAAGACTTGAACAGATATTTTCACACAAATGTCCCTAGCAGCATTATTTACAATAGCCAAAAGGTGCAAAAAACCTGTGTCCATCACTAGGTGAATGGCTAGAGAAAATGTGCTATATACATGAAGTGGACTACTATGCGTCCATAAAAGGAATGAAATTTTGAAAAGTGTTACAACATGAATGAACCTGGAAAACATGTTTAGTTAAATAAGACAGATGCAGAAGAGCAGATAATAATGATTCCACTTTTATGAATTATCTAGGATAGGCAATAGATAATAGAAAGTAGAAAGAGATGTAAAGTAGAATAAAGGTTTCCAGGAGCTGGCAGGAGGTAATTGAAGTTACTGTTTTATGGCATAGAGTTTGTATTATGATAATGAAAACATTTTGGCATAGATAGTGGTGACAGTTAGACAGCATTATGAATGTATTTAATGCCACAGTGAATTGTACACATATAAAATATAAAATAGTATTTTAGGTATATTTTGTCACAAAAAAGATACTCTAAAGCTACAGAAATTAAGACAGTGTGGAATATGTGGAAGGATTGATGTCTAGATCAATGGACAACGTAAAATGTCCAAAAGAGACCTATAATTAAGAGGTCAGTTGATTTTCAAACAAAAGTGCCATGGGGGAAAACATTTTCATCATGTACTATTGGAACAGCTGCATATTTCCATGGTGGGATGAGGTGGAGGTGCAGGGGGCATGAACTTTTAACCTTATGTCACAACTATACATAATTGTTAACTCAAAATCTATTTTAGACCTGAACATAAAAGCTAAAACTATAGAACTACTACAATAAATAAAGGAGAAAATCTTTACAATCTTGGTGTAGAAAAGCTAACAGTCTTTGTTAGAATTCCTTAACAACTAACCATAAAAGAAAATAAATAATAAATTGCACTTAATCGTAAGTGTTATTTGATAGAAACTATTAAGAAAATGAACAGGCCAGCCAAAGCTGGGAAAAATATTAGCAATATATATCTATCTCAAAAAAGGACTTATATTAGCAATCAGGTTCATGAAACTCAATAAGATATACAGTACAATAAAAGTTGGCTAAAGATCTGAACAAACATCTCAAATATATATATATCTATATGCAACTATATACACACACACAAATGGACAATAAACACAGACTCTCATCATTTATTATCAGGGAAATGCAAATAAAAACCACAGTGAAGTGGCAGTACATACCCAGTTGAATGGCAAAATTATTAATACAAATGTAAATTGCAGGTGGTTGTGATTATATGGCACAACTGTATCTCTCATACTGCTGATGGGAATCCAACATGGGATAGCCACTTTTTGGAGAACGTTGGCATTTTCTTACAACATCCACCTGACATATGACCTAGCAATCAAATCGTAGATGCGACAATCCAAGAGAAATGGAAACATGTCCACATAACGATGTGAACTCAGATATTCATGACAAGCAAATGTCCATCAAGAAGTAAATGGATAAGCAAATTGTAGTGTGCCTTTATATAAAAGTGACAAACTACTGGTGCATCCAACAGCGTGGATGAGTCTCATAGACGTGTTGCTGACTGAAAGAAACCAGACACAGAGAGTACTTGCTTATGATTCCATCTATATGAAGTTTATGCAAGTAAACATCAATCAAGGCGATGACGATGGTGACAAGAGGTTCCAGGGAGCCCTTTAGGGTGATAGGAATTCACTCTCTCTTGATTGTGTCAGTAGCTGAGCAGGTACATTACAATTTGTCGAAAGTCCTTGAATGATACACTTGAAGTGGGTGCATTTTATTGTTTGTAAACTATACTTCTATAAAGCTGATGTAAAAAACAGGAAAAAAAGTCTTCCTAACACAGAGCCTAGAGCTATTACTTGGGACTTAGAGAGCAGGCTGTGGAGCCACATTGAGTTCAAACCCTGATGTTATATGATACTGGGAAGGTTACTTTTTGCACTTTGGTTCTGTCATATGCAAAATAAGGATGTTTCAATAGTTTCGTTAAGGTTAAGTTGGTGCTAAGTGATTTTAACAGTGACTGACATAGTATTCAGTAAATGTAAACTATAAAGATTATTATAAATAACATGAGTATCACTGTTAAACATTTTTCTTGTCTTTTTCTCTGGTGAGGGAATTGTTTTACACACCCTTATGGCCCAGGTATAAGCTACTCATGTTACAGTAAATTGCGTTCCCATTAAGTCTGATTTTTCATATGTTTTGGTAGGAAATAAGGAACTTCGTGTGGAGAGATGACTGTGGGTAGCAAATAGGGAGAGAAAAAGAAGCATAGTTGTGTCAAAGAGTGGAGAAGCCATCAATTTTAAGCTTGTCCCTCCTTGACTTTCCTAAACTTAGAAGTTTCTGTTCAGTATCTTCAAGTACTGCTCTGCCCATGAATAGGCCAGAGGTCACCTTGGAGTTCCCCACTAGGGGTCCATTCCCATAACAACACTAAACGCACCTCATTTGACCTTGTCCAGTGCTGGCTTCTGAAGGAGGCGATAGTCACAGAGATGCTGAGTTCTGCTATGCTGATGATCAGTGAGACTGAAAAAATTCCCTGAAAATAATGAGATTAAATTTATGGCATTTGGAGTAAAAACTATATAATTTTAAAGATATAAGCCAAGCACCACTTAAACTGTATGAACAAGTATGGGAAAACCCGTATTTTAGATGTCCCTGTAGCCATCGGTGGTGGAACAATTTTCATTTTATATCTTTCTGATAAGCAGAGGTTAACAAACTGCAAGGCCTATAAGGGCCAGGTAAACATCCCAAATTAGTGAAACAATTAGGAGGGGAGACAGTAGAGAATGAAGGTATTTCTAGGATACATCCTTTACTTAGTTCCAGGCAATAGCTGCCCTGTGGGAATATGGGCCCCATGCTGCCTGGTCTTTTTTCTTTCCTAAGAAAGCTGGGTATACGTATTTCTAGTGTGAAGTTTTCCAGTTACTTATTCACTTGTATGAACCAAACCGAACATACGTACAGGCTGGATATATTCCACACATTGCCACTTTGCACACTCTGTTTTTAGGTAATATTTAGATCAAGAAGCAGCATGGAATAGCATGGTGTCCAAAAAGCTTAGACTGCAGAGACCAAAAGAGCTGGCTGCAGTTGGGTCCAAGGTCACACTTAACCTTGGACAAGTGATTGAGTCTTTGTGAATCTTAGTTTCCCTGCAACACGTCCAAAAGCTTGGATATTCTGTTTGTTGTTAAAACCACAGTGTGTGAAGTGCCTTGTAAATTTACAAATTTACTGGCTTCACCTGTTGAATGAGATAGACCTGGTCCTGGTCTTTGTGGAGTGTACATCATAGTAAGGGAGGCAGTAACAAATAATTAGGCAATTATCTACTTAACTTAAGGAATTAACTAAGTTGCGATAAGTGCTATGAAAAACTATTGGAAACTGTGCACTGTTGTCATGGGAGATATGACCAGGTCTGCACTGGGAGGGAGAGAGGTGAGATCCAGAAGGTTCTCCTCAAAGAAGTGGTGTTTAAAACAAAACAGAAACGGACTCATAAATATGGAGAACAAATTGGTGGTTGCCGTAGGGAGGGGGTGGAAGATGGGAAAAATAGATGAAGGGGATAAAGAAGTACAAATTCCCAACTATAAAATGTCACCAGGATGAAATGTACAGCATAGGGAATATAGTCAAGACTATTTAATAACTTTGTACAGTGACAGATGGTAACTATACTTATTGTAGTGAGCATTTCATAATATATATAATTGTCAATTTGTTATACACCTAAACTAGTCATAATACGCCTAAAGTCAACAATACTTTAATAAGAAAAAAAATCTTAAATAAAAAACATAAAAGAAAAAAAGAAGCAATATTTAAACTGAAATTAAGGAATAGTTACTTGGGTAGATAGAAAAGGTAGGCCCTGGGGTGGGGAACATTTGAAGCAAGAAAAGGCTGGTGTTATGGTCATGGGGCAGTGAGAATTTGACACACCAAGGATTCCAGGAAGTGGTAGGAGTGTGGAGTGAGAAGGATGAAGACCTGGGATAATGTTGGAAAGGTAGGCAGGATAGATGCTATAGGGTCTTGCAAGCTTTTTAAAATTTGACTTTTAATTTAAGGTTTAACATGAACTAATTGAGTAATGTGCTCAGATTTGCATTTTTAAGTGATGACTGGCTGCAGTGTAGAGTTCAGTCCAAGAGATGTCTAAAGCCCATTGTTCTGTCTTTTTTTAAAGCTTACTTATAACCTTAAGGTTACAGGAAGGAATCATGGAATTACAAAAGTGAGGTCTTGGGAGAGATTCACCAAGGATTCGGTATGTAGGAACTAATCCTGCGATCCCCATCCATGTAGGGCAGGAAGTAGTGGAGTTCCATTTAGCTGGAGATGAACCCTTTCAGTATATAATTTCTTCCTGGCATGTACTGACATAATGTACAGGGTGGTCTCCTGTCCAGTGGGTGGGTAAGGATTATAATGTCATCTCATATTCTTGGCCCAGTTAGGACACAATTTTGTGCCTTAGATTTTTTTCTGGCCTAGTAGCCTTTTTTTATGAGTCTTACTCTTAGAACTTACAGGAGCATCCTTAAGCTCACTTTAATGGGTGATCGTGAAGAATAAATAACATCTTGTATTGAGAAACTGATAGGTCTTTGCCTTTCCTTCTTATCAAGGGAGACAGTTTCCCATGATTCCATTTCACTTCCATCCAAACAGGTTACATCTCAGTAACACTCTAGAGCCAAAGCCTTCAAGATGTGGCTCCCAGAAATAGAATGAAGCCCCATATTTGCCTGGAGAATTAGAGGAAATTCTTTTTGCAATCATTGACATACATAGAAATAATGTCATTGAATGCTTGCTAGAAACTTAAAATTATACCTACAATTATATTTCCTAGTATATACATCTCATCTGCTGTAATGAATAAAATTCCTAGCTGGGTATAAAGTTATTTATACTCTAAAATGATTAAAATACTTTAGTAAATGGCTGAAACAGCTTCTCTCACTGTATTTTGGTTTGAGTATTGAGTAAACTCTTTAGATCCTTCTTTTCCTTATTAATGCCGAAAGGTAAACTTTAATTCAATCCACGTCAATACTAGTAGTAACTAAAACCTACTGAGTATTTACGCTGTGTCAGGTAGTGTTCTAATTTAATCCTCACAGCAACCCAACAAGTCAGTAACCTTATCATTTTCCACATGAGGAGAACTCAGGCTCAGATATAAGGTTAGGCCAAGGTCACAAGCTTATAAGTGACAAAGCCAGGATTCACAGCCAGACACTGTGTCTTCTGAATGACACCTGGAACTCCTCTCTTAGAGTGCTTAGCACAAAGGTAGTGACATTTCTGTGGAGTTATTTTACTGTTTCATTTCTTGACTTTGTATTAGATGACAACCCCCACCTAATTCTAAGAAGTGCAGTTCACCCCTTCTCTCTGAGAGGGCCTCATTTACCAGTACTCTTAGCACCCCACATACAGTATGTGCTCAGTAAATATCTTTTCAAAAATTGTTGAGTTTTACAAAACAGTATGCAGGAACCTCATTAGAATTCATGCATGCAAGTCACACAAAACCACATTGGGAAAATTCTGTTGTGAAATGGGGAGTGAGGAGTTGTTCTGCTTGATTTTCTACAGTGTGGGATGTGCGGTTTGATAATCATATTCAATATTACATAATTCATATTTGGAAAACACTACTGCTTGTATTTGCAATGCAGGTTATGGAAAAGACATAGAATATTTATGTTTATCAAGAGGGAGGAGAGTTTTTTCATTATTTCATCCTTTGTTCATGGAATGATTCATTCACTTCATGCCCACTCTGTGTTAAGCATGATTCCTTGTTCTGTGAATGTAACAGCAACTAAAATACAATATACTTGTCCCCTTGGAAGGGCATGTTCTAGTGGAGGAAGCTCTAATGAGTCTACCCTCAGATACTGTGGCACAAGGTTAGGAACCCAGACTCTGGGGACTGGATGGAAATAGCACTGAACTAGGAATTATTTAACTAGGTGAGTGATGCTCATGAAATTGTCTCTTGGGATAATAAAGGGTCAAACCATCAAAATGATCCTAAAATTCTCAAGCTATGGGAATCTGCAATGCTGTGAAGTGCTAGCTAGATGTGTTTAAATTATTACCCATTCTGAAACTCAGTCTCCTTATCAGTGGAAGGAACTTAGTATATTTGCCCATCAAATCTCCCAGACTGGAAGGAACAAATGACTTGCTATACACAAAACTTAAACACTGTACCCTTTAGTGTAGTTATTACTATGATGATGGCAGTGCAGTGACCAAATGGGCCCATTTCTCTTGCCGTGGCAGGGCTGCCTACTCTCCTTGGGGACCCTATTCCTGGGGTCCATTGCCCCAGGACTTTGTGCAGTTCAAACCAGTTTTTACAATAATTTCCCTAAAGCTCCTAATGTACAGTACTCACAAAAAATGCTTCCCAGAGTGGATATCTGGTGAGGAAAACAAGGGGAAATCCTTGGGAGAAATGGAAGGAATTAAAAGCAAATATAGTTCCAATGCCCACAGTAACCAGGGCGAGTAGGATCTGACAGCCTGTGAGAAGAGAAATGGGTGCATGCACCGTCTCCGGTTCCCTGGGCATCCCGCTAAGCTTATGTCACCCTTCCCGCCTCCTGAATGCCTTCCTTGTCCATTTACCAGCCTCTCTCAGAGTTTCAGGGGACCCATATTTCTTTCCTCATTACACTTACCTGGTCCTTCAGGTTCGAATCCTTCACTCCATATGCTGTTCCCTGATATTATCCATTTATCTTATATCAGACTGATTGCAAGCTTCTTGAGGACAGACTATAAGCTGTTCAGCATTTTTTCCCCTGCCATAGTGCCAACATTCTGTTATTATCCCCACCCTGTATTTTCCACATTCAATATGTGCTTTTGGAATTGAGGCTCGGACCAGCCATCTAAAAGTTCATGAGGTTTGCTGACAAATGGAGAAACTGGGGTGAGGTTATGTCTCACCTCCCCTTCTCCCCAGAGCCTGACTGGAGCTGAGAGGAGCCCAGGGGGCTTCTCAGCCCATGAGGGGTCAGAGGGAGAGGGATGCGGCAGCTTTTCTCAGGACAGAGCTGCCCCTCAAAGCATCCTGGGGTTTCTCCCCAGGCCACACCTCTCTGGCACCGCCCCTCAAGTAGAGAATTAAACTAAGGATGTACTAAAGATGAAGGCTATCTGCACAGCTCCCCTCATGTGAGTTCTTAGCACTGAGCCCTTAGTGATTACTTTGTACTAGAATTACTAGATTACTTTGACTGTACAGAACTGCAGTCACTGAGTCATAGTGTCTTAGAATTCTAGAGCATAATCCAGCCCCCTGTCTTCCCAGTTATCTAGAAGACTCAACTTTCTTGTCAATTTGTTTACAGACGGTAGACACAAAATAAGTAGATGCCATATGTAAGATCAAATCCCAGTATCTACATTCATGAGCTATAAGGGAACTTACGGGATACCTGCTATATCCAGGCACTGTAGAAGGTGTTTTGTTTTAACTTGTATTAACAGTGTTCTTTTAACAGTTCTACACTTCTGAAACTTAGGTAAAGAAAGGCTAAGTTGCCCAATGTTACTACATACTAAGGGACAGGGAAAGGAATTAAACCCCACTGTCTCCAATATCCTTGTTGTTTCTACTCAGCCATGCTTCCACATGCTTTTGAAAGGAGTTTCCCACTTGTAGTTGCTGAGTTGTCTCCCTTACTATTTAACCATATTCTTCTATAGATTAAAAATCAGTCACTAAGAAGGTATAGGACCAGATGTAGTTGCCACTTTAGTGGAGCAGATTTTGCCTTTCAGAAAGACAAGTAGAACTAATTCTATTCAAGGCCTTCCTGATTTAAACTATACAAATACAAGTAAAACAACCTAAGAAGCCATTTAAAATTTTGCCTTCCATGTTAATCCTTATATCCTGTATTGGTTATGATTTAAGCTCTCAAATCATAAAGGCAAAAGGTCTCACAAAGCCAAAAAATATGTGCAAATATTACCTTGAGTATTTACTAGTTTGTGGTAACCGTGGCTAGCAGGGTTTCTCGGCCTCGGCACTGCTGGCACTTGGGGCCTGATAGTCCTTTGCTACAGGGAGTTGTTCTGTGTGCTGTAGGGTATCTGTCAGCGTCTTTGACCTCCAGCCATTACATACTAGCAGCACACCCCAGCTGTAACAACCCAAAGTGTCTCCAGACATTGCCAAATGGCCCCAGGGTGGAGGTGGGGGGCAAAGGCCAAATCATTCCAGGTTGAGAAGCACGGATGTATAGAAAGAATTGCAGACTGTGTCCTCTGTTAATTTTTCCTGATAGAATGCCTCTTTGTTTTTCACATCCAAATTCAGAGAAGGTATGTGTTTCTCAGTACAACATTTTCCTCCTGCCCATGTTTATCCAGGTGAATTTTAAATTATGTACCTAAAGTGCAACACAACATTTTCAACAAAACAATGTGTGGGACACGTCTGTATTTAAACTCTAAGCAGAACTGATAGGCCCTCAGAATCTTGTGAAGAAGTTTTGAAAAGCATGGTATGTCAGTAAAAGGGAAGGGCACTTGAGATGGTGCTGACACTGTTGCAGCCACAGACTGCAAAGGGTGTCCGCCACCTTGAAATTGATGAAGGGAAACCTCACTGACATGGCGTCAGGGGCCAGCAGGGGGAGCTAATCGCAGACCCCTACCCTGGAGGAGAAGAAAGATTTCTGCCTTCTGCCCTAGCAAAAGCCCAGCCAAAGGAGGAGACTGTCACAACTCAGCCAATGACAAGCCATGATATGTGAGACTCCCAATTTCCTCCAATGAACTTTTTGCTTAGAACAGCCCTTCCAACTTGGCCCTTTTCCTCTATAATAAAAGAACATTTCTCTCCCTTGTTCTCTGGACTTGCCTGCGGTTTTGCTGTAGCTTGCTTCTCCTGAATTGCAATTCTTTGCTATTCCCGAATATACCCCTTTTTGCTGGTTAAACAACTGACTTTCATTTTTTAAGGTTAACGTTACCAACCATTGTGATTATTTGGTAATGAAAGAATTGAAATATTTTGAGCATTTAAAACCTAACACGTTAATTTACTGCTCATATATAGATGTTTTATTGCCTTTTACTTAAGTTTTAGGGAATTGGATGGAGTTTGGGTTGACTAATATATAGCTTTTTTTCCTTTTAAAATGGTGGTAAAAACTGTCTTCATGCAGAATACCTGATTTTTAGGAGTTCATTGCTGATGTTAAGCAGGAGAAGCTTATAAGCCTATCTGCCTTGGTCATTTCAAAATGCATCTCATTTTAATGTTTCAGCTAGGTTATAGTTGTCAGCCTCTCCCTTTTCCCCGTTTTTGACTTTCCAGCATCTTAAAGATGGAAACTCTAATACTGCAATCTGTGGACTCAGACCAGAAGGCAAGAATAGGCTAATGCCGTGAAGAGGTGAAATGGCAGAATCCTTGTGGGGCTACAGTCTTCTTGAGTGGAAATGATATTCCCTCTTTCTTTCCCCCTGCAGAAGACCACTGTTCCTTGAGTTTGGCAAATAACATAGAGCATTTAGCATGTATCAACACTGCTCTAAATAAAATGAGACATTTAATATTTCATTAAATTCATCCTTCTGCATGTGCTACCATGTCACTCTCCCCAAACCCTTGGGAGATAGGTTCTATTATCACATCCATTTTAAAGATGAGGAAACTGAAGAGCAGCTACTGCTGGTAAGTGGGGGAGCTGAAATTTGAACTTGGCTTTTCCACTTGCATTTTCCACCCAACAGTTCAGGGTGTATGAGTTTTCTATTGCTACATAACTTACCACAAATTCAGTTACTGAAAACAACACGTTTGTAACCTTTTAGTTCCTGTGGGTCAGGAGTTGAGGCTTGGCCCAGCTGGTGCCTCCTGATCCCACGTGGCTGCAGTCAAGGTTTCAGCCAGGCTGCATTTTCATCTGGAGGCTCAGCTAGAGAAAACTCACTTCCAAGCACATTCAGGTTGTTGACAGATTTATTTCCTTGGGGTTGTATGACTAAGAGCTCTGGGTCTTGCTGGCTGGGAGGCAGAGGCTGCCGTCAGATCCCTCAGGCCTTTGCTTCCTTGACATGGCTGCTCACATCTGGCCAACAAGGAGAATTCTTCACCTGAGTTGGCTAAGATGGGAGGAAGGACTGGAGAGTTTGTGGTAAGGGTCTGAGTATGTGTGGCCCAGTCCCTCATGTTGCGCTACCTTTTTGGAGAAACTGCAGTTTTTTTTTTTTTTTTTTTTGTAATCAAGAGTGAGAATGCAGTTTTACTGTGTATGCCAATATCTGCAGTGTCTGCTTGGACTTGGTTGAAACCATTCATTCCTGCGCTTACTGTGAGCTTATTAGACCTTCCCTTGTGGTTCTTGCCTGATTTGTTTCCCAAAGTGCATGTGGTAGTGAGGCAAAGGAGAGTCAAGAATGATTCCCAAATTTATGACTTTAGAAATTGAGTGGATTGTCATGCCATTTATGAAAGATGACCAGTTTGGGGTTCGGGAGATGGGGTCAAGGAGAGGTACAAATGAAAATGCAATGTCCTTAGCACACCATCTATCAGTTTGGAATATTAGTCCAGATAATTCTGAATCTATTCCAGATAATGCTATTTGGAATATTATTTCAGATAATTCTAGATATATTTCTCCACATATCCTGAAGAATATGTCTATTAACAGCAAAAAAACAAATGTAAGAAACAGATGCTGGATAAAATATAATTTTATTGCATTGCTTAATTTATGGAATTGGAATAAGGAGAAATCTCTGAGATCCTCCATCCCCATTTTTAAATAGTAATACACATGTGCACATTGGAAAACACATAAATAGGAGCTGAAAATCTCAGTGTGTAGTAGTAGGGGTCCTAATGTAGTTTACTGAGTAGTGCGTGTAGACATACAATTAACAAACAAAATAAAATATATAATGTCACTGGTAGTAAGGGTTATGGAGGAAAAAGAAGCAAGGATTGGGAAAGAGGGTTATAATTTTATGTAGGTTGGTGGTAGAAACTTTCATTGAGGCTGAGAGATTTGAAAAAAGACCTGAAAGCAATGGAACTAATTGTAAAAAAAAAAATGCATTGCAGATAGACGGGCCTGCAAGTGTAAAATTCCCGAAGAAAGACTATGTCAAGTGACAGCAAAGGACCCAACGTTACTGGAGCAGAGGGAGAAAGGGAGCGTAGTCAGAAGACCCCAGAGGAAATGAGAGTTGAGATCCTGTAAGGGCAGTTAAGGACACTGGCTTTCATTTGGAATGAAATGGAATGGGTTTGAGCAGGGGAGTGACATGGTCTGATCTCAGGTTTAAGGAAACCCTGCCATCTGCTGTGGAGAGTGATTGAGTGGGGGATACTCGGTGGGCTGCTCACTGCAATCATGCCAGTGGAAACAATGGACCCCAGTACTTGCAAGTGGTGAGACGTAGTCAGACTCCATCTGTTTTGAAGTTAGAACTAGCAGGTTTTAACGACGAATTAGATAAAGTATGTAAAAGAAATAAGAGCATCAAGGATGACTCCAATGTTTTTGGGAGATGATGTTTTAAAGGAATTTGGCTATGGAGAAGTGAGAGATGGCTCAATAACTAGACGGGCACAAGAGGTCAAAAGTAACTTTTTAAAAAAACGTTTTTATTCAATTATAACATAGAACCAAGAGAACAGAAGTCATCTATATGCAGTAACAGCATCCAGATCAAGGAAAAGAATATTTCCAGGAACTTTTAGGCCTTCTGGGTCCCTTCCAGTCACCACCCCCAAAGGTAATTGCTATCCTGATTCTGATACTATATATTTTGCTTGTGTTTAAACTCTACTTTATGTATATGGAATCACAGAGCATGTGCATTTTTAATACACGACTATTTACCCCCTGAACATTATGCTTGTGGGATTTATCTCTATGGCTGCATGTAATTGTAGTCTGTCCACTCACTATGCCATTGTCTGAATATGCTACAAGTCTTACTTGTCTCTTCTACTGTTTATAGGCATTTAGGGTAGTTTCCTTTTGGGGACTGTTATATATACTTGTATGACTATTTCTGTACATGTCATTTGGAAAATATACATATTTGTTTCTGTTACACATTCCCCTCTGGCATAGGACCCAAGGCTTAGACCCAGGGGGCAATATTAGGAACCTCTTTATTGGGTAGGTTGTGTGCTCTTTATTCCAATACAGGAATAAATTTGATATTATTTTTATATGTCTAATAACTCATTTGGTCTAAACTGAGATGGCAGAGAGAGCATTGTGGTTAATTTTAATCTTTGAATCCAGATATTTAAGAATAAAGTCATTAAATGAGATAGAATATTAAGCCATATTTAATTGACAAAAATTCAGTTCCTTCAATTGACAGAAATGGAGTCATAAATTTAAAAAATATTTTTAATGAAAATATTCTTGCAATCCCTCATATCTAATCCCAATGCAATATAAGTCTGACAATAATGCAGAAACAGGGCCTGCATGGCCCCACAACTTAGCTAGGTCATAGGAACATAGAGTACACATTTTCTCCTCTTATTTATAGATAGATAAATCATTTTCTGATAGTTTACCCAGAGAAGTTTATAAAGTTTATGGCCATCTTGGAAGACTCACTAATAATATTTTACTAATGTGGGCTTTTGGGAAATTATTTTCAATAGCAATAAACTTACTCACAGTGAGCAAGTGTGAAACAAAAGCTATTTTGGAAAGTTTCCTTCAGTATCTAAAGTAGGTGACATGTCAGGAAGGTCTAATCACACTTTATCATAATCACTGAGTTGCTCCTTTTTCTTCCAAAGCCAAGAATTACTCATATCCATGACCTTGTAGAATTCTTTTTGACATGTTGTATATGATCTTGTGACTGAAGCAAGGGAAATGCACTCTACGAAAGATAAAATTTGTTAGTAGCTCTTTGGAGGAGACTTTTTTGGTACATATTGATAATTCACTCCTCCCAAATGTATAGTCATAGCTCTTCCAATTACCATAATATGTAATTGCATCAATATGAGTTCAAATGCCATTCTACAATCTGCTAATCACGTTACCATTTCCTAATAAGATCAAAATTGAATCATAATTTATTCAGCCTCCCCCCACCTTTTTTTACTATAGCTTTTGATATATAAAAATATTTAAAAATCATAATGTCAAGCCCTCAGAGAGAGTAGGGAAGAACACAGGAAAGCATAAATAGAACAGAGGTGTTTTAGTCAAATCCCATCACATTGCAAGGCAACTGGGCTGTGGGGACTCTCCAGGGAGGCAGGTGGCTGTGTTCATGACAGGAGGGAAAGGTGTAGACCCTCATGCTCAGCCTCTTGGTCCGTGTCATTCATTGTCCCTGGGATTTTACCTAAGCCTTGGCTCTTTTACAAGGAGTTGGGGCAGGTGATTTCTGAAGCCAGCTAGCTTCATGTGAAGCAATTCTCTGACTGATTTGCTGCCCAGTAGGCACCAGCTGATTTCAGATGATCAGCGTGTCATCATGAAGGAGCCTATTCATTGAACTCTTCTCCGACTATAAATGTCAACTTCCATATGTACCTTATGCCCAATAATTGACTCCTCTTTCTGCCACTCCTTAGACCTTGCTCATCATCACTCAAATCTTGGGACCCAGCAGGTACCATGTGACATTTCAGAGTACTTACGCCAGGGTTGTTAGAGTAGACCTGTTTCCACCAAAGGACAAAAGTGAATGCAGCTTGTAAGAGCTCCAGCACAGTGAAGATAAACATCACCACCAGCACACCCTGTAAATCAGGACAGGGGGGTTGGTGCCACACACTAGACAAGAGGCTGGGGGTGAAGGCTCTAGCAAAGCAGAGAATAAGGGACAGAGTACACTGTGTAATTCTCTGTTCAGCTTCCTCTTTCGGATCTCCTAACAGGTTAAGGGAAATAAGCAATACTAGTTTCATCTCAGAACCTTGGTATCCCACATTCTGAGATAGCATCCTTCATTTATCTCTAGTTGCTTTTATTATTTTCTTTTTTCTTTGGGGTTTTTATTGTTGTGATGTTTCTCAGTGTGGATTTATTTCTATTCTTGCCGTGGTCTCAGTGCCTTCCTTCAGACTGAAATCTTATGATGTTTTTAATTCTGAAAAATTCTCAGTTATTTCTGTTGGTCTGCCCCTTCTCCTATGCTGGTCTACTGGAACACATATTAGGTGGGGGTTAAACTTTTTCACTTCGCTGTATTCTCTGTCTTCCCACCTCTCATTCATGTTTTCCAGATTTTCATTTTCGTGTGTTGTGTTCTATGTAATGTAATCAGCCCTAAATTTCATGTCACTCTTAATTTCTTTGGATGTGTTGAATCTTCTAGTTAACCGATATACCAGATTTTCAATTTCAAAGATTACAAATTCTCATTTCTAGTCATTCTATGTAGTCCTTTTTCAAACCCACCTTTTTCCTTCCTGTCATGTTCTTTCATATTAGTTTCAATTCCTTTTTTGAATCTATTATTTAAAATACTTTTTCATTATAAATCTTTGAAAAATGATTGCATAATCTCCAGTATTTGGGCAACTAACTTTCATGTTTGTTCCATGTGCTGCTGTTCCCCATCTTTTTTCTTATGTTTTTCAAAATATTTCTATTCTTAGGTAACTTCAAAGTGTGGGTGGTGGAGGGAGATTCTTTGACATGTAGGAGATTCCTAAGCTGGGTTAATGGATGTCTCCCTGGATGGTAGTTTTAGGTTTGCTTCTGATAGAACCTTAGGAGTTTCACAGATCCAGGAATAGTTTTAAGTTAACCCTTTTATTTGAGATTCTTCTATTTTACATGTAATTTTGGATTTGGATACCATTCCTGAACCAGGCGTGGTGAGATAATTTCATCCTGGAAACCTTTATGGCAGAGTTTCTTAAAGCCTCTTGGGGTATTAGGCAGAGGGCCCCTTGTCTTAATAAACAGGGAGCATATCCAGTGTCAGACCGTAACATTTTTGTAGGGCCCTCAGTGGGCACTCCCTGCTTCCTGTGGGTCAAGAACCTCAGACCCCAGCCGCTAGCATCTGTGTTCCTACCCAGGCCTCCCTGGTTTTCTGGTCTCAGCTCCCGTTTGGTTTCCTGGCTTTAGGATCCTTCACAGTTTTTAGAACCTAAGATGTCTTTCTTCCTCGATATTTTTCCTTCCTTCTTACAATGTTACATATATATGTCTGATTTTTCGATGTGTTACTTTTGCCCGGGTCGTCTGTGTGTCAGTCAATAAAGAGAGTGGACCTTCGGAGCCTGCTTAGTCTGCCTTGTTGCAACTTCTCCAGTGTCACAGGAATTTTTCTTTGGCTCCAGGTAACTGAGCGTGGGAGGCAGTTTGATGTGTATCGAGATTAGTTATCATCATATTAAACCGCCAAGAGCCAATGGGGAAGATGCCTTATGCACTCCTTTGCCAGACGCCTGCCTGCACCCGGGTTATTCTGTCTCCTGGGCATCTTTCATGCTGATTTCCAACCAGATGGGTCTCTGTGCTCCTCCACTTCCTCAAGCTCCTGTATCAAAGGGTTGCTTTTGACAACCTTTGAGTCACACAGGAGACTCACGGAAGGCTGTGAGTCCAGAAACTTGCATGCATCCTCTGAGATTCATGAGACAGATAGATCCAAGGGAATGAAAGATACGGCCTTTGTTTCCCCAGCTCCTAGGAGGCAGTGTCACAAGGGAATAGATCTTTCTCCTAAAGGGCCAACATTTATGCATTTGGCCTATGTATAGAGGATTGACTAAGCCAGGATTGTTCCCATCAACAGGTGGTGACCATCAAGTTTGGGGGAAAGGTGCCAAGAAAATGCTGCCCAGAGATGTTGGCATTTCTGCTTGAAGTTGAATCCCCATCTCTCTGGCAGCCCAGCTGAGTCAAAAAATAATAATTATGTGTTTGGATTTAAGATTCAAGTTCTGTACCTAGCACCCTCCTCAATTTCCTTTTTTTAACTGCATAAACATCTCCCATATTATGCAATCTGCTGATGGGCCTCTTTCAATCAGACATTTTTTTCTCTGTTTCCAGACATTCAGACCAACAGGACTAGAAACTGCTGAACAAGTATAGATTATGCAAAGGAGAGACACTGAGATTTCACATGACAGGATGTTAAATCTGAAACTACTTACTATTAGACTGACACTGGCCAGGACACAGTCCTTGACTTCGTGTGTTGAATAATAATACCCCGAATAAGGCAGTAAGGATAGAGAGTCCTTTTCTGAGCCACACTGCCGAGAGGCAGTCCAGAGGGCTACGAGGCTGTCAGTGAGGAGGAAGAGGCCCACTCCAGCGACAACAGCACTCACTGCATTTGTGATCAGGCTGCTCATGGCCTGCAAGAGAAATTCTGCATTGGGATCTCATCACAGAAGCAGCATGTGATGCTGTTAACCCTCCATGCATTGCAGTGGTGCTTTCCTGAGTCCGTTTCCCCTCTAATCTGCATATTCCTATGGGGCACAGACTGTTTTATTCTTCCCTTCTCACTGTCAAGTCTATCACCTGCTGTAAGTAGTGAGTATTTGTTGAATGAGAGAATGTATGAATACTCCTGCTTAGGGGGAATGTTCTGGCTCCTTGATGCTCTGCAGCACTGGAGATAGAGGTGGTACTGCTCATGCCACTGCCAGTATCTCCCTTGACTTTCTCAGCAGCCATAAAGTCATTTTATTGATTTCAGGGCTTTTGGAAAATGACCTTTGGCCCCTCCTGGAAAGATGGCGTTATTGCTCCTCTTTCCATAGAGAAGCAGCTTCAGAACAAAGGCAGAAGCAAACTGGGGAGGTTGGGATGCCCACCTAAAGGTGAAGCAGGCCTATGAGAGCCACGTTCACCTCCTTCTCGTCTGGGTCACATTCTACATTTTGGGGGAAAGAGCTCTCATAGGATATGATTCATCTGCAAAGACACTGATGTGCCAGGCTCTGTGTCAGGTTCCCAGCACGTGCTCTTTTCTGTTTGAACATTGTCTTAAGATACTCTGTGTTGGGGAGGATGGTTGCCCTGCCCTCGCCGCCCTAGCCCAGTAGCTGCATAACTTCCAGTGCTGAGTCCCTGAAGGAGGAGCAGACTGAATGGGCAGTGCCTTTGCACAGACCTGCCGTGTGGGAATGGAGCCCCATGGTGTCTGTGTCCCGTATGCAGAGCCCACCTTGGGTCAGGTCATCCCAAGGTCAGTTTCCCTCTCAGTGCACTTAGGGCTCTTGGGAGGCCATTGCTTGGGATCCACGTGTTCATCTTCCACATTTTATAAATGTAGCCCAGAGGAGGAAAGAACATTTTCAGCCACACAGATGGGTCAGTGACAGAGCTGGGATGGGACAATGGTCTTCCTGATTCCATAATCTGACTCCATCCAAGGCTGTGAACTCTTCAAAATCCTGTGCACTAGTTCTGGGGTTTAGACTCTGGCCTCAAGGTTCAGGAACGTATGCCAGCTTCATACACCACCTCACATGCCCTCATCCATGCCTAACCAGACCCTGGGTCTTCCCAAGTCAGGAAGTGGCTTTCCCTAAGTCATCTCTGTGGGTGCGCAGCAGGGGAGAGGATCAAAGACCTCAGCTGCTTCCCCCTGCTGACTCCTGGGACCTTTGTCAGGGAAGTGGCTACCCTCTGAGCATTTCTTATTTCGGAGTGGGTAGAGGAGATATCTACAGTATGTAATCCCATACACTTCTGCCTCTGATCCTGCAATTTATAGAGAAACTGAATCATTATGAGGCAGGATTTTCTAGAAAAAGGATCTCCAGGCTCTAGCTGGGATGGTCTTCTGCCCTATTCAGGGCAAAGATAACAAGTTGTAAAGAATCCATGGAATATTTAAACATTTCCACTGCTTAAGCAACTGAGGTGAACCTCCTCCAAGCCTGGAATGTGACCCAGGAGCATCCCTGTGCAGAGGAAAGGGTGCTGGTCCGGAAGGCAGGAAATCCTGGCTTTCCTCTTGGTTCAGCCAACAGACCGGTGGGAAGAACTCCTGCTCTGAGTCCTATTTCCCTGAACTCTCAAATGGAGATTTTGAACCAGAAGAATTAACTCGGAAGTTCCTTTTATTCCAATCAGCTATTGATTATTCTTATACTTACAAAGGGCTTAGCTGCTTTTTTCCCAGAGATAATTGAGAGGGATCCAGTAATGGCAAACTGCTCAGAAAAGAGAGAAATTGTCAGTTGAGTTTTCTTGTGGAAGTGTGGCCACCATGTTATTGTCAATCACTCAATCAATCAATGATGTAAAACTTTTAGGGGCATAACACTGCGGGAATGGTGTGGGCCCATATTGATGGAGGCCTGATTTCTGCCCGTGGGAGGCTTACATGGACTTTGAAGAGCAGGCAGATGCACAGAGGGGCTGGTTTTATGTTGGTGAGAATCACTACGAGCTGAGAAGGCCTGGAGAGAGAGTGTGCGTGGAGGGAAGAGAACATAGCTAAATTGCAAGGGTGGAAGAGAAGAGTTTTGACTTAAAGGGAGAGCGAGTTGGGAGCAGTCAACAGAAGCACTTAGGAAACGGGCCCTGGAGGCTTAAGGTGCAGAAACAGATGGGCTTCCAGCCAGTGGTGTCGGTGGCCTGCTGTAGACAGGAAGTTGAGGAAAGTGGGAAGTACAGAGTCATACGTAAAGATTCTTTAGTCATAAAGGCCAGAGGTCAGTATGTGACCCCAGTGGTGTGTAGGATCCAGCTGGTGGAGGGAGGATGCTCTGAGAAGTGGGAATACTGATTAAGCTTGTGGTTTAGGGATTAGGGAGTCACCGGTGAAGAGGGTCCAGTCTGAGCTAATTCATCTTTCACAGGGGAATGTGGGAGCCACACCTACTGGTTAGATAGAGAAGTCAAGGACAGAGGATGCTTTTGGGGCAGGAGCAGGGCCTCCGGGCATCACTGCATAGCTTGTATCCACACAAGGACTGTATCCATACAGAGGTGGTGCCTTGGTAAAATTTGCCCAGAATTTTTCTCCTTTGTACAGGATATACTACATGGAAAAGAACTGGCACTTTGTAGAAGGCATATGGAGGCCTCGGATGGTCTCCAAATAAAAGGGTCCACTAGGCCCTTTTTCATGGGTCCTTAGATGGAAGGCAGCCAAAAAGTCTTCCAAATGCTCAAAATTTGCCTCTGAACACATAGCAGGAGTGCCGCTTCTTCCCATGAATTTTACCGTTGCTACTTTAATTCTCTGAAAAGCTCATGGCATCTACCAGTAGTGCTGATAGTATTTTTTAAATGACCTTCTGCTCTCTGCCTGACAGGTGGATCACCCTTAAACTGGAGGGAATCCAATGGCCTCATCAAAGGTCCAAAGAAGGATGTAAAAAATCTTCCACTTTCCAGAGGTAGGCTGTACAGCCAGGTAAGCAATGCCCTTGCCTCTTGCCCCAGCCAGCCGAGCACGCTCACAGATGGGGATGGATTAAACTCCCCTGCGGCTCTCCTGAATTGGAGAGACAGATGTGGGACAATAACAGAGGGAAGGTTGGACGCCGTGGCCTTCTCCCTTCTCCCCACCTCATGGGACTGGGTCACCCCATGACTTAGCACCCAGTTAGCATTTAGAAAATATTTCCTCTTGGAGACCCCGCTTTACTCACACACACAGCTCCTACAAATGGGTACTCAGACATCAGAACGGTGGAAACTGCTGGCTTGAAGTGGGGGGAATAGGGAGCAGAAACCAGAATGGCCCCCATACTTGAAATCATCAGGCAACACAGAATCTGGATAATCTGCAAGAGATAAAAGAGACCATCTAGAACACACTTTAAAAGATGAAAGTGATTCTTTGAATACACATTGTGAATTATAAAGAATATGAGAGTGTTAAAATTTGTCATACTGAAAAGGAAAAAAAAATGCAAGGAGGCGAAAGACATTTTCTAAGATAAAGCCATGTGTAACTTTCTTCTCGGATTTGTGAAGCTAGCAAATCAAAGAGTGATCGTATGCACATTTTAACTTTATTTTGAGAAAGGTAGTTGGCAATGTTTTTTTTGTTGTTGTTGTTGTAGGAAAAATAGATGGAGAAAATTTTCTGGGCAGCAGCCCAGTTAGATAGATATTGAAAGCCAGGGAGTGTTTAAAAAAGACTCAATTCCAATTGAAAAAGAATAGAGCAGGAAGTCTTTAGTGCCTTAATTCATCTTATCTTATTCATCATTGGATTTTTAATTATAATTACCATTTTTATGACACCAATGATAATAATATAGTCTGCATTTATTTGATACTTTCTACGTTCTGGTTATTTATGTCATTTATGAATGAGAAAAACTTTAAATTAACTTGTATAAACCCACAGAAATGGCCAAGTGGAAGAGCTAGGATTTCCACCACAGCCCTCAGTCTTACTTGCTGTTACACATATGTAAAGATCATGCACACGCAGAAGTGACTTAAAGAACATACAACCATTCATACAATTAGTATTTATTGAATATCTATTGTGTGCCAGCCATTGGGGGAATAACACAAATGAAAATCACTGCCATTGGACATGCATTATGTCCTTTACAGGTAAGTTCCTTAGAAAGTAGAATGAGTTAAGAGCAAAGTCATAGAAAAGGAGGCCTGAGAAGTACTGGGAACCTGGTGCAAACTCTGTAGGGCTTTGTAGGCTACTTGACCAACTTTGTCTCTTATCCTGAGTAAGAAGGGAAGTCCACTGGATAATTTTGAGTGAAAAGAGTTACATGATATAAGTTGATATTTTTGAACGATCATTCTGCTTGATGTGGTGAGAAGATATTGGAAGTAAACAAAGCAGGGGATCAATAAGAAGGTCATTGCAATAATTCCCATGAGAGATGATGTTGGTTTGAAAGCTGTTGATGGTAGAGGTACTGAGAAGTAGTTGGATTCTAGATGTCCTATGAAGGTTAAAGCTACAGTATTTGCTGGCAGTTTGAATGTAGGTTATGGAAGAGAGGAATGAAGGTTGCCTCCAAAGGTTTTGACTTAAGCATCTGAAATAATGGCGTTGACATTGATCTGATATGGGGGCTATTGTATGAGGAGTGCGTTTGGGGAGGAACATCAGGATTTCAGTCTGGGATAGGTTAAGGGAGAGATCTCTAGTAGATATCCAAGTGGAGATGCACACAGGCTGTTAGATTATACGAGTCTCAGGTTTGAAGGAGAGATCCAGGCAAAGGACATATTCTTTTTTTTCCAAATCCTAAGTGGAGATAATATTTAAAGCCATATGACTGGATGAGGACACCATTGCAGCAGATATAGAAAGAGAATGGGATCAAGGATGAAGTTATGGTGCCCTCCAGATTTAAGATAAGAGAAATAAATAGAAACTGGAATGGAGCAGCCAGGAGGGAAGGAGGAAAACCAGAAGAACGTGATGTGTAAGAAGCCAAGGAAATAAAACATTTGAGGAGGAGAGAGTGGTTGACCACATCAAACACCTCTATTAGTTCAAGAAAGTTAACAGTGGAGGCTTGGACATTAGATCAGTTATGTGGAGCCCTGGGGAAAAATACCACTGGATATGATTCAAGAGAGAACATCATTCAAGAGTAATTAGAGACACTGACCTCCTACCCTTTAGAGGAGTGTTGCTGGGAAGTGTAGCTGGAGGGTGTGTGAAGTTAAAGTATTTGTCTTTGCTTTTTGTTTTCAAGATGGAAGGAACTGCAGTAAGATTCTGTGCTCATGGAATTGATTAAAAAAAGTGCAGAAAGAATGGGGAGAACTACTGGAACAAGTGACAAGGGGTCTCTGCACAAAGGCAGGGTTATCATTAATTAGAAGATGGACATTTTATTCTTTGTAATGGGGGAGTGAAGAAAGAATATAAGATCATGGATGTGCGTTATTGTAGAGGTACACTGTAGCAGCTTGTGGACATTCTCTCTAGAGTGCCTCAATTTTCTTAGGATTTTAGGAAGCAGGGTAGTCAGTGGAGAAGGAAGAAGCATTAGAGATTTTTGAAATAGTTTCCTGGGGTAGTAGGAAAGTGGAAGGATGAGAGAAATATGTTCTTTTTAGGCAACTTTTACAAAAACTGGTATGTGTGTGTGTTCAACCAAGGTTAGTTGCATTTATTTAGGTATAATATGAGTAGGAAAACAGGCAGAGTTAGAATTAAACCAATGTTACAGTTTTTCCTGAAGAATGTGTGACAAGGAGGAAAGGACAAGGCTGTTGAGGGCATTCACGAGAGAGTGAACTACAGGCTCTTGGCGAGGTTGGGGTGGAGGTGAGCTTATAAGGAAGTGATGCTTTGTGAGGAAGGGATATTATCAGCAAATCTCAGGGAGGTCAAAAAAGTTAGTCAATGTAGAGTTAGACAGAGTGATCTGGAAAGAGTGGACTTGGTGGTTGGTGTAGGGGATGGTTGAATTGTAGGTAATGATGGGTTTACACCATTAGTATTGATAAGGTCCAGGAATGTTTGTCTAAGGAAGGATAAACAGGATACTTGTGAAGAAGAAAGAGGTCAGGAGCTGAGAGGAAGAGACACTGGGAGGAGCATAAACACGAGTATTGCACCAGCTGAGGCTTATAATAAAAACCCTACTGGAGGGAGAGATGGTGAATGAGGAGCCAGTGTCTTGAGGGGAGGAGGTCAATTACCTGGAGAGTAAAAGAAGTGGGAATGCACTGGAATTTGTCTCTGTGTCTCTAATACACCACATGGACTGTGAGAAGGGAGCTTTTTTGTTTTGTGTCTTTTAACCCTATAGTTCACAGATTATCCTAACTATGTAAAATAATGGCCGGCACATTGAAGGCACTCAGTTAATGATAGATGAATGTATGAATGAATAAACATATTTATAATATCTCTTACTGATCGCTGAAGCAAAGAATGAAATGTGTTTATGATTCTCGGCTACATATAGGCTAGATTGCAAGGCGCCTGGGCAAAAGGAACGAGAGAGTTGAAAGGCAGATCGGCCTGGAACTGGTCACCAGAATGAAGTGAATCAAGGAGTATTGGTGAGGCAGAGTGACAGTCATTACTTGCTTTTATTTTCCAGCAACATATTCATCATACAATTTTTAAAGGATGATCACTTTTCAAATTTGCCGGTGTATCCTTTAATGTTATTTTCTACAACACTGACTTTTTTTAGATCTTTAAACTAAGCTCAGTATTCTTAAATTACAATTCTATTATATCTCTGTTATTCCTAATATTAGAATTATCTAAAAATACCTTTTGAAGTTCATGACTGTCTAAAAATACTTGAAATAATGATTATTTTCCAGTGTTCAAAATATAAATAACACTTCAAATATCTTCTTGGGTTTTTCTGATAATAAGTAAAAAAGGATGTTTATGTTATTTTTTGTAAGTGGAAGTGAATTGCTTAGTAGGATGGCATGAAATCCTAAAGTAGGAGTTTTTTAGAGGTGAGAGGAAAAGATTGATCTAGAAATGTTCACAAGAAGCAAAACAGATACTGCCTTTCCTTCCATGCCTAGAGGGTTGCCATGGAAGCAGTGCCCTCAGGAATTAGATTACTGTTTGCACAATAGATAAAGGTTTCCAAAGTTGGGAATGAGGAGGAGTTGGGTCTTCAGAGGGGATATTAAGAACCATGTGGGAATTAAAATCCTGGATATGAAGGATGATGGCTTAGGACACGTGGGTGTCTTAAGATTATGCAGGTGACCAGGGAGGAAATACATCATGAGATTAGTCCAGATCACCTCATCTCAAAATGTTAAAGAAATGAGCTCAGAATAAGAAGATCTAATGTAATCATATTGACTAAAATCATACGGTTAAATCCAAAATCTCTACTATATTAAAGACAAATGATAAGAGACCTTATTACTGTAGATTTCAGGTGGAAAAGACCCAGTATTTTCAGTTATTTTACAAAAAGGCCTGAGCAGGAGAGAGTCTGTCTATACAGCCCCACTTCATGTCCCAATTAACCTGGAAGCAGATAGGAAAGAAAATGAAAGATTCCTCCAGATGTGTGGTAGAGCTGTAGTCTGGATCTGTGCATGATGTTTTCCCTGGTGCTCCCCTTACAGTGAGACAGACTTACTCCAAGAACTGTGGCTTCTTTTTGCAGACCTTCCTGCAGGTTTTCCTTTTGGTAGCTGTGTCCAGGTTTCTCTCCGTGGGGGATAATGATGCCCTTCAGAGTGAAGGCGTCAAAGGCTTTCTTGGTCTTGGGCTGCAATAACATGATGCTGATGGTTCTGGAAGAGGCAATGAACTCAGTGAGCTCAATTAGGGCCCAAGGTTTGACTTAAGGATACGAAACTCCCAGGAATCAGACTTTGTAGGAGCGTAATATTTTTCTCCATTGGATGATTTACCTTTAAGGAACAAAGCTGGCTGTGGGGGAGCAGTGGAAGCATTGGAAAGCTATGCGTGCTTGGCACAGTCCGTCACTGTGGACAGGAAGCAAGGCGTGGGGCAAAAACTGTAAGCGTTTTGAGGAGGCCCACAATTAACAGTTGAACAATTCACGTAGCATTTGCTCTGCAGCCTTGAGTGTGTCCAGCTCCCTCTCCCTCAACGACCCTTCCTTCCAGCCCCCCTTCCTTCGCCCTGTACCTCTGGTTCACCTGTGGTACATTCCCGTGCCGCACCTCCCAGTACTGTGCTTTTATGCTACCCCTGTCCTGCTCGGTCTTCCATCAGAGTCCTGTTTACTGTCCATTGATAAGTTGATAATCCTATTCCACGTTCCTTCCCTGTATAGAGCCTGTCCCACCTAGAATGACTCCTTCACCTTATTAGCTTAATAATTGCGTATACGAACATTTATTTAACTCCTGCTGAATTACAGCACTAGGCCATAGTACTAACCTTTATAACAACTTAAATGTTATTAAATACACTTTATACATCAGAAACTCAGGACAACTAAGTTCAAGTGATCTTTGTTAAATGGTACAGTCACACAGAGCACGAAGTGCCGGCGCTTAGTTTGACACATAGAAAGTGTTTGAAATGCAGCAAATACAGTTATTCGCCTGTATTTGCATAACTGGAAGTTGTATGAACCGGGTCAGTCTGACTCAGAAGCTTATGGTATTTTTCTCAACACTACACTAACTCCCCTCATTAACTTCCCCTTCCTTCCTCCCTAACATTGGCAGCTCCGGGGTAGGTTTAAGGAGCAGGTTGTCTGCTGAGCCCCAGCTCAGCAGCACTCCTGGGCTTTTGGGGTGTCAGCAGCAGAGTTCAGCCACAGGCAGGCTCCCCAGGTCTCTTCTCTGCAGCACGTTCTCTGTCTTGAAGGTCCCAGTTTAGACTAAGGTTCATGGTAATCTGATGGAGCCACAGTTCTATTCCCTGACGCTTCACCTCTATCTCTTAGTATTCTAGGAATGGTTCCAGGCTCTCTCAGGTGGGGTGCATAGCACATAGAGATTGGAACTGGCATCAAAATCTCATAACTGGTGGGGAGATGGGGAAGGGCACTGCGCTGGGAGTCTGATGCCTCAGCACATGGTTGTACATCTGAACAATGGCTAGGTGAGGTAAGCTCATACTCTATACTCATCAAGTATCACCAAATTCACCATAGGCAAGTTATTTCAGCCACTTCATAGGTTTGTGGTGAGGGTTAGATGAGATGAAGTGTGTAATGAACTCAGCATAGAGCAGGGCACATGATGAGCTCTCCACACGTATTAGTTATGTCCGAGGCTCACTGGAATTTCAGCTCTGGTATTTATTAGCTGGCCACAGGCAGGCTATTTCCTCTCATTCATCCTCTGTTTCATTACCTATAAAATAGGCATATCATGAAGGACTCGTGTGAGGATTTGAATGAGGCGGTGTACGTGAGTGGCCTTTGTCATGCCTCTGTGATGTGCACGTGCTCTGTAATACTCAAAAAGACGTTGGTGGCCTCTACTCCATTTCTACTCCTACATCTTTCCCCTGGTTAAGTTTCTTATGTTCTCAGGGCATCAACTACCTTATTTGAAGAGTTATTAAAAATAAAGTTCTCCTTGTTTAATGGGCTGATTTTCACTTTTTGGGCCGAAGTATGGAATATGGGCAGAAGTATGGGTGAGGCTACCTGAACAAGGAGAGGAATAGTGTTGATACTGAATCCTTGTGGTAGAGCTGGGGCAAGGATGCTGTGATAGTTCCAGGCCCCCTCCACTGAGCATTCCAGCACATCTTTAGAGCCAGAGATTCTACGTTTCAAAATGAAACAATAGTTTCTAATAAAATGAAAACAACTACTAGCATTTATTGAGCACCCACTGTGAGTCTGACAATATTAAGAGTTTTGCATAGAGTCTCATTTAATCTACACAGTGACTCTTAGAGATAGGTGCTGTTGTTACTTAGGGAGGCGAATAGTTTGCATAAGACTGTGTACCTAGCATGTCGTGGAGGCAGGTTTGAACCCAGGCAGTCTAACGCCAGAGCTCTTCGGTCCCCTAGAGATGTGGGCTTACTCATGGAGCTACAGGACCAGCCCCTGTGTCCTTCCTCCCTTAGAGCTGAAGTCCATTGGCTGCCACTCAGCAGCTCCACAGTCACTCACAGGTACATTTCTGACCTTGGGGAATGTGGGTTCATGGTCTATATGTCCAGAGTTGGTCCCACAGTCTCTTAACTTGGCTTCTGCCTTGCTCCCTGTAGTTTAAGTGCCCAGATGTGCCAAGTAGACCCCTTCTTCTTTCTGGTCTTAATAACAAGTTTCTCAAAGTTCATATGTATTGTCACATACTGCAGGACTTCCTCCTTTTAAGGCTGACCTTGAGGACATGTGCTAAGTGAAATAAGCCAGTCACAGAAAGTACAAATACTGAATGATTCGGCGTACAGAAGGTATGCAAAATAGTCAGATTCATAGTAGCAAAGGTTAGAATGGTTTTTGCCAAGGTCTTGGGGAGGAAGAAATGGAGAATTGCTGTACAAGGTGTATAACATTTCAGTTATGCCAAAATAAGCTTTAGAGATCTTCTGTGTAACACTATGCCTATAGATAACAATACTGTATTGTACATTTGAAATCTAAGAGGGTAGATCTCATTAAGAATAGATCTCATTTAAAAAATAAAATTGGGAAGAAAGAAAAAAAAAGATTGAACCCCAATTAGAAAAAAAAGGCCTCATAGTTCTGGATTCCTTCCTGTATTTTTCGGTTCTTATTCCCAGAAACTACCGGATGTGCTCTCTCCTAAGCCTGAATCTAGGACTTGGAAGCCTAGTTATTACCTTCTAGCTCACTGCACTCTCAGATATTATGTACATTTATTGCCCTTTATTGTTTTTTAATTGTTTTCTTTAAAAGAGAACATAACCTAGCAACTATAGTAGAAAAAGGAATAAGGTTGTGAAGGAAACAGAAAGTTCCCTGCATCTCAACTACCATGCAACTGCCGCTGTCTCATATATGTCTTTTACACTCTCTTTTTCTCCTCTCTCATTTTGTCTCTCTCCTCTCTGTATGTATGTTTACATACATTCAAAATCCTACGCTAACAGAGTCATTCTATCTGTGCCATTCAGAAATCTTCCTTCTGCACTCAATGCTATTCTTGGATGTCTTTAACACTAATGAATATAGATAATAAAAGCCCTAAATTTAAAAGCCAAATGGTAAATTCTGACACATGCTGCAAAATGGATGAAAACCCTGAAGACAATCTGCGAAGTGAAATAAGCCAGTCACCCAATGATTGTACTTCTGCGAGGCGCCCAGAGCACTCAGATTCAAGGAGATGGGAAGCGGGCTGAAGGCTGCCAGGGGCCGAGAGGAGAGGGGAAAGGGAGTTAGCATTTAAGGGCATGGAGTTTCAATTTGGGAAGATGAAAAAATTCTGGGCTTCAATTGTGGTGACAGTTGCACACCAGTGTGAATGTACTAAATGCCACTGAACTGTACACTTAAAAATGGTTAAAGTGCTAAATTTTTGTTATGTATATTTTGCCACAAAAAAAGCCAAGTTAAATGTTCAAATGAATAGGTGTTCCAAGATTCATTTAACCAGTCATGTACTTGTGGTTATTTAGGTTATTTCTGTTTTTTTGCTATTATTTGTTACCTTTACAATCAATGCCATAAGGAACATCTCTGCCTCTTTGCTGTACCTCACCTTTTCAATTATCTTCTTAGAAGTGGATTTACTGAGTTTAAGGCTGTAATACTCGAATTGTGACACATATTGCTAATTTTTAGGAGGCATCCTGGATAACCAAGATCGTTCATGGATTTATGAGGAGTCTCTGGACTGATGCCATCATCTCCAATGCCACAGTCCAAGGGGGAGGCCTTGTCCTTCCGCGTCCACCAAGTGGGGACAAACTTGGGGTGGCCCACAACCTTCCAAGACAGTTCTGAAATCCTCACTTTGGGTTCAAACCATAGGTTGAAGGACTGCTCTGCACACAGCAGTTTCCTCTGTTACAGAAACAGCATAAAACAGTGGGGTGCTCCTGCAGGATTTCATCTAATTGCACCATACTTGCTGAGAGCATGTCCTGTGTGAGACTGAGGGACATACCACAAAGTGCAGACAATTGTGGGAAATTACCACCTCCAATCTCGAAAGAAACCTAAGGATCATTTCACCTAGTTCTCTTATTTGGAAAGTGTGTAAACTGAGGCCCAGAGAGGGGAGCTGACTCACCAATTCATTGCAGGTCATCAGCACAGAGACAGGAATCTGATTCCTGGCTGGCTTTTCAAAAGACAGTAATCTCTCCCAAAATGCCTGATCCAAACCAAGGTACCTACCTGTTCTTGCCGCCCAGTCTTGGGTGTTGTGGCTGGTGGGTCAGCTCACCTCTGGGGAGCCTTCAGCCAGAACTGCCTCCTAGGCTGTTCCTGCTGAATGATTTTGCTGCTCTGCTGTCCAACCCTGAGACTTCCTGTCCCTTTCTCAGAGCAATTTATGATTACACAAGATAGGGGTTTCGCTGTACTTACAGTTAAATATAAAAAATATCTCTGCTTCCTCTTTCTAAATTTCACTGTCTGAGAATGACATGAAAATGAAGTAACACATAAGGGAAGGAGCTTGTGAAGACTAGTGAGTTCCGTGCCCTTGTTAGCAGTCGTTTCCCCCATTCCTGTAGGTAATTCAAACACTTCCTCTTAGCCTGAGTTTTCTTATCTACTAAATGGAGATGGATAATAATTACCCTATATGGCTTTTGGGAGAATTAAAGGGAAAAGATGTAAAGAGCTTACAAAAAGTAGGCACCCAATAATTACTAGTGATAATAATGATGTTAATTTTGAGTTTGGGAGAATTTATGTATTTTCCCATTTCCAGGCTCTTGGCAAACTGAAAGCGACCTATGGAGACTCCTGCCTTATTATTACTTCTTTGGGGCTGCCTTGTCCTCTATCTTTGGCTCCATATCTTCCTAACTTCGTGCGCAAGAAGTCCAGACACATCTTGGGAAGGATGTCAGTGGATTGGCATCAGAGGCAGAGCCATCGAGGCTGCAAACAAGCTCCTATCCTGGGAATTACAGGTTGTTGAAGGGATGCTGTTACCACCCTCACATTCCTTTTAAGGCTGCCTGGAGAACAGCTCTGAAGGCGAGGGGTCAGGATGGCTCTGGGAAGTGCAGCCTGTAACAGCAGCCAGCAGCCTGCGATACCCCATGGTTCTCTACTTCCTAAAGGCTGGCAAGGCTGTTCCCTGAGGGAGGAGCACATCTAAGCCAGGGGGCATTAATAGACTCATAAATACTTGGAGACAATTCTAGTCCAACCCTTTTGTCCTCCATATGAGGTGACATTGCCGAAGGAGCATAACCGCAGTTCACACATCCGGTCAGTGGTCCAAACAGGACTGGGATCCAAGTCTCTTGGCAGCTCGGGCTCACGACTGTACTTTGGCAGCAATCTTTCACTGTCATTATCTTCATCGTAAGACCAACGTCGTCATCTTCTTCACTTCAGAAGACCTTCCTGGTCCAGACCTTCCTCCGGGTCTGTGACCTGCTTTGAACAGAATGGCAAAGGAAAAGTCTCCATCATTGGGCTTCTCTCATACATCTTCTGCAAGCCAAAGAGGTGACCCTAAACCAGTAGTATCAATATTTTTATTTTATGTTGAAAAATTAATATTCAGACACATATGTACATATACATATGAATACACGTATATATGGTAAATGTTTAAAAAACTTTCACTTGATTTTTTTCTGATACTTATTATCCTCAGTTTATCATTAGGGTAATTTTTAGTATATCCTAAAATTTGAGGTGTATGTAGTGATTAATTTAGCTATAATATTTTTCTGTTTATACCATGGATATAAATACATACTAATCAAAGCCTCGTTTGTAAAAATGTTCATCCATGAGAACGTCAGAACTGACGTTGCTGAGCTGCTCAGCACTGTTTCTGACTAAATTGAACAATCTTCGTAGTTAATTTAGTTTCAACCAAGTTTACATATGAAAAAGACTTGCTTAACTACCATGTCACAGATAATTTATTTTCTGCTTTTATATGCATAACTCTGTGCATATATGTTGTAGGTTAGGATTCGCCAGGATTAGATCAATATTGTTATCAAATGTTCTCAGTTAATTTCCAAACCCGTATTTGCTTGCATGGCAACACTATTCATTCTCTTTATATATATGCATATGGATGTGTATCTGTGTACATCGGTGTATAAATGTGTGTGTGTGTGTGTGTGTGTGTATTTATATTTTCTTTTCCACTGTTAGGAATGAAAGAGAAACTAGTGAAAAGAGGACTGAGACTTGGGGAAAAGGAATTGAAACAGGAGATGGAAGAAGCAGTTAAAAGGGGTTGAAAAAGTTCTGTTTAGAAAATTAAAACTTTACAAATCAACATTACAAAATCAAATTGGGTGATACAATCAAGGCTTAATCTTGGCCTATGCAATATGAAATAAAGTGTATGTTTTCAATTTTTTGACAGCATGCACATGATTGAAGATTAAATGATTGATAGTTTCTGGCTTATAATTTCTTAATTTATGGACAAGATGACATAGTTTTCACGTACTTACATAGTATTGGTACATAATACTTATAGTCAGTACTCTGAAATAAAATTAATCTCAGATATAAAAACTTATTAATACTTTTGAGATAACACAAAATGTTGGCTAGAAGTAGTTCTTCAGCCTCATATCACTTTTTTGTTCCCTTTTAGTAATGCATATCTTTATATAATTTCGCTTACCTTAATTACTTCATACATAGATGCTCATTATTACCAAAAGCAAGAGCACGTGGTTATTTTTTTATGTTACTTTTTAAGTCCAAGAACTATAAATTTTACTCAAGTCATGAAGTAACAATAAATACCACAACTAAATTGTTCAGAAATTTTACATACACCTGTGTGAAGCGATATCTAAATCTGAGATAATTCTTTTAAATATTCTTGGTTATTTGTAAAAACTGCTCATTTTGGGGGAGGAGTATTAGTGGATAGGTTAGCATGATCAACACATTCATAAATATATTCCTTGATAAGTATCTCTTAATATGAATATCATCATCTTTGATCCAGTGTGTACAAATGATTCAAAAAATAAAACTGACAGAGTTTACAGAAACTGCAGAGATTAAGCAAGCAGAACCTTTCTCTGTTAAGTGTGAACTTCAGATCCAGGACCAAAAGGAACTCTTTAATATTCCCTGGTTGTCACATGGTGGTTTCTGCATGTATTGTGCCCTGGACAGTTGTAAGGTGTAAACATACAGAGGGTGTCAAACGAACTCTCTCCTGTGCTGCTGGGGATGTTACACGCATATAGGACACTGTTTTTTCCCTCCCTTCCTTCTTCTCCCTGTAGTTAATTTTTAAAAAGTTTTTCCATTGGTTGATTTTGTGATTTAAATAATTACTTCTGTATTTGTAAATGATGAGCACGCTTGCCTGTGTGTGATTGTGTGTGCTAATGTGTGCATGGGTAAAGGAGTATCAACCTCTTGAAAACCAGAAGCAGATTTCCAGGGTGCTTTATATCCTCAGATGTTAGCAAATGAAGTCATTCATTTGGGGTTGTACAGGCTGGCAATGTGAAAAAACAAAATAACCAGATTGGAAAGAGAAGGGAGCTTTGAAAAGCTTTCTTTGACTGGAAGAAGTTGATTTGTGGGAAAATCAGTTAAACATCCAGTCAGTTCTCTCAGATATGAAGTGATTATAAAAAGATCTTCAGAATTTTTGTGAGTACTAAGTCATAAAGTCATATGTATATAAATCTGTATTAAGTGGCCAGCACAGAGTCTGACATATATTAACATTCAGAAAAATCTGTATTCCTTGTACAACATCTTCTCCCACCCCCTTTATAGAAAAGTGTGCTTGATCTTTTAGATTGATCTCTGGTGTCTATGTGCCAGTAGAGTAATGTAGAGAAAATGTTTTCCTACATTTACTCTAAATCCATTCTCCTGTACATTGATAGGAATAACCTCAGCCCTATTCAAAGAGTCCTGGTGTCTAGATGGTAAGTGACTCACTGTGCTAAGCTTGCTTCAAGGGTGCAGTCTAGGATTTCCCAATTTCCCATCCTCCCCACCCCAAGCCATGAAGCTAGGAAAAGTGGAAGTGCATCATCTCAGAACTGTACTGACCTTGAACTGAGATTTTTTTCCTCAGAATAGGCGATGCAGGGTCTGACTGTCTAGGAGAGCTTCCCCAGAGCCGCAGTTTGCTGTCGGTTTGGCATTCGGTTTTGGTTATTGTCTTGCACTCATGGGTTCTTTATTCCCCCTGCTTAGTTTCTCATGTTATGACAGCAGAATAAAAGCTAAAGGATCTTTTTCCCAGCCTCACATTTTCCAGGTGGAGAAACTAAAGCCCACAGATTAGTTGGGGAGTTGGGAGTGGCTGGGATGGTGCCTGATTCACACAGGTTTTACCTCTATAGTTTGGTGATTTCTTCATGCCTTTCAGGTCTTTACTGCAGTTAATGATTCTTTATGGCAAATGCTCTCTGCTAAAATAATTTGGGAGGTCTCTGTCTCCTGACTGATCACCTAAGCTACCTACTTATCTCTCAGGTCACACACTTGGTAGTTAGTACAGTCTAAATTTGGATCCAGGAAGGCAGACTTCAGGGACCACGCTCTAACTACTCTGCTCTATTATTGCTGCCGAACTTGCTTACTGGTCCTCTTGACTTGAACAGCTGATCCCAAACCTATTGTGAAACCTTTCCTTCCAAGTGAAATGTGCACGGATGGTCATCTGGTAGTACCCTTGATGTGTGGGTAAAACACAGCTGATGGACTGACCACTCACTTGATGGAGGGTGAAAGAACGAGACTGGTGATGAGGAAGTGAGGTTGGTGAAGGAGCCAGATGGTGATGAGCTGAGCATCTGCCCTTGGGAGAACTTCAGGCCAGACACTGCAGTGTTGCGTGTTGGGAAGAAGTGTTGCATAAAGTGGGGCCCCATGCACGCCACTCTCAGCAGCTCTGCCAGGCCTCCTGGAACTTCACAGACAGTCTCCTTCCTGAAGAGGTGTAGAGGCCCAGTATTCCTCCCAAAATTCCAAATGGAAAAAAAATGGGCTTCCTCTTCATTCATTCATCTGAGTGCCTCTTCTGTTCCCGGCTGCATTCTAGGGGATATGTCATGTGTCCCTGTAAATGTGTATGCTGAAATCCAAACACCAGTGTGATTATTTGGGGGAGGGGCCTTTGGAAGGTAATTAGGTTTAGGTGAGATATGAGTGTGGGGTCCTCATTAAGGGATTAGTATCCTTATATAAAGAGGATGAGACAAGGGGGCTCCCTCTGCCATGTGAGGACACAGTGAGGAGGTGGCCGTCTGCAGACCAGGAAGACAGTTCTCACCAGACACCAAATCTCCTGGCATCTTGACCTTCTCACACTCCAGAACTGTGAGAAATAACTGTCTGTCATTGAAGCCACCCAGTCTGTGCTAAGATTGGTTTGACAATGTAGAAAACAGACAAAATCACCTGCTTTTGTTTGGCTTACATTATGTTAAAACAGAAGAGTAAAGAGGGGGGACTGTGCTGACATAGTAATAGGACTAGTGAGAAGGTCGTGCAGAGAACAGTGGAACAGAGCTGATGTTAAGAATATCATTTTAAGTGGATCTCAGGAAGTGAGTAAGATTGAACATACACTGGTGGATTTATTTAAAAATTTGTCCTCTGGCCCAGGGTGAGAATCCTGAAACAGTTCTGGATGTCAGTCCTGAAACGGAAACAGTAGACAGTGCTCAGGAGACCTGTAGCTATGGAAGCAAATGCTTGACAAAAATCACAGACTCCACGTATCCAGGGACAGCGGCAAAGAACAGTAGCAGAGCAAAGACAGAAACTAGTCTGTGGCCAGAGTGAGGCAACTCCACATTTCAGAAGAAGCCCCCCACGTGGAACAAGAGGATAAGGATGAAGGGAGGGGGAACAGCGCTCAGGCAGCTCCGAAATCAGCAAGGAGGGAGTCGGTGATGGTGCACATGGTTTGACTGATGGTGGTGCTGAAAGACCATCTGAAGAGCAGATCAATGTCCTGTCCTAGTTTTTCATAAGAAAAAAGAAAGAGGGCTTTTTAGACTCTTGACAAATTATTGCAAGAGCAGAAAAATTGGGTATACAAGCCATGATGAGTTCTCTCGTTTTGGCAGGGTTTCGTTTTTGAAAAGATACAAGAAAACAAATTAAGAAATCCAAGTGCCATTTCCTACAAATTTGACTCAGTAATAACGGGCCCAGGACTTCCTTCAGGTTTTGGGGTGATAATAGCAAATTTTCAAGCTCCAATCATCTTTTACCATTCCATGTATTTTGAAGGAGAGAGAGGTCACAGGGCTTTTGGAAGAAGACGTTATCATTGGCTGGTTGGAAAAGGCTTCTAAGAAACAGGTCCCAAGAGAACAGCTGACCAAACTGCTGCCAAAGTGGAACCACTTATAAAATGGCTGAAGGAAGCAGAGAAGGAAAAGCAGGAGATGAAGAGGTAGGTGGAGACGGGAGTGTTGCATTGGGTGTTCAAAGATCGCCAGCGAACTTAAAGCTGGAACTGTGAGGAATGGTGATGTTATAATCCTAATGCTACTGAAGATGAGGACACAGCCTAGCTCATCTGGTCACGCTGCAGATCTTTTTGCATCATCAGATGGAAGGGCAAAGTATATATATGAAAGAGAGAATTGCTTAATTTCATGCTGTCCTTTATATAAACGTGTTTTACTGTTTGTGGTCTGAAAATAAGAACAAAGAACATTCTAGGAAATTATGCACATATGAGCAGATGCAACTTGCTTGTTTACAGTACACCTCCTTTTGAAAAATTAGCAGTTGACGCCTGTGGATTTCATCTATACAGTTACAGAAATAAAGATTTTTTCCTAAAATTTTGAATACAGTTTACATTAAGTGAGGCAAAAATCTTTGCCATGTAGATTACCAGTTCTATTCTGTCTATATTCTCAATAATCTTCTTTCAAAAAATATTTAATTTTAGCATGTCTTATATATATTTATACACTCGTATTAAATATTTTTAAATGACAATATTATTTAGAACATTGCTTTTTACTTTTTAAATAAGATTTTATTAAGCATATGATGATGGTTTTTCTCTACTGATTTTTACCTTCCAATTTGAAAACTATGAAGAACAAAAACATGGAATTTAGACACAAAGAGTATAGTGTGGCAACTTTTGCCTCTTTGTATATATAAATTTCAATTTCTTTAAAAATGGTAACAGAGATTATTCATTAATTCTTTCTGTTTAATATTAGATCACTCTCTTAAAGTAGGGACCTTTTAACTACATTTCAAACTAGCGTTAAAGTAGTTAATATTAAAAACTTGTCAGAGAAAAATGGCCACTGAAAATTTAATCAGCTAGTGAAAGTAGAGAAACTGGCCACAAAATTTGAAGTACTTGTCTGAATGTCAAAGAGTCCATTTTTATTAAGGCATTAGACATTACAATCCAATTTAGCTTAACACAGTTATTTACATTTACATCATCTTAAATGTTTAGTGTGAGTGGTGATTATTTATCTGACTCAGGAGACATGTAAGGAAACTTAGGAAGCTCTAGGTAATTCAATTCCCAATCCTTAGTAATATAATCATTGAATTCCTCAAACACAAACATTTTGACAGGCCCCTGTGGTTTTTTTATTCTGGGATAAACTTGGGGAGAGGACAGATAACTGTTTTCAAAACTGAATTTAACTCAACAGTTTGTTGATCTGAACAACTTATATTTATTCTTTCTATGGATGTTGATGCTAGTTGATCAATTAGAGGTCGCATTTAGTTCTGTGCCACAGATTTCTGAATACTAAGACTTAGGAGATTAGGTCTATCCAAGGTGTGGGGAGGCTGTCTAGACCTTATGAAGAAGGTCCACGCCGCCACCCTTCTGAGCTCCTGTCTTTCTGCTCAGCTGTCCATAACGTAGGTTTTCATCCTCATGGGAGCTGTATGGTAGCACGTTGGGTGCTCTGCTGTCAGCTCTCCATTCTCCTTCCCTGTAGGAAGAAGGAAGATGTGAAGAGGAGAAGTAGCACCTAAATAGGAAACTGACACATTCCTGAAATGTCCAGCAGAATTATTCTCGCTGGCCAGACAATGTCACATTGCCATTCTAGCCACATGAAGGCGGGAAACCATGGTCTCTTAACTGGGCACTCTTCCATTCCAGAGTAAAGTCACTGTCACTGTGTCGGAAAAATAGGGAGACTAGATAATGAAAAGGCAGATTATCTCTTTATAATGAGCATTGGATTTGCAAGACGATTTCTTCTGGACTGTGTGTATTCATCTTCGTGGGCTGGATCCTTTGCATGGTTCCAATAACCTGGTTACGAACTCATTTGAAGATTTAGCTGAAAATACTTGAAAAATTATGAAATGACACATTCAAGACTTGCTAAGATTTCTTCCTAAGTACTTTCTTAAACCAGAACATTGCAGTATGGATACAGAACCATTTTACTATCATTTTGTATTACTAAAATACATTTGGAAGGATATTTCATTTTTAGATACACACACACATACACCTGTTATATCAAATTTTAATGGCATTTTAGAGACCAGAATTTTTTCATCATTTTTTTCCTATAATTTTGGCTTGCTATTAATTTTCACTGTAGGAGATAAATATTTTTAGGGAAAAAATCAACACCGAGTGCTGTGTATCATTACAGTGGACTCAACCCACTCATTGCAACTGATTCAAACCACTGAAGTTTATCGTTATTAACTTTGAATGGCAGGACTTGTTCTAAACTCTTTCTCTGCATGCAGAATGCTAGCTTTGTCTGTGGTTTGCATAACCAACATGAGAGCTCTTCTTTCCAGTTGGAAAGCCCCTGGCTTTCCCCACTCAACGAATGCTTAATGACTTTCTTCTCTGAGATGATACTTGGCACCTATACAAAAACAAACTTAGTTTTACTAATTTATTTTTAGTAAACTCTAATGATATTTATGTTACTCTTCGACGTGTCAAATCATGTCAAATAGTATCATACATAATGGTATTAAAATCTTAGGAATTCTGATTGAATACACATGTGACCTGGGATCCTTAATATTTGTTAAATTTTTAAAAAGTTACTGATATGAAATGTCATCTTCATTTTTAGTAAGTGGTATTCAGACAAAATCCTTCATTACTTAAGCAATTATAGTCAGATTAATTTTTGCCATTAGCTTGTTTATTGTTAGAGATATTTTTTGCTTATTTAAAGTGTAATGCTTTTTCATTTAAATACCATTTATTTGTGGGTACCTTTTGTTGTAACAAATAATATTGCACACAAATATACAGTGACAACATTTATTGTATTTTTAAATGCATTTATTTAAGTGGAAAAATGGTTAGTTAAAATAAGTAAAGAATATTATAGCTGGTTTATAGTTATGATCCTTTAATTATAGAATTAAGGAATAAAGCACTTTAAGGTAGTACTTAAAAAATCTCAATTTTTTTCGAAGGAGCATCACCTGATATTAAGGAATTTGACAGCTCAATTCCTAAAGCATAAATACACCCAGCATGGAGAACACAGAAATAATAATTAGCACTTTTCTTCCTGTTTGGGTTTTCAAAGCCCTTGTAACCTGTACTTGAGTAAGTAGGACATATAGAATTCAAAGAAAACAATCTTATTCTTTCCCCACAGCCGATCATTCCAAACATCCACACTGGGGCTAGTTCTCCTCAACGTCTTATTTAAAATATGAGGTAAGCTATTGTCAGGGAGTAAAGAATTCTCAGCTACCTCAGCTATAAACGTCGAGTGTTACGCAAGAATCACAACTTAGCTGTCATTTACAGGGGAAATAAGTGTCCCTGAGTGTCCATCAAAAATCTCCAGCCCTATTCTTTCAAGGTCTCCTTGCTCCTGCTGTCCTATGGGAGCAAGCTCTAAGACCACCCGGGTGGAGTCTCAGGTGGCTTACAGGTAGAAGGCCAGGCCATCCCCATAGACCCCACACTTCCTGCTTAGCTGACACACAGAGTTCAGGGCGGCTCGAATGAGTCCTGCTTCCTGGTGTTCATGTCCTTTTGTGATTGTTTCCCCATGAGTACAGGCAAGACCTGTGACTGGTGACTTGCTTTCAATAAATAGAACACAGCAAAGGTGGCCGGATGTGTGCTTGATTATGTGTATGTGATTACATGATTACCCTGCAGAAGACTGTATAATGTCAATTGTTTCATGTCGTGCTGGTGTCTCTCTCCCCCCTTTGCTGACTTTGAGGAAGCAGGCCACCCTGTTGGGAAGCTCCATGTGGCAAGGAGCTGTGGGCAGCCTTTAGGAGTTCAGAGTGGCCTCTAAACAACAGCCTACAAAGACTTCCAGCCAACACCCAGCAAATAAAAAGGGGGCCCTTTGTCTTACAATTGCAGGGAACTAGATTCTGTCATTATCAATGGGAGCTTGCCCCAGTTGAGACCAGCCCGGCCTCAGCTGAAGCCAAAGCCCTGCTCACACATTGATTGCAGCCTTGTGAGACCCTGAAACAAAGAACCCAGTAAAGCCATCCTCAGAGTCCTGACCCATAGAAACAGACGATAAAAGCGTGTTGTTTTAAACCTCTAAGGTTGTGGTAATACGTTGTGCAGCCCCAGATACATACACTGGCCCTCAGAGTTGAAAGCCTCAGCCTTAACCCCTTTTGGTCCCTCAGAGTATGTTGGACTCAAGTCTACCGTCTGCCCCCAGCCCTGGGGGTCTCCATTACTCTCCCCATGTGGTCCCACTGTAACCCTGCCCTTCTGATCTTAGAGATGAGGGGAAATTTCTCCTTCCTTCTTCTATGGTGGGAGGAGCAGAAAACCCCACAGAACCTCAACAATTTTCTTGCAATGAAGTTCTCCTGTAAAGTTTTCAAGCTGATAATTCTGTCTCCAATAAAATTCTCTGAATTATTACTTAATCTTCAACTGCTTTTATAGGCTGGTTGAGAAAACCATATCTGGTTGTCTCTCTTGTAATTATTTCTTGGGAGAACAGCATTTCGTTTTATAAACTGGGAATGATTGTTTTCTCTGGCAAATCGAGAACAAGATGTTGGGAGTGGTCCCTCCAGGTGCGCAGGCAAAAAGGAGAAGCATTGTTTGTACAAACTTTTAAAACAGTAACAGAAGCCTTTGATGGTCCATGTATAAGGACTTCTAGACAATATCAATAATAATAAATTCCTCTCCAGACAAAAAATCAAAATTTGTTGGTCTAAATTCTAATCTAAATGGCCTGTTCCTGGAGCACTCCCACTGCCTCCCACCGCGCTGCCCGGGGCACGACACCGTGAGCACGACAGCGTGACACCGTGTTATCTATTGTCTGAGTCTCAGATGAAACAGCAGAAAGTCTGCCCAAGTTAAAGCCTGTTAGATCCAGGTGGACAGTTTAGCTCCGGCTTCTGCAGCACCATCTGCAGGCAAGTAATAGCAAGTACACAAATCCATCGTGGTTGCAAATGTAAATGACGCCTTTTAGATTTGTGTAGTGTTTCATCTGCTCGATCGTATCTGGTGGCACTGTGTGTGTGTGTGTGTGTGTGTGTGTGTGTGTGTGTGTGTGTGTGTGTGTGTGTGTGTGTGTGCATGCAACTGTCAGAAGCAGATGGAACATTTAGCCTTACCTAAAATAAAAAGAATTAAGATGAAAATTCCTCACCATATGTCGCTTTTCTTTTTGTTTGGTCTCGCAGGAGTCGTACCAGAAAGTCACTTGGATGGGCTCGCGTGTGTGTGTGTGTGTGTGTGTGTGTGTGTGTGTGTGTGTGTGTGTGTGTGTGTTGTGGAGGGAGGGGACTCGCCTAGGCTAGGAAAGCCAGGCAGAGAAAGAGAGAACGAGGAGGGAAAGGAAACTCACGAGTGATGAAGTGACGGGTCCGGCGCTGTTTATTCTTGATCCTCATTTTCTTATTCTGTCAGCATATGGAGCACTATTTAGTATATGTTCTGACTCTCCCTATTTTACACAGAGAGGAAGACACTGAAAAGTGGAGGAACTTGGTCAAGATCAACTATTTTGTGTTTGAAGAAATAAACAGTAAATAGGCTTCTCAAGGGGAAGTGCTCAGGCATCTGATCTGCAGGGTGAGACCTGTGTGCCGTCTCTGAGCCACACTGACCCTGAGCTCCTGGGACAGGCTGTTGGGCGAAGGGCCTGAGGCAGCGGCCAGGTCAGGGGCCCTGAGCTCCAGGACAGAACTTGCCCCTGCCAGCAGCCTCTCTGCCATGGCTCCTGGGGGGCTGCGGCAGAAATGCAGATGGGCAATGCTTATTTTCTCTGAGGACATGAAGGGGCTTCCTCTGCTCCTGCCCTAAAAATAAACTCAATCTTCCAAGCCAACTGCACCTCTGCCATGAGCTCACCCTGGAAGTCACAGTAGAGCATCTCCTACTGGTCCCTGCGTGAGTCAGACTGACTTCTTTGCCTCCCAAGTTTGCGAAAACATTCATGGTGCCCAAACGTGGGGTAAGGAGGGGAAGGAAAACATGGGTGCATGTGGGAATGGAAACCTGATGTGTTTTTATGAGGTTTGTCTTTCAGCTACTTTCAGTTTGTTAGAAATGACATCTACTGCTTGATTAGTATAAAATACCTCTTAGGCTGAAGCTTTCCATCCCATTAGTTCTAGGGGGCACAGTGCATCTGCCTTTATGATTCATGAGCATGACAATGGCATCTGGTCCCCAAAAGAGTATTAACCATTTGAGGGCTACATTGGAACAGAGAGGAGAGAGGAAGAAACAAGACTATACATATATATATATACATATATATATGTATATACACATACACACACTTAAATAAGTACACTTATTACATGTATATATGTGTATGACTTCCTGTTTGACCTTCTTTCTGAAATGTCTTAATTTAAAAAAATCTAAAAAATTTAAAACTATATATACACACATGCACACACACGCACACACACACACACGTGTGTGTGTGCGTGTGTGTGTGCACCACTCAGGGACTTTAATAAGCTGCAGAACTGTATGAAATGGTACATTAAACAATAATGAAATAGCTCCAAATTTTATAGGAGACTTATATTTTCTTATTTCTTTCCTTGATTTTTCTTGTATTGATTCTGAAAGCATTGGGTGTCTACTTTATACAATGGTAGGATGATAAGTGTTTAAGAATATCTTTTAATGTTTATATTTTCTATACTTTTATCTACACTAGTTGGACATAGAGATTTAATTCCACTTGGCCTTGAAGGAATGTTTTCCTTTCAGCTCATCAAGAATAACGTGGTATTTTGTTTTTCACCTGCTTTCTGTGTCTTATTTGTCAAGTGGTCCTAAGCATGGGATGAGGGGTTCATTTGGTCATGTAATTTATTTAACGTGAGGGGTGTCAAATTTAGTAATCCCCCAAAAATCTGTGTCCAGAAACTGGAAACCTTGAAAAAAAATTTGACATTTGGGGAGACTGAGGCATCTGTTGTAGCCTTGGTTGGGTGACTTCAAATCAATGACCAGCTGACTGTAGTCTTGGCTGGAAGTTGACAAAATGGAATTATGTCTCTTAAGTGGGTCATGGAACTCTAGGGGCTGAGGCAGATGAGCCTCCTTTGAACAGCAGATGCTTCTGGAACACTGACAGTCTTGGAGACTCCATGTAGGGAGTATGTTAGGAAGACACAAATGCCAAAGCCAGAAAGGAAAAGAGAATATGTTCTAATCAATTAGCAGCATCAACTTTATATCAATAGGTAAAAGCATCCACTTTACACCAATTTAAAAAGCAGAGGAAGTGTAGTAGCTCAGCCAAGCCTTCAAGAAAGTAGGAAAACTACAGAAGGAAATAGAATATTGGGGTAAAATATGATTTCTGCAGAAAAAATGCTGCAGAAAAGAGAAACATTTCTGCTACTTTGCGGTAACCATAGTATTTTAGTGTGAAGTGCCACCTCATGGCCCAAGGATTTGAAAGCCGAAGAAAGGCTTGGTTCTAGAGCAGCACATTGGCAGAGGGACTGGCCATCCTAGCCTCCTGGGGGCTCTGGCTTCACAGGTACAGAGAGAAGCTTTAGTTCAGGATTTCTCTCAGAGGGATTCTTTGGCCAAAATTACAGTGAGAACAAGGGGAAAACTGTACGAGGGAGGCTGGTTTTAGAGGACTAAGTGATAGCAACCCAAGAGAATGTTGGCATAGCTATTGTGGCCAAGGACCGTATGACCAGAGAGATCTCACACTTGGTGCAATGTGAGGTACCAGGACACAGAAACCAGAGAGGAAACACATCAACGGTTTTGAGTAAGCTGAGTGGGACAGGGACAGAAGTGCCTCAGGAGTGACTTGGTACTTGGGATGGATGTATATGTCTAACCTTTGCAAAAGTAACTGTGATGGTTAATTTTATGTGTCAACCTGACCGGACTAAGGGGTACCCAGGTAGCTGGTAAACATTATTTCTGGATGTGTCTGTGAGGGTGTGTCCAGAAGAGATTAGCGTTTGAATTTGAATTGGCAGGCTGAGTAAAGCACATGGCCCTCACTGATGAGAGTGGGCATCATACAATCTATTGGGGGCCTAAATAGAACAAAAAGGCAGAGGAAGGGTGAATGTACTCTCTCTGCTTAAGCTGAGACATCCATCTTATTTTGCTCTCAGGCACTGGCACTAGACTGAATTATACTACCAGTTTTCCTGTTTCTCCAATGTGCCTGTGGCAGAGTGTGGGGCTTCTTGGCATCCATAACCATGTGAGTCAATTACTGTAATAAATATCATGTCGATCTATCATCTATCTATCTATCTATCTATCTATCTATCTATCTATCTATCTATCTATCTATCTATTTATCTATCTATCCATCTATCCATCTTATTTCTTCTGTTTCTTTAGAGAACTCTGACTGACATAGTACCGTAAAGTCTCAATGTTTGCTCTCTGAGAAAGCTGTGTGTACACTTAGGTTATTGTACCCCCCTCACACTATAGACAGCATTAAAAGGTGCCCAAATTCAATTTTAATTGATTTTAAATCCACAATTAAATTCAAATTTAATTGATTTTAAATTGATTTAAATCATTAAGTCTGGAAAACTGGAATCAATAAGCCTCCTTAAGGATGAAAATCAAGGTCTCTTTTTCTTCATCTACTCTCCTTCCTTCATCGACTTTTCAGTTGCTGTTTGGTATTTGAAAATGACACCGTAGGTCTAGATTAATTATGGGGTTCTGGAAACATAGATTTCCATGGATTTGTTTTCTTCAAAGGGTTTGTTTTGAGCTTGTTTCCTACATTTTGTAAACAGGGAACTGAGAAGAGCTGGAATGCTGCTGAGGTCTCCAGCTCTATAGGGACTCTGAGGGAGACATCTCTGGGTGAGCTGGTGAAATAAGGAAAAAGGCAGGATGAAAATAGGGTGACAGACTTGTCTCCTTAGCATTCATTTGCCACTTTCCTTTTCCCAATAATCTACGACCTGGGTTGGAGAGCCACACAGATATGAGGAACTGACTTCCCCTTTCTCCAGTGTGCTCTGCTTCTAGGCTGATTCCATCATCAATGGGTATCCTCCACTCCCATAGCAACGATTAGTTCTGTAGGGACATGTGACCTAACCTGGTCCAGTAAGAGTGATTCCCAGTAGCCTTGTTTTGAAACTTCAGAGAAAAACATTACTTTTCCAAACTGTGAGATAGTATGCAGATTCTCTTCGTCAGCCAGTATTTATGAGGTGTCCCCCATGTGCTGGCACCAGGCCAGAGACTCGCAGCACCGAATGAGTAAGTTACTGACTCTGCCATTGAACACTGTGTTAGAGAGCATCGCAGGAGCACAACGGTGGGAGAAGTTGCTTACACAAGGGCAAGAGCAGGCTTTTCAAGGTGACATTTACATGGTGCTTTCAGAGAAGAGCAGGTGCTTGTGGCCATATGCATTTTAGCAGGAGGGTCTGTGTGGATAAAGGTCAGGGCCCTGAAACTGGCCTGTTGGGCAACTAGGAAGCAGTTCTTAGTCCATAACAGAGTGAGAAGTAACAGATCCAAGGAGAAAGGCAAGATCATGGAGGCCCAGGGCTTTCAGTGTTTCCTGGAGGCAGTGAGCTTTGTCAGGGGGCCAGTAAGTAGCTGCAGGAGATTTTAAGTGGTGTGCTAACAAAATCTCTGTATTTTCAAATGCTCAGCTCTAGTATAGTACTGCATGCAAGGGTGTGGAGAGGCAAAGATAGATCCGAAAATGCAAATTAAAAAGTCAAATGATGTAGTATTAGTATCAGACAACAAAAAGTCTAAGGAAAATTCTTAAATATTACAAAGGAGTTCATTTCTAATGATAATACATTGTCAAAAATCTTTATGACCAAATAACATAATAATAAAAAATTTGCCTCAGAATATGAGTCACTAACAAAAACACAGTAGACATGAGAATTTTTAAGAGATATCTTGCAACTTTTGAGAAATGCAAGCAAAAGCCAAATGATGTGAATAATAAAATTCTTGAATGAACCAACATAAATAAAGGAAGCAGGTTTTTTTAAACCTCACTTGGTACATTGACAATTGACCAAATATTTGTCCCAAAGAAGACCTCATTAAATTAATAAAAAATCCAAGTCACATTCTCTAGTCACATTGCAATACAAGTGGAAATAGACAACACCAATACTGTTACCACTGTAAAAAAATTCAAGCCCAATGAAAATTTATAGATTTTTAAGCTGTCAATACCCAGATTAAAAATTTGAAGTGAATGTGTTTTATTCATACTGTGAGAAAAATGTAAAATAATCAGTAATCACTTAACCTGAAGTGTGAAGGACTCATATGAGGAAAGAGACAAGTTTTGTTATTATAGGACATAAAAAAGGACTTGATTATATTGACATACTTCTCTATGTCAAGTATTCCAAAATTTATTTCAAAAATGTAATATATTCCCAAGAAAGAGTCCCTTGTAGAACTTGACAATGATTTAAAGTTCATGTGGAATGAATACACCTAGCCAAAACATTTTTTAAAACAGACATTGTACTTCCAGAAATTAAAATAGAATATATACATTAAATAATACAAATTGTGTATTACTGGGTACTGAAACACACCAAATGATAAAACAGTAAGAATTGAAATCCCAGACAGCAACCATGAGGAAGAAGAGAGGACCACACAGAAAAGGACGAGGTGGCAAAGCTGAGATAGAGCAAGACCCAAGCCCTCCCCCAACCCCAGCCTACAGGCAGGAGAAAGAAGACTGGAGCAGGGAGTGGGTAGGAGCCCAGGAGCACTGCACACCTGGCCCTGGAGATCTGCTCTGGGAGCACAAGCCCACATTACATTGGGTTCTGGTGATTAGCAGGGTTGCACCCAGGGGCAGGTGGAACACTCTGGGAGGCTGAGACTCTAGCCAGTGTGGAGGGCAGGCATGCTTCTCCAGTCCCGAGACCCAAAGCAGAGGTGGCAGTGTGAAAGACTTGCCAGCAGTGGGAGGGATATCAGAGGTGATGAGGGTTGGACAGAACTCTCCCCTCAGGAGAAAGGGCAAGTAGAGGACACCTCTCCAGCCCTTCCTTAACCCAACAGACAGGGAACTCTTGGGAGCTACATCCCCCTTGCTGGCAATACAGCCCCAAGGCACCTCCCTGCACACTGTTGGGAACCAACCCACTCGGCCCAGAAGCAGCATCAGACTTTGCTGCCTGGCAGGCAGAGGGAGACTCTCCCAGCTTGCTTGGCTCCATTTCAGCCCAACCGTGGAAGTGCCTGGAGGAGCCAGCACCAAGAGCTCCTTCTTCCCTGTGATGTTCAACCCCATGCTGTGTATCTGGCCAGGGTAGAGCCACACATCAGTCCACCAGCCCCATTAACACTGCAGCCCCATCATTGCTGCGGGCCAGGCAGAGGGCAGCCCCACCTACAGCGAGCTCAACAGAGACTCCTGAGCTGATCACAAAGACAGCAGCTGAAGCAATCTGCCCACCCAGAGTTAGACCACTACAGAAACCAGACAGAAAGGCAGCCCTGCGCACAGCACACCAACAGCCAGGGTCCTCACCAAATAGAACCAGGCACTAGAGAGTAAAGAATCTTGAGCTTAAAGGCACCACAGGATGCCTTCTTCATAAAACTATTACTCTATGGGCCAGAAAGCATAGCAGAGACACCTAATACAAAGGAAGAAATGCAGAAACACTGACCAGATGAGTGGACAGAGGAATATGATCCAAACGAAACTACAAGACAGAACCCCAGAAAGAGGGCTAAATGAAACAGAGATCACCGAACTTCTTGATAAATATTTCTAAATAAAAGTCATAAACATGTTCATGGGTTTATAGAAAACTATTCAAAATCTCAGGGAGGACTTCAATAAAGACATAGAAATCCTGAAAAAGAGCCACTCAGAGCTGAAGAATATCTCAAGTATTTGAAATGAAACGTACACTGGAAGGATTTAGAAGTAGATAAGAACATGTAGAGGAGATGGTAAATGAAATGGAAATTAGAGAACAGGAAAACAAAGAAACTGAGCAACAGAGAGACAACAGGATAGCTAGGAATGAAAGAATGATAAGAGAACTATGTGACCAATCTGAATGAAACAATACTTGCATAATAGGGGTACCAGAAGGAGGAGAGAAAGACAAAGGGATAGAAAGTCTCCTTAAGGAAATAATAGTTGAAAATGCCCCCAGTCCAGGTAAGGAAATAGACTCAGGTCATGGAAGCACAGAGATTCCCTAACAAAAGGAACCCCAGGAAGACAACTCCAAGACATATAATAATTAAAATGGCAAAGATCAAGGACAAGGAGAGAGTACTGAAAGCAGCCAGAGAGAGAAAAAAATTACTTATAAAGGAAACTCCTTCAGGCAATCAGCAGACTTCTCAGCAGAAACCTTACAGGCCAGAAGGGAGTGGCATGATATATGTAATATACTAAAACAGATGGACCGCCAAACAAGAATCCTCTACCTGGCAAGATTATCATTTAAATGTGAAGTGGGTATTAAACAATTTCCAGATAAACAAAAGTTGAAGGAATTCACCACTATTAAGCCAGCCTTACAGGATATGTTAAAGGGACTGCTGTAGATGGAAATGACCCTAAGGCTAAACAGCTTTCACCAGTGAAAATAAACCCACAGTAATGATAATAGACCAACTAATTAAGGAAGCACAAAATTAAAACAAAATAAAAGAAGCAAAATCATATGGTAAACAAAAAGTGCAGATTATGACATCTAATATGAAAAGTGAGGAGGAAGAAGAAAAAAAAAGTGCCTTTAGATTGTGTTTGAAATAGAGTAATCAGCAATTTAAGATAGGTTATTATATAGTGAGGAAGCTATCCTTGAACCTTTGGTAACCACAAAACTAAAGCCTACAATAAATACACACAAAAAATTAATTAATTAAAAAAAGTGAAATCTAATTACAACACTAAAGAAAACCATCAACAACAAGAGAAAAGTATAAGAGGAAGAAAGGAACAGAGAGAAGCTATAAAAAACAGCCAGACGACAATCAATAATATGGCAATAAGTGCATATCCATCAATAATCACATTAAAAGTAAATTGACTGAATGCACCAATCAAAAGACATAGAGTGGCAGAATGGATAAGGAAACAAGACATCTATAGATGTGTAGAAACAAGATGTGTAGGCAGCACATCTATATGCTGCCTACATGAGACTCATTTCAGACCCAAAGGCATACACAGACTAAAAGTGAAAGGATGGAAAAAGATATTCCATGCAAATAATAGGGAGAAAAAAGCAGAATTAGTAGTACTTATATCAGACAAAATTGATTTCAAAACAAAGAAAGTAACAAGAGACAAAGAAGGACATCACAGAATGATAAAGGGATCAGTCCAACAAATGGATATAACCCATGTTAATATGTATGCACCCAATCTAGGAGCACCTAAATATGTGTAAAGCAAATGCTAACAGAATTAAAGGAGAAATAGACTGTAACACATTCATGTTAGGAGACTTTAACACACTACTCACATGGATAGACAGATCAACCAGACAGAAAATAAATGAGGAAACAGAGGTATTGAACAATATGTTAGATCAAATGGACTTAACAGGTGTCTACAGAACACTCAACCCCAAATCAGCAGGATACACATTTTTCTCAAGTGTACACAGAACATTTCCATAATAGATAATATAGTAGGTCACAAGAAGAGCCTCAGTAAATTCAAATAAATTCAAATTGTATCAATCATCTTCTCAGACCACAGTAGTATGAAATGAAATAAATTACACAAAGAAAACAAAAAGACCTATAAACACATTAAGGGTAAACAACATGCTTTTAAAAAAATCAATGGGTCAATCAACAAATTAAAACAGAAATCAAGCAATACATGGAGACAAATGAAAACAAAAACACAACAGCCCAAAATCTGTGGGAGGCAGCAAGGCCATTCTAAGAGGAAAGTACATAGCAATACAGGCTTACCTCAAGAAACAAGAACAATCCCAAATGAACAGTCTAAAATCACAACTGAAAAAACTAAACAAAGAAGAACAAATGAAGTCCAAAGTTAGTAGAAGGAGGGACATAATAAAGATCAGATCAGAAATAAATAAAATAGAGAAGAATAAACCAATGGAAAAAAAAAAACAATGAAACCAGGAGCTGGTTCTTTGAGAATATAAAGAAAATAGATAAACCTCTAGCCAGATATATCAAGAAAAAAAGAGAACATACACAGATAAACAGAATCATAAATGAAGAAGGAATAATCACAACAGATGCCACAGAAATACAAAGAATTATTAGAGAATACTATGGAAAATTCTATTCTGAGAAATTGGACAACCTAGAAGAAATGGACAACTTTCTAGAAAAATACAACCTTCCAAGATTGACCCAGGAAGAAACAGAAAATCTGAGCAGACCAATTACCAGCAATGAAATGGAACTGGTAATCAAAAAACTCCCCTGCAAAACAATTCCAGGTTCTGATGGTTCCACAGCCAAATTCTATCAAACATTTAAAGAAGAGCTAATACCCATCCTTCTTAAAGTATTCTAAAAAGTAGAAGAGGAGGTAATATTTCCAAACTCATTCTATGAGGCCAGAATCACTCTAATACCAAAACCTGATGGACACCACAAAAAAAAGAAAATTACAGACCAATATCCCTGGTGAACATAGATGCAAATTCCTCAACAAAATCTTAGCAAATGGAATCCAAAATACATAAAAAAGATCATCCATCATGACCAAGTGGGATTTATTCCAGGGATGCAAGGATGGTGCAATATTTGTAAATTAATCAATATCATACACCACATTAACTAAAAGAAGGATAAAAATCACATGATCATCTCAAAAGATGCTGAAAAAGCATTTGACAAAATGCAACATCCATTCATGATCAAAACTCTCAACAAAATGGATAAAGAGGGTATGTACCTCAACACAATAAAGGCCATGTACAACAAATCCATAGCCAACATTGTACTTAATAGAAAAAAGCTGAAAGCTTTTCCTCTAAGATCAGTTATAAGACAAGGATACCCACTCTCACTTTTATTCAACATAGTACTGGAGGTCCTGGCCATGGCAATCAGACAAAACAAAGAAATACAAGGCATCCAAATAGGTAAGGAAGAAATTAAACTGTCAGTATTACTAGAACTGATAAATGAATTCAGCAAAGTTGCAGGATACAGAATCAATACACAGAAATCTGTCGCATTCCTATACACTAATGATGAACTAGCAGAAAGAGAAATCAGGAAAACAATTCCATCAAAAAGAATAAAATACCTAGGAATAAACCTAACCAAGAAAGTGAAAGACCTATACCCTGAAAATTACAAGACACTCTTAAGAGAAATTAAAGAGGGCACTAATAAATGAAAATTCATCCCAAGCTCTTGGGTAGGAAGAATTAATATCATCAAAATGGCCATCCTGCCCAAAGCAATATACAGATTCAATGCAATACCTATCAAACTACCAACAGCATTCTTCAATGAACTGGAACAAACAGTTCAAAAATTCATATGGAAACACCAAAGACCCTGAATAGCCAAAGCAATCCTGAGAAGGAAGAATAAAGTTGGAGGGATCTCGCTCCCCAACTTCAAGCTCTACTACAAAGCAACAGTAATCAAGACAATTTGGTACTGGCACAGGAACAGACCCATAGATCAATGGAACAAAACAGAGAGCCCAGATATAAATCTACACATATATGGCTAATTAATATATGATAAAGGAGCAATGGATATACAATGGGGAAGTGGCAGCCTCTTTGACAACTGGTGTTGGCAAGACTGGACAGCTACATGTAAGAGAATGAAACTGGATTATTGTCTAACTCCATACACAAAAGTAAACTCGAAATGGATCAAAGACCTGAATGTAAGTCATGAAACCATGAAACTCTTAGGCAAAAACATAGGCAAAAATCTCTTGAATAGAAGCATGAGCACTTTTTTCTGGATGTATCTCCTCAGGCAAGGGAAACAAAATAATAAATGAACAAGTGGGACTACATCAAACTAAAACGCTTCTGTACAGCAAAAGGCACTGTCAGCAGAACAAAAAGGCATCTTACAGTATGGAAGAATATATTCCTAAATGACTCGTCTGATAAGGGGTTAACATCCAAAATATATAAAGAACTCATGTACCTCAACACCCAAAAAGCAAATAACCCGATTGAAAAATGAGTGGACAAGCTGAACAGACACTTCTCCAAAGACAAAATACAAATGGCCAACAAGCACATGAAAAGATGCTCCACATCACTAATCATCAGGGAAATGCAAATTAAAACCACAATGAGATATCACCTGGCACCAGTTAGAATGGCCACTATTGAAAAGACAAGGAACAACAAATGCTGGTGAGGATGTGCAGAAATAGGAGCCCTCCTACACTGCTGGTGGGAATGCAGATTGGTGCAACTGCTGTGGAAAGCAGTGTGGAGGTTCCTCAAAAAACTGAAAATAGAAATACCATTCGACCCAGTAATTCCACTCCTAGAAATTTACCCAAAGAAAACAAAATCCCTGATACAAAAAGATATATACACCCCTATGTTTATCGCTGCACTGTTTGCAATAGCCAAGATATGGAAGCAACCTAAGTGTCCATCAGCAGATGAATGGATAGAGAAACAGTGGTACTATACACAATGGAATATTATTCAGGCTTAAAAAGAAGAGAAATCCTGCCATTTGCAACAACATGGGTGGATCTAGAGGGTATTATGCTCAGTGAAATAAGCCAGGCAGAGAAATACCATATGATTTCAATTATTTGTGGAACATAAAAACAGAGCAAAACAGAAGGATCAAAACCACAGTAGACTTATAGACACTGAGAAGTGACTAGTGGTTACTAAGGGGGGAGGGATTGGGGGAGGGGAAGGGGGAGGATGATAAAAGGGCACAATGATTCGCAGTCACAGTGTAAGTTGGTCATGGGGACTCTTGAACCACTGTGATGTACATTTGAAATCAATATAATATTGTATATTAATGATACTTTAATAAAAAATTTAAAAAATGATAATAGGCTAAGTCCTGCCTCATACTACCTATACTCTATCCCAGAATATATAATAGAAAACAGATGGAATGAATAATCAAATGGTAAAGAAAAATAAAGACAAGAGGAGGTATCTTTTTTTTGTCATTTTAGGGTTTGGAAGCAATTTTTAAATGTATAAAAATGTGCTTAATTACCTAGAAATGTAAGCTTTTTAAAATTAATATAAAAACCTGAGACCTGGAAAAAAAGACTTTCTTCAAGCAGGAGGGCGGCTGAGGTTGCTTGGCCCCAGGGGTTGCTACAGGCCCATCTCAGGAGACACGGCAAGCCCCTGATGTTTTATTCAGGTGCCCATCACATGACAAGAAAGGGTGGTAGATGACAAAAATGGCCAGAATTTTTCATTCCCTTCTGCATCCTTGTCCTTTGCAATGTGAATTTTCAGCATTTTCGATCAATAGGTGGGCCTCTATTTCCCCAGTCCTTGAATCTGGGGAGCCCTGTCACTTGCTTTTGGTAACAGAATGCAACAAAAGTGGTGGCGTGCCAAATCTGAGCCTAGGCCTCAAGAAGTCCGTTCCACTTCTCAGAAACTGGGTTCATCCCATAGAGCACCGCATCGAAACCTAAGTTGTAGACCCCCCTATAGGGATAACTGTAGGGAGTGGTTGTCCCAGGAACACATGCCGCAATGCACTTTTCACTCCTTCTCCATCAAAGGGACAAGGGTGACATGTTTTGGGGAATGAATTAGGATGGAGAAGCAATAGAAACCTCAAACCCTGGCATCGGGGAAATTCTCCCAGCAGTCCTGGCATGGCCTGTTCACTACTGACTATAAACACAGGTGGAAAATAGCGTACAATCTTAAGGTGTCCAGAAACACAAAGGCTCACTGTTCTCTGAATGTCTCCTCTGTAATCCTACTTGTTGCCATTTCCTTTTGTCCCCTCCTCTCCCTCCCCATCTGAAGAGTCCCCTCACCAAACTTCCGGCACTGGCTTTGACTATTCCTGTGCCTTCGGAGCCATTACACCCAGTTCTCTCTCCTTCAAGAAGCTTTGTGAATTCTGTTCTATTTTTTTTCTTCCTATACATGGAATCTCCAAGTCAGTTTCTTTTGGTTGGATCAGATTCTTGGGTGGGATCACAAAAGTTTAGAAATAACAATCATCTTTATTGCCATTTACCAAGCACCTTCTTATGACATACATTAATCCTTACGTTGTTTCTGCAGTTTAGTTACTAAGTCAATTTGTGTATAAGACAGAAACTGTACATGATTCACATCCATGAATTGTTTAATGCATGATATGACACAAGGAAGGATTCAAGTCCGTGCTAGTGTTTGAATTTATAATTAACTTACATTTCCACTGCTGGCCAGGCGCTTCACCAAGCCATCGTAGCTCCTTTGGGCCCTCTTCTTGTCTTTGGCATCTTCATTACTAAGTTTATTCAATCTGGTATAAATATGTGTGGAAGGAATAAATGAGCTTGGAGCCAGAAACCTATGTTCAAACCCTGGATCTTGCACTTACAAGCTTTTTTGACTAAGTTTGCTGAGGTCAGACAGCACTCTGAATGGCCGTGGTTGGCCTCTTGTGAATGTGTGATAAACTGGATGAATTCAGAGCCCTGCACACCAGTTCCTTTGAGATTTTTGTGTGTGTGTCCTAGAGCCATGCTAAAGTCATGGAGACTCTCACTGGAGAGTTGCTTAAATTATACACACATGCATGCCGAGTTCCTATAATGAGAAGGAGCTAGGATTGGGCTCTACCTGAGAAGCCCAGTATACATCTTAGAAATACAGAACCTCAGAGCTATAAGGGACTTGAGAAAACTGTGACCCAGAGAAGAAAGTGACTCATGTGGGTCATGGAGGAAATGTGTTTATAACCTGTTTGCTCGACTCTTTTTCCTAAATTTTTTCCTAAACGTTGAGATGATGTGTCTGAGCCACAAGAGGGAGTCAGTGGGGCAGAAAGTGAGCTCTGAATTCCAGCCTCACCAATGTCTTCTGGAAGGCTCTACTGAAAGGGAGACCCAGACCTCCGGTTTGTGTGCTAGATCTGAGTTGGATCACAGTTCTATCCTAGATTATCTGGAAGTTTCATGGATAAATTAATTCAAACCTCTGAGCCTCATTTTATCATCGACTAGGTGGAGATACTATTACTGATATAGAAAGGTGTTTGTAAGGATCACTGATATTGCATATAAAAAGCTTAATTAACATAAAGTTGGTCTTCCAGATAATAGGTATTATTATAGTGACTCTATAGTTACAATGCTTTAATTTCAAAGAGTGCTTTGTGTACCCTCCAATCCCATCCCATTCTCTGTATGCTGGTTAGTTGAAAGCAATCGTTTGGATTTTGCCTAATTGTTCTCTAATACAGTCTCCTCCCCCTTCTGAATCCTCACCTTCTGGAAAGTCTGAGCACAGGCAGGATGGAGGAGGGCATGGATAAGGCTACAAGGAGAGGACAAGACTGAAACCTCACCTGACCTCATATTCTGAATGATTTGGGTTGTGGGTGGAACACCGGAAACACTGCCAGGTCCTCTTTTCTGTTGTTTGGAAAGTGACCTCACTGCAGAAGCTGAAGGTGAGGGCTGTGGATGGCTCCAGGGTGAGCATCCGGGTGGCACCAGCTGTGCCCAGCTTCCTTCATCTCGGTGGAGCAGTCCCTGGCCTCTGCTGTAGGCAACAACCCGAACCACAACCTGTGGGGCTCCTGCATGCCGGTGTTGGGCAGCTAGACCATGTACCATGGGAATATGGCAGGAAGAGATGTTAGAATGACTCATATGGCTTCTGGAGCTGGAAGTGTTTTTGGAGGTGACTGGGCTCACCTAGTCGTTTCCCATGGCAGGGATAGATGAGACTGGGCTTGCATGATGCTGTACAGTAGATCAGTGGAAGAGCTGGGAGGAGAACTGAACAGTGAGTATTTCTGCAAAATCCAGTCCCATTGTGGCTGAACCTTTACCACTACTGGAGTTTTTTGGTGTGTGTGTGTGTGTGTTTAGCTATCTATTTCACACAATACAGAGATCCACTGATTTATTCTAAGTTTTCTCCAGCCCTGTCTCCCTCACAGGAATTTTAAATCACCTACACCCTTTTTATACCAGAAATTTAGTAACCATCTTGTGCTGCTTGAGTATCCCTTGGGGTTCTTACTCAAAATAGCTAATAAAGGAATTTTTTCAAAAGGAATTTAGGTGAATAAAATTCAGTCTAACTTAACATACATGTACTATTATTTTTCGGACCTGACAGTGTAGAGCATAGTGAATGGAACCAAGCAATTTTCTTGAAGCTGAAAATACAGTTCCCTAGAGCTCACCAACAATGCTTTGGGCAGAAGAAATGGAAAGTGCCAAGCTGTTGAGGTGATGAGATTGTGTGTCTGAAGCAGAGACTGGGATTTGGGGAGGAGAAGATGACGCTGTCTCAGGTGCCCAGTAGCTAGTTCAGGAAAAGGCTCAAGGTGATATTAAGGACTTGAGCTTTTATTCTGAGTGAGATGGGAGGCATGGGGGACTTTGAGCGAAGGGAAGACAGGATCTGACTTGTGTTTTATGAGGATCGTGCTGGCTGCCATGTCATATTGAAAACAGACCCAAAGTGGGCAAGGGTGGAGATGGGAAAAACAGTGAGGTGAGTACCGCAGTGGTCCGGGAGAGAGAGGGTGGTGGCCTAGGCCACTGGGAGGCTGCATCGCTCTGCAGAAGATAACCTAGGAGGCTAGCTAGGCACTTCCCTTTCTTTCACTCCCCACATTCAGTTATTTTGAACCCCCAGTTACCAGCCATCTCCCCAGGAAACAGAATTCATCTCACATGATTCATTTTAATGGACTTTAATGAGGACCTTCCAGATGCTGGGCAGTTAAGGGAACTAGAAGGGATGGAAAGGCACCAAAGAAGAAAAAGAGCAGGAATCTGGGAAGAGAAGCTGCTTTGCAGCCTAATTGTGAAGAAAACAGCCACGGCCAGAGACCATGCCAGTGCAGGGAGAGGGTGGGGAGAGGATGCCTTGCCCTTTCCCACCGAGGATGCCTTGCCCTTCGCCACCTTTAAGTCTCCAGCCCTCCACACTTCTCTGCATGGTTTGCTTCATTATATGAAATTTACAGGAGAACTTCCCCGAGGCACACAGTTGGCAAATGGCCAAATCATACCTGCTGCTTCTTAGTCCTAGAATCCTTCCATTATGCCTACAGTCCCCCTTTCTGGAGAAACAATTCAATGGAACTTGGCTTTGACTCACAGAGAATATGGAAACCTGGAAAGTTGAAAGTACACATGGGTAAAAAGACTTAAGTATCTGGTTATTCCCCTTGTTCCCCTGCAGGAAGAGACAAAGAGATAATGGCGGGTCTCAATCCCAACCTTGGACTAAGCAGTTTCTTGGTCTGATGGTGTTTCTGTTCCTCTTCCTAATGTTTTATGTAGCTTTCATAGCTAGAGTCACCAACTAATAAAGGATAAAGGCTGGGACTAACCCAAGAGTGGGTTGGGGCAGGGGGTACACTTTCATGAGTTTTACCTCTAAGAGTCCTGCCAGAGACAGAACATCAGAGAAAAATCCCCTTCGGCTTCTGGCTCATCTCAGGAACCATCTACTCTCCCTTGCTGCAGACTGGATGAAATGTTGATCTTTTGGCTCTGGAGTTCTTCTGCCTATGTGTGTGGTTATGTTGCAGACAGTGTAACTCACTCGCCCAGTTTAAGAGTGCCAGCATGCTCTGTTGAGCCAGTATATATCCAGGCCTGGGCTTTGTAGATCAAGACCCTCCAGTTTGCAGAAATCACAGGCATGAGACATGGTGGTCATAAGATACGCATGGAAGGTGGTATTGATGGCAGGGGAGGAGGTCATAGTGATAAGGCGATCGTCAGATGGGAATAGTGAAGAGCTGTGTGGCAGCTGGCAGCTAACAGATGGAATCGCTGGGGACCAGGCTGGCCGGTCACTGGAACTTACCCATTTCAGTTCCTCTCTTGGAGGATAAAGAAACAAAGCCTTACTCATGTGGCATTGAGTTTAGTGGCTGAGCTGAGCTGAGAACTTGGGTCATCTCACTCCCAATCACACCCCTTATCCTCTGCAGCCGCCTTGCTCCTTAGGCACTCCACACAACCCAAAGTTCTCACGTGTGTGATGAGCGCTCAGCAGGTGCCCCTTGTTTTATCTTTCCCTTACCATCGACCGTCTCTGTTTCCTCTTTGTTCTTCTTTTCTTTGTTCCTCGCTGTTACGGTTTTAGTACCTTTTCCTAAAAACCATTGCAAGAGTTACAATCTTGTTAAATCACACTTCGTCGACCTATCAGAATGTTTGAATGTAGAGTAGTTCTTAAAATGTTTGTATATAGAGTCTATCTCGTCACAAGAAAAAAGAATTCTTTATGTGTGGTGATAGATGTTGATTAGACATTGTGGTGATTGTTTCACAGTAAGTACAGATAATCAAATCATTATGTTGTACACCTGTAACTAATGTTATATATCAATTATATCACAAAAAAATGGAAAATTAAACTTAGAAACCCAACCTCACAATTTATCAGTAGAGTCATTGCACTTACGGGGAAAATAAGTGACGATCATCTTGCATTTGGGTGGCATCTAGCGATTCGCAAAGCACTTCCATGTCCTTTGTTGCGTTTTATTAACAAACGGCGACCCTTCCTCACCAGAGCCCAGTGATTAGGGCAGGTAGACCCTTGTGCACTGGGCTGTGAGAACTCTTGGGACCCACCCTCTGACCCTCAGCTCACCTTCAGGATTCATTTGCTCTTTGGTGTCTAGGATGAGTTGCAAAGACCTCACCCTGCCTTAGCACCAAGGCATAGGGCCTTACGGATGCAGAGTTGGGGGGACTCTTCCAAGACCCACCTCTCTAGTTTCAAATCTAGACTCAACACTTCTTTGCTGTGTGATCCTAGTTTTGTGTCCCAACTTTTCTGAGGCTCAGCTATAGTTGGGAACTAATAATACCTTCCTTGTATAGTTGGGAGGATTAAAGGAGTTATGTAATAAGACATTTTGTTCAATGCCTTGCTCAGAATAGCTCCTCAATAAACAGCTGCTAGTCCCAGATTTGGGCACCCCAAGATTGTCCCTCTGTATTACCACACTCACACTGGCATATTCAGGGGCAAAGCCCACAGCCCCGGTCTCCTTAGCAAAAAAGAAGAAAAAATGCATATATAGTTGTAAGTAATCCATTGTTTTAGTAAAACAAATTATAATGAATGGCTGCTGGAGAACAATGTTTGTTTGGATTATCAATATACTAAAGGAAGTTTGGGATAGCTAATCATTCTGGGTTCAGAAGTCAGAGGAGATGACACTGTGAGAAAATTATATCAAGTCACTGTAGTTGGATTTGGAGAAATGCTGAGATATTTTATTTAGCTTTTTGTGGAATTTATTTTTTCCTGCTCCAAAGTCACAAGACAAATTCCAGTGTGCAAAACACAAGCCTTTTTGACTCCTGATAAAAATGGAAGCATTGAGGGAGTTACTCGCCAGAAACAGCTGGTATTTTCTGTCAAAATCAGCATTCAGAGGAAGTGAGATTAGATCTCACTGGAATTGTAGGCTTTTAGAATTCGTCTTACAAATAAAATAAGAAACAGTGCTCCTGTTTCCTTTTTAAAACATATATATTCATTTAATTTAAGTGACTTGATTGCTCTGAACGTCATTCTCTTAGAAGTTCAGATAAAAACCTAATGTACTTAATTGGTGAAATGATTGCAAGGACGTGAATGGGCAGAGTTGAGTGAACTGGTAACAATAAAGAAGAGAATGCCACGTGTGTACATTGCCTTGATATCAGCTTGGATTGGTTGGGCGATCCCTAGTTTCTTTAGAGACCATTAACATTTGTTTTATGTATTAGTATGTGCAGGACAAGTGTCTGTGGTTAAATGACAAGCACTTAAAGAGTGGTTTCTCAAGAATAGTACCTTTCTATCCTTCATATCTGCTATTTACAGAACCACTTTGTTCTTAATCATAGAGGAATCCCATAAAGAAAAATATATTATGTTTGTGCTTTTAATTTGGAATTGTACAGTCACTGGAAAAAACATTTTATTAGGAGAAAGCAAAGTAATAATCTTCCTGGATTCAAAATAATGAAGAGCGGGGTTTAGATATATCTCCTCAACTTCACATGACCCCCAAATCCTAAAATATTGTTTACACAGTTTTCCTCTGCTCTCATTTTTGATACCAGGTATCTGAAGCTTTTCCCATCCCTTTTGCTGAGGTTGGAATATTATTTCCTGTGATGATATATCTCAGCTCACTCCTAATTTATCACCTACATCCATTCCCTCCATTAGACTCGATTTTACTCACCAGTGGCATTCAACTGAAATATCCTTGTGTGATATTGGGTACTGCTAAATGTTGAAATCAGAAAAATGGATTCCCATCCTCAGGGATATAAAAACCTGTTAAGAAAAACAGACATAAGGAATATAATTTTGAACTGATGGCTACTCTTGGTGAATTAAACATATCTATTTCTGTTCCCTCAAAACCCAACAAAAATGACCAGAAGGGGTAGGAAAAAGGTCATAAGTCCACAAATAGGATGAATAGGAAGTGACTAAGCAGCCCACAGAAAGTGTAAATCTGAATGATGGAGCTGGATGCCTGGCAAAAGGCTAGTTCCTTTTTGCAGAACTCAAATAAGCTCCAGGAGTTGGAAATGCCTCCGGTTGGATTTGTCACTGGACACCATGATGAGCTGCTTCTGTCTTAATAAGTTAATGAATAATAAATTAGGTGAAATCATGAAAAATAGTGAATTAAGAACTCAGCAGCCCTAGAGGGTAATCAATTCTAACTGGAACAAGATAGTCCAGGGCTCCAAAAAAGTGTCTCCAGAAAAACAAATGAAGCTGATCAATTATCCTATGAATCTGTAGACACTGATTTACATTTATGGTGGTATATTTGGGAATTAGTTCATTTTAGGTATATAGAAAACTAAGCATGTGAAATAGGAGGCAGTTTCTAACTCCAGAAAAAAGAAATCATTGCAAGAAGACACCATCATAGCATGCATAGTGATTTAGCCATTAATGATTTAAACACTATATATTGATGCAGCTGAAAATTATGATAAAACTGTATGGGAAGAATGGGGGAAAGGAAGTGCTGTGGTGGAGATGTGTGACGGGATGAGGGGGCAGCATGTGGGAGTTAGTCCGTTCATTGTCTTTAATAGTAAGGAGGGAGTTAGTTTTAAAAACCCCCAATTTTAAACAGTACTAATGCATTCATTTAGAAATATGAAAGTAAGCGTAAATTAAACAATAAAAATTTAAATGCTTACATCTAGAGAAAGGAAATTGGTTGGGACCAGGGGAAGGACTGAGCACCTCCATTAGATGAAATCCAAGGCACATTTTCTTGTTGTCTTTTCTCTCTGAATTACTTATTATTTCTAGGGCTGTACGCAAAAGCTTGTATAGTAAAGCTTGTATAATTACCAGGCTAACTGAAGGGAGAAATATAATAATAAAAACTACTCAATCTCTTGGAAGAGAGAAGATAAGAGAATGTAGAGCAGTTGCCAAAAAAAAAAAATACAGAACATTTCAGGAATGTTCATTTGGGAGTCAATTCCTTAATTTTCTCCCTACCTTTTCTTTTTCCCATGTTGTTTGGAAGGTTTGAAGTTATTCCTGCCTCTGTTCCGCTTCTTACTTAGGTCCAGCACTCACCTCCTGTACATTTGCCTGGGGCAGAACTGTAATTTTGCTTGTAAAACAGTTCTCGAATCTTGTCTCATGGTTAAACCACATTGGTGTGTGACAATTGGGTGAGGGAGAAAGGGACAAACTGACACAGCTGTTTTCAACATAATTTTAAAATTCAGTTACCTGAACAATTGCCTCAGGCTCTGCCCCACTCCCCTGTTATTTAGTTTTTGACACTGAACTTGGACTCTTTGTGCATTTGCTCTTGTTTCTAAAGTCGTTTTCTTCTGGCTAGCTTTGGGGGTAGGGTGATTCTATTCCTTCTTCTCTGTGAGAATAGTTGTTTATACTATTCTCTGTGTTCCCAGTATTCCTGAGAATCACCCATCAGCTAATGATGCCTCTGACCTTTCTGTCATTTCATGCAATGTGGAGTGGGAAAGAAGACTGACACTTCTCTTAGTTGAACATCTCGACCTCTTGTGAAATCACAAAACTCTGTAGCCTTCTGCTTCTGTGGTGCTGCATTTTCCTGCTACCTTCTGTAGCTCTCTTTTTATATTCCTCTGGAAGCTCCAACTTCTGCTAACACTTTGTCATTTCCCAAAGGGTTTGATCTTCTCTGCTGCCACCTGCAACCCTGGGCGACCTCATTCCTCTCTGTATGTGATAATTGCCTGGATTTACCTCCATAGCCATGCTCTTACTCCATAGTTCCCACCAGTTATCCAACTCCTGTCAACCTTATTTGAAGGTCCTGACACAGTTAAAACTAAACAGGCTCAAAATTTTACTATTTGTATCCATAATTCGGTCTCTGTCTACATCTGTTAGTGATAGTCCTATCACTCATTCAGTTCCCTAAACCAAAATCTGTCATCCTTTCGCATTCTCTTCTTATCCTACATGTCTGTGCAACCTCAAAGCACTGCCATTTCTACTTCCTAAGCATCTTTAAACCCACGCACTTCTCTCCTTTGTCTGCATCAGTGGTGGTTCAGGTAACCATCGTCTGTTCCTTAGGTACCTGCAGCTTTGTGAGTCTAACTCTGTGACTTCAGTACTGTTTCCTCCCATTGTCTTTCTTCATGGTAGCCAGGACAATATTTCTGAAATACATTTGTTTTTCGTCTTGCAATTTATAATTCCAGAAGACTCCAGACAGTATAGTTTTCTGGATTAGGCAAAACTGAATTTCAGTCTCACCTACACCAACTCCGTGAACATCTCTGAGCTTCACTTTTCATCTTTGGAAACCAAAGTAGGCATATATCTAAAGCATATGGCCTGACACATAATAAACATCCTATCAGTGTTAAATATAAATATAATTACATTCATTAACTTGAAGATTTTTTAAGTAAATTCCCATTACTCAGGAGAAATTTCAAAGTCCTGAAGGTGATGTAAAACCCTGAATTATATGACCATTCTCAATCTCTGCTCCTGTTCTGTTCTTCAGTGATTCAGAAGCTTTTTCAGTTTCTCGAATGCACCCTGATCTCTCTAGCTCTTCTTCAGGAAGTCTCTGCATATCCAAGGTTGGATTACTTGATCTTGACCCTCCTGTGAATACTCTTAAACACTGTACTTTACCTTGCAGGGACCTGATTATCCTGGGTTATAATTGATATATTTCTTTGTGTGAATGCCTAGTTGTCAATAAGCTCCTTGGGGACAGGCACTGTCTCTATCATGTTTCATAATTTTATCTGTAGCAAGTAACACACTGCTTGGCTCATAGTAATTTCTCTTAAAAAATGTTGAATGAAAGAGATTGAGCATCACTCTGCTTTCCTCCTCCATATAAAGTAAATACTGATTTAATATTACAAATGAAGAATCTTAGGGTCAGAGAAAGAATAAGGTCATGCAATAAATGATCAGAATTGGGTTTGACTTAGGCTCTTTCTATGATGCCAGCTTCCTCTTTGACTTAGAAAAGTGTCACATTAATTATAGCTATGCAATCACCTTGTTGTCATTTTACAGGCATTCATCTCTAGTGTTGGAATTTCATGTAAATAATATATTTAAATTGTGTGTAGAATGGTAACACACAGCTCTCTAGGGAGATGAGGGGAACATGTGAAATTGTAATAAGGGGCTTTTCAAATGATTTTTAAATGCCATTAAATTAGTTTGTTTACATAAAAGCTTTGAGCAGAGTCAGACAGAGTAAATCCTCAATCACTTATATAACAGTAATAACCACTATTATTTTCCTGTAAAAGCCTGTATGAGGCAGTCACTGTGTGTTCAGCAAATTTCATAATGGACTTCCACACCCATATTAGGGACACACAATCAGTGAGCACTTCTGACAGAGAAAAGGAACTAGCTGTGCATCTCAGAAATACTCAGAACTGCCCTTGGGGTTTAGAAAAACTGCCAGGGGAGGAATGCAAACTTACACTGAATGAGATGTGGAACGGGCGCTGGTGATTGTATCGGGACTGAAGGCACGTGCCCAGAATCTCCAGCACTCCTGAGACACACAGCAGCCGTTGCAGGCTTTCAGAAAGGTAGGTTCAGGTCATGCCTTCCGAGGCACTTGGGCTGGGGGCTTTCTCATCCACTGGTTGCAGGATCCCCAGGAGTGGAATGAGAGAGGATGAGGTATTCTCTCTCCCACAGCTCAAGCTGGTATTCTTGGTTGGGATGGGTCAAGCACACCTTTTAATGTATGTTTAGGGGCTGTGGGGAGCAATGTTGCTGCAGAGGATGGGCTAAGGACAGACTCCTGAAGGCTGATGCTGGATGCTGGATGGGGTTGTTCTAGTTGCTTTTTTTCTGTAAGTCTCCAGGGTATCAGGATACTGAAAGCAGTATTTCACACTTTGCCTAATTATTTCATGTACTCTTGATGCCAATTCTTCCATGGTCTTTATTCTCTTTCTCTGAGATGTTATTTTTATAATTCAACATTAAAGGAAAGATCTACCACTTGCAGAATTTGGTGGAGATGTTGTAGAGCACAGGCTGCCACGTCTGTGCATGGCCTGAGGTAGACTGTGGCCTGACCAAGCTCTCTGTCTTTGGAACTGTTCATGAGACATCCAAGGCATATACTGAAGCTGCTCATGAGGAAGTCTACTAATGAAAGAGACTTTGTAGATTCTTCACAGTCTTTGGATCAGAAAAGAATTTGAAGGCACTGTGCCCAATGCATTCTCTTCTTGAATGAGGCAAATGAAACCCAGAGAAGAGAAGTAACTACCCAGAGTCCCGCTGTTCAGTAGAAGAGCTATAGGTGTATAAGCTGGGATCCCTGATGCCCGGCCTGGGTCCCCGTTTTCACATTTCCATTGTCATCTTCCAAGTTCAGGCCTCCTTTTAGGTCTCTATTCTATTTTATCATTTGTCAGAGGAGAGAGAGCCTTTCAGGCCAACCCCATCATGCTCCCTGCTTGGCAATTCTGACCTTCAATGGGGATGGTGATATGAACATAGGGAAGCAATGGGTTGATGGTGGTACTGATCACAGGAAATTGGAGCCAGCAGAAGAAAGGAGGGGAGTGTCCTAGGTTTCTTCACATCTGTAGCAGGAACAACAGCAACAACGAAGACACTGAGGTTGTCAGTAGCCCAGTGCATGATGTCATAAATGATGTGACAAGCCTAGGGCTCAGTCGTCCCTTATCTGGAAGCAATGTCCCTTGTATCAACTCAACATTCTCTTTTGTTTCAGTTTCCTTGATATTTGAATATAGGGAAGTTGAGCCCTGGAGAGTAAATACAAATGTTTATCCTTGGGGAATTTACTTTCCCTAGGTAATAAACACATGGATTTCTGTGGTATGAACATATAAGGCAGTTATATGAATTTATAGCTAGAGTTGTTTAGAAAGACAGAGCATGAGCCCTGACTGATCGGGATCTGACATATGTCACCACAGAACTATGGAAAAGTCGTAAGAGTCATTTGAAAGTGATATTTTAACATAGTGTCTGCTCTGGGGAAGCTTACAGTCTTATTAAATAAAGAAAGAACTCTCAGGTGTGTTTGATAAGACAGAACCTACATTTTCTAAATCCTTAGTCCAAAGGTCTATCTGAGAGATCAATGCAGAGGTTTCTTTGCATTAAAGAGAAGTAAACTAACACATGCATTCAGCTGGACTAAAAGAATCATCAGTAGTGGACTTTTACAACACTTTGGGCCTCTATGATGCAAGGGCGAAATAATATAGGATTTTTTTTCTTTTCTCTTCCAGTTTTATTAAAAAATGACTGACATACATCACTGTACAAGCTTAAGGCATAGAGCATGATGGTTCGACTTCTATATATTGTGAAACGATCACCACAATTGGCTCAGCTCACATCCATCTTCTCATATAGATACAGTAAAAAGAAAAAGAGGAGGGAAAGGAAATATAGTGATAGATTGTTTATTCGGGATATTTCATGTTCCTTAATGTAAGCATTTATTGCTATGAATTTCTCTCTTAGAACTGCTTTTGCTGCATCCCACAAGTCCTGGTATGTTGCATTTCCACTTTTCTTTGTCTCAGAAACTTTTTTATTTAGCCTTTAATAACCAGAAGGACTTACCTTTTTATTTTTATTTTTTGATTCACTGGTTGTTCAGGATGGTGTTGTTTAATTTCCACATGTTCATGAATTTTCCAGTTTTCCTTTTGCTATTTGCTTTCTAGTTTCATGCCATTGTTGTCAGAGAAGATACTCCATATGATTTCAATCTTCTTGAATATTGCAAAGATTTGTTCTGTGGCCTAGCATATGGTCTATCCTGGAAAATGTTCCAAGTGTGCTTAAAAATGTTTATTCTGCTGTTGTCAGATAGACAACACCTAAATGTAAGGTTCATTTGGTCTATGGTGTTCAAATCCCCTGTTGCCTTATTGATTCTCTGGATGATCAATCTTTTGTTATAATGGTGATTTGAGTCCCCAACTATTACTGTATTACTGTTCATTTCTCCTTTTAATACTCTCAGTTTTTGCTTTATATATTTAGGTGTTCCAATATTGGTTTTATAAATATTTACAACTGTTATATCTTCTTGATTTATTGAATCATTATCATTATCATTACATAATAACTTCTACCTTTATCATTATATAATGACCATCTTTGTTTCTTTTTACCATTTTAGTTTATAGCTTATTTTGTCTGATATAAAGATAGCTACCCCTGATATTTTGTGGTTATCATTTGCTTGAAATTTCCATCCCTTCACTCTCTAAGGCTAAAGTGAGTCTCTTAGAGGCAGCATATTATTGGGTGTTTTATTCATCCATTGAGCCAGTCTATGTCTCTAATTGGATAATTTAATCCATTTATATTTAAAGTCATTACTGATAGGTGAGGCTTTCTGGTTATTTTGTAGATCAGTTGTTCCTTGTTTCTTCTCCTGCTGTCCTTTTTTGTGTTTTGATGTTTTTGGTATCATTATGCTTAGACTTCCTTATCATATTCTTTTGTGTAATTATTACAGAATTTCCCCCTTGTGGTTACCATTAGGCTTACATAAAATATCTTAAAATTACAACATCCTATTTTAAAGAGACAACAAAATAACTTCAGTAAAATTGGTAAACTACACTTCTACTTCTCCCTGCACATTTTTAATAGTGTGTAACTAATAACAGATTATTGTATTTATGGTTATTTTTTACCATTCTCTTTTGAACTTTCAGAGTTATGAGTTATGCACCACTATTACTACATTGCAGAATTGAATTACGACTACATATTTACCTTTACCAGTGAGATTGATGTACCTTTTTATGGTTCTATACTGTTAATTATCATTCTTTTCCTTTCACTCCAAGGACTGTCATTAGCATTTCTTATAAGGTGGGTCTGGTGATAATGAATTCCCTCAGCTTTTGTTTGTTCAGGGAAGTCTTTATCCCACCTTCATTTCTGAAAGACAGCTTCATCAGGTATAGAATTTTCAGTTGACAATTATTCTCTTCCAATATTTTGAATATATCATCCCATTCCTTCCTGACCTGAGAAGTTTCTTTTGAGAAATCTGTTACTAGTCTTGTGGGAGTTTCCTTATATGTAACTTCTCTCTTTTCTCTTGCTGCTCTAAAAATTCTTTCTTTGTCATTGACTTTTAACAATTTAATTACAGTATGTCTCAGTACAGCCCTATTCAGGCTCCACCTTTTTGGGATCTCTTGGGCTTTATGGACCCAGATGCCCATTTCTGTCCCCAGACTTGAGAAGTTTTCAGCCTTTGTTGCTTTAAATATGTTTTCTGACCCTTTCCCATTCTCTTCTCCTTCTGGAATTATCATTATGTGAATATTGTTTCTTTTCATTGTGTCTTATAGTTCTCATAGACTTTCTTCATTGATTTTTCATTCTTTTTTCTTTTTTCTCCTCCAACTGGGTAATTTAAATGTCCTATCCTCTAGGTCACTGATTCTTTCTTCTCATGGTTGAGTCTACTTTTGAAGTTCTTACTGAATTCTTCAATTTCAGTATTGTATTTTTCAACTCTGGGATTTATGCTTTGTTTTGTTTTGTTTTGATGGTTCCTGTTTCCTTGTTGAGTTTCTCATTTTGTTCATGCGTTGTTTTCCTAATTTCATTTGATTGTCTGTGTTTTCTTGTAGTTCACTAAACTTCCTTCAGAAGATTATTCTCAATTCTTGGCCTGAGGGTTCATAGATTTTCATTTCTTTAGGGTCAGTTATTGGAGCTCTATTAGTTTTCTTTGGTGGTGTCATATTTACCTGATTTTCATGATCCTTGATTCCTTACATTGGTATCTGTGCAGTTCAGTAAATGGGGCTCCTCTTCCCGACTTTACAGGTTTTCTTTGACAGAGATAGTTCTTCACCAGACAGCTCAGTCTGCATTTCTGGGTGTGTCTTCTGGTAATGTCCTTGGGGGAGTGGGGCTTGCTGTTATTATCTATTTTTTGGTCAAGGGAACTGTTTGAGTGTTGAGGATGGAGTTGGGGGAAAAGGGCTTGCCCCTGGTTGGGAACAGTGGTTATGCCTGATGGTTTGGTTCTCTACCTAAGTGAGGCTGTAGGATGGGATCTTCAGGTGCCTGGATTCTCTGGTCAGACTAGCTGGATGGAGAAGACTGGGTACTATATTCATTAGTAAATGGGGCTATGAATTAGCTTCCCCTCCCTGGCAGGGCAAGAAGATATGACCCAGCCCCTGTACAGGGTCCCCTTGGGGCAAGACAGAATAAGGGATCCCACAGCACAACCCACAATGCTTGGGGGTCCTGGTTGTCCCCCCAGAGTTTCCTTTCCCACTGGAGGAACTGAGGCTCAGGGAGACTTCTCCACATGTGGCCACCTCTCTTACCTTTGTGATGCAGTCTGTCTTATCCTCAGAGGCGCAGGATGTGCTCCAGCTTCACCCCTATGTTCTGGGATTCTCTCAGGGGTGTCTTGTTCGTGATTAGTTGTTATTTCATCTTGTGAAAGGGAGCAAAGTCAGGAACGATCTACGTCCCCATCACGGTCACATCCAGCCCCAGGCTAACCGACACTTCTGAAGGCCCTCCTTGCCATCATAGGTCGAGTAAGCACGTGTGGGGTGTAAAGGAGGCAGTTGTGTCAGAGACTGCAATACGGTCAGTAGATGACAAGCTCAAATCCCAGGATGTTTGCTGCTGACTGCGGGAGAGGTGGAACATTCTTGGCAATGCACTCAACATGTGCAAATGCCCCGATATAGGAATGAAATTGCTCTGGAAGTATTAAAAAAACTCAAATGTATTTTTGGCTTCAAAATTAAAAAAAAAGAGATTTAAGGTAAGATAAATGTGAGCTGAAGTAACAGAGTTCGTCCTATCAACTACACTAACTGTTTTAACTTTATAAGGGTACTAGAATGCCAAGGAAGGATTTTAAAAAGAAGGTGGCAGAATTTTTTATGCATCTTAATATGATCATTCTCTCTGCAAAGTAGGGAATGAACTGGACATGAGGGGTTGCAGGTGGTTGCAGGAGAACATTAAGAGGCTATCAAAATATTCCTAATAAAAATAGGATGACAGGTTGGTCTGAGTACGTGGAAAAAGTGCCCAGAATTTGAAAATGATTATGAAGGATCAGAAGAGCATGACTGATTGGACATAGTAGGTAAGAGAAGACATGGATGACAAAGGACCAGGTTTTTTTTAATATGGACAACTGAGCTAATTGGTGGGTCTCCCATTAAGAGAAAAACACAAGAGTCCCATAGACCTCTTATGGTTCTTCCTCTGTACTAGGAACTAATTGTGAGACTCTGAAATAATCTCCTCTACATACTTTTCATTGTACTGCATTGATTTTTGCAGGAAAGCTGTTGAGGAAGGCTGGGTATCTTCTGTTCAGGTCTTCTAATGTTTGAAGTGAAAATCCTCCCTATTCCTCTCTGGGACAAGTTACTAAATGAAGGCCAAATTATGGATTTATTATAATAACTTCAAATTAAGCTCAGATGGGCAGAACTCTCAGAAGAAACTGGATTAGAGGATATGGGTTAGATTGAAGGCCAAAAAGAAGCTACCTATCTTTCTCTAAATAAAGATCTTGTGTTCTGATCAGAGGATGCTCAAGCATATAAATAGTCTGAATATACCTCCTACTCAACAATATATAATAAGTAACCAACCTTCAAGCCCAGTTATTATCCAAATAGACTGCAAAAGAAAGAGGAGAGTCTCCTGGCCTGCCTCTATGTAGTCTTGAATGTGGCTTATTGCGTGAGAGCAGGAAACAGGAAATCCTGGTCTTTCCGTCCAATCCGAGACAAACTGTGAATGAGAAGGCTCAGCCGCCGATCCATGGCACAGTGAACGTCATGCTCTAACCAAGCATTTAAGCCCTTCTCCTTTAGCCTCTCTGCCTCCCTCAAGAGAGGAGCAAACTGGAGCTGGAGGATGCCAGGATGTTCTTGAGTGGCAGCAGGAAGTGTTAGAGGAAGTTACGTTTTATACATAAAGCCAAAAAAATAGGTAAATAGCAGTAATAATAATAATAATAGTTAATATATATTTGGTATTTATTATGTGAAATGCACTGGTTTAAATGCAGTGTCTCATTAAATTCCCACAAGAGTTAGGCACAATTATTTACGTTACAAAGCTATAGAAACACAAGATTAACTCAACTTGTGTAGAGTGGTAGAGCTGGAATTTAAAGCTGGGTGGTGTAACTCCAGAGCCCCTTCACTTAAGATGATCCGCTATACCAGTCTTATGAATGGAAGAACTATTTTGTTTGTACATTTATGCAATCATCAGTTGATGGACATTTGGTTTGTTTCCATCTTTTGGCTATTATGGATAATGCTGCTAAGAAAATGCATATACAAGTTTTGTGTGAACCTGCTTTGACTTATTTTGGGTATATACCTGACAGTGTAATTGCTGGGTCATATGGTAAGTCTATCTTTAACATTTTGAGGTACTGCCAAACTCATTTCCAAAGTGGCTGTACCAATTTATAATCTTAACATTAATATTTGAGACTTCCAATTTCTCTACATCCTCACTACTACTTGAATACTTGATTGTGGTATCAAGGTATAACTGGCCTCATACAGTAAATTGGGAAGCATCCTTCCTTTTCAAGTGTTTTGAGTAGTTTTTGAAGAACTATTATTAATTCTTTTTAAAATGCTTAAAAGAATTTGTCAGTGAAACCATATGGTCCTGAGATTTTCTTTGTGGGAATTTTTACAATTCTTATTTTAATTTCTTGTAATAGAGCTATAACATTCATATTTCTTCTTGCACAGTTTCACTGTCAGGGTCTCTATAGGAATTCGATTATTTCATCTAAGTTATCTAATTTATTGGCATACAGCTGTCCGTAATGTTCCCCTGTAATCCTTTTATTTCTGCAAGGTTGTTGATCATGTTCCCTTTTTCATTCCTGATTTTAGTAATTTCTTGGTGCAATTTTTTCTTGTTCAGTCTAGCTCAAGTTTTTCTAATAGTGTTGATCTTTTCAAAGACTGCCCCACCCCAAGGGTTCACTGTCATTGTGGCTGTTGTTGTCATTGCTGGTTTGTTTGTTTAGTGACCCTTGATCTCTTCTGTGAAGTCTGTATTCTTTATATAATCTGTGAGCCATTAAAGTTTCTTGATTACCTTAATAGCTAACTTATGATTTAACAGATATCTTTAAGAGCCCTGAAATAGTAAGTGTCCTATCATTCCTGTTAGGCTGTGTGTGTGTGTGTGTGTGTGTGTGTGTGCTCAAACATGTATGCATTCACATTGGGGCAACTTCAATTCTCCAGTAATTTGCAACTCTTAGCCTTTCCTTCTTGCTTGCAGAGCCTCAAGATAAGCCATAGTAGAGGAATTAGGGACTTCTCAGGTCAAGGTCATACACACATGCACACAACCCTGGGCATGTCCATGCACACAATCCTATATGTGTGTACAGTCTTCTAGATTCCCAGGGTAATATCAGGAATTTTTCACAGCTTCCTGCACAAATCTCAATCTTTTTTCTTTTAAGTTTTTTTTTTTAAATCCAGCTTTGTCTTTGCCCCAACTACTATTACTACCTCAGGAAGCTGTGAATTAAATAGCTTCTGATGATTATTTTTCACAAATACCTCGGGGTTAGGATTTTCTCACTAAATGAATCTTGAATCAGATCAAATAAAGATAAGCTTTAGAAGTGAGGTTTTCCAGATGGTTGCTAATAGTGACCATATCTGAGAATGGGGACTTTTAGGGATTTCCAATCCTGTCCTAACCCTCTTCACAGGCTGTTAGGTGGCTGGTTTTTACAGATGCCATGGTTCCAAGGCTTCTGGATTTTAGTGCTACCACATAGTTGGGAGTGGGAAGTAAGAATAGGACAAGTTAAAATATGACAAAGTTCAAGAAAGACAATAGGGAGAATCAATGTAACCAAGAGTTGGTTTTTTGAAAAGATCAACACAATTGACAAACCGGTAGCTAGATTAACTAAGGCATTAAGATAGAAGACTCAAATGCCTAAAATTAGAAATGAATGAGAGGACATTACTACCAATTTTACAGAAGCAATAAAAGAATTAGAGTGCTATGATCATTGTATTCCAAAAAAAGTAGATAACTGAAATTAAATGGACAATTCCTAGAAACACACATCTACCTAGACTGAATCATAAAGAAATAGAAAATCTGAAGAGACGGATTTTAGTAAGAGATGGAATGAATAATTTAAAACTTCCCAACTAAGAAACGCCAAGGAACAGATAGTTTCACTGGTTAAACCTACTAAACATTGAAAGAATTAACACCAATACTTATTAAACTCTTCTAAAATTCTAGAGGAAGGAATACCTTCTAAGTCACTCTATGAGGCTAGCAGTACCCTAATACCAAAGCCAGATAAAGACATTGCAAGAAAACCACAGACCACTATCCCTTGTAATTATTGATTAAAATATCCTCACCAAAGTACTATCAAACAAATTCAACAGCATATTAACAGGATTATATACTATGATCAAGTGGGACTTACATCTTGAATGCAAAGATAGTCCAACAAATAAAAGTGGATCAGTGTAATATATCACATTAACAAAAGATCTAAACATAGCACGTGGTCTTCCCAACTGATGCAGGCAAAGTGTTTGACAGAATTTTACATCCTTTTATGATAAAAGCATTCAGAAAACAAGAAATAGGAGTAAATTACCTCAACATAATACAGGACACAAAAAATCCACACTCAATATCATACCTAGTGGGGAAAGAATGAAAGCTTTTCCTCTAAGATCTGAAACAATACAAGTCTGCCTGCTTTTGCCACTTAGGTTCAACATAGAAATGCCTGGTCAGGGCAGTAAGCCAGGAAAAAGAAAGAAAAGGCTTCCAAATTAGGAAGAAGAAATAAAATTATCCCTTGTTACAGGTAACATGCTTTAATATGTAGGAAACCCTAAAGATTCCACACACAAAAATTCTGTTAGAACTAATAAATGAATTCAGCAAAATTGCAGGATACAAAAATCAACACACAAAAAATAGAAATACCATTTGATCCAGTAACTCCACTCCTAGGGATTTACCTGAAGAAAACAAAACCCCTGATTTGAAAAGATATTTGTACCCTATCACTATTATTACTGCACTGTTTACAATAGCCAAAATAGGGAAGCAGCCTGTGCCCATCAATAGATGAATGGATAAAGAGGATGTGGTACATATACACAATGGAATATTATTCAGCCATAAAAAGAAAAGAAATCTTACCATTTGCAACAATATGGATGGAGCTAGAGGGTGTTATGCTCAGTGAAATAAGCCAGGCAGAGAAATACCAAATAATTTCAATTATTTGTGGAACATAAAACAAAGCAAAACAGAAGGAACAACACCACAGTAGCCTTACAGACACTGAGAAGTTGATTACTGGTCACCAAGGGAGGGGAGTGGGCGGAGGCAGGGGAAGGAGGGGGAGGACTGTTAAATCACTGTGATGTACATGTGGTAAAATAAAAATAAAAAATAAGTTGTGTATCTATACACTAACAATGAACAATTTGAAAAGGAAATTAATAAAATAATTCCATTTATAAAAACATCAAACAAGTAAAATATTTGGGCATAAACGTAACCAAAGATGTAAGATTTGTACATTGAAAACTACAAAATATTGCTGAAAGAAATTGAAGAGCACACAAATAAAGGGAAAGACACTCTGTGTTCATGAACTGGAAGAGTTAACTGCTGTTAAGATGTAAGTATTGAATAGATTCAATGCCCTACCTATCAAAATTCCAATGATTTTGTTTTTGGAGAAAGAGAAAAACCCATCCTAAATTCATATGGAATCTCAAGGGAATCTGAATAGCCCAAACAATCTTGAAAAATAACAGAGTTGGAGGTCTCACTTTTCCTGATTTAAAAACTAACTACAGGTCCATGGTCATCAAAACAGTGTGGTGGCAACATAAAAGTAGACATATAGACCAAAGGAATAAAATAGCCAGAAATAAACACTCATATAGTGTATGTGGTCAAATGATATTCAACAGGGTACCAAGACTATTAAATGGGGAAAAAAACAAATTGGTCTTTTTTAAATTAAATATAGTTGATATACAATATTAATATTCATTGAAGATATACAACGTAGTGATTAACACATACATTACTAAATGTTCACCATGATAAGCATAGTTAGCATCTGTCAGCATACAAATGTATTACACTATTATTGGCTATATTGCCTATGCTGCACTCACATCCCCATGACTAATTTATTTTATAATTGGAAGTTTGTACCTCTTTATCACCTTCATCTATTTCACCATCCGTCACCACCCCGCCACTGGAAACCACCAGTCTGTGTTTGTGTGTTTATGAGTCTATTTCTGTTTTGTGTGTTTGCTTGTTTTGTTTTTTAGATTACACATTTAAGTGAGATCATGTGGTATTTGTCTTTGCTGACTTGTTTCACCTAGCATGGTACTTTCTAGGCTCATAACTGTTGGGAAACCTGGATATCCATATGCAAAGAAATGAAGCTAGACTAGACACTTAGTCACACCACATATCAATCCAAAATGGATCAAAGACCTAATTGTAAGAGCTAAATTATAGAACTCTCAGGAGAAAACATAGATTGAAAGCTTCATAACATTGAATTTGGCAATGATATTTTGGAAGTAACACCAAAAGCACAGGCAGCAGCAAAATTGTACTTTATCAATTTTGACTTTTCATCAATTTAAGACTTTTGTGCATTAAAAGGAAGAGAAAAGGCAAACGACCGAGTGGAGAAAATATTTGCAAATCACATACCTGATGAAGGACTGATCTACAGAATATATCAAGAACTCAAAAACAACAACAAAAACCCCGCAAAAACCTGATTCAAAAGTGAACAAGTACTTGAATAGACATTTCTCCAAAGAAGGTGCACAAATGGCCAGTAATCACATGAAAAGATGCTCAGCATCATTAGTCATTAGGGAAACTTCAAACAAAACCACAATGGGATACCACTTCACACTCACCTGCATGGCTTTTGTCAAAAAGAGAAGACAGATGAAATTTTGGCAAGAACTCATGCACTGCTGGTGGGAAAGTAAAATAGTATGGCCACTGTGGAAAATGGCATGGTGATTCCTTAAAAAATGAATCTTAGAATTACCACATGGTAATATGACTCAGCAATTCCACTTCTGAATATGTACCCTAAAAAAGTGAAAGCAGGGACTTGAACAGATAACTGTATACCCATGTACACAGCAGTATTATTCACAACTAAAAGGTGGATGCAACCTAAGTGTTCATGGACAGATGACTGGGTAAAATAGTATGTGGTTTATATATATAATGGAATATTAGCCTTTAAAAGACATTTTGGCCCATGGCTACAACCTGGTGAGATAAGCCATCACCAAAGAACAAATACTGTATGACTCCACTTACATGAGGGTCCTTGAGTGGTTAAGTTCTCAGACAGAGAAAGTAGAATGGTGGTTTGCCAGAGGCTGGGAGGAGGTGGAAATGGGGAGTTAATGTTTAATGGGGACAGCGTTTCAGCTGAAGAAGTTGAAAAAGTCTTGGAGATGGTTGGTGGTAATGGCTTCACATCCGTGAATGTATTTAAAACTGCTGAACACTAAAAAAATGTTTAAAGTGGTAAATTGTATGTTGTGGATATTTTACCACAAAAAAATGACAAAGCGCAATATGCTTCCCGAGATTCAGCCATTTTCTTTGAATAAATGCTCCTTGGATTGTTGCAAGATCTTGATTAATATCTACAGTTTCTGAAAACGTTGGTTTTGACCATTTTCCAGTGTCATCATTGCTTCTCAAGAGGAGTGGATTTTGAGCTGTCCTCACTTGGCAATTCTGGAGTGCCCCTTGCCATATTTTTGCTTTCTGTCTCACTCATTTTTCTGCTTTTTCCATCTCCTTTCTTGCCTTTTTAGTTGATGGGTTACATTGACTTTTTCTTACCAGTTCATTTTCTCATAAGATTTTCTTCTTTTTACCAAAAAAATTGCACAATTCACTACTTACCTTTATTGGTAATCATTGATCTTTTCATTCTTACTAGAAATCTAAAGTTACCTTCTCCCGTCACCCAAATTGCACAAGGACATTTGAAGAGCAGTTATCATCCCAAACCTAAATTTTGCTTTCTGGGGATCCAGTATTTTATATTATCCTTATGTTTAATCTACTAAATTGTTATTTTTGTTCTTATTTTTGTACGGCCATATGTGTACATGCAAGTTTCCAGTTTCTTTACTCATCATTCCCTCTTTATCATTGAACATCCTTCTAGGCTTTACATTCCTTATTTTTGAAGCGCATCACTGAAAGTTCTATCTAGTGAATGCGTACACTGGTAGCACTGTTGGGTGTATATTTATCTGAAAATGTCTGCATTTCAGGCTTGTTCTTGAAGCACAGTTACATTCAGGGTCTGTGGTTGTTTTCTTTCAGGCCTTTGAAAAATACTTTCCTATGGTTTTCTGGCTTTCATTGTTATCAGTCTAATTGACATTACTTTGCATGTGATCTGACTTTTCTGTTTTACTACTTTTAAGATCATCTTTGGTCTTTGCTATCTTGCAAAGTTACTATAATGTGTTTGAATGTAAATTTTTTAAGTACACTGCTTGGTGTATATGACTTGTGTCTGTGCATTTATGTATTTCATCAGTTAAGGAAAATATGTAGTTATTATTATTTCAAATGTCAGTTTTGCCAATCCTCCATTTTTTATCTTTCTAGTACTCTAATTATATATATTCTAGAACTTTTCATTCTTTACTTCTAATCTTGTAGCCTCTATTCTGTTATGACCATTTCCGTGTCTCTCTATATGGCTTCTGGGTGGTTTCTTTAGATTTATATTCTAGTTCACTAATTTTCTTTCCAGTTGTTCCTTGCTATTTAACACACTGATGAAGTTTTTTAAGATGTCAACATTATCTTTCTTCACATTTGAGATTTATCTTGTCACTTTTTCACTTTATCTGTGCTTTCTTACTTTTGTGATTCCCCTTTTGTTTGAATATTTCATCTTTATTTATTATATATTCTGTATTTCATTCTAATATCTGAGGCACTTGAGGTTTCTCATGACTAAATCTCATGGTATCTTGGTTTTTGTGCATTTGGAAATGTTTGACTATGACGATATGTACTCAGATGATCCTCATCTGTGGGATTTCTTGGAGTCTAACATCAAGAATGCTTGCTTCTGCAGACTCACAGACTCCAAGAAGGGACTAGTGGTTACCAAAAGGAAGGGGTGGCGGAGGGCAGGTGGGAAGGGAGGGAGAAGGGGATTGTGAGGTATCATGATTGGTGCACATGGTATGTATGGGGTCATGGGGAAGACAGTATAGCTCAGAGAAGACAAATAGGCACTCTGTGGCATCTTACTATACTGATGGACAGTGACTGCAATGGAGTTGGGGGGGGTACTAGATAATAAGGGTGAATGTAATAACCACATTGTTTTTCTTGTGAAACCTGCATAACAGTGTATGTCAATGATATCTTAATGAAAAAAAGAATGCTTGCTTCCTTGTGAACTCTAGTATAAGACTTATTCAGAAACAAATGACTTTCTACAAAAAATGGCTTTTTTATGTGATTTCTCTTTTATTTCCACCTTTTACTTAACAGAACTATACTTGTCCAAGAAAGTTACAGCCAACTGGTGCATTTATGCTTAGAATTGTAAGCAATAATATGTTTTATACCTAAGCAATAATGTGTGTTTTATACCTTTGATAGACCTAACAAAGATAAGTACTCTGAAATCTGCAGCCATAGTGTCCCATTTCTTTGATATTCTTTCTTCATTTCCCCCAAATTCATATCTCCCTGCAGTCTTCATTGTGTTTGACAGTCCTCTCGCCTGAATTATGGGGGTATTAGTTGTTTCCCAGTTTTGAAATGGAATTCAATTTTCTTTCTCCAAATTGCTTTTGGAAATTTTCTTGGACAGAAGAAAAAGCCTTGACTTTTGGATTTCATCTTCTTATTTATTTCCTGATCTTAATTATTCTAATCTTGCTCACATTATGTTTTCCTTATGAATTATTAATATTATTTTTGTCTTATTAAAAAATTTTTTACTTTACTATTTTGTGATTTGCTATTCTGTGCTTTTCATTTTTCATTTTACTGCTTCCTGTAGCTTTGGAAGTAGATGTTACTAAAGTTAATGTTTTAAATGATTAATCTTTTATTTTCACTTGGACTTTTTTCCTCTGTCTCTGAAATTGACCCATTTTTTTCCTCCTGATTTCCATCAGTTTTATTGCTAGATAACAATAGTGTAGTTCCTTTGGCCTACCGAATATAGATACAGGTTAATAATCCTTTCCAGAGAAATCTGAATTATTTTCCCATACATACTAGAACATTCATTTATCCTGTGCTACCAAAAAAAGGGGCACACATCTCCAAACTCTGGACTTTTACAGAGCCCCAGTGAAGCATAAATGGAATCAGGAATGACTGTGGCTTTGCAGAGTCTTAAGTTTCACTTTCCTCAAAATTTGTGGATGTAAGCCATGCAACATCTGAATATGGATTCAAATGAATAGATAAGAATGTTTATGTGGCTTAAACCTGTTTCCACATAACCTGATTGGGGTATCTCTGTTGAAGAGAGAAAATGGCATTAAGAGTATTATGCTTGTGCTTCGAGTCTCAGAAAAATAATTTTACGTGTCCTTGCTCTACATTGATGAGTCAGGATTTACAACATTTTACTGGAACAGGAGATTTAAATTCTTGGTGCCAGAGATAGGACTTAGAATCATAAATCACATGAATTCCATAAAGTCCAGAATTAATAGGATAAAATCCAAGAGAACCTATATTGTATTAATAAAGATGAACTTGAGGAAGGTTTCCAGCTCTAAGAATGTAACTCTGCTCTGATTAGAAAAAGGGGCTATAAAATTCTTAACAATAAGTTGAAATGCAGTTGATTCTGGCTGGTTTATTACTGTGGCAAAAGTTATCCTTCAAGGAGAAAATGGCTGTAATCAAGAGATCATGCAGCACTAGGGATAGAGGTGAAATCTGAGTGCAGACTTCATATATGAACTTGAAGACATTTCCCTAATTTGAGGTGCCCAATACCTTCACCTCTGTTCTATCCATGTTACCCTCTCTTCAGTTCTTTCTAGTGTCTTGATGTCACATGACATTTCTCTCCCCCTCCTGCCATCTCAGTCTCTAACTCTTTCTCTCCTTCACGTGTTTCTTGTTCCACTTTCCTGGCTGGCCTAGGCAATATAATTACATTTTGTGAAGATGTTCTAATACCTGTTGTAATAAAGGAAGGAAATAGACCAGAGGATGTCATTTCCAGGACCTCATCCTAAATTACATTTCTTATTGTAGCACCTTTTCTGCTGCCATGACAACCCTGGGAGGAATGGAAGAGACCACAGCAGGGGCTGGCCCTGGTGGGTACCAGCAGGGGCAGCCTGCTCTTTTGAACTCCTATCTGTGGAAGGGGCTGCTGGAGAAGTTCTTGAAGGGGGAGCCCAAAGTCCTTGGGGTAAGTCAGTTGCGGATCTGGGGGAAGACCAGTTGCATTGTAAATCCACTACTTACCAGACCTAATGCCAAATACTTTGTTTCACCAGCCTCATAATACACAGTCCGGCCCTCAGGGCATCCGTATTTGATGTTCAGGCCCTGTCACTTGAAAAATGATACAATATTCTATCACATCATGTTTCTGATTTAGTTGTATTTAAAATATAGTGGCTTCAGATCTGTCCTTGGGCTGTGGGTCATCCATGGTAACTGTGTTCAACTTCAGCGTGGCAGAGCAGCTCAAGAAAAAGCAATGTGAGCATCAGCTGAGTCCCCGCAACAGACCTTCTGACAGCTGATGGCCCCACAGTTACTGTCTCTCTCCAGAGAAGTTTCTTAGCTGACTCCTCAGAGAATGAAAATTCTTCTATTCTCTGTGCCTTTCTGTCTTTATAGGGTTTTCTGATGTCCCCACCTGGAGTCTCAGGTGGGTGAGCCTAACAGAAAGGGAAAGTTTAAAGAAAAATGGGTTAATGCACATCGAAGGGCAATGAATATAAAGGTTTCTCTCTAGCTTAAACTTTAAACCAATGGGACAAAGTCATTATGACACTTGGATCCTTTTAAATGCCAGGGGGTGAACTGTTCTCCATCTCCTATGTTTAGAACCCTGTGCTCACTCATGTCTGTTGCCTCAGAACCCAAGAAAATGTCATATTTCTCTTCTCTTTTTCTTACCCTGTGCATACTTTCTTTCCATCAGAGTACTTCCCCCTGTAGAATAATTGCTGTCTAATTTCTGGATCACTCCTCTGAGCATGTGCAGAGGAGAATATCAGTTGTGGGAGGAGGAGTATCATAGGTGTCAGTAAAACACCTCTGGGTAGGTCTCGGGACACTGTTTTTCCCTTGAAAGTACTGCGGCCATGGGGATTGATATCCCCAGAAAAAGAATTTAGTACGTCAGTATATCCATAGTTCCTTGCATGACAGAGAAGTAGTAAGAGAATATCGGGGAGACCATCTGACTCTTGCAAGAGATGAAGAATGACGATGGCTTAGTGGTTGGGAAGGCGACGGCTTGGGCGCCCTCTTTGTGGTGGATAATCTGCTTTTCTCTTCATTATTCCCAGGTCGTGCAGGTCGTGACTGCCCTGATGAACCTCGGCTTGGGGATAATAATGATGAGTGCCATTTTGCCATTTTACGAACAACATACATTTTATGTAGTACCCTTTTCAACAAATGTGGGGTACACACTTTGGGGGTCAGCGATGGTGAGTAGGATGTCTTCTGATACGGTGGGAGACAGCATAACATATAAAATATAGCGGTTAATATACTGAGCTTTGGAATCATCGCCTAACCCTATTTTATAGTTCTGTCAATTTCAGAAAGTTATCCAACCTTCTTGTGACTCCATTTTATCATATTTAAATGGGAATAATATAAAACTCACAGAAAGCTAGGCAGATTAAATATTTAACTTGTATCAGTTAGGATATATTATAGCATATATATATAACAAAAGCATATGTATGTATAGCATATAACAAAAGACCCAAACCAGAATAGATTATACATTGAAAGCATTGATTATTTTTTATAACAGGAACCCAGTCTCCTGGATTGGTTAATTCAGGAGTGCTAGGACCTCACAGAGGGTGGCTGACATACTGTATCAGACTTGCTGATACATCTCAGCGCTCCTAAATGTTTTGTATGCATTAATGTCTTATATTCCCAAGCCAGCTATGGACAAAAGTAATGGATTTTCCATTGTTGGCTTGGACTGGTCAAATTCCCCTCTGTGGCTGGGAAGAGTTCACTGAAGCTCAGAGGAGGCTGAACAAAAAGAGGATTTTGTCGACAAGGAAGAAGAGACATGGCGGGTATGCAGGCAATTCATAGCCAGGTATCAAACCTTAGAAAATAGTTTTGTTTAACAAAGGGTCCTGCTATTAGGTAAATTTTGTTTGACAAGTTTAATAACTTAGAACCATAACTATAATTACAATTAAAATTTAAGAACGTTGAAAAAAAATTTCCCCCAATGCAAAATGCAAGAGTTTCTCTGCACACTGAGGGTGTAAATAGAGTCTACAGTATTGTTCTACCTACTGACAAGAGAGGAATACATTTATAAACTGGGTTTATGTTAGAATCAGGGAGCCCATTCAAGTGTTATAGGGTTTCCATTTATCTACAGAGTTGAGAATGAGATACTTTAGAGTTTTTTTTTAATAGAGCTGGCTTTTTGTTCCCCCTTGCCTGTTTATGGAGTAAGTACCAGATTTCAAGAACAGAAATTCTGTTCTATTTCTGGACCGTTATATAATGTGTTATATATTCCATAAAACCAAGTCAGTAATAACGTCTATTAAACCCTTACTGTGATCTGGGCACTCCGCTAACTGCTTTGTGTGTGCAGCTCCATTTCAATCATCACAAACTTATAAAAAAAGGGTTTATCACAGTCCTCGTTTTATGGATGAAGAAACTGGGACTTAGACTAAGGAAATTGCCCAAGATCACACAATGATGTGGTACAGGAATCAGGGCCAAAGCAAGATCAGCTTAATTCCAATATTACATACTTGTAACCACTCTAGCTTTCAGCTTCCCCTTTCATTTCCTTTTCAAGATCACTTTGGAAACCAGTTTTCATAATGTAGGCCTTCTATGCAAGTTCAATAACTTACTGGGAACTGTAGGAGGAGTGTGTTTGTCAATTAATGTATCACCCAAACTATCGTAGGTACCCCACTGGGTAAGCCTTTGCTTTAGTTGGCGGGATATGTTTTGCTTCTTAACTTATTCTTTCAACCTTATTTCCAAACCTCACTTGTGAAATGCCTCCTTTTCTCTCCATACAGTACAAAAACCAGGACCAAGAACCAATCACAGGTTTCTTTTTTTTTTGGCAATTTAGTCTCCTGTACAGTGACACGTCCTTCATCAGAATCCTATAAAATTATCCCCACCCATGTTAGAATATTCCTTCAAGTTTTCTTTTTCATACTTTTGGAACATTGTAGAGTTTTAGTCATATATATCATTCACATTGTTTTTTTCTCTCAGAAACTTCATATATTTTTTGCTATGGTAAATGAATCTCTCCTATTAAATTCTATCTTCAAACACAAACACACACACCTGTTAATAATCTGTATATACAATAGCTGTGCACAGTGTTGTTCCCATGCGTCTTACTGAATTTTCTTAAAGCTTATAGAACTTTTTAGTTGATATTCTTAGATGTTTGCAGTATAACATGTTCATATTTAAATAATTTGAACCATTTGCTTCAAATGCTTTTTTAAATATAATTATTTTGGTTGATATACTAAGAATAGTAATACATAGTACTCTACAACTTTATCTTGACTTTGACTTTAAGGAGATGGCCCTAGAGTTTCCCCATTGAACATGATTAAGACTTTTAGACTGAGGCAAGAATCGTAGCATGTTATGGAAAATGCAGCTCTTCATATTTTATTAATAATGTTTAAGTCAATAATTCAATTCAATTCAATGTATTGAATTCTATTAAATGTCTTATCAAGGTTGTAAATATGAGCGGTTAGCATCTGAATTTTCTCCTTAAATACAGTAATTTCATAAATTATAATAATATTTCAATATTAGAAAATCTGATCATATGAAGAAATACCCTACATGTTCATGATTCATTCATATAATATGATGGATGACTTTCTCTGCTATATTTTTCCCAGAGGTGAATTTAATCATATCTGTCTCAGTATCCAGTAGTTTTTTTGAAGAACTGTATCAAACTGTTTTATTAGATCAGTCTTTTTTGGTATTAAGGTACAATTTTTGAAACTTCTGAAATCAAATATTGAAAGTAAACCCAGAAACTCAAATGGTTAGATAGTGTAAGGCAGGGAGTCCAGTTGAATTGGCTCTAGCATTTTAGCTAAGTGGAAAAAAATTATCCAATTTATGGAGTCAAGTAAAATAGTCTATTCTAATCATCATCGAATATGAAATTAAAAATTTTTCTTTGCTACAATTTTATTTATAAGTTTCATCAGTTATTTAAATGAAAATCATCTTTAGTTTCTTTTCTCTTGTAATATCTTATTAAATTTTGGTACTCTATTAGAGTTACTTCATCTGACTGGCAGAGGATTTTATTTCAATGCCCTCAAACAGTTTAAATGCCATTGCAGTTAGACATTTTTTTGAAAGGCTTAATAAGTCCTCCTGTGAATCCATCTGGTAGAGTTTCTATGTTGTTCTGGGAAGAGGGGACAATTATGTACAATCCTTTGGGTTTCTGGCAATATACTTGGTCTGTTTAATGTATTTATCACATTTATGGGTAATTTTGGTAAATCATGACTTCAAATATTTGGTTTAAGTTTTTAACCTGCATTTCCCCTCTTGTTTACTAGTTTATTATTTCAGGGTCCTTGTCAATTGCAGCAGGAACTAGAACTACAAAAGGTCTGGTAAGCTGTATTTCCTTTTTTTGCTTATTTGTTTGTTTTTTCCAAAAGAAGAAAGATTAACCAAGTATGTATTCTGCCGAGTAGAAAACAGATCTTGTTTATTTTGAAAAAGTCAGGAGAGGTTGTTAAGTTTTACCTAGTTGAATGGGTCTTTTGAAAATTGTAATAAAAAGTTAGCTGATAATAGAATTACTGACATGACAATGAATAGTTTGGGAAGATAGTTGCTAAGAGAATCTTTGTGAGAATATGGAGAATTCCTGAGGAGAAATGTTGAATGAAATTGGTTAAACCCTGCCTGTAGCTTGTGAGCCAGTCCATAACAATGGCATCAGGTGTTGATTTATTGACTTACTAATTAAAATATGCATATCAACTGTATACAGAGAGGATTTTGATTCAGTTTAACAGTGAAAAAATTCACAATAAGGCTATAGAAGAAGGAGAAAATTTAAAACGTAACTTTCATGCCAATATGTCCTTCATAAGGCCAACAAAAGGCAATAGCCAGTATCTCAACAATGTTTTTCCTGTCTAGAGACCATATTTGGGTTTTTTTGCTCGAATGATATGGAGTATGATCAATAGGGCTTTTCCCGATCCACCTTCCATCTGTCTCCCTAGCATCTCCTTCAGCTATAACCACTAACATCTACCCTGTGCTACAGCCACACCAAACCTCTCATACTTAGGTGAGGAATTTTAGTTATAAGAAGCTTCTGCAACTGAAGCAGGGGATGGTAGGGGATGCGTGCAGGACCATCCAGTTTAAGGCTGAAGTGTATTGAAAGCCCTGCTAAGGAGATGGGAGTTTATCTCATGTGCCCATGGGGGTCATCTGATGGATTTCGGCTTTGGAATAAGAGGATCATCTTTGTCTTTGGGCTGGAGATTAGGGTTGAAATTTATAAGAAAGAGACAATTTAGGAGATTATTGCAACAATCAAGAGAGAGAAGGACTGCATGGGGCAAGAAGCAGAGGGTATAAAGTGATTGATGGAGATGTATCTGCGAATGTGTTTGGATTACCCAGTTGATGTTCATCCCTTTCTAGGTCCGAGGTAGCCTTGGATTAAACATCCTCAGCTCTGTCTTCTCTGCACTTGGAATCATACTCACTGCAGTCAGCATCGATACATCTCCATACTATTACTTTCACTGTCGCTCCTATGAGCAGTTGGACAGTTGTCCCATGGTCGCATCAATTTTAATAGTGAGTCCTTCTTTTCATGGGTTTCTGGGGTGGAAGCAAGTTACAGGAGCCTTAGCTCTGGCAAAAGTAGCAATCAGTATTCCCAAATTGATGAATCACTCCGGGAAGTTCAAAGTGATTGAGAAATAGTGCCCACATCTCATCTCTCTCTGCTCCTCTTCTATATGTGATTTGGGAAAGTGAGAAGAAAGCTCACAGTTGTAGAACACCTAATGTTGTACTTTCTAACAGTATGCTAAGCATTTTGCATAATTTTTCCTGTTTAATTTCAAACCACTGATAAGTATACTGTTTTCCGATCTAAACCTAGAGCCCAGATATTAGTCTCAGTATGTCCCCAGGGCCCCCTGATGGAGCCTGATGGAATTAACTGGTTCTCTAATAGCAAAGTAAAATTGTCTTGAAGATTATCCATCAAGTGGTGAATACACGTAACCCAGTATCCCTCTCAACATCTCCGAATGTTTTTGCAAGTTTAAGCATTTTGGCCTCAACATCCAAGGCCTGGCAAATTTGCCATCTATAGTCAGTATTTTACTACTTTTCTATACCACTTTCCCTCATCTAGGTGTTACCCTAATTGCTTTAGTCTTCAAATTTTGTCTTCTACAAGATTTTGTAGGCCATAAAACTTCCTGAAGTTTTGGGCCACCAGGTAAGTGCAGGGAGGGAGGGTTCTTGAAGTACAGCATACTAGATGAAAATGCAATTCAATTATTATTATTATTATTATTAAATGCAATTCAAAGTATTCGCCATTCTCAATACCACAGAATTTTCTATTGTCTCCCATCCATGTGACCTTCTGGCCTTTAACTGTGCTACTTACTTCTTTCTCCCATTGTTTCCTTTCCTCTCCTAAATTTGGAAACTCAGCATCTTCCTAACTTATTTTGCAGATCCATTACATTTCTTTCTCTTCATTCCCAGCTAATCCTAGGTAAATCTAGAATGGTATATATTTGCACCAAAACACCCCATGGAGTGTCTTTGCTAAACTCACTTACTGCCCTTGAGATTTCTAATAGTTTTTAGAGTATGCAATTTTATTTCTTGAAACTTACTCAAAAGAAGAAAGAGAACTTAAAATTTTCCAAGGTCACACAGTGAGACATTGGCAAAAGCAAGATTAGATCCTGTAACTCTCTGCCTCTAATTCCCTACTTTTTAATATTGTTCGATTGGTCATTCTAAAGAGGAATCTTTTAGTTTCCAAAGTTCTCTTCACTCACAGACTTGAAGGGCACAGTGATGGAGGTAAAATCTGGAACGGAATAGCTTCATGAGCACAGGGCCTGTGCCTTCACACAGGGCTTTGTCATTAGAAGACCGCTGCTCTGCAGTTGCTGTCTGAAGGTTTTAAAAATTTTTTATAAAGGCCCTGTGAATGACACAGCCAGTCCTGCTTCCATCTCGATCACCTTCTCCCAGAGGCTATCACAAATCCTGTCATGTGAACATTTTTCCTGCCTCTCCTTAAGCAGTGGTTGACAAAGGCCCCAGGGCTTACTTTTAAATATAATGATAAAAAGAGACTAAGAAAAGGTGAGTTCTTTGCAGGAAAGAGTAGAGGACACCACTATCTGGAATCATTAGGCAGAGCCGTATGAAATGGCCAACGATCAGCAATACTTCATCTAGAAAGACAGAAGGTTCAAATGGCTCAAACTAGAATCTCATATGTATTTTGCTATTTTTTGTTAGAAATCCAGTCTGGCACCTGTTTTGGTAAATAAAGTTTTATTGGAACATAGCCACACCCTCTTGTTTACATATAGGGTACTTTACCATCTAGGGCTGCTTTTGTACTGTAACAGCAGAGTAGAATATTTGTGACAGAGACCTTATTGCCTGTAAAACCTAACCTGGAAGACTGCTGGCCCCTTATTATAATGCTTGTCAGCTCCCGGTCTCCTCTATTAGGTGGTAAGATCTTTGAGGTTAGGGAAATTATCTGTTTTGTTCACTGCTCTATCTTCTGTGCCTAAAACAATTACTGAAACATAGAGGCTACTAAGTATATTGAAGATATGAGTAAATAGATAAGAAATGATGAAAGCAAATATTCTCAAGGCCCAGCTGAAACTGTGTCACTCACGTCCCGGGATCTTGATCTATTGCCACTTACAAGCAGAGGTACCATCCCTACCAATGGAGACAAAAAGAGAGAATATTTAGACCAAAGAATCCCAGGCGTCAATCCAGGTACCCAATTCCAATTTTAAGGAATAAGAATACTGCGCAATGTTTCTCAAATATGACCATATGTCTTCACTAAAGATTAGTCCTAAAGCCACTCTGGGGGAGGAGGATTCAGGACTGACTACCTTGGTGTTCACCGCTGCATTCATTTCTGATGGTTGCCGTAATAAATTACAATGAACTTAATGAGTTAAGATAACAGAAATTTATTACCTTGTAAATCTGGAAGTCAAAAGTTTGGGATGGGTCTTATTAGGTTAAAATCAAAGTGTTGGCAGGACTCCATTCCTTTCTGGAAGATGGTAAGGGAGTAACAGCTTCCTTGCCCCTTCTGGGTTCTGGAGGCTACCTACATTCTTTGGCTTGTAGATGGAGTGCAGCTTCTATCTTCAAAACATGCTGTGCAGCATCTTCAAATCTCTCTTGGACTTCGACTCTTCTGCCTCCTGCTTCCACTTATAAGGATTCTGAAATTATTGTTGAGCCCACCCAGATAATCCCTCCATCTCAAGGTCAGCTAATGTGCAGACTTAATTCCACTTGCAAACTTCATTTTCCTTTGCCAGGTAATTTGACTTACAGGTTCTGGAAATTAGGATGTGGACTTCCTTGGCCTATTATTATTCTGCCTCTAGTTACTAAGATGAGATCATATGATTGTGTCAACTATGTAGAATTCCTAGTGTTTGAAAAAATGAAGTTGTTGATTATCTTGATGGTCCTTTCCCCTCTTTTAAGACATTTTCAGATTCTGTATCTGCAATAGTATTGGAAAGTAGAGGAAAATGATTATTTTATTAGTGGAAAAAAAGCAAGAATGAGTGACAGCCAGCAGGCCAAGAATTGGCCAAGGGTCTGGCTGCAATTCGAAGCCAGCTTTTCTGACCTCTGGCCAGTGCTTCACCTCTGTTGGCATTGTGATCAGCAGTGAATATTCAGAACTTGTCACCTCATTTCCTCACATTTCCTTGTTATAAATTTGCTCCTAGGGTATGGATGCCCTGGTGCTCATTCTTAGTGTGCTAGAGTTCTGCCTTGCTGTGACCCTCTCTGCATTTGGATGCAAAGTCATCTGCTGTACTGGTGGTGTGAGTACTGGGCTTCCTTTGAAGATACCTGGATTGGTTTTCTATTGCTCTGTCATAAATCACACAAATGTAGCAGCTTAAAACAACACACATTCATTATCTCTCAGTTTTCATGGGTCAGGAGTCTGGCCACAGCTTAGCTGGTTCCTCTGCACAGGGTCTTACAAGGCTGTGATCAAGGAACTAGCTGGGGCTGCGGTCACAGCTGTGGCCTTTGGTCCTCATCTGTGCTCCAGTGGCAGAATGTATTTCCTCTTAGCTGTGGAACTCACAGCTTCTCTTTTTACACCATCATGGGAGAGGAAGTCTCAGGTGCGTTAAAGTTCTTTTAAAGGGTTCATGTGATCAGGTCAAGTCCATCCAGAATAACGTCCTTCCTGATAAACTCAAAGTCAACTAAAATAATCTACGCACAGGAGTGATTGCCCGTTGTATATGTGGGTCCCACACATGCTCAAGGGGAGGGAGTCATACAGGGATGTAGGTCACTAGGTGCCACCTTAGATCCTGCCTGCCACAATGGATTTAAAAAAAAAACTGTTTCTCTCCATCCACTCCCTCAAAGGACCTCCTCTCTTAGTCCAGATCAGAGAACAATTCACAGTGGACCGGTCCCCAGAGGGAGTGGGGCATTTTACTCATTGTCCTTTTATAGCAACATCCCCCTGGGTTAACTGAAGAGAGGGGCTCAGATTTCTCTATTAGTGTGTGTACACCTGCTGCTCTCTTACCCTGAGACCTGCAGCAGATCCTCCCGGCTGCTAAGCAGAAAGAAAATCACATATCCCAGTGGGCCTGGGAGATGGGAGGACACCAGATTGCATTAGGAAGAATAGGACAAGGATATCTTCTAAGACTTGAGGGTTCCAGGGTAAAAAAGTGGATACTAAAATACTGAGAGCTGCTCAGTAGTTTTCCTACCCAAAGGCCCAGGGGCAGACAAACCCAGAGCCAAATCACAAAATAATAGTTGGAGAGATTATTTTCCTGGTGCTCTTCTCTACCATTTTGCACCTCTTTCCCTTCTTTTGGGGGCTCTCATACTATCCCACATCCTGTGCCCCCACATCCTTCCCCACAGAAAAGAGACTAACTCTCTTAGTGGACTTTTGCAATAAGACCCTAGAAGTTAGGGTTTCTCGGCAATTCTCAGTCATTTTGTAACTTCATTAAATGAAGCATTTTATTTTCACTGAGCATGTGAGCAAGAAGGCAACCCCCTTAGTAACCTTCATATCATAATATCGAGGCCTATACTCCCATCTGCTCCTAGAAGAGTTACTTAGTTGGGAAATGTTGCTCCCATTTTTCTCGCCGTGTGAATCCAGAAAAGGAATGGCTTTGAGGCATATAATGCCTAAGTCTTTATCTTTCCTGGTTCAAAGGCATATATATAATTTCCTTAGTACTTTGAGAACTAAGTTCTTAGAATTTTCTGGTTCTTTGAGGCATATAATACCTAGGGTCTTCCTTTTTTTCCCCCCCTCCCCAAATGCATTTCACACTGAGATGTTGGAAGAAGGGCCAGTATTTTCCTTAATTTCCTGATTGTTCCTGCCATTCTGGGTCAGTATGTTTTTTAAGTATTTTAGTCACAGCCAGAAAATTATGGTTTGGGTATATTGTTGCCATTGGCAGAAACAGCCTGATTTGGAAGAAGAACTCTTTATTTTCTATAACACTTTGGTTTACCCATCTTGCTTGCAAGACCCAGCAACAGCTATCACTCTTAGCTTCTCATGCCAAGTGCTATCACTGAATGGTTTTCCTAGATCCAGTCTGGTCTAAAGAGTGCTAGAGAAACCCCACCAAACTGATCTTGAGACTGAATTCAGAGAACAAAGGATAGACTCTGATAATGACGTTGTGGGGACAGGGAAGGGAGACCCTGAGGTTGTTTGGTTGACTCACCCATGGCATTCTGATTGATTTCACAGGTTGTGTTGATTCTACCCTCACATGCTCACGTGGCAGAAACAGCATCTCCTGCATCATTTACAGGAGGTTTGATGCCACCAACAGATGAAGGGGAAAAAGTTCCAGAAAATTTAGCCTAACAGTCACTCAACAACCCCACTGGGAAAGCGTCAGAATCCATCTCTGATCTATCTATCTATCTATCTATCTATCTATCTATCTATCTATCTATCTATCTATCTATCTATCTATCTATCATCTATCTAAAACTCACAAGAATGTTTTCATTTTCCTCCAAGAAATCAACAACTTGTTTCCCTGGTTCTTTATCAACAATAGCAGAAGTTAAATGAATAAATCATGCATTTAATGAATCAATAGCACTCAAAAGGTTTTCATTCAAATTCAGGATTTTATATAAGGACATTAAGTTAGTAAATAAGATTTGGTAGAAGTCAAAAGATACTGTAAAGATGAGGACTCTATGAAGGCTACATATTTCTGCTTGCCTGGCCAATCCTTCTCCCAATTTTTGGCTTTTTTTCCTGCCTTTAGGAATGCAAGGTGTTTTTACCTTGAGGAAGTCGAGATGCATGGCTTTTTCTTCCCTTTCTTTTTCCTGCTTCTTTTCTCCCATAAAAAATACCCTTTGATTAGCACAGTTGGTCCTTGTATGTGTACAAACCACTATTTTAATGTAAGTATGCACAGAATAACAATCATGACGGGATCAGATCAGATTTCGCCTCTGTTTTCTGTGTTTCTTCATCTTCCTCCTTCCCTATCTCCTTTCTCTCTCTCTGCCTTCCCTAAAGGGCAGACTTATATCTTAATCAAACTGTATTCAGTCCCATACATGTGATTATGCAATATATAATGTTTACTAAATGTTCATTAAATACATTTGATTTACTACAGAGCCAAAATATAAATGAAATTAGAATCAGTAAGTTTATGTACTGTCTACATCCCATTCAGATGTGATATGGTAGAAAGAGACTAAGTATAGATATCAGGAAATAATAGTATTTAGTGATATGGTGATATAGTATATGGTGATAAAGAACATGGGCTTTTAAGTCAAACAGCCCTGGGTTTTCATCTCCAAAACTCCACCACTCCCAATTGCTACCTGTGTATCCATGGACAAACCACAAAGTTTCTCTACATTTCCTATTACTCTCCAGTAAAACAGGAATAATATCACTTGGCTCATAGACCTGTGATAATTACTTGGTATAAATACAGGTAGAGCAACCACTTGCTCTGACTGGCACATACTGTCTTAAAAGTTTTAATTTGCACACATACATGAATATATATTTACATGTATATGTATTTGTTTATATATCAATTCATTATCACTTTATTCAACACATATTTATAAAATGCCTGTGGTGGGCAGTTACTGTTTTAAGCATATGAAAATATAGTGGTGAGCAAGAGAGATGAAATTCAAATGTAATAATTTTAAGTGCTGATTTTCTTAAGCCACCTTATTTAGATTCCATAAAAACCAATTCATAAAAGACACTTGCACATTTGTTATTTTGTATTTAAATTAAGTTCTGCTATTTTCCAATGCCTTTATATGGTAATACCCAGACAGTTTTGATCCATGCTCAAAAGTTTTTGTTCTCAACACCACACAAAACCTGGTAACAGAATGAAACAGGACTATACAAATTCCAAGGCAAATATTTAAATGTTTGAATTAATTAAAATATGTCCCTTGGTTTGATTTATGAATTTACTGTATGATAAACATTGAAAAGATGTACAAAGTCACTTCATTTAGATTGCCTGGTGAATAAAAGAAAAAAAAATAGCGAAGTTTTAAATTTGAGATGTGGTTTAAATGAAGCTGACCATGCATTAGACTTCCTTTTTAAACCTCTTTATAGTCAGCAAATTTTTTTTACTGACTGAGATTTGTTGGGTTTCCTATGCCCATGTTATTCCCAGGAACTTGATTTTGATGAACTGTGTAGGGCCAATAATATTAGACATTGAAAATGTTCATGTCCATTGAGTAAATACATTTGGACAAAGGAAGTTCTAAAAGTCCCTGTAGGTCTCGCTGGATCTTTTTGTTGTTAATTTTAGCAACCTGTGTTATTTTCTCCAAGAGAAAGGGTCAGGACAGTTTGTTCTTATTCTTTCTCTGATGTCAGACACAGCTTCACCAGAATCTGTCTCTGTCTCTAACTGGCTCCCACCTCTTTTATGAGCGCCTTCCACTTGGCCAAGTGGGGCTGACCATCAGGAGTAGAGTCGCATCTGTCTGGGCATCAGAGGCCACACTGTGCTTTGTAGCCCAGCTACCTACCAGCTACCTACGGCACCAGAGGGCCTCAACCCATATTGACTGCCTTTGAAAACTGACTTTTTCCTTAAATTGTTTTTTCTATTTAGTATTCCTTTCCTCCTAAATATGATTAAAGATGATGGAGAGAAATGAAAATTTTTCCATTTTACCTCCAGCTCTGAAGCCACAAAAGCTGTGTTCATACCAAGGTCCCCCCAAAACCTAAATTACATATATACATACATATATGTGTTTGTATAATATATATGTAATATATATCTTTCTTTATATATACATACACACATAAATTTCACATATACAGTACATACATATATTTTTTTGCTTTGGTTATGAAATCCTGGCAAGGTCTGAGCGTAAGATCAGAGTCTTCCTTTATTTGGTGATAAAGACTACCTAAATAAAACTGTATCTGGATTACAAAATTTAGTTATTTAGCACTTGGTTAAATTGTCTTAGTATCATTTTAATTAGATTGTTTTTGTAAATAGGGATGATCTTGTGAATGACACAAATTTGTTTATAAATTTATTATGTGCATACAATCTAAATATTCACCAAATATTGACATAGTAAATGGAAGTTTCATATTTCAAATATTTTTTATTTTTCTATCTGAAAGACATCTGGTCCTAAAAGAAAATCTTCTCAATATCTTTGCAAATATTTTTTTCTCTCTTCCCAGTTAGATTGGCCAAATCAGTCTTGTTTTCACCAGTTTGAACATTTGAAAGGACTTACCAGATTCCACAGAGTATACTCACCGAAGGCTTTTATCTAAAGGGAAAGAGAATGTAGGCAATTATCAGAGACATTACACAGTAGACACACACTCCCTATTGGCCGAACCAGATACATGGACCACCAGGCTTGAACTGCCCAGATCTGCGCAAGAAGCTAGAAGCTCTCAATACCTCATTAAGTAATCAAGCCAGACTTACCAAACCAATTAAACGAATCACAAACCAGTATTAAAGAAACCAATCTGGAGGGAGTGGTCACCATAGCAGTCTTGGGTTCTAAACACATCATAAATCCCAAAGCTCTTATCTCAACCAAGAGTCAAAATCCAGGCATTCAGGCATCCCCAGAGATAAAGATGGAGCTTTTCTAGTACATCTGTAAATTAACTCCACCTCCACAATATCTTTACTGAACAAATATTTGTTGAGCATCTACTACATGCCAAGCATGTAGCAGTGAACTAACCAAGGTCTAGGACCTCATGGCACTGACATTCTAGTTTTATTGTAGAGTTACTCTTCAGGAGGCAGTTTTAATACATTCAATGCTCGATTCTCAGTTATAAGTGACAGCAAAAACCTGGCATAGTCTCTAAAATTCATTTTTTCTCTTATAATTAGCCTCCCTTCACCAGAGGCCAGAGCATATGAGAGACTGAGACCTACTGCCATGAGAATAAAACCCCCTTTGAGCCCTCAGCTTCTTGCCCTTGCCGTTTTTGGTCCCACTGAATTCATAGAGAACTTGCCCCAGGTGGGGAACCTATAGCAATGGCTGGCTAAAGGTTACATTCCTTCCGTGGTAGGGGGTGGGGGAGGGGGAGGATTGAAAATGCAGTTAGGTTAGGTGTTAAGTAAGTCTTGGTTTGCTGACTCAGTATAAGTGACTCCATTTGGGCCTGTGTTTTTCTTTTTTAACACGGCAAACACAAAAGAATACTTATTGAATGATTCTATTTATTGAAAACACCAAAACCAGGAAAAACTAATCACATATTACAAGTCAATATACTGGTTACTATTGGGGCTGTAGTGGCTGGAAGGAAGCACATCGGCTGTGTGTTTCCAAGTGCCAGCACTTTCCTACTTTTTGATCTAGGAGTGAGTAACACAGGTTTGTTCACTTTGTGATAATTAATTGAACTGTGTACTTATGATTTATGCACTTTTTATGTTCCTTCAGCTCAAATATCAGCACTAAGTCCTATTTCAGGCTGTTTACTGGAGAACTCAGGCTAAGACAATAAAAGGATAATTTTAAAAAAGGTATTCCACATTCTTACACAAATAGATTATACATGTGAAGAGATTTACCTATATGTAACATACACATAAATTTGTCTGTGTACTAATAATTTCCTCCAGGCCATCAATGTATAGGCAAAAAAGTTATACCAATATTAATCATAATACAAATTATTCATGGGGATGAAAATACAGCATAGAGAATATAATCAATAGTTCTGTAACATCTTTCTATGTTGACAGTAACTATACTGGTTGGGGTGAGCATTTAATAATGTAGGTAACTGTCAAATCACTATGTTGTATAATTGAAACCAATATAATATTGTATTTCAACTACACTTCAATAAAAAAGTATCAAAAATATTTAAAAATAAGATGATTTTAAATGAAAAATAAAATTTTCATTCCTAGTTAAAAAGGAAGGAAAAAAATTGAACTATCATCCATGCAGAGCTTCATGTGAGATGGTTGGGGAAGATTCAACACTACACATTTTTTCTTTGCTTTATAGTTTCCAAGGAAACAGGACTCTGAATCTTATTGTAGCCCAAGCTTGGTGACAACCCCTTTATAAACAGCTCTGCTTTGCTTTAAATCAATAAAAGCACTACTACATTAAAGTTTATCCAAACTCCATCCTTCCCCCAAATCCTAAAATAATACCAGCTCTTTCTTTCTTTGATGAAGTGTCTCCTGGTGCTTGATGAGGTGTCTCCTGTCTACTATCACATATGACAGCAAGTCAATGAAAGTATTTTGTTGGACTACATGTTTGTCCCTGGTGGTGTTTATTAGATGGGCATTATATATCTATATCTATAGATAATATTTTATATTGCTGAATACAAAAGCATTGTGATTTATAAGAAATAAATCACATTCAAATGATCAAATATATATTTCTCATATGTATATGGTCTTCATCTACATTCCTGGCTCACAGCTCCTAAAACCCTTGGAATTTCCTGAACAATAAGAGCAATGGGAACATATTTTGTTGTAATATTTTGTCTCTTGTTCTCAGTTCCTGAAATCACTTAAGAGCTATAAAGGTGAAATGGGTTTCTTGTATACCTAACATATAACATTACACATAACAAGCCCTTTTTCACTACAACCAAGTTTATGTTACTGAGGTTGACTTTGGAAAACAGCTAAAGATGGGAGCTGGTCACCAGAGAATCCAATCGTGTAATTAGAGGATTGGAACTTTCAGTCTAAGGAAGGGAGAAGGTCTGGAAATTGAATCAGTTACTAATAGCCAATGAGTTATTCAATCATGCTTTCATAAAAACCCAAAAGGATGCTCTGAAAACTATAAAACATTGATAAAATAAATTGAAAAAGACACAAATAAGTGGAAAGCTAGTCCATGCTCATGGATCAGAAGAATTATGCTAATTATTGCTGAAATGGCCATACTGACCAAGGCAATCTACAGATTCAATGCAATCCCTATCTATACACCAATGGCATTTTTTATTGAAGTAAAGCAATCCTAAAATTTGTGTGGAACTACAAGAAACCCCAAATAGCCCAAACAATCTTGAGAAAAAAAAAGCTGGGTATATCATGCCCCCTGATTTCAAACTATCTTATAAAGTGACAGTAATCAAAACAGTATGGGACGGGCACAAGAACAGACATAGTGCAATGGAACAGAATACAGAGCCCATACCTATACGATCAATTAATATATGGTTAAGAGGCAGGCATATACAATGTGGAGAAGACAGTCTCTTCAATAAATGGTGTTAGGAAAACTGGACAACTACAAGCAAAAGAATGAAATGGAATCACTATTTTACACCATACACAAAAATAAGCTCAAAATGGATTAAAGATCTAAATATAGAATCTGAGACCATAAAACTAAAAGAAACGATGGGCAGTAAACCCTTGCGCATCAGCATTAATAATTTTTTTCTGGATGTCTCCCCAGGAAAGGGAAACAAAAGTAAAAATAAACAAATGAGACTCATCAAACTGAAAAACTTTTTCACAGCAAAAGAAGCAATCAACAAAATGACAAGGCAACTATGTATGAGAGATATATTTGCAAATGATGTATCTGATAAGGGGCTACTATCCAAAATATATAAAGAACTCATAGAACTCAACACCAAAAAACAAATAAACTTACTAAAAAATGGGCAAAGGACCCGAATAGACATTTTTCCAAAGACATATAGGTGGCCAATAGACATAAGAAAAGATGCCCAACATCACAAATCATCGGGGAAATACAAATCAAAACCATAAAGAGGTTTACTTGTCTTATAAGACAATATCTAAGATGTTACAACTTCAGAATAGCTGATATCAACAAGACAAGAAATGGCAAGTTTTAGTGAGTATGTGAAGAAAAGGGAACCCTTGTACGCTGTTGGTGGGAATGTAAACTGGTATAGTCACTGTGGAAAACAGTATGGAGGTTTCTCAAAAAACTAAAAATAGAAATCCGATTTGATTCAGCAATTCCACTTCTGGGAATTTACCTAAAGAAAACAAAATCACCAATCTGAAAAGATATATGCCCTCCTATGTTTAATAAGCACTATATACAATAGCCAAAATATGGAAACAACCTAAATGTCCATTAGATAGACTAATGGATAAAGAAGATGGATTAATGGATAAAGAAGATGTGGTACATATATATATATAATGGACTATTAGCCATTACAAAAAATCTTGCCATTTGTAGCATGGATGGACCTAGAGAGTATTATGCTAAGTGAAATAAGTCAGACAGAGAAAGAAAATACCATATGACCTCACTTATATGTGGAATCTAAAAAGCAAAACCAATGAATAAAGAAAAGGACTAAGATAGACTAATAAGCACGGAGAACAGACTAGTGGTAGCCATAAGGGAAGGGGTGGGAAATGAGAGAAAAAAATGAGAATGTTTGATATCTTGATCTGGGAGATGGTTAAATGAGTGTATACACATGTCAGAATGCATCAAGCTGTACACTAAGATTTATGCATCTTATAAAAGCATGTACCTCAAAATTAAAAATTAAATGAAGGGGTTCAGTGAGCTCCCTGGGTGGTAAACACCTGGAGATGAGAGAGACTGGCGCTCTCTAAGAGGCAATGGAATTTCTGCCCTTTCCCCTTATGTTGCCCTTTTCATCTCTTCCATGTGTCTGTCCTGAGCTACGTCCTTTTATAATAAACCAACAATCTAGTAAGTAAAACATTTCTCTGAGTTCTGTGAGCTATGCTAGCAAATTAATCAAACCCAAGGAAGGGGTCATTGGAACCTCCAGTCTGCAGCCAGTGGAGGCAGAAGCATTGACAATATCCTGACATTTCTACCGGCATCTGAAGTGGGGTTGGGGCTGAGGAGGCCAAGACATCTTCAGATACAAGCCATTAAACAAAACACCAAGTAATGTATAGAAAGCAGTTGATCTGAGACTCTGTTACTTAGAAATAACCATTAAGGTTTTATCCTATTACAAACACCCAAATGCCCGCAGAGATCAGGGTCATAGGCTTATTTATAGTTGGTAATCTCTTTCAGTTCACACAGCTCCTGCACACTTCAGTTTGCTTAATTCTCAGTTTGAGGACAGTGTTTTCCCCTTTCTTCCCGTCACACTTCCTGCTGCTTTCCCATTACGGGAAGAAACTTCTCATTTATTAGAGTTTTAGTCATGGTCATGAACAAGTTGTGTACTGAACTCCTGTCCTTCCTTTTCAAATCCCTTGGAAGGCTGAAACGGAATTGCCAGGCTGCATTTTCAACGGCGGGCTTTCTGTTGCTCAACGATAACTTACCCGCAGATTATGGACTAGGTTAGACTCCTTGCAAGATAATATATATTTTTTCCCATTCCAAGCATGTAGGACTTTCTTAACTTTTTCCTTAAGATAATGTATTAATCGGGGATATGGGTTAGGGGCGGGGAGTAGACAAATATATCGATGGAGGAAGGAAAAGGGGATGTTGCCAATAATTTATAATTTCTGTTTCCAAAAGTCCAGAGAATAAGATACCACTCAAGAGGTTATGCTGTGTGTTTCAGAAAGAAGTATCAAGATAGAAGTGTTCCTGGTGTACAGGGCACAAGAGGAGACACGGAATGAAAGGAGTAATCATGAAAATTAGGAGAACAACATGTCCTTAGGCACTTGAAGAAAATTGCCCTGGTTTTGAAGGAGAGAAGAGATGGAGGGTTGGTGATGAACGCTGGGATGCACATGGGCCCCCGAAGTGCTGGCTTAGGAAACAAATGCCCAGATGGTTGTTTTGGGTCCAAAGACTTTGGAGTTTTTTACTTTCCAGGCAGAGATCCTTGGAATAAGGATCTACACTGTTAGATGGACCCAAGTCACTCTCCAGTCCCAACTGTTTGTCCCTATGTAAACACCCGCTTTGGGGACTGACTTTCCACCTCTCAGCAGAATATTTTATAACAAGAAATGAACTTGAGTGACATCAGCAGATGGCAGAATAGGAAACCCCAGGCCCCCACCGCTACTTGGAGACACCAAATACAAAATATAAGGACTAAATTGCCTCTGTGAGACCTCCAGAAGCCGGTTAAGAGTTGGCAGCATCCAGACAAATGCAAAGCCAAGAAGAGATGCGTCAAAATGGGTACGAAAATGTGTGGCCTTGTACCCACCCAGGAGAAAACTCCCAATTCTTGGCCTCTTCCTTGGAAGAGAAAGAAAAGTGGACCATTGTCCAGTGGCCTGGATTTTCAAGGGGCTGCTGGAGGGATTGGTTTCTGTCCTGCCTGATGTGGAGGCTTATGGGAACCAGCACGGCAGGGTTGTCATAGCCACAGGGTGACCCTAGTACCTCAGACATACGCCAGGGGGAGACAGAGAGGATGGGCTCCAGAGCAGCAGGCAAACCTCTTTAACTGGGAAGCTTACATGCACCAGCCCAGAGATGGACCCCCAGGAAAGTTTGAGAGGTCACTAAAAATCTCTAGCCATGCTGATGGGTGAAGGTCTCCCCTTTGTGAAGCTAGTCTTTAAAGAGTGGAGGAGGTGGCCTTTCTTTTCTTCAAATCAATCTCTAAATCTCAACAAAAGACTGCAAAGCATACAGAGAAACAGGAAAATGTGGCCCAGCCAAATGGATATACAGCTCTAGAACTGAGCCTAAAGAAAGAGATCTATGAATTATCTCATCTTGAGAAGATTCCCACACTTATATTCATGGCAGTGTTACTCACAATAGCCAAGAGGTGGAAACAACCCAAATGCCCATTAATGGATGACTGGATAGACAAAATGTGGCTTATGCAGGCAATGGAATATTATTCAGTCTTAAAAAGGAAGGGAATCCTGACATACGTGCAACATGGATGAACCTTGAGGACATTATGCTGAGTGGAATAGGCCAGTCGCAAAAAGACAAATGCTGTCTGATACCCCTGATATGAGGTTATCTGAAGTCAGATTCACAGAAACAGAATATAAAATGGTGGTTGCCAGGGGCTGAGAGTGGAGGAAATAGGGAGTTGCTGTTAATGGGTTCAGTTTTGCAAAAAACTGAAAAAGTTCTAGAGATCTGTTGCACAACAGTGTGAGTATACTTAAGCTACTGAACTGTCCACTTAAAAATGGTTAAGGTGGTGAATTTTATTTTATGTTTTTTTTTTACCACAATCCAAAATTAAGAAATTAGCTTGAGTTCAAGAAAAATAATGTTTTTTTTTCTTGCACATCTGCCTGTACACGGAAGTCACAGAAAACCCTTTCACTTCTAGATCTGTGGTTCTCAGTGTGGGGGTGAGGAGGTTTTGCCACCCACAGCTCCTCAGTCAGGGGACACTTGGGAATATCTGGTGACATTCCTGATTGTCATATCTGGGGGTGGGGAGCTGGTCACTGGCATCTAGTGAGTAGACTCCAGGGATCCTATTAAACATACTCTAGCCACAGGAGAGCATCCCCTGGCCCTACAACAAAGAATTATCCAGTCTAAAAATGTCACGAGTGCTTCTTTTGAGAAGCCCTGGCCTAAATGATTAATGTGGTACTTTTATGTCAGCTCTTCCCTCCAAGTCAGGTCAGCATAGCTCAGACTCAGGAAGCAATACATGGTCAAGGCAGGACAGGTCCAAGTTGAGACAACAGAGGGAAGAATCTCTTGTTTGGATATTAGTGAAGCCTCTCCCTGCCTCAAAAAAAAAGGAAAGGAAAGGAGAAGGAGGGAGAGAAGGTGGGGGCAGGGGGATTGGTGTTGGGAGCTTAGATGGGGCAGCTGTAGAGGGAAGACAGTGCATAGATCATCTGGGGCCACCCCTCTGTAGGGTTCTGTGCTAAGCACCTTACCCGTGTTGGCTCCTGCAATCCTTGTAACTTCTCTGAGGAAAACTGACTGTAGAAGGAATCTTTGCTTGAGCTGATAGATTTAATCAGTTATTAGCAAATTCCACTGAAGGGAAGGCGGTTGTCATTGTCCCTTAAAGGGCTGGACTCCTTCTTGGTCAAAGCCCAGGAGGAGAACGGTACCCACTAGTTCACTGGATGCTGGGATGGTGACAAGGGCACAGGGCTCAATGGGAAAGTGCCAGCAGATGCCTTAGGAAAGAAAGAGAGGCCCCAGGATTCCCAGAGAGAGATGGTAAAGGTTCTTTGTTGCTCTTGCACAGCTTTCTGGGCAAATCCTTGCCCTCCGTCAGACTCATCACTGTAAGTTGAGACAAGGGGACTGCGTTTAGTTATCTGTCATTCTGGTCCTGAGAACTAAGCCAGCCTTAATAGTGTTTCTTAGCTCCTTTCTTTACCAGAGAGGTAATGTATGGAGTTTAGGGCAGACCCCACGGCCCTTGGAGCTGACAGTCCTGTTTTGGGCTGGTTCCCTTGCTAGCGCATTAAAATCAGCCTCCGAAGAATGCCCACCTATGGCCTTGGCGGGGCACAGGAACCTTGTTTCACAAACCATCCCACGTGTGAGTTTGAGTTTGTGCAGGTCCTACTGAATCTTCCCCATCTGTGCCCCTGTCCAGTTTCCGCGCTTCCCTTGGGGTGCCCATCCCTTCTGGAGGACAGAGATCTGTTGTTAGAGAAAGGGAGAGGCCAGCGAAGAAAGAGGACTCTGCAGAAGGCAGCGGCTCGGCAGTGAGTGCGGAGGGGCTGTTTCAGCCTGTGCAGACCTGAGGAACTAGAAAAAGAAACATATAGAGACTTAACCAAAAGATATTTTTTCTACATTCTGTTATTACTATTATTTGCCATACAATACTAAATGCTCCATGAAAACAGAATAGTCATCATCATCATTGTTATTACCATGGTTATCTATATGTTATTGAATATCATTATTTATCAATATTACTATTACTATGAATATTACCATTATTAGTAACATATTGATGAATGCTCCTTGGAGGCAGGATAGGCCTTTTCTAAACAGGTTCTCTAATCTTTATGACAAATCTGTGTAGATGTTGTTCCCTGATTTGCAGAGTAGAAACCAGGGTGCCGAGAAGCCCAGAGGCCCATCTAAGAACAAGCGTGGAGTGTTGTGGGGGCAGTTCTCTCCGGGAGCTCCGTGACTCCCGTGTCCCCCAAGTCATGAGTAGGTTCTATTTGCGATTTTTCTGAAGACACTAGGAGTTTAGAAAAAAAGGAAGTGCAGGCCCATTTCACAAATCTATAATCTGTTAGTATCACATCCTGTGTAGCCATAAACTCTGGACTACGGAAGGGCTCCAACTTCCAGAAGATGAAGGCGAATAGGAAATTCTGGCAGTCCGGCTGAGGACCCAGAGCTAACATCTCCCGGGACTTTCTGAGCTCGGCGTGAACCCACAGTCTCGTCCGTGGCACAGGTAGGTGGGGCTGAGAGGCCCTTCTTGCTTAACCTGCTGTGCTTGCGTGAGGGGACGTGCCATCTGAAGCTCCTTGGGAGAGGTTTAGAGATGCCAGAGAATTTTGGAAATAGAATGAGCACAGGGAAGGAGTATCTGGTTTTAAAGGTCTCTGCTGCCTTCTAACGGCCTGATCCTGGGGAGTCCCATACCTAAGGTCATGTGATTAATGGGCACACAGCTCTTGGCACTTCAGCTGCTCTTGGGCTGTGTGCAGACTGGGCAGTCCACGGGCCGGGAAGGGTGCGGCAAAGAGGCATCCACGCTGAGCCCAGCCACTGATACCGCCGGCAGCTTGAACCTTCAGGCTGACAAGTGGAGGGTGCAGGCCTTGAACCTAGGTTTTGTGACTGCAAGTCCTGTTCTCATGCTTCTCCAGACAGAGTAAACTCTGGCCCCGGCTGCTGTTGCCAGTGGGAAGGAGAAAGAGGTAGCGTGATCTAGGGAATTGTGCAGCCTCCGAACTCAGGGATAGCCAGGCTCCCGCTCTGGCTCTACGGCTTCCCGGCTGTGTGAACATGGCTGAGTCAGAATTATAACTGAAAATACTCCTTCAGTGTTCACTCTATACCACACACACGTGCAAATTGGACATTATTTCCATTCTTATTAAATTTTTTATTTTGAATTTCCCTATTACCTGGTTTTACTAACTCACTGACATGCAGGGTTGTTATACAGATTAAAGATACGACAGGATAATGCCTAGTAAAATATGATAAGACTATCTAGGACTAATACTAATGGGTATAACTATTAGACAATAAAAATGAGCAGTTAGATAGTCCAAGCAATACAGACTCTGAATAGAACCCTATCACATCTCATGACTGGTAGGGAAGTTTGAGGGTGAAATTCACTGAATGTGCAGCAATCCTGTGACTGTAGGAAGGACTAGGGAACAGAGATTTCTATGTATTGCAAGTTTTGTGTGAGCATTTGCCTCTGAACTTTGAGTGCCCAGTAGATTGGCACTGCTGCCTCCCTGTGATGTGTTCATCATCTATAATGAATGGGCTGTGCCAAACATTATGGAAAAATATGCATGAAACCAAGCGTTCTTGGTTTTCACAGCTGCCTACTATGGAGTATCCTTCCCCGAAGAACAGGCTGAGAACGGGCTAGTGGTCAAAGACTGATATACAGTTTGGGGGCCAGACCTGGGAGCTCTGTACTTTTTAAGAGCTGGATTTATTTTTCTCTTCCAGTGTTGGTAACACCATCATGATATCACAGCCCACGATCAATGAGACTTTTGCAGTTCTCACACCAAGTGGCATCAACTTCCCCCAAACAGAGAAACCCAAACCTGCCAGCCAGAGGCAGGACAGCCTGAAGAAGCATCTAAAGGCAGAGATCAAAGTTCTTGGGGTGAGCCCACTTCAGAACATGTTGGAGTGGAATGGCAGTGGGCAGCGAGCAAAGGGAAGAAGCCATGTGTATCTTGAGAAGCTGTGATTGAAGGGAGGAGGGGACAGAAGGGTATATCTAAGACCAGGAGGAAAATAATAGAGCTCTGCTTCTCGGAATTGTCTCTGCGCTTACATGACCCGAGGGGAGGCACTCCGTTTGACCAGGTTTCAGAACCTGGTAGGACTGATCGCCCTGCCTCCACTTGATACCATGTGACTCGCTGTGAGACTCATGTGCCAAGTTTAACAGTAATAAAGCCATAAAGGAGGAAAATTTCACCCCTTAAGACAGAGCTTCAGGATCCTCAGCTATAGGAACATGGACGGAAGGGGTCAAGGAGCTGGCCAAGGGCCAGGCTGTATGTTGTAGCATCCAGAGGGTCTGGGAGAGGTGAGGAGGGGCTTCCGCGCTGCTGGTGCTCAGGAGAGTTGAGAGCTTTCAGATGTCCCCTGCTCCCTAAGAGGTGGAAGGAGAGTTAGTAGCAGTGGAACCAGACAGACAGGCAAAACAAGAGTCTGGTACTGGTTGGGAGGCAGGGCCAGAAAAGCAGAGATGCCTGCGGGCTTGCTGAGCACTTGCCAGAGGGCCCCCGGCATTGTTTTCTGTGGCACAGCAGTATCTCTCCGAAAATATCTTTTTGCAATTCTCACCCCAGAGTTTCTGCAGTGTCTCCTTCCTCACTGGGATCCTGAAGAAAGTGATGGTGCATGAGCACTAAGAGAGAGATGAGGGGGCCCTGTCTTTACAAATACTGACTTTAATCCTTGGTCTCCCTTCTCCTTCCTACAGACCATCCAGATCTTCTGTGGGGTGATGGTGTTGAGTTTGGGAATCATCCTGGTATTGGCTTCCTTTTCTCCACATTTTACCAAAGTGTTTTCCTCCCTGCTGAAGGCTGCCTACCCATTCGTAGGAGCCTTGTGTGTGAGTAGAGGTCCTTAGGAGAGCAAGACAGGGCAGGGGTGGGAGGAAGATGCCAGTAGTATAGGCTGTTCACCTGTCACCCTACTAGGTTCTGTCCACCAGGAGCAAGTGCTAGAACTTTTCTGTGTGTGTAGCCCAGGGAAGAACTGAGTGGCATGAAGGGCAGAAATAGATTTACGTAATGTAAATCTATTTCTTAACTAGCCCAAATAATCCTTTCTTTTGAAGATCACACTGCTTTTCACTTTATCACCTTAGGTTATGATATGAGGCTAGTGGCTTCTCCCTAGGTTTAGGCAAAAATCCGTGAAGTAGGGTAAAGTTGGGAAGGAGTTGTCAGTAGAGTAACATGACAGACACCAGCCACCTCCAGGGAAAACCACACGTTTGTGGGAGTCACAGAGGAAGGGGCGCTGCATCTCTGAACCCTTGAAAATGCTTTTTGCTGCATTTAGTGGTGTCCAGGGCTGCTCAGCTGATAATGTCTGTGCTCTGGTGGAGGCCTGGAAATTCCTCTGAAACAGCCTCAAGTCTGCTGTGTCAAAGGGGATTTAGCAGGTCTTTTCTTAGAGAACAATGTCTACTAGATTGATGTGCGTGAACCTTGCCCACAATTTAGCTTCTCCTTGGTAGTTTTTGGTAGTTTTTCTATCAGAGTCCCACACCTCAGTAGCGATCATTTGTCTTTCCTATACATGTTTCTTGTCTCATCAATCTAAAAGTCCACCTTTTTCTCTTTCTGGTCTATTTTTATTCTTGTATGAACTAAAGTCAATGCTAGTTGAATTTTACAAGTTTTTCCCAAAGGTCTTTATTCTCTACCAAGATCCCATCAAGGATATTACATTACATTTCATCCTTGTGTCTTCTTAGGCACTTCTAGACTTTCTGGGTTTTCCTGTCCTTGATAATGTTGATAGTTTTGAGTAGCACTGAACAGAATTTTTGTAGATTGTTCCTAAATTTTGGTCTACATGACATTTTTCTCATGTGTAGACTAGAGTGATGGATTTTTAGATGGAAGGTGACAGAAGAAAGTGTCATATCAAGGGAATATGGTGTCATCATGAAGATGGAAGGTGACAGAAGAAAGTGTCATATCAAGGGAATATGGTGTCATCATGACACGTCACTGATAAAGTTAACCCTGGTAATGGGCTGAGGTAGTGCTGGTCAGGTTCCTCGGCTGTTTGGTTACTTCCCTCCCCCCTCTTTCCACACTCCATTCTCTGGAAGCAGGTCCCTGAGCACAGCCCACATGCAGACAGGCAAGTTGTCCAATTTTTAAGACCCATGATTTTTTTAGGCAGACCGAATTTAGTTAATGCTGGGACCACCGAAACAGCAACCTTTCTCGTCTTCCTGTTTTGTCCCATGTTCCCATTGTCAAAAGACTTCCTGTTACTTAGCTGTCCCAGATCCATTAGATCATGAATAGTCCAGAGAGTGAAAACAACATGTCTGATTTTCTGAGCACAGCCTCAGATTTCCCACCACACAGCTTCATTTTTCCTCTGTTCTCCATCACCTTTCTACCCCTGCTTGGGAGCCACCGACACAAAATGCACCCCTCTGTCCTCCCACATCTGTGAGTGTTCCCCATTCTTTTCTTTTTCCATATCAATATTCTCATGTCCTTCTCTAGATAATGTGTGAGTCCAAAACCTTCTTCTCTCATTTAAAAAACCCCTTCTTTCCTGGCTTTTGAGCCCTCCTTGTCTTGTTTACTGGGTTAGATTCCTTCTCAGAGCTGTCTTTTCTCGTGCTTTGATGGATCCACTACGGGTGAAAAGGTCATCTCTGTGTGTTCAATTGGCTCTCACATTGTTGGTCATTGGTTCTCCAGGGCTTTTCCCATGAGACATTTCCATAAACACCGTGCTAATAATATTGTAGCTACATCTGTACCTAGAAACTGACCTGACCATTTTCTCTCTTTTTTGAGTAGTTTGTTATCTCTGGATCTCTATCAATCATCACAGGGAAAAAGACAACTAAGCCTTTGGTGAGTATGAGACTCATAACCCACAGCTTGAAGGACAGAAATGGAATTTAGGGAGGATTCTTCAAGGTCAATCTCTCCACTTTGCGGAGTTGGAAATAAAGTTTCAGAGCACGATTTTGGCCCAGTTAGGAGTGGCTGGGTCACCCATATTCCCACCCAGTATACATCCCTCCAAACTCTGCAACCTAAATCAGAGCTTGCCTTCAGGGTATTGAATGATACCCCAGAGAAGTGCCCAGGAATCTGCTGTAGAAAAAGCCTGACTCTCTATAATGCCCTTTGGGTGGTAACTGGACTTCAAATTTAGGTCTTCCATGACATAGACGCTGACAGTATTGTAGAGAGGTCTGTTTGTTGTGAATTCATGGTTTAAACTCATCTGTCCAAACCTGTGAGAAAACCAAGTCGAAATGTCATTCATGTGCAGAATCACCTCTCACTCTTTCATCTGTCTGATCTGACAGCTAATACCTTTGTTGTATTTGAGGATGAACTCCTGAGTCCTAAAAGCTGTCATTAGTCATTTGTATTGGTTAAGAAAAAATGTTACCTGACTTTAACTCTTTCAAAGGAAAACCAGAATTGGCAGTGGCTAGGAGGGGAAAGCTGGATTATAAGTAAAAGATTTCTAATCTGTAAAAATTCACACAATCTTCTTCTAATCCTAGATACCTTGAGTAGTTAAATGTCAGGGGTCATGTGCAAGAACGCCGTGTTAATTCAGTAGTACGGAGACTCAATTTGGAAGTTCTGTCTATAGAAATCTCCAGAATGCAGCAGGAAGTTAGAGTGCTCAGGACTCAAAATCTCTCTGTCTTTCATCAGAACTTAAAGATGATTATTTGGAACTCTCACCAAGACCCAAAGCTACTAGATTACTGCTGTTCTGCAGAACTTTCTGCGATGGTGGAAATGCAATAGCCATGCTGTCCAATATGGTACTCACATGTGGCTGTGGATAACTGGCAATGTAGATAGTGCACTTGAGGAACTGAATTTTTAATTTTATTTAAGTTTACATTAAATATGAGTAGCCCATGTGGTTAGCGACAACCATACTGAATAGTGCAAAATAAGAATAATGTTTCTCGGTTTTCAGGAGAAAGCGTGGAGGGGAGTCTTACCCTAGAGAAGAACAGCAAATAGGGCAGCAAGCTCAAGGGCATAGGATGAAGTCTCAGCATGGGTTTAGGCTCACCAGACTCATCTCTCCTGTAGTGAATTCGGTGGCCTTACATTGCACCAGCCTTTTGCTAACATTGAAGAAGCGTACTGCTCCAGAACACACCTGAACTATTCTTAAAAATATATGATATTCCAGACATCATGACCGTTGCTGGCCATCAGGAACACAAGAGCATCCACTTAAATCATTATTTGGGAGAATTGGGGTTTGGAGGAGAAAAATACCCTGCTTATCCTCTCCTGTGCCCCAAAGCTTCAACTGTTGATTCCCTAAAAGAAGAAAAGCTCAGACGGGATTCAGTGATATTCTAACATGGCTACTGGGTGTGCCCGGGACCACACGCATCTGTAAATGCAGCTTTCAGAACAGTCCTAGCTCAATTCCTCATCCTGTGAGTTGGGGTAGAAAGGAAAACATTTCTAAGATCAGTTTATTTATCCCTTCCCTAATATGTAGAAATGAGACCTGGAGTGGGAAATGAAACTGAGGAACTGGGTGCTTAAGAAAGCAGATTGCCACAGGCCCAGCTACCCCCATCGGCTACCTCTGTTTTCTGACACCCAGTCAAGGCCTCTTGTGCCTCACACTACAGCTCACACATTTACACCATCCTTGGGCCAGAGTCTAGAACTCTGCCTACTATCATCCATACATGGCCCTGGACGCGGCCAACCCTTGCCTGTGCAGACTCCAGGGTCGTCAATACTGAGAACGATGTCCTCACTTGTCTCTGGGTATGTGCGCATTTAGGAGAGGTCATGTGCAAGGAGGAGTAACCCGCTTCATCTGCCTCCTCCGTGCGGCTGATGCTTTCACATGGGGTTTCTGAGTGAGTTGGGAGAGAGGAAAGCCCATTGGGTTCAGTCACACTCTCTTGGGGATGCTATACTGGAGCCCCGCTCTCAGTCCAGGGTGAAGACTTTAGGACAGCGATAGTCTCTGCCATCCTGCTGAAGTCCTGTCCAGGGGAACACATTTCCTTTATTCATTTGCTTAACCAAGATTTTCCTTCCAGATTCAGAGATGATGCTAGGCACTGGGGAGATGGTTCAGGTCTATCATCTTTCTGAGGGACACAGATAAGAAAACAAATGTTTGCAAAGCACTAGCAAAGAGGGATGAGACTGGTTGCTTATTAGGCATGATCCTTAATGCAGCATTTCTCTTTCAGGTTCAGAGCAGCCTGGCTGCAAACCTCCTGAGCTCTCTGTCTGCTCTAGTGGGTTTCATTCTCCTCTCTGTCAACCTGGCTGCCTTGGGTCCTGCCTTCAGGGAGTGTGACTTGACCAAAGAGGATATACCTGAAGAGCGTACTTACCATTTTAACTCAATTGATAGTGTGGACTGCTCCATAGCCAATGCTATTCTGGCTGTAAGTATTTTTAGATGGGATGTTCCAATCTTAGGAGGTTTCTGAAAGCCTGCACTCCTTGTTATCCCTTCTTTTGAAAACCTGTCCAATTCTTTCTGGCTTGGGCAGCTGGAGGAAGGCCAGAGCTTTGTAAAGGAGGGGATGACATGCAAGGCTCTGGGTTCACTTACCAACAGGGTGGAACAGAAGAGGAAATGTCAGAGGAGTTTGATGATGAAAAACTAAAACTTACTGTTGGTAGATTTTCTTAATAATCCAAGTGATGCTATTGTTAGAAGCATAAAATTGAAGTTTGTCAAACTGAAAACTTTGGTACATGGAGTGGTGAGTTAAGAAGAGCAGAGATAGCAGGAAAACCCAAGTGATCAGGAAATGCCAACAAGGAAACATGGTATGTATGTGTCAGGGGGAGGTCACTTGCTCTGAGCAAAAATGGAGAGTAAGAAATATTGGGTTGAGGTGAGGGCCTCTCCTCTTCCCAGTGACCGCAGTGAAGAGCAGCGCTGGTCAGGTGAGAAGGTGGCATCACTGTTGTTTTTATTATAACTTACAGAATGGGATTTGTTAAATTAGGAGGTAAGAAATACAGGAAGATGGAGGATAACTATTAAATGATTGCCATTGTTGGAAGAAATATGGCAATGAAGTTTGGCTAATAATATGTCTTAAGTTGGTGCATGAAAGGGGCATATGTATGGTCAGAAAAGCACTGGGGGAAAAATGGTCAACATAAGAATAAAGAGGCTGCAGAATGTTATCTTGCAATCATAAAAGTTACTTAAGTCAAGGACACAGTTGGAGGAAAGCCAGATAAAAACAGAGGTAGTCAAACACATGCTTGTGTACCAGTCTGTATGGACCTGGCCCCAGGTGCTTCTCTCCGGCAATGATATGAAAGTGAGAAAAGGTGCATCCAGTGAGGTCAATAATAATTGGAATAAACCAACACAAGGCAGAGCCAGCTTCCCTTGGGAACAATTCTGGAGGGATATGCATAGTTGATAAAGTATGAATTCATGATGGGATCATTTTCCATGATAAAAAAAAGGGATTATATTGAGCTTGCTTGTTGGGACAATTTCTAGGTAATGTAGACAAACTGAATCTCCTCCTTAACTGTGTGTAAATAGACTAGAGGTTTGTGAGATCACAGTCTGTCTCTTGTTCTATCACGTGGCTCCTTCTGCACAAAGGATGCCCTGGGACGGAAATGGCAGAACCTATCCTCTTGCTGTAGATCTTTTTTAGTTGGTCTGTGCTGTGAACAACTATGACAGCTATGCTTATGCTATTTTTACCACCTTGATTGTTCTCTTACCGCCACCAAGTAAGGCTCAGGAAGCCCGTCCAAAAGGGTTCAGATACACAGAAGAGGGTGTTCGTGTTGAACTTTACAAAGGGCTTGCATGGTCAAAACCTCACCAATTCTCACGGATCCCTGAAGGAAATGTCACTATGCACATTTGACATAAGAAGAAACAGAGGCTAGAGAAGTAGAGACTTGATCAGGCTCACGCAGCCACCAAGGGTAACGGGCAGCTAGAAAGGGCTCTGTCGCTTCTCGGCCCTGTGTCATTACACTGTGCTGCTCCCTCACTGAATGCACAGTGTGATCGGATTTAGGTGAGATACAACTGTTTGAAGCAGGTTAGTTGATTTAGTTACTGCTCATCCCTCCTCCAATAAATGAGCAAAAGGGTTAAATTAAGTTGGTCGCCAGGCTCCTTGTCTTCCTGATTGGTGACCCTACTTCACTCTCTGCTGGTGGAGGAGTTCTTCACCTCTACAGTGACCTCCCCACGGGTCATGAAGGCTTGGGTTGCCTCAGGACTCCCAATCTTTGTTTGCTGCCTTCCAGGGCGCTCTGTCTGTGATGCTGATTTGCACAATGCTGGAGTTCTGCATAGGTGTGCTGGCGGCTGTGCTCTGGTGGAAACAGGCTCACTCCGGCTTCCTGGGGGTGAGTGTGCGGGCCGGTCCCCCTGGGTCTTGCCAGGTGCCTCACAGTTTCCGGGCTGTGTTGAGCTATATCAGCAAGAGGGACAGGAGGACCAGTTAGTCACTGGTAAATGAGATACACACGGGAGGTGGTTTGATAGTAATGGAAGACGTTCAAATGAGGAAAGCAGGTGGCAAGCGAGAAGCTGACCCGCTGGGGATTAGCTGGATGGAAAGAAAGTTGAATCTGAGAAATCAGCTGGTTGGGTTCAGTCTTCCCACCGGGTAAATGCGGAAGCCTGGGAAGTTAAATGACGAGCCCGGCATTATGCTACGAGCTTGCACCTGTGCTCAGAACATGCTCTGTGTCTTTTTCAGAGAAGAACACTTTCTGCTACAGCCACTAGTCTTTTTAATAGCCTTGACTTGGTAAAGGGCATTTGTTCATGTGACTGGATTCAGTTTAGGCTTATTTTCCCTCCCTGGCATCTTAAAATTCTTTTTTGCCGTAAAAGGCTTTCTGTTTTTTGTTTTTTTAAATTGCCGATTCACATTCCATGGGAACCATCTTATCACCACAAGGGACTCATGGCTTCATTGAACGAAGAAGCTTTGATTCATTAAAAATTCTGTATAGAAAACAGAATGAATACCAGGCTGATGAGCAGCAACTTAAAGAACTTGATTACATGTATACAGCTCAGGGGATGACTGAGAATTCTACGGATACAGTTTGGAGGAAGTGACAGCAAGATATATATATATATATATATGTATCTTAAGTTAAAACTAAGTGAACTCTGAAGAACATACAAAGAACTAACGTATTTTCTTTCCTCTAGAGTGTGATTTTCCTGCCTCAGAGTTACACATATAAGTCCAGCGTGCCCCCAAAGGCAGATTTTGACCATGGATATGAAGAACTATTGACTTCTTAGGGAAGGATTTATCAGAAATTTGGTTTTATAACACTATCTGAAAACCAACCAAAGAAACCCAACCCACAAAAGCAAAGTCTGAGTTGCTTCAAATATAGGCTTTTGCGTAATGAACATTAAACAATACTGACTTTTCATTTTCTTGTCCTTGAGTATATGTGTCCAGCAGGATTCTCTCGACTTGCCTCATGCTGGCTTCAGCAAAAGCACAGAACTATAAAATACAATTGACTAGACTACCAAATAGACATTTACAAAAAAACTAGGCAGGATGGTAATTCAGTGGGTGGTGAAGTAATGGCAATAACTTCTTCTTGACCCAATTGCCAGTGGGAGTTAACTGACTCGGCATGTTGTGCAGACTCTCCCATACTAGGTACTAGGGTCCCATTGCATGTATTTTACCCTTAGTGCATGTAGACGAGCCCCCTACAGTAAGTGTCAGGAACTGTATAAGTAATGGGTTTCAATGTAATGTTAATATTTGATTTACTGTTATGTGTGATTTTTTTTTCAACATTACCAAGCAATTAAATCAATTCTGACACCATCTACCTGGAGATAGCATCAGACGCCGCTGGTTCAAGGCTTAGTCCTTCTAGACGGCCTCTACCACCCTTCCCTCGACTTCAGATGCCTGTCCAAGCCCAGACTGTCACTGTGCTTCGGACTGACTGGCTGTAGATTGGGGGGGCATCCCAAGACCCACTAGTTGGGGTCACTTAATTTTTTAGAGTAGCTTGCAGATCTTAGAGAAACATTTTACTTGCTAGATTTCCTGTTTATTCGAAAGAGGCATGACTCAGAACAGTCAGAAGGAAGAGATGCATGGGGGTGTGGGAAGAGGCGCCGAGCTTCCATGCTCTCTGTGGGCGCACCGTTCTCCTCAAATCTCCCAATCCTGTCCTGTTGGGTTTTTACGGAGGCTTCATTACACAGGCGTGATTGATTAAATCATTGTTCTGGTCGTTGTGACTGAACTCAATCTCCAGCCCCTCTCTCTTCCCTTCAAAGTTTCAACCCTCTAATCCCACAGTTGGTTCCCCTGCCAGCCAGCTCCCATCCTTAAATTGCCGAAGGGCAGTTTTATCCCTGTTGCCTGGGAAATTCCACAGGTTTTAGGAGTTCTGTGCCAGGAATTGGGAGGAAGACCAAATATATATTTCTTATTATAAATCACATCGCAATGCCATGTTTTTTTGGAAACTCATTTTCTTACTCTTCCTTTTAAATACAGAGTAAGTCAACAGTCACAGATTAAACCCAAATTTGAACTTCCTCTCCCTTCATCAAATACTCAAAGCAAATAAGCAAACAAAAGCTAACTGGAATACTTAACTATTATTAAGAGACAACCAGTTCGTAATTTTTTTCTGATTTCAAAATACAAATGAACAATTGTTCAGGTGTAAATGTTAAGCCTCAGCACACACAAACACATATGGGTACACGCTCATGCACGCACACAGGTGTAGAAAGATATCCTCAATTTCGTAAGAGCTCCATTTAATCGAATACCTTCCTAAGTTTTTCCCCGCCACAACGCACCCTACCAGGGTCATACCCACTGTATCAGGCCTGCTGATACTCAGTGTCTCCGTGTGATTTCTTGATGTGAAAGTTGAATGTTGGTTCTTTTCGTTTTAGCTCTTTCTCCAAACTCTCTCCTTATGTCTTCTTCCTTTTTTCAGTGCCTCTCCTACGGATGCACACATGTACACCATTTCTCTTTTTTTATTTCCCTTTATAGACATTCAACATTTATGGACACTTTTTGGGTACCTTACACTATGCTTGATGCCAGGGTTACAAAGGTGAAAAAGATACACGCCTTGGCTTCCAGGAATTCACCTTCAATTGGGAGAAACAGTAACAATACAATTAGAGAAGCATTTACCTTTATATGTGGCACATGCAAGATGCTGAGTTAACCTGGGGTTTATTCTCTGTTTTCTTCCACCTCCCCTTCTACTCCCTGCTCCAACTTGATCCTCTATGGGTAAAGTCAATTTTAATCTCAATCCGTCTCTGAAATATTGAACCTGATTATTCTCATAACATCTTGAATTTCTCCAAGAGAGTCTGTAGAGTGCTCGAAACAGAGGGTCTCAGACTATGCAGTAAATTTCCTTTTGCTACAAAGGAAGATTTTAGAATTAATGGCCTTTTTCAGAGCATCTGCACAGGTGACTTTACTGGCATCTAGTGGTAATTAATAATGAGGAGAAAATTCCTCCTCCCACCCCCAGAGAACTAACTCAGTCTCCATGGGGAATTTCTCTGGAGGCAGCTAACTTGACAGCAGGAAAACATGCCTGCGACCTTTGTCTGCAGATGTCATCAGTGAGGGGTAATTATGCATCTTTCAGAGATCACTTATTATTTGCATCTGCAAAAAGATACCACACAAACCATGACCATAAGAGAGCTGGACTGCCTATCTTCATATGAAATACAATATGCTTTAATATAAGAGATATTATTCAGAGAAAGAGGAATATTTTATAATGATAAAAGGGCCAATGCAGCAGGAAGCTAGAAGTGTAAATAAGTGTGTACATAACATCTGAGCCCCAATATATGAAGCAAAAACTGAAAGAATTGAAAGAATTCATCAGCTATAATTTGGTTTCAACATCCTATTCTAATCACTGATAGAAAAACTAGACAGAAACTCAAGAAGGAAATGAAAGATATAACCAACATTATCAACCAATTTAACCTAAATGGTATGTAGATATAATACACTAATACTATAATGCTAATTTTAATTATATTATACTAAAATAACATAAATGTAAATGTATATATATAAAACACTCTGCCCACCATCTGCAGAGCTCCCCCGCTTTTCCCGTGCGCACATGGAACATTCTCCCACACAGACTGTGTTGTAGGCAGAATTATAAGATGACTCTTATGATTCTCATCTTTGTATAATCTCCTCCCAGAGTTTGGGTGAAACATGTAACTATCATAAAACATCACTCACAGAATTACGATGTTATATGGCAAAGGGACGTTTGAAGATACAGTTAGTGTTACTAATAAGTTGATTCTGGGTTAATCAAAAGGAAATTAAACGAGCAACCCAACCAATCACACAGTCTGGGTCTGGAGGGCAGAGACAGGGAATCAGAGATTCAAAGCAGCAGAGATACTCTTTTGCCGGCCAGGAAGGGGCAGTCGCCACGTCTTGCAGAGAGCCTTGCGGCAGCGAATGCTGAATTAGGGGGCCCCCGGGGGACGCCAGTAGGAAAACGATCCCTACCAACACCCTGAATGAGTTAGGAGGAGGACCCCACGTCGAAGGTGATACCGCCTCGCCGCTGCCGTTTTACATTCTCCTGGGATCACAGTGGCAAATCAAATGAGATGCCCATTCTGGTGGTGCCTCTTAACACAGTGTCAACCGGGACCTAGGTGAGGGGCATCCCACTTGGGAGCCTACTTCAGCCTTGGCAGAACTGTGCTTCCATGGTTCCAGTGGCTGCTGACCATTTACATGACAAAGGAGGGGCAGCGGCGCGTTTGCCTGTTTTGAGTATGTACGATGCATCCCGCCCTTCATCTATTCTGGTGAATTCTAAATTCTCAGGAGCCGTTTTACCAGATGCAGGTGTAACTGGTGTAAAATTGATCCGGTTTAGTTACCCAGGTTCCTTTGGTCGGAGCGCCACCTGCTGGTCAGAGGAGGAACACTGCTTTTGCTAAGCAGGAACACTGAAAATGAGTTTTTAGCTGACTTGCCACTTTACTGAAGTTCCTTACTCGACCATTTTGCCAGCTCTCTTATTTCCATCTACATGGGAAAGTTTATCAGTAACTACTTTAAGTCTGTGTTACTTCAAACCAGAGTGGCTCAGTAACCAGCTCAGTATCCCCTTTTTCAGAACTATCCTTTTAATTTGTAAGTAAATCCTTAGCAACATTTTTAGTTAAAGATGAGGCTGGGTTTTCAATGCACGGCACTTCTGATGCCAAATCCTCTAACGGTGGCAGCTAGGGTTCAATTCTAAAGACTCAGAATCCAATATATCAATGTTGGCAACTTTAGGGTCTATTACAGGGATAGGACCCAATACAGCAACAGCATTGAAGTAAGGCTGTGCATTCCAGCTAAAGAGTGCCTCACAGCAAGGGGTCCAGATGCCAGGCTTGAGTTCCAGTTGCCCTCCCTTTCTCTCTGTGATGTATGTTCTGTTTTTTATAGGGAACCCCAACCCTAATGGCAGCTGGGCCTTCTAATAGCTGGCTTGTCATATGAGCATATTTCTTGTTAGGTAACCAGCCCCATGAAAGGCCATTCTCTAGCCTCACAGAAGCCATGTGCAAATCACCAGCCACACTGTTTGCAGTGAAGGATGTTGATGCTGGGGAGGGAACACTTTCCTCTACCCTTCCAGGTTCTTCTAGCTAGTCTAAGAATTAAATCAACCTGAGAGCACAGGAGAAAAAGACCAGTTTAATTATACGTGCACGGAAACCCAATAATGAAATTGAGACTGAAAGAAATGATGAAGGCAGGCAGTTTTTATATTTTTTAGATAAAGAGACAACACATCTGTGAGGAATTGACAGGACAAAGAAAATTTATGATTGTGAGCTTCAATTAACAAGGAATTCTAAACAATTTGGGTTGGGGTAGTAAATTTACGAAGCAACAGGTGTAGTTTGTAGAGCCTTCTCAGCTCTGAATTCCCCCCGTCTGGTGATAAAGATGCCTCCTGACTTCCTGGCACAGGGAGAAGACCTTCCACTGGGAGATTGATTTCCTGCTTTCTGGAGCCAAAGGGGGGCCCAAGCATTCTTGCACTGGCTATTTCTAAAGTCACTTTTAACTCAAAATAATCAGTATGCCAAAATGGCACATTTGGGGGCAACTTGTCCTTGGCCCCTGCACTGTCAAGCTGGTGCAAACCACCCAGAAACTCCTAACACCCGGGGTCACCAAGCAACAGTACGAATGTCTGCACTAAGCGTCAGTGCCATATGAGTGCAGCAGAGCAGCTCAGGCCAGTTTCAGGCTTGCTGAGATGAGCCCCGGCAACATAGGCATGGGAAGTCCATGGAAATCCGAAAGTAGCGCAGAGGAATTCTACTCCGAAATTTCATATCCTCAGGGGAGTTCAGAATAAATCAGATCTCTCTCCATAGTTTTCTTGGCTTGGAAATTCTCCCCGTTGTCTCCTTGAAATAACCAACCTGTATGAATTTATACTTTTCTCTCATCTAAAGAGCAAAGAACCTCCAGGTCTATGAAAGTTATGTCATCATCCTTGCCCTGCAGACCAGGAGGCTCTGACTGGCTTGGCTTGGTGCTGCAACTCCCCTCTCCCCTCCTAGACTCCAAAGAAATATCCTAATGACTGATTTCCTAACATTACTCATTTTTAACAGAGAAGAGTGGTGGGGATAAAAAGGAAATTATTCTGTTAGGTCCTATCAGAAAGAGGATGAAAATCCCCCCTGAGATATCAAAGTATCAAATCTTCCTATAGGATCAATGGAGGGACAGTCACCTTAGGCTAATACTATTTAGATAATAGAAATACAAATTTAGAAAGTAATTCAGAAAATACAAGTCCAGAAACACTTACAAAAATAAGACACTTTGTGTCAGGTCTGAAGATGGCCCTCAGCTGTGAGGTTAGCGGGAGCGACCCTGTTCCTGCTACAGTGGCTCTGACCGCGTTCATTCCCAGGCTGCCTTTCATCTGGAAGAGATGGTAAGTGCCCATTGCTCCCAGAGGATCGTAATGTCCTCCTCCTTTTGGAGAACACAGAGGCATGTACTTATTTTGAAGGGGTCGAAGGCACATTCTCGAATAACTTTTCTAGGTCTAAGAAAGAATGCCGCCGAAGCACTGGATTCTGTCCTCGCGAGTGAACACCAGGCACAAGGTTCAGATGATAGAAGTGGGAAAGGTAGGTTCAGCCTCAGTTTCCTGATGGAAGAATTTGCAATGACCCCCTTAAAGCCCAGATGATTCAGAGAATTAGGGATGATTTCTTTTGCCTTGAGCTAAAGCACCTCTGATTTTGCTTATTGCCTCTGGGCTCAGGGAAACATTTCCCAGGTTCAATGTCAGTTTTCTTCCAGCAGGAATAGACAGAGTTCCAGATATGAAGAACTGAAACTGGATGAATCCACTCAGCCTGGTGAGCCTGCACCTATACTTTCACCTATTCCAGGTTCATCATATCCCCAAAGCACTGAGGCCGAACAATTTTCCCCAAGAAATAAAATCCCAGATGAAGTAACAGGCTTTTGAGAGAGAAGACTGGAAGGAATATTTGCAGAATATTACTGTGGATAAAATGAAAGTTCCTGTGGCCAGGATTCTCACCTGGACCTGGTCAACTAGCTCACTACACACATGTTAATACTTGTTGTTATTGACTCTATATAAAGGGCCCTGCCCAGTGCTTTGGGTGGCGCAGTGGCACGGCTGCAAGGCTGCAGGAGAGCAGAGGCTGGAATGGTGGCAGCACTGAGGACACAGGCCCAGAGGCAGGGACCGGCTTGCTGCCTGCAGACTCGCTCTGAGTGAACGGGATTCTAGTGATTGACCTGCCACCATGGAAATAAAGTTGGGTATAAACCCTTCCACCCCAATAACGTTCCACTGTCATTTTTCAGTCTCACTAAATCCATAGTGAATTTGTCCAGGGCTGAAACCTATGGGCAAGCCAGGGGATGTTCATGACACCCACTCCATGTTTCTGTCAATCGGATGCTTTGCAATTCAGTAAGAGAAAGTAAATATTTAATTTACATCATGAATTTATAAGTGTATGTGGCTAGAGACTACATTAAATGCGAACCTTCACTTTCTGGGTAAGAAAGCTTAGTTCCAAAGGAATTATATCACTTCTTAGATGTCAGCATTTCTGTGTTCAAACCCAATGAGAATTCAGTTTCTCTAGCAAATCGGCCTCTTTGCCTGTCTAGTGTTACCTACACCACAAGCATAGTGGCAATTTACTAAAAGCTGTGATGCTCCAGGCCTGCTCAAAATGGATTTCTGAACCCTCTTCCGTTGGTTCATACTCCCCTGGAAAACATTTAGTGCATTGATGGCTCCTACTCTCCACCCTCCCCTGTTCTGATGCCAGTGCCAAGAGACTGCAGCTGCTTTCATTCAAAGCAAAATATAATTTCCCTTTCCTCCTTGATTCTGCATTTAACCTTGTGACTGTTACTTTGACTAATGAGGTACCAGCCAATGGTTTAAAAGCACAATCTCTATTGTGCTTTGTTGTGCCCTAAAGGACAATGTTTTAAAAGCTCATGCCATGGTCGGGAAAACATCTTACTGTAGGACACAACACCTGGAGGGGAACACGGCGTCCCACGTGTCTCAGCTGAAGCCATCTTAATCAAACAGCAATTACTGATGCTCAGTCACGTGAGCCATCCCAGCTGATTTCAGAAGAGCCATGCATATCAATGTGCACATTTGCCGGCAGTTTGCGTATTTATTGCTTTAAGCCATTAGGTTTCAGCGGATTATTTGTTATGCACCATTACATCACTGTGGCAATAGACGACCCTTGAGCATGCTGCCTGGTAGGCTCACCTTAGTTCTAATATGACTTATGAGTCTGGTTTGTCTATATTTTCCAGTTTCTGTCTCATTTTTCAGTCTTAAAAAACCCCCATTCCTGCATATTCTCTCACATGATCAGAGAGAATTATAAACAGATTCAAACAATAACTGGACTCCCTCTGTCTAGCAAAAAGAACACTAACAAAGCTTTGACAACCACCTGTTTGGTGATCAGGGTCCAGGTCTAAGTAAAAATTCTGAAGACAAAACTTAAATTTGTGACCTTTGATTACACTGAGTCCCAGGTAACTTCTGTGTGTAAGAACCATAGAAATGGGGCAATGTCAAACATGTTAGTATATAATCTTATGTGTCTCAGGAAAGTAATGCTTTTATCACAAGACAGGGAAAAACAATGAGTCAGAGAAGTTTCCTTAGATGATCAAGTCCCATAGTTTCCTTCTCAAACTTCAGTAGGTGAAGCCATGGTGTGCTGAAGCTGCCTTCTCTACATGAATATACACAACAAAGCCACTTACTGTAAAAGTAGGACTCTGTACTACCATTAATGTGTCTCTCTTCCCTGTTTACTTCCTTCCATTTCCCTGGCTGAAATCCCATTTATTCTGGAAGTTAGCTAATGTATTCCTTTTGAAACAGATGTTGAGAAGGGCACCTTTCTGCAGACTGAACATTCCCCTCCCACATCGATGAGAATCTGTCTTTTGAACGCGCAGTGACAAGCCGACATAACCCTCCCAGAGTTCATTCTCACCTCAGCCTGTGCTAGATACTCTTGACTCAGGTTCGACCTGTCACCCACCAATGGCCCAAGTAGAACTCTTTTGAGAAGCTGAGAATAGAAAATGAGCTGCCTTTGGCTGATTCTAGAACTGCCCCAGTTCTAGAGGTGAGCGCCCCTCCTGGTCACTGTTCTCTAAATCACCTCCGCAGAAGACTGACCCAAAGAGTGACCGACAGCCACCTTCAGCTCTGCGGGATCATCGTTACTTCCTGTGCGTCATCCGACCCAGCCTACCCCTGCAGCTGTGATGAAACTGTAACGAATAACCTGCTGCTTGCACGAACTAGTCATCAATCTCCACTCAAAAGCTAAGGGCAAATTGCTTTTAGATCTTGATTGCATTCAGATGCTGTTTTGTTATTGCGTGTAAAGCTTTTCTGGCAAAAGCTCAGTCCCATAGGGATGAGATTCTGACTTTTATACCACGGGCCCAACAGTAGCAAAGAATAAAATTTGCACAAATTAACATTTTTTTGGCAAACATCAGATAAAAAATTCATCACTAACCACTGTAGCTGAGCCTACTGAGAGCAGTTAGTAACGAACCCTTTTAATAGCCTTTTTCTTGTGATTACATTGGAAAACTCGTCACAACTGCTATTAGTCTTTTGCTCAGTATGTAACACCTGATGTTCTATCCCTGTCTTTAGGTTTTCAAGTATTTACCCCATCCCTGGGTCCCGTTGGTCAACTTGTGAAACTCTGTTAGGAATCAAGGAATATTCTATTTATTTTATGGTTTGCTAATTGCCTGATTTTTTTTAAAACCAGAGAACCAACAGCTTCAGAACATCAAGAGGTAGAAATGAGACCAAAAAAAATTTAGTTTTTTTTTTTTACTAATCTCACTTATTTTCTACAAAATATAACACTAAGTAAACATCAGATTTTTCCCACATTGATTTTTAATGGTTTGCTCTTTACAATTTTTATTGGTTTTGAAAGTCTGCTAAAGGGCAGGCACTGTGTTAAAAATGAACAGACAAAAGTATTCACATTCAGTAATATAATATGATTTTATTTTAAAACATATACATTATAACAGGTAGAGAAAACCAAAGTTCCTCTGGCCAGGATTCTCACCTAACCCTGGTCTGCTTGCCCACTGGGCATGTGCAATGCTCGCAGGCGTAGGCTTGCACACGTGTGTGCAATAAGTTATTACTGACTCTATATAAAGAGTTCCTCCCTGTGTTGTGGGGCTGCGAGGTGGCAGAGAAGCCCAGAGGCAGAGACCTGCTTGCAGCATGCAGACTACCCCAGAGAGGATGGGATTCTAGCACTTGACCTGCCACTACAAGAATAAAGCCCAATATAAGACCTTTTACCCAAAGATGCTCCGTTGTTATTTTCTGGGCTTAATGAATTCATAGTGAACCTGCCTGGGGCTGAAACTCTCAGTCAAGACATGTATTTTACTTTAACTTCTTTGAAAGCATTTTCCACTCAGTATCATAATATGTAGTTTTTATTCATCATTTTCATTGCTTTACCATATTCAGTTGTATAAAAAGCATTTTCTTCTTTACATGTTGATAAAATGTATAGTTCCTGCAATACTTATTTCAGCAGAAATCCAATTCAGAACATTCTGATGTGTGTCTCTTTGTGTATTAGACAATAATTTTGCAAGGCTTATGTCTTAAATTGGGCACATCGCCTACCACAGGATTTTGTTAAATGATTCTCTAAAGTGGTATTTCAAACTAACTTACTCTAAGTGTATGACAACTGCTGTTACTATTGCTCCACATCCTGGCCAATTCTTGGCTTTGCAAGATAAAACCAGCATTTTTTATGTTTTTTGCTATTCAAGTATATTCTTGTAGGAATCAAATGTTGATATCTTCTATCAGTTTTTCTATTGGTTGGTTTGATTTGTTGTATTGATTCTAAAAATCTTTAAAACAATTCTGTGTTGCTTTAATCTGTTTGGCTTGCTACATATAACAATACCATAGATTGAGTTGCTTATAAACAACAGAAATTGATTTCTCACAGTTCTGGAGGCTGGGAAGTCCAAGATTAAGGTGCAGACAGATCCTGTACCTAGAGAGGGCCCACTTCATGGTTCATAGATGGTCGTCCTGTCACAGTGTCCTTGCACAGTGAAAGGGGGCAGGGTGGCTCTGTGGGGTCTCTTTCACAAGGGTACCAATCTCATTCATAAGGACTCTGCCCTCATGATCCAATCACCTCCCAGAGGTCCCACCCCTAAATACCACCACATTGGGGATTAGGTTTTCAATTTATGGGTTTTGAGGGGACATAAACATTCAGTCTATATAACATGTAGTAACTTGTCAATCAAGTCTGAAACTATATACATGCACTGGAATTGAACAATTAAGTAACTGAGTTGGAATTGGAGGTTATAGACAGCCAGGGAAGTCTAGAATGATCCATGTAACAACAAATTAGAGAAGGAGAAGTCAATCTAAGCTCATATTTAGACTGATAGGTACAGAAGGATATATGCAGAAATATTTATAGATATGTGTGTTTACATGGGTTAGCATGCACACATATTTCCCTGCTCTTTACATTGAGAGGACCTCAAAAAAACATACCCCAATAGCAACAAGCACACCTAGCTCCCAGATCTTTGCTTCAAATAGCATTCTCCAGTAAAAGAATCTAGGGGATCTTGGATAAATGGCTGGTTCTAAGTCTTGGGTAGGAAATGTATAAGATGAGCTGAGAGTATCTTGTCCTGCTGAAGACTAAGGAAGTTATCAAAAAGAAATATAATGATAGGGGTATGTCAAAGGAACAGAGGAATCTATTGGAAGAGCTCACAATGTCCAAAGCTGAAACATTTTAGGCAACAAAATTAATAAAGTATTATTACATTAGAACCCAATATAAAACAATATCCATGAATCCATGCGGGTGTAAGTAGAGGATTGAGTAATTAAGTGAATGGAGAAAACAGACAAATCTGTGCAGAATTCCAAATAATTTCTGTTGTCTCTGAAAAGGCTACTTAGGAACAAGGCAGGAGATGAGCTAAATTCTTCTCTGGTCTCCCAGGGTGTGAAAATATTGTGTTTTCCTTCCATAAGCTCAAATTTTCTCAGTCTTACTGCTTACTGCCCACCTTGTGCACCCCCTCCTCATACGCCCTGTCCCAGGTAGACAGATACCTCTTAGAACAATTGACTTGAACCTGGCGCGTAACAGAATTGGGGAAAAGAAGAGAACTTTACGATTAGCTAAAAATATATAAATGTCAAAATTAGAGTTATGCTACACCAAGGACTAGGTTTGCAATCTGCAAAAAGGAGATTATATATGTATATATAATTAATATAGTATGAAAATTTGATATATGTGTATATATACATATGTATATTCATATAACAATTGACAGGATGTCTATTTCATTTTGACCTTACAAATTCTGGTTCTAAATGTTTGTTCTGCAAAATTGACAATGAAAATAAGGGGAACAGATATATTCCCCACTTCTCTGTAACTCTATCCATCCACACTTCGGTTTTACTGTAGAAAAAAGTTAAGAAAGATCTAAAGCAATGACATAAAGGAAAGGCAAAGAATAAATGTGCTGTTCTCAAAATATATTTATTTCAAAAGGAAAACATTAAGTAACTTCTAGAATAAATGGGATCTCAGCAAGGAAATGGAGGGAAAAGGGAAGAGGTCATGGAATGAAGTGGCCAGAGTCTGATTCTAGGCAATAGACATGGGTAATTACCCACCATCACAAAAGGCTAAGTGCATCACAGCTGTTTATCTGAGAGCACCAGGGACTAAGCAAAGGTAAGAAAACCCACAAAAGTTCATGATAAAAATTTCTCTGCCCACGGGAAAACTCAGACTGTGACAAACACAGAGACGTTTCAGAACACGGGGAGCTTCTGGAGGTGAACCTCAGCCAATTAATCAGTTCTGGGATGTGATAGGCTGAATAGTGTCCCCCCAAGATGTCCATTTCCTAATCCCTGGGACCTGTTTGAACATAACCTTTTATCGAAAAAGAGTCTTTGTAGATGGAATTAAGCTAAAGATCTTGAAATGGGAAGATTATCCTTGATTATCTGAGTTGGCTCAACATAATCACAGGGGTCCTTATAAGAGGGAATCCGGAGATCAGAGAGGTTGTAGGAGATCTGATGAGAAAAACAAGAGATTGCAGTAATGGGAAGACCACAGCCCAGAGGGCATGTGGCTTCTAAAAGCTAGAAGGGCAAGCAAACGTGTTCACCAGAAGGGGCTGGGCCTGCTGACCACTTCACTTTATCCCAGGGAAACTGATTTCAGGCTTCTGGCTTACAGAACTGTTAAGAGAATAAATGTGGGCTTTTTTTCAAGCAGCCAAGTTTGTGGTGATTTAAGGAGCAATGATAGCAAACTAATACAGGGGCTAAATGTTTCAGCCTCCTGTGCTTTAAATTGGCAGTTCTGGGAGGCATTTTATAACTTTTGGGAAGGTAGCTGGATAATTGAATACCACTTACCCAAAATGGTGAATTTACTAACCTTGTTCTGGCTTTCCTTCTCTTCTTGTCTTCCCACTCTTCCTCCCAGCTTTCTGAGCTGACGACCCAATAAACCATCTACCCTCAAATCCTTGTCTAAGATGTTGCATTTGAGGGAAGTGGATAGAGTGGACCCAGAAGTGTCCTAAAAAGTAGACTTCCTTTAGGAGATTTGGGAAATGAATGGCTAAGCAATCAGATACTAATACAGACCCCATGGTACTGGAAATTATAGTGATATCTCTAGCATGCTGTGTGCTGTGATGTCACTACTAAGACTCCAACCTGAAGTGGGTAGGACTGAGGTCCATGTAGAAGAGGTCCCTTTGAGTTAAGCTGTTCTGGCACTTCAACAATATGGGGGGATGATAATTATAAAGACTGTGGGGCTGGCTGGTGATATTAACTGCATCATAATCCTTGCAGAAAATAAAGAAACTCTTTGGTTAAATACCAACCCACTGCACACTGATGAAAGTCAGAAGGTTTCCTTGGAAACACTTATGATTACACATATCTCCTGCAGCCAGAGAGCAAACCATGTTGAAAATCAAGTCCAAAATTTATACTTTGAAGATAATTCAAATGCAAAGGACACTGGATATGCATCTTTAATGTGTCTTTTGTTTTATTTTCAGGAACCTTATGAGAAACAATGGGATGGTGAGACTTGGAATGGGGATATTTTTATGAATATGCCTCAGAAACAAATTCCTAGACTTCCCTGTACCCTGTACAGTGGCAGAAGCTTTCTTACTTGCCAGAGAAGAATCTCTCTCTTGCTTTTCCTAATGAACTTGGAGAGTTCAAGCATGATCCACTTAAAAAAATGCAAATTGGACTTCAAATTAAAAACACCAATTCTTTGAAAGATGTTGGTATAGAGTAAAAAGATACAAAAGGCTGGGAGTAGAGTTTCAAATCATATTTCAGATGAAGGACTTGTATGTAGAAGATATAAGACCTTTCACAACTCAGTTTTAAAGAAGGCAGATTTGAATAGATTCTTTACCAAATAAGCAAACTATGACATGAAAAGAAGCTCAAAATTATTAGTAGCTGGGTAAATACAAATTAAGACCCCAATGAGGACTACTTCACATCTGTTAGCATGGGAAAATTTAAAAGACTGGCCATTCAAGGTGCTGGCCTGGATGTGAGGACACGATCTTTCATACACTGCTGTGGGAATGTAAAATGGTACAATCACTTCGGAAACCACCTGGCAGTTTCTTAGATGTAAAACATCTTCTGTGTGATGCAGTCTTTGTAATTCTCGGTATTCACCGAAGAGAAAGTAAAGCTTGTGTCCATAAAATGTTCATAATAGCCTAATTTGTCATACCCAAGCGCCATCAATAGGCAAATCAGTGAACAAAGAGGCGGTGCAGCCATACAATGGAATACTACTCTGTACACGCAAAATCATGGGGGACTATCAAACTAAGTTTGCTGAGTGAAAGAAGCCAAATAAAAGAGCATATGCTAACCAGAACACATTATATATCTTATCACATTATGGCTGGGAAAGGAAGAGAGGCAAGAAAGATAATGCTGCTTTTGCAGTGAGGTTTCTCTTTCTAGAATAATCTACAAGGTCACCTTTTCCCACACAGGAAGTGAAATTATCCTCAGCACCATCACCGGGAACATAGAGAACCAACATTTAACCATAACCACTTGTAAAGATTTTATATTCAGTGAGTGAGTTACTCTCCAAGATGCAAAGGTTGGACCAGACATTGTGCATAGTATGTAGACCCACAAATACAGTGGAACATCTTCACAAAGACATGGAAGAAAGACTATCTCCAGTCTGTTGTTTATAGTTTTTACTTTCACATATACCAAAACCCCTCTGCTTCCACCCCAGAATCCTGTTTCATCCTGAAATTTCCTTTTCCTGGTAAAAGGAAAAATTAATTTATATTAATTAGTTAATTCATTTGTTAATTTTAACTAATTAATATTCATAGGAGAGAATGCATATATAGGTCACTACTAAACTCTTAATAAAGTTATCTTCAATATATATGTTGGATTTTTTTTTTTAATGGAAGCCAGACAGGCCCTTCCCAGTCTATATCCTGCTTTGTGAAGAAGGGCTGGTCAACTGGCGTCGATGCTTCCCAGATGTCTTTTGTGCCAGAATTTTGGATGCAATTTATACTGTGCCAATGATTTGTGCTAGAATAAGATTTGGTAGGAGGAAGAGGGCATAAATTATATATTTTTTTCTGGAATGGCAGGAAGATATGTGGAAGCATGTCTCAGATAGCATGAGGTTTAACGGCAGCATCCTTTTTCCTACCTGTCCCTTGGCTCTGTGTTTTACAGAAGCTGTGGTCACTGGTGGTGACTGTCTGCAACTTCCTATCATGAGCAGTAGTGACAACATATTGATTTCCTAGAACAATGGTGATTTTTAAAATGTTAGGCAATGGCAGGTCTTCCTGAATCTTCTCCAACTTTTTCAAAATTTGTAAAAAACGTTTGATTGTGGTTATTTAAAAAACCGATATAACATAAAATTTACTATTTTAACCCCTAAGGACAGCCACAGCACTCTAGGATGGCTACTTCTTGCAAAACTGAAATTTATACCTACTGAACAACTCGCTCTTCCCTGCTCCCTGCCCCTGACCAGCAACCACCTTTCTGCTGTTTCTGTGAGTCTATTTCAGATACTGCATGTCAGTGGGATTGCCCAGCATTTGTCTTTTTGTGACTGACTTATTTTACTTAGCATGACGTCCTCAAGGTTCATCCATGTTGTACATCTGTCAGGATTTCCTTCTTTTTTGAGACTTCATAATAGTCCCTTGTATGTGCAGACCACATTTTCTTTATTCATTCTTCAGTTGAAGAATATTTGGGTTACTTCCACTTCTTGGCTATTGTGAATAATGTTGCAGTCAACATGGATGTACAAATATTTCTTCAAGATCCTGCATTCATTTCCTTTGGATATATACCCAGAAGTGGATTGCTGGTTCAAATGGTGGCTCTATTTTTTTAAATTAATGTATCATTGATACACAATCTTATGCTCAGGTTTCATATGAGCAACATTGTGGTTACTACATTCCCCCTATGATCAGGTCTCCACCACACACCCCATTACAGTCACTGTCCATAAGTATAGTAAGATGCTATGGAGTCACTACTTGTCTTCTCTGTGCTATAGTTCCTTCCCTGTGACCCCCCCTACATTATGTGTGCTAATCATAATGCCCCTTAATCCCCTTCTCCCTCCCTTCCCACCCACTCTCCCTAGTCCCTTTCCCTTTGGTAACTTTTAGTCCATTCTTGGGTTCTGTGAGTCTGCTGCTGTTTTGTTTCTTCAGTTTTTGTTTTGTTTTTATACTCAACAGATGAGTGAAATCATTTGGTACTTGTCTTTCTCTGCCTGGCTTATTTCACTGAGCATAATACCCTCTAGATCCATCCATGTTGTTGCAAATGGTAGGATTTGCTTTCTTCTTATGGCTGAATAATATTCCATTGTGTATATGTATCACATCTTCTTTATCCATTCATCTACTGATGGACAGTTAGCCAGCCCTCCTTCTAAGTCTATCCCCATGATCAAGGCCTTGCAGAAACATAGGCCAGAATCTAACCCAAAAAAGTGTTCTGGGGCCCCCAAAGAAGGACAGGAAATGAGCTGTTCTATGGGGGCACCTTTTGGGCAGAGCTAAATGTTAGAGCCAAGAACTTCTCTTGACTATCCATCCCTCTGTTCTTGTGTTTGTTACAGATTGAGGCTCTTACACTGTGTTTCCCCAGCAGTTCATTCCTCATGGGTTGATAGTATGTGTTAAGATAGCTCCCATTTCTGAAGAGACATGTTTCTAGAGTTTTCCCAAAGTACATCTGATAGCATTTTCCCTAGAGTCCCTCTCCAGTGATTTCTCTGTGTTTTTAGGACTAAGACAATATCATCTTCTAATATATATTTCTAGCCTTTCAATTTACCTAGAAATATTCTGTGGAGAGGCTACTAATAATCACCTTCCCTGATCTTTTCCAGGGTCCTGTACCCACTTTCTCCAACCAGAAATAACAAGGTTTGATGAATTTTGACAAAGGCTCCTGAGAAGTTGGGACAAAGTCTCTTTTCCTAACTTGAGGTTCAGGACTAGGCATCAATATTTATGGATGCAAAAATATGTTCCATACACCATTCTAGGCACTTGGCTACATGATCTTCGAACATACACAATGAATTTGAAGTAGTTATATTTAGTACATCCATTTGAGATAAGAAAAATTAATTAAGAAATCTTTAAAAGATTACCCAAGCTCATAGAACTGGAATCTGATGTAGCTACTGCAATTTACTTCTGGGTGTATTGTATTCCAAACTTCACAGTTCAACAATCACTACTCCTCACTGCTGTTCAACAAAACCCTGGGCAGATGTTCAGAAAGAAGCTCTTTGGGAGACACAAAGTGAGCTCACTTGACTGTGGAATGAGCAGAGGTTTTCCAGTATAGGTGAGACAGGCACCATGGGCTTAGGCAGAGTAGGGTGGGGGCCTCCAGAAAAAAACAGCAAGATAATCCAGTGTGAGATTTGCTTTGGCCTGCTAGGGGGCCAAGCTTATTTTTCGACTTTACCCAGGTGCTGCTTTTCCTCCTCCAGCACTAATCAAATGATTTGCAACCTGGGCAATTTAGCAAGCAAGCCCAAAACAATGTAGTAAAAACAGGAAGGATTCTATCTTAAAGATAAAATTGCATTTTAAAACCCAGTTAGTTAAAAAGGAGGTTTCTTAACATACTCCTTAACAAACAGACAATAACTCAGCCAACTTTGGGAGCAAAGCTGACAGTCTTGATTGATATGCTCCCAGACCAGGAAGCTGCTATCCTGGGAGGAAATCAGAGCAGTAAATTTCTTGACTAATAAGACTAATAAGAAACTTAATGTCTCTTCAAAAATAAACATTTTGGGACCACTTAGCAGGTCTTTATCCCTACCCTTTTGTCTCTTAACTGCCTATAAATTCCCTAGACAGTGCACCACCCCGGGCTCTCTTGTTCCCTCCCAGTGTGAGCCAGGAGCTCTGTCCTCTCACTTTATCTATAAATAAAAGCCTCTCACTTGCTCTCCTTCCTTAAGTGTTTGTGAAGTTCATTCCTTGACTCTGCCAACAGGAACCCCGGCATCAGAGAAGGAAATATTCTGGAAACACAGATGGCAACTACCAGTGGATTCTCACACTCTGGCATGTATAAGTTTACCTCAACACTCTAAATCAATCTGTAATTGTGAATAAGGTACCCTATTTTATCAGCATTTTTTTGTACGTGGGCCCATACCTCATAGAATGGGAATTATTTGGGACATTCTATTTCTAAGACAATTTTCAGAAATAAATTCTGATTAGCCTTTGCCAGAGGAGTTTAGAACAAATGTTATCTCTCAGATGCTAGATCATATATCGGAGAGCATCAAATAGCTCCAGTTGCTGCTGTGCTGCCAAGCACAAACTTAGTAATTGTGATTACCAAAAGCACAGACACAGAAATAGAAAAATCTGTTGGAAACATGTTGTCACAAACTGCTCCCTTTTAGTTGGAACACCTGAGCTCCCCAAAGGGAAAAGACTGTCCCAAGTTCACATAGCATAGCAAGTGAATTAGAGTCAGGACCAAGTGTTAAATGTGATTCATGACCCAATTTCCTTCCAACTTTATCCCACCATTTATTGACAAGAAATGACCAGTTATTCTCACAACTGTTTTCTGTCTGTGGCATTGATTATAGATTGTCCCATCTGTTGAAACTGATAAAAAGGAGGCCTCCAGAAACTTCTCTGGGTCCTTGGCATCACTGAATTGATGCTTTGATTCTCCATTATCCTTGGTCAGCCCCTTACCCTCATATACAAACAGAAACACAGACAAGAAATCAATTTAAATGATTCTGATTTATTGCACAAATACTAGAAATTGAGGGTACATGAAAAAGATCACAAGTACACTCATAATAAATAACATACTGAGTCATGGGGTAAAGTGGTTATGAAGCAAGAGATTAAGGCCGGATGAGCAGGTGTGCAGTAGGCATTCTTCATGGAGAAGATGACCTGTGCATTGAAATTTTTATAAAGATAATTTGCAGCAATGAATCTGTGAAGAGCATAGCAGTTGTGTGCTCTGTGTTTCCATGAAGTGGGCACGTGATGAAAGGCAGGCAGGGGTCAGACAGCCATCAGAATGGTCTTGAGACAAAAATTGTGTCACGTACATAGAAATGCATAGTCAACAATGTGTTTAAAATATGAATTTGGAGAAAGAGTAGTAGTATATATTACACACTTATCAAGACCAATTGGAAAATCTTGTAGAGGATCCTGGTAGGCCAGGCTTAGGAGTTTGGGTGTGACTATATGTGCCATGGATGTGAAATGATTCATACCTAAGGATGGTCAGGAATGGAGATACAGCCGGGCAAGCCACACAGGGGAAGGGTATATTTTTGTGCTACTGTCTAATTTTGAGAAACAATTTTATTTCAGGAAAAAGAAAATTAAAAATCTGAGGATTTGAGGTGAGATAAACATACCAAGCCACTTAATATTTTGTTTTGTGGTTATGTGATCACTTTTACATTCTGAGGAAATCATCTTTCACCTTTGAATTTTGACATTCTAACTACATAAAATGTAGTTATTTTATTAATAAGTTCTGAATGGTACCCCAAATGATTTTTTTCAGGCCCTCCATAGGGCCTGCTTAAAGATGCAAATTGCTTTTTTCTTTCCCTAATAAGAAAAATAGCAACAAGCAACAAAAAAGTCATTTTGCTTATTTTTCTTCACTAGTCTCTATCCACAGTCTACTGTCCTATTTCTCACATCTCATCTGCCCCACTGTCTCTTTCTAGATGCCTCTACAAATGTTTCAGGCATTTACTCATCACCATTACTCTGTTTTGAGTTTCTCTGCACCTTTGGCCATCAGTCACCATTGCTATTTTCCCACCCCATGTCTGTGCCTTACCTGGAATTGACCTCACTATAGACTTCTCTGGAGCCAGCAGATACTGTCTCTGCGGTAAGCTATTCTCCATTCGTCCAACCTCTGTCTGTTTTGGGCCACCCATAGTCTAATGTTTCATGATTCGCTTTTCTGACTTAAGTTTTGCATCTTCTACCCTGGATTTTTTTCCTTCCATTTACCCTATGATTACATGCATGTGAATATTAACTTGGCTTTACTTTTATCTCAAAATAATTCTCTTAGAACATGAATCTGCTTTACTTAATAATGCCCTCTCCTACAATGATGCTGACTTGCTATCACCAAATCTTATTTTTGCCAGAATTCTGTATTGAATGCCATCCGGCCCTTTGCACATTTCTCTTTGGTCTCCTAAAAATGAAAGTCAAAAGCTAAGCTCAATTTAGCTCTATCTGTACTTATCCTTATCATTCATACTTCTGATTTCCTAGCATTTCTTTAAACATATCAGGTATTCTCTTTGATTTTAGATTCAAGCACTTTTTGTATTAATCAGCCAATTGCTTGCTCAGATCCTTTAATTCAGCTTGTTAACAAGATCTACCAGTCCCTTCTCCCCATGCTTTATATACAACCATTTCTCTCCATTCCCACTGACTTCCTTTTAGCAAGGACTTCATTCACATATTCATCTTTCATTTCAAATTCTTCATTAAATGATCTTTCCATTTATGGTTTTCATGTTTTTACCCATCCATCCATCCCACCAGTCACTGAGTAACTTAGTAAAATTCCCCACTGCCCACTCATCAATCTGCAAACATTTTTTTAACTTTATTATTTTTATTGAGGGACATACAAGAGAATGTACAATTCTTAGCATACAGTCCAATAACATGTGTGTACTCTCATAACCATCATGCAAATATTATTGAAAAACATGTCAGTGAATGTGCTGGTGATTCAGGCAATATAAGATTTTTATAAAACTTTGTGTCTCTGAAAAAATATATTATCCTTGAGGGGAGATAAAATATTTGCATATAGTTATATATGTGTGTTTGTGTGTGGGTATGTGGGGGGGTATATTTGGTTAGAAAAACTCATCTTCTAGACAGAGGAACAATCTCATAAAGAAAATTTAAAGAATGAGGTGAATTTTAAGATAGGAATTGAAAAAAGAAGAAATTCAAGCAAGCACAGAAGAGAAGACAGAACATTCCAAGCCAGGGTGCTGATACGAGATTGTCAACCATAAAAGCATATTTAAGAGGAAGTTAGAGTGGGATCAGAGAGCTTCCTTAGAGTTCGGATAGAATGGACTTAAATTTTATATCATTAGAGATTATTAAAATTTGGAGGTTGCTTTTATGTTTATATATCTATATGAATTAAATAATTTACATAATGATCCCTTTCTCTTATAGAGCACTTTTAATTTATGACGTGTGGTTTGTGCCTTCCCGCTGCGCACTCACTACATATGAAATACGTGGGTACACAGTGTGAAGGAGACAAGTGTGGGAAACTTTAGCACTTAATTGTTCCCAGCATATGTTTGCTGGATGAACTTTGCCCTTAAGGTGCTTACAGTCTGTCAAGGGGACATATATTATGCACATCTGTCATGCTTGTGACCTCTAAAAAGGGCTAAAAACCAAATATTATCAAGTAGCCTAAGTTTAATTCAACTCTCAACCAGCCTTCCTCTTATTTTCCCTAACTGCACATAGTAAACTCTTAGTATGCGTTGACTTCCCAGAAGGGATGGCTGTGAGATAGCATTAAACCAGAAAAACACAAAACTATCATATCTACAAATGGGAGACAAGGGAGACGTTTGGGTGAACAGAAACAACAAAAACAGAACACTGCCATCTGGAGAAAAAATCAAAATGCAAAATTGGCAGACCATGGAGAGAACTGACATTCTTCTAGCAGCCCCTTAAACAAACACCTGTGGCTTTCTGTACTCTTTGCTGTCAGAATGTTCTGAACACATGATTCTTATCAGTCAGTGGGAGAAGATGCCTCTGCTCTTTCTTCCAACTCACTGTAAATTGGTGAATATACGCTTAATTCTTCATAAAGACGATCTTCTGAACGCTGATGAGGGAAAAATCATTTAACGTCAATCACCAAGAATTCCCCACCACTAGAACACTTGTTCTAGAGGCGGGTCTCATCTCCTTGTGTCTTTCTGAATCTCCGCCCTCTCTCCCATGATGCTGCACTTACTGCCTCTGTCTGCAACCAACCAAACTGGATTGCCTGGCCGAGTGGGCCCAAAAGGAATTACAACAGTCGATAACAAGTTGGTGAGGCTATTACATGCCAGAACTTGTGTTTATCTTCTGTCTTTTTGTCGTTGGAGGAAAGTGTTCAAAAAAAGCAACCAGACATGGGAAACAAAAGCAAAAATGAACAAGTGGGACTATATCAAGCTGAAAAGCTTCTGTATAGCAAAGGACACCATCAATAGAACAAAAAAGTACCCTACAGTATGGGAGAATATATTCATAAATGACAGATCCAATAAAGGCTTGACATCCAAAATATATAAAGAACTCACGCACCTCAACAAACAAAAAGCAAATAATCCAATTAAAAAATGGGCAGAGGAGCTGAACAGACAGTTCTCCAAAGAAGAAATTCAGATGGCCAACAGACACATGAAAAGATGCTCCACATCGCTTGTCATCAGAGAAATGCAAATTAAAACCGCAATGAGATATCACCTCACACCAGTAAGGATTTCCACCATCCAAAAGACAAACAACAACAAATGTTGGTGAGGTTGTGGAGAAAGGGGAACCCTCCTACACTGCTGATGGGAATGTAAATTAGTTCAACCATTGTGGAAAGCAGAATGGAGGTTCCTTTAAAAGCTCAAAATAGAAATACCATTTGACCCAGGAATTCCACTTCTAGGAATTTACCCTAAGAATGTAGCAGCCCAGTTTGAAAAAGACAGATACACCCCTATGTTTATCACAGCACTATTTGCTATAGCCAAGAAATGGAAGCAACCTAAGTGTCCATCAGTAGATGAATGGATAAAGAAGAGGTGGTACATATACACAATGGAATATTATTCAGACATAAGAAGAAAACAAATCCTACCATTTGCAACAACATGGATGGAGCTAGAGGGTATTATGCTCAGTGAAATAAGCCAGGTGGAGAAAGACAAGTACCAAATGATTTCACTCATCTGTGGAGTATAAGGACAAAGAAAAAACTGAAGGAACAAAACAGCAGCAGACTCACAGAACCCAAGAATAGACTAACAGTTACCAAAGGGAAAGGGACTGGGGGAGATGGGTGGGAAGGGAGGGCTAAGGGGCGGGAGAAAGAAAGGGGGCATTATGATTAGCATGTATAATGGGGGGGGAGGCATGGGGAGGGCTGTGCAACACAGAGAAGACAGGTAGTGACACTATAGCATCTTACTATGCTGATGGACAGTGACTGTAATGGGGTATGTTGCAGGGGGGGAGCTTGGTGAAGGGGGAAGCTTAGTAAACATAATGTTCCTCATATAATTGTAGATTAATGATACCAAAATTAAAAAAAAAAGCAACCAGACATAAATGCTTTGGCAAGTGGACAGACAGACAGAGTGTGTTTCACTGGAAGATTTCAGCAAGCGTATGTGCTGGCGATTCTTTTTCCTTTATCAAAGGTGTGATGGGTGGGCTAGGAATGGGGAAAGGCTATTGGGAGCCATGAATGAGGGAAAAAAGAAAGTTGAAGGTTCCAAGCAAAGGGGAAGGTGAAAGCCAAGGAAGGAGTGAGCAGGAACAAATGCAAGGAAGCCGTTCGGGACTGGAGAATCAGCCCAGGTACCAGAGCATTTCCGCTACGTGCTACTGTTCATCTCCCATGCATTTTCTAAAGTTAGGAAGATCATATTTTCCTAAATATGTGCTACTTATGAATGAAAAATGTGATTCAAAGCATGACATTTGGAAACCAAAATACTGAAACTTGGGGAAATAATTTTCACAAGAAATGTTCCAGAAAATCAGGGCTGTACATTTAAGTAGTAAAGCTCAAATTTCTCAGCTTGTCATTCAAAATTTAGTAGCAGGCCTGTACCTACCTTAGTTCTTTTGAATACTTCTCCAAGTCCATAGATAGTGAGAGAAATGGCACTACAAAACCCCAGAATGGTAAGAAACAGGATCATTGCCACAATTTCCTGTTGAACAACCACAAGGTAGGTGTCACGAGGTAGGTGCCCCAAAAGTGTGTCTCCTTATGGGAGCCCCCAATTTCACTCACTGCCACCCCCATATGATCAGTCCCTATAAAGCGATGCACACTCACATACACACACACCCCTGGGAAAACTGCAAGGCAGATGACTCCCACCTTCCAGAATTCAGCTGGGAGCCAGCCTCTTTGTGCATGAACCTACAGAACATTGCATTACATGACAGAGGTTGCCAAAAAGGATTGGGCTCAAGGAAAAGGAAAAGAGGGCTTCTTACTCAGAGTAGGACATAGAATCAATCTTAGCCTTCCCTCAAGAAGTACCTACAGTGGAAAAAGAAGCCATAAAGCAGGAGTCATTTTCATAAACTCTCTGGCAACTGTCCATAGAAGCCACACTCCTCTTTAGGTTGATGATCAGGTTGCTGATTCCTGTTCCGGCCACTATGCAGCTGACAGTGTTTGCTCCCAGGCTTCCCCACACCTGATGGTAGAGAACAACACTCACACCGGGGCTCTACCTGCCAGGGCATCCAATAAACCTACCTGCACCTTCAGGGCTGGATGTGCCCTGCAAACTCTGCATTGGTACAAAATGTAGATTAAAAAGAGAAGTCTTGAAAATGTACTCATTGTTTAATAGGCACCTGTAGCCTTGTTGCGAGCACTGCATTCGGATAGACCCACGGGGACACGCATTGCCTTTCCTCAACTAGTCTCCTTAGTTGGAAATGAATCTTCTACTTGATCCTATGACTATACTTACAGGGACAAGGCCCAGGGAAGGATATTTTTAAACAGGTGTCAAGGTAATTACATTTTATTATTTTTTAAATAATACAACAGATATATTAATGACTCTATTTTTAATGATTATATCCAACATAAAGTACATTGGAAAAAATCACATATCCACATTCACTCATAATGTAGGAGATGATAAGAGTCCTAAAATTCAATTTTTCTTATCTTCTTAAGGATGGACAAAGAATTGCAACTCACCAGATACATTGTATGTTGCTTTTCAGACATAATTGGCAAAAATCCAGAAACAACAAACTGTCCAAAAAATAGGGGGAGAGAGAGCACACTGAGAATCTGTCCTTCTCTATGTCCCCTTCACCTCCATCCTCCAAATGTAAATTTGGGTGTAATCTATAGCACCATCCATTATGTTCCCTTGAGTGATATTTTTATTCTTATTTCCTCCAGAGCATTTCTCAAAGCTAAATGTGCATGTGAATCATATGATGGTCTTTTAAGATGCAGATTCTTATTCAGCAGATGGATAGGGCTTGAGATTCTTCATTTCTCCCACGCTCCCAGGTGATGTTGAACCTGACTTTTATTGTAGGAAGGTCCAGCAACTCTCTGTACATGACTCTGTTTTTTATTGTATTTTTATTTACTACTCTCATTTATTGTAATCATCTGTTTGCATGAGCATCCTGTATGAGTGTCTGACCCTTTGGGCAAGAAACGTGTTTGTGGCAGGCATATCTCCAGACTATGAAAAATGTACTATAGACATATTATAATTATGAAAATGTGCATGGCAAAATATTTATTGAAAATTAAAATCAATAGTACAAATTCAAAACAATCTCAAAGATTCGGAGTGCCTGGTGGGTGGAGAGGCACCCAATAAGCTAGGTGTTTGCAATGCAAAGACAGGAGATATAAGTTTCAAATAGAATATGGCAGAGGTCAAGGAGGGTCCCAAGGAGGTGATCTGAATCCTAGCTATTTAGCAGAGGGCCAAGCCAATGTGGTATTTTTTTAGAGTTAAAATATGTCCTTCTGAATGAAGTGTTAATAAAAAATACCACCACCAACATGGATAATCAAAAACAGTTATGCTGAGTGAAGGGAGCCAGACAGTAGAGAGACCATGCTGTGTAATTCCTTTAATAGAAAAGTCTAGAAAATGCAAACTAATCAATAGCGACAGGAAGCAGATCAGTGATGGCCTGAGGACAGGAAGGCAGGGAGCAGAGAGACCGAGGACCTCCCTGGGTCACCTGGTTTCTAAACGGCACAATGACTAACAGAGATGCGGTGGGAGAGCATCTCCATGTTTCCAGGACGTAGTCGAAGCTCGTCAGATGTCTACTGACCTTGTTTTCCTCTCCTTTGCAGTCTCCTTCCCCTCCCTGAACTAAGATAGTTTTATTGATGTGCAGTGTTAGGGACATCTTTCTGGAACTGGATTCTGACAGCTTAGGGTCAATTTTTATTAGCTAAATGTCCCTTGGGAAATTCCTTAAACTTTTTTATTAGTCTCAGGTTTCTCATCTGATAAAGGTATGCTGACATGTTTAACACAAATTTCCTTTAAACTATGAGTATATATGTTTATGGAATAAACAATTGATTAGATTTGATCTGAGTAAAAGGAAAGTTATGTGCACTGTTATTTGAGAGACCATTACAGATATATATATATATATATATACTCACAAAAACTGCTCCCCAGAATGGGTAGCCTGCTTTAAATGATGAAAAATAGTCTTCCTTAAATTCTGAAATATGGAGCATGGAGCTGACAACTGTTCCAAAACAAAGGCACAGCAAAGCAACGAGAATCTGTGTTACCTGTAGAAAATGCATATATTTTGTGGAATAAGAAGACATTTTCCCAAGAATGCATCAATTTACTTATAAATGAAGTCAAACATGAGAAACTGCTTTGGTATCTTAGGCAGGCCTAAGAATCTGATGAGATATTTTCCAGCACCCTCTGGCCAATTCTCACTCTATGAACTGTTGCAGGCATGACCTAAAGCGGGGATGGCCTATATATTTCTCATTTGCCTTTACTTACAGAGTCATGGTGGACATCATTCCATCTAAGCAAAGATAAAACTTACAAATCCTTCACAGCAAGATCTTACACTAACCCACCAGCACTGGCTAGAGTGGGCGGGTCCTCTTTGCCAGTCGCTTTCCAACACGAAGAATGCCAACCCTTCATCTACCAGGTTTTTCACTCCTCATGAATCCAAGGGGGGAAACTATATTGTTCTCACTAGATACTTTCTCCCAGAGCCTGTCTTATGCCAGCTGAGGTTGGAGGAGGCTCACTCACCCCCAGGAATTCCAGCTCCCTCTTCAGAAGTGTCTGCCATGTACGGTGGGGTGGGGATGGGGCCGCCTTCTCCGGTAAGGGGGGGTCATGGAGAGGAGCTTCTGAAAGTTCAATTTCAGGCCCACTGTGAGGTGTAAACAGAAATTCAGCCATGAGAAAATTCTCCAATGTTCTGTGCAAAGCTCTTAATTAACAGAAAGGGGAGTTTTGACTTTTTATTTTTTCAAAACAGTCCTGCAAATAGAATTTTCATTATAATATATAAGAAATTCTGAGGCTCAGAGGGTTCAAGTTAGTGGCAAAGATCACCACCTAGTTAGTGATTAGATAAACAAAATGGAACAAAAACTATGCCAAGTCTTCTCAATCCACATTTACTACCAAGTTATTTCCCATTAATTTGTGCTGATGAGTAAACAAAACAAAACAGACCCATTCACTCAGGCATCTCTCACGGAAGTGTATTTGAATATATTTTGTCAATGACACACCCAATTTCATGTGCAGAAAGGAATGGCTTTGGAGGTCAGTTGAATCTCTCTTCCTGTTGTCATTCTCAGAGGAGGCTAATTAGAAACACTATCCCTTCTGAAGCTTTGGAATATACCTGATATTTTGCAATGATATTCAGTCTGATATTGATTCCCAAAGGTCTGTCATCAGCCTTCTTTAAAACCCTTAAAGGAAAAGTCTTAACATGGTGTTCATATTTAGTATTACAAGAACATTTCCCCTCTAACTGGTGGGGCAGGATCCCACAACTTGGGGTTCACACAGACTAACCAGGAAAGAGCCCAGGGGCTTTTGAAAAGCTTCTGCCCCTTAACACACATGAGACACAGAAGCAGGAGATCTGCATTGAGGGCACCAGCTCCCCTACCTCCTACCCAGCAACTTAAGTTATTCCCAGTTTACAAGCTGAGTGAAAACCTTCCTCCCCATCAACCAGACACAACTCCTGGGAAAGTAGAGCAAAAGCTTCTTTCTATTCACTTTATTTTTTAACCAGATGGGCTGATGCCTAAGCCCACGTGTTGGTGTCTTACCAGTGCCATGAGCAACTCTGGTCCACCAGGTGAGCGGGAACAGAAAACAATAATAATTTGTACCTACCTGGGGGGCCGCTGTGGGCTCGGAAGAGCAAGACCTGCTCTGCCACTGTTTTCCGGGTCCATATTTTCGTTAATGAACTGCCCGGTGGGGAACAATTTGTCACACTGAGCCTTGGTGGGCTTCCTGTCAGTGCTCCAGACAGGCAGTGACGACGGCTTGGCTCACGACATTGACGATGATCTTCATGCTTCAGATGTTTGTCAGACAGATAAGATTCCCGCCGAAGATCAAGGCGGTTTTTCTTGTTATGATGAAGAGCAAATTTGAGTAGCCTGCCGCAGAGGGGCTGGTGTAGGAATGTGAGATTCCTGGAGCATACATCTGCCTGAGGCCAGTGGGATTTGCAGAACCTAAAAATGACGGTTTAGTAGAGATGGACAGGGTGAGAAATAACTGCAGGACAGGAAGAGGTGTTATTTTCTGAAGCTTTCTCTACTTGTTCAGCCATTTCGATGCTGAAATTTTTCAGTGGACCATTGAAAAGCCTGTCTTTCCTATTTAAGGTATCCTTGGCTTCCCCACATAATCTCAGGCTGACATGCTGTTTGTAGGTACGAGTTTGTCTCCATCTCTGAACCTCTAAATTGTCTCTGACTTTACTGTTTTTATCTCTTTTCCTGTCTTCTGGGCACTATTCATATGGCCCTCTGCAACAGATGGGGTCAGCAACCAGACAGGCAGGCTTCTAACTGGTGCAAACCATTCCTGATAAAGTGTGAAAGCTAAGAAATCTTCGCATTGTTCTCTGCTGAAACATTAGCTTGACCCCCTGCTGCTTTATTTTTTGTGATGGCAAATATGGAACAATGGAGATAGTGAGGGCCGTGAGCTTGGTAACAAATCCTGTGAGTGGATCTAAGCAGCACTGGACTGAGCAGCCTGTATAAATGAGGGTCAGAACAGAACTAATGTGTTCATTTGAATAGCATGTCTGGCTAGACCACAGCCAAATGCATACACAGGGGAGAGTCATAGATGCGGATTTTTTCATTTCAGTTTAACTGCAGGCATAACCTTGAATGGTTCTTCATCAAACTGTAAAGCACTACAAATTATACCCCTAATCACCTTAATCATCTATCTAGGATGTGATAAAATTTCTTCACTTTCTTCAGGAAACAGTTATTTGTAAGAACAGAGGACATTAAAGTTATTAGCATATACCTTCTAAAAAGACAAAATGTATTCACCCATGTGCCATCTCTTCAGGAATTGGTGAACTTAACCAATGTGTTGTCAGAATTGAGAATAAACCTCATTCACTTAAACAGTCACCCCAAAAGGACCCAGGGCCCCATGTCAGGCCCTGCTCTTGTCACTGAGCTCAGAGGTGAGCACCCTGGTCTGGCTCACAGTCTAGGAGAACAGAACAAAGATGAATGATCTAACATGACCAGTGTGTCAGAGAGGCTGCTGGGACACAGGGGATTTAACAATTCTCTCTGATAAGGAGAATATAGAAGTCAAGGAAGAGATTGCCAGGGAAATTAACACTTGAACCTGAACTTAAAATCATAACCCCAGGAGTTTTCATTTGCTCGCTTCTGCCTCAATGGAAGCTGCTGGGAAAGGGCCTGAAGATACACCTGCTCATGGTGTTTCCTGAGATTTATCATAGTTCATTGTGTGTGCAGCAAATAATTTAGAAATCAGACTCAAGATTTAGACAAGGAAACAGATTGAGGATGGTCTTGGGTGTTTGGACATGATGTTATTATGGGAGAATGTTCCATAGAAACTCACAAAATGCAAATGAGCAACTGAGATGTATCTTCTGACCTCCGAGTTGTTTCAGATCCCAGTTGCCACCAGCAGCTCTGTCCTGGCCCTGACATGCCCGTCATTCTCTGTGCCTGTACTTTGGGCCCCTAGAGCCGTGCTTGTTCATCTTTCTAAATACTCAACATTGAAACATATGACAAAATGACTTTTTTTTTTGTGGGGACAAAATTATCAAGATGAGTTTTAATCATGCCTCTGCCTGAAAGGAAGAGATAATAGAGTGAGCGTTTCCCCCCCCCACCGTTTCCTCCTTCTGGTAGTGTGTTTGCACACTCTTTACATCCACTTGCCCTATAACTTCCTCTTTAACAGAGCAAGTGACTTCTTGTAACAGATCAAAAAAGCTTGGCATCTCTGCCTCCAAACTGTTTTTGTCTCCTTTGCTGCCTTAACATTCGGCCAAAAGAGAAAGAAAAGGAAAAGGGCTTCTGCTCAGCCCTGCAGCCCTGCACGTAGGCTTGTGGATTGTCAAAAGCAATTTTGCTCACAGTTGGAGACTTCCGCAAATAGCTCTTTACCTGAAGCTTGCCTCCCCAGGAGATAAGAAAATATGTATGAAAGTAATGATTGCCCTCTCCGAGAAACATCATGAGCAGACCTGGATTCGGTGAGAGTTAACTAGCCAGGACCATGGCGTTTCTCAGTTCTCCTCGGAGAACCCTCTCTGGTGTCCAGATGTCTGCAGCTGTCACCCCCTAACCTGCCTCCCCTCCTACTCCCCCTTACAATGAACCCTGAGTTAAGATGGTGCTTTAGGAATTAGTCTGCTATCTTCTTGGTCATCTGCCTTTTCAGAAAATGCTTTCTTTGCCCCTACACCTTTCTTTTAAACTTACTGGCATGTCAAGTGGCAAGGGGCCTGAGCTTGGACTTGGTAAGCTTTTCAATTACACACAAGGTTTATCTCCCCTAACTTAAAAGAAATTTGCTTTCAGATCCCACTTGAACAATTGTTTTCTCAAACTGAATGCTTCATTTCCTTAAGATAATTATGCACCAATTTGCATGTTACAAATCAAAAGCTGCTACGTCTTAGGGGGTATTTTCTGATACTGCCGAATGAATCACAGACTTTCTCTCTTTTGTTTCTACAGCCCAGAGCCACGTATGAGTTCAGTGATTACTGTTAGGAGGCTGAGAGAGGCTGAGACTGACACCCAGCTCCAATGTGCCATGGGACATTTGGTTACAAAAATGAAGGAAATTAGAAAATATTACTCACAGAGCAAAATGGTTCCTTCTGAAAGAACCAGCTCAGAGTGCAGACTTGAAGAAAAAATGTTTGTCTCTTCATTTATCTCACTTCAGAAATGCAAAGAGAAGGATGTAGGCAGACCGTCCAGCTGCTGGCAATCGCTCTGAAATTGATTCCTCCGCTCCAACAGCCTCCGGCCCCCTGGCTGCCAAGGTCCAGCTACTGCTCGTACTTCTCTGCTCAGACCCTTCGTCTTCCCAAACGATACTTTTCACAGTGAAAATTATAAGCGTGGAATATACTTGTTCTCTTTTGACCAGAACATCTGCTCAGTGGGGAAAATTATGAGGCACCTAGAATCACAGGCAACGTATTCTGTTCCTAGTGTGGATAATAAGCAGCTTAGCTTTCCGAAACCCATTCTTCCTTTTCTCCATCACACCTGACTGTTTGGTCAAATTCATTTTTACTGTTTTCAGTATTATTCAAAAATGTTTAGTAATTGCCTGTGTTCTTTATTGGCTTATTCAAGCTTTATCTTCCAGCACCTTCCAAGGGTGTATAACTTGCCCGTCACTCTCTCTCACACGGCCCCCCCGGAGCTGTGTCACGCATCTGTTTCTGGACCTGCCTGTCTCCCTCGTGGTCAGTCTGGACTGGGTGCCCCTAAGCCGCCACACAGCTTCACCCTGGAACTCCTGCCTCCCTGTCTGACACTGGGCTCCCTGTTCCCTTTGTCATCCCTCTCCGCCTTCTTAGCATGACTGCTTCTTGGTGGTGTCAGCCTGAGAGAGAAAATGGCCAGTGTTTTACCAGCAAAATGAGTTTATCCAGGAAAAACAGAGGAATTTCAATTTGGGACAAGCAGTATATGGCAAACCATAGGAGGCCAAAAGAGAGGAAGTCTAGGTCAGCTTCCACTAGTTTTTAGGAAGAAATTTGGGAGGGTTGTTTTGACCAAAAGTTCACTGGAGAAGAACAGAGTTTGAAGTTGTGGCAGTTTCTCATTGGCTATAAAGTTGTGGCTAGTGCACTTTCCCTGGGATAGAGAAGAACCTTTCTTCTTTTTCTTAAAAGCAGGAGATAAAATTATTATGGGAAAATGTCCTGTCTTTCAAAATAATTCTTACTTCACTTCTTCCTGCCGGAATGCTGGCTGCAGGGAATGGTTAATGTGAGGGAGCTCCTTGCTCAGGGCTTCTCACCTCCATTTCAAAAGAGGTTTCCTTTATCATTGTCAGAAAAGAACAATCTCTAGTCACATCTGGGAAAGGGCATCTGGGAGATGTTTTGAGTTTTTGCTGGTCTAAACATTTCCCTTTTTACACCTTTGTATTTAATTGAAATCTAGAGAGGTGTAGAGCTTGAACTGGAGCATGTTTTTACTCTGAATCATTCACTCCACTTTCTTCAGCATCTAGGGTTCATTTGGGGAATTCTAATTTAATTTTAATTCCAAATATTTGTACATGTCATGTATTTTCTCCTTGTAAATGTTTATAATTTCTTTTAATCCCTAGAGGTAAGAAATGCATAATGTTAAGGCTTACCATAAATCTGATGCATTAGTTTACTGGATAGACAGTAACCATTTCAAACTAGAGACCCATGTGCTTTGCTCTAAAAACCTTTTGAGGTATTCTTTTTTAAAACTTCTCATTAAAAAAAATGTTTTTTAAAGTATTTGTGAACCTCTTATTAGGGTGATGGCAGACATACTAGATTTGTCTCTATTGTTCCTGTCCTTCTCACATGTAGGATACACTCATTCCACCCCTACAACCAGAACATGTTCCACCATCAACACAAAAGACCAAGTCCAAATGTTAGCAAGTCCAGGTTCTTGCCACTGACTACATGACATGCCGATAAGATGAGAGACCAGGTGTTCAGGAAAAGAAAGTGACTTTATTCAGAAAGTCAGCAGACCAAGAATGTGGAAGAATAAAGAATCATCTTAACTTAGGCTTGACCTTAAGCTTCTTTCATATTAGGAAAGAGGGTACAGGAGGGGATTGAGGTCGGGAGGTGATGATTGACCTCAGACATCTGTACATCAGCAAAAGTCTGAGAAAGGCTGTGACTCTTTGTCCTTGGTTAGGTGCATCTATTCATTTTGTTGATATGGGTCTGGCCTTGATGTTCCTATAAATCCTTTACAGTCCAGTCATTATTTTTGTATATGCTTCTTTATTTCCTCTTGGGAGGCAATTTTCAAGTAAGGGGCTCATTGTATCAAACTTAAGTCATGAGCAGAATTCCTGCTGATGGTAACAGGCCTGCATGCAGTGCTGCAGGGCTCAGCAGAAGCCTTTTGACCCAAAGATTAGTCAGCAAAGGAGGCCAGTACAATATGAAGGCAGAAAGGCCAACTGTTTCACTCAGTTACACAAAATCTCATCTAAATATCATGTAAATCAGATATGGATGAGACAGTGCATCCCGCTGTTATAATAGGTAGAGAGCCTGACATGAGCAGGGAAGGGGGAGAGGAACTTTGGCCAGTGTTTACATTCAGCTACATGCTTGTTTATATTCTATAGATTCTGTGCAAGTGGATCCTGCAAGATGTGAAGTAAGACTATAGACATCAGACAAGCCAAAACCAACTAGTTCTAATATGGGGGAGAAACTGGTCCAATCTTCACCCCAGAACTATTACCATAGTAAAAAATCACACCCCTCGACCTTTAGCATAGTAAAAATCACACCTCCCCACACCATGATAGTTCCCATGGGGACCAAGCAGAGTCAGAAGTCCCTCTGCCCACCGTGAGAGTGGAGCAAGTCCAGATTCCCCAGGCAGCACCTGGCCCCTTTGAAACTTAACCTCATTTAGTGAATAATCATCTCTCTTCATATAAAAAAGGCTCTGGGTGACCTCCCCTGGGCCTGTCCTTGCCCCAACTCAGACTTGTACCCTTGTTATCTCCTGAACTTTATTTTCCAAGTAAACTCTTAATGTTCAACAGCCAGTCAGCTTCTGTTCTTGAATTCTTCCTTGCAAGGTGACCAAGGACCCATTTCTGGTAACACACGCTCTTACAGAGACTCAAATTCCTCTTTAATCAAACAGAACCAAATTGTTACAATTTACACAACCCCATCATTTGGTTGGTGCTTTCCTTTAAACATTTGACTTAGTAAATTATTATTCAATGAAAATAAGGACAAAATAGTTCTACAGATTATAACTTTATCTGAAATTTTAAACAAAGTCAAAACACATAGTAAGAACTCAATGTTTATTGAGTGAATTAATGAATGGATAAATTGAATGACTGCATGAATGAATGCATAGCTCAGTTGTTGGGGAGAGGGGAAATTCCCCCTTTCCTTCCTGGTTCTTTTGGCTGATAGAATGATGAAAATGACATAAGACAAATTAGTAGGAGAAAAACAAATTTAATTATAAGCATACACGGCATCCATATAAATGTGAGATTCCAAAGACAGATTCAACTGAAATGAGGTAAATCTACATCTCCTGGCAGGTACACAGTTCTCTGGAAGCCTCTCATGCAGCAGCCTGCAGACTGACTCTGGAAAGTCACTTATCAGCCCAGTATGTTAACCCTTTACATTCACAGTTGGGCTGTTTTAAAGGGTTAACCCTATGCCTTGGGAATAGGGTTCCCAATGGGAAGTCAAGGGATGGATGACCCCTTATGGAGTCAGGATGTATGGAGAGATATTTGGGGCAGCTTATAAGACTGTGAGGCAGTCCTCCTGTCTTCCATTCCCAGTTCACAAGGCACTGACACCCCCTTGACAATTAGAAAGTTGGTGCCCTGGCTCAGACATGGACCTTAGCAAGAGGCCTTTCTGTAGATAGAGCAGACAGGGAGCTTATGAAGAGCAGCCAATATTGCACCCAGGTGGGCTGTCATGTTGCTAAGGATGCCAGCTTGCCCTTAACATACAGTGGCCTGGTTAATGTAGTAACAGCATGTCCTGTGTGTTCTAAACAATACCCAAGGCAACAGCCAACGGAGTCTGGGACACCCACTGGAGTTTCCAACTGGCGAACACTGGACAACTGATTATATTGGCCCTTCTAAATATGCCTTGGTTTATGTGGACAGTGCTTTTGGCCTAACCAAGGCTTTCCTCTGTCATTGTGCCAATGGGGCTTCTGACATTAAGGGAATAGAGAAGCTGAGTAGTGTGTTTAGATGCCCTCATTGACTAGTCAGTTATGGGGAAGACACATTCCAGAGGTCATGATATAAAAGACTAGGCCAAAAAAAAGAAAAAAAATGACATCTACCATATAACTTGTAAGCAGCAGAGTTGAAAAAAAAATAAAACAACAGATACAATTACAAACAGGTAAAACTTCCTTGGCCAGGTGAACTAAAATACTATCCCATGCTCTAATTCATTTGAATTATCAACCAACAGGGCTTTTTGACCCATATTCCAGACCAGGACTCCTGCTGAGGCACCCAACACCATAAAGGCATAAAGTCTCAGGAAACAGCCATTGCCCAGCTCTCCCCATGGATCAACGTGCTGTGTTGCTGAGAATACCAAGCCCATCACTCCTGGGAAAGGCATCATCTACTGGAGTTTGCAGGGGAAAATCCCACCAGGATGGGAGAGTTGACACCCCTGGATGAGGAGAAACTACTGTCTCCCCTGGGATCACACTGTCCTGCTGCAAGCTGGACCTGTTGAAATGCATCAGACCTGGAATGGAAAAGGCAACATTGAAAGAGGGGAGAAGGTGGGGGTCCTGGTCTGGCATATCCCTCCCCCAGTCCATCTCCTCACACCTGGCAGTGCTGCCTCCCTGGCCAACATGTATGGTATGCACACCAGTTCAGGTCTATAAAGATGCCAACCTCCCTCTCTATTGGCCTGGAGGGCATGCTCTGTTTTCCCCAGATATGGTCTTTTGGCTGCCATTATTATCTCTCCATTGGTCTGGAGGATATTTTGAACACATACACCTAACTACATCATCCAGAAAGACTTGAATGATATCAGCATACTATCCCTACAGAGCACTGAAATGACTCTAATGAAAACTGTTGTCTCCAAAATAGGATGGCCTTGAGCATTATTACTGCCTTGCAATGAGGCATCCAAACAGGAAGTTATGTTTATACCTGCTGAGTCTGCTAATGTATCATCTTTATTGAATCAGATGAGGACACAAGAGAATGTTCTGACTGGCCCACTTGTGGAGATCTACTAGACCTGAGGCCACCCAAGACAACCCTCATGTGAAAGTCCCCTTGCTTATGTAGGGACCAAAGGCAGGTGCCCCAAGATGTGCCCATGTGACATGTGAGCTGAAAACAATCAAAACCAAGAAGACTCAGAATGAAACTGTGACCTCCTCCCCTCTAACTGCATAAAAGGAATCTAGGTGGGGGAACTGGTCCAGGAGAAGAGCTCTCACCAGAGATACTATACTGGGAAGCAGGAGTGGTGGACAGGAAGGGCTGTGGCAAAGTCTGTTATAATTCCTCCATGTCCCCTTGTTTCTGTGTGGTAAACGAATATTTATTTACCCATCATTTACTCTTTTATATTCCTGTGAATTGTTTCCCTCTTCCTTAGAAGTCTCAGATCCCCACCACCTTATCCTTAGACCAGTAGGACATATATATCTCATTTTGCCTTACTGTCCAGAATCTCATGTCTGTATAGATTCCCCAAAAGCAAGTAATTAAATTTTAGTGTCTCCTGTTAATCTGTCTCAGGTCCATTGGATTCTTTTTTCTTTTTTAATTTTTATTAAGGTATGATTGATATACACTCTTATGAAGGTTTCACATACAAAGCAATGTGGTTACTACATTTACCCATATTATCAAGTCCCCACCCATATCCCAGTGCAGTCACTGCCCATCAGCGAAGCAAGAGGCCGCAGTTTCACTATGTGCCTTCTCTGTGCTACACTGTTCTCCCGGTGATCCCCCACATCATGTGTACTAAATATAATACCCCTCAATCCCCTTCTCCTTCCCTCCCCACCCACCCTCCCACACCCCTCCCCTTTGGTAATCACTAGTTCATTCTTGGAGTTGCTGAGTCTGCTGCTATTTTTTCCCTTAAGTTTTGCTTTGCTGTTATACCCCACAAATGAGGGAAATCATTTGGCATTTGTCTTTCTCTGCCTGGCTTAGTTCACTGAGCATAATGTCCTCCAGCTCCACCCATGTTGTTGCAAATGGTAGGATTTCTTTCTTTCTTATGGCTGAATAGTATTCCATTGTGTATATGTACCACCTCTTCTTTATCCATTCATCTACTGATGGACACTTAGGTTGCTTCGATATCTTGGCTATTTTAAAAAGTGCTGCAATAAACATAGGGGTGCATATGTCTTTTTGAATCTGAGAACTTGTTTTCTTTGGGTAAATTCCTAGGAATAGAATTCCCCGGTCAAATGGTATTTCTGTTTTTAGTTTTTTGAGGAACCTCCATACTGCTTTCCACAATGGTTGAACTAGTTTACATTCCCACCAGCACTGTAGGAGGGTTCCCCTCTCTGTGCATACTTGCCATTATTTGTTGTTCCTAGTCTTTTCTATGTTGGCCATCCTTACTGGTGTGAGGTGATATCTCATTGTGGTTTAATTTGCATTTCCCTGATTAGTGATGTGGAGCATCTTTTCATGTGTCTGTTGGCCATCTGAATTTCTTCTTTGGAGAACTGTCTCTTCATATCCTCTGCCCATTTGTTAATTGGGTTATTTGCTTTTTGGGTGTTGATGCATGTAAGTTCTTTATATATTTTGGATGTTAACCCTTGTTGGATATGTCATTTACAAATATATTCTCCCATACTGTAGGATGCCTTTTTGTTCTGTCGATGGTGTCCTTTGCTGTATAGAAACTTTTTAATTTGATGTAGTCCCATGAGTTCAATTTTGCTTTTGTTTCCTTTCTTGAGGAGATGTGTTCAGGAAGGAGTTGCTCATGCTTATATTCAGGAGATGTTTGCCTATGTTGTCTTCTAAGAGTTTTATGGTTTCATGACTTACATTCAGATCTTTAATCCATTTCAAGTTTACTTTTGTGTATGGAGTTAGACAATAATCCAGTTTCATTCTCTTGCATGTAGCTGTCCAGTTTTGCCAACACCAGCTGTTGAAGAGGCTGTCATTTCCCCATTGTATGTCCATGGCTCCTTTATCATATATTAATTGACCATATATGGTTGGGTTTATATCAGGGCTCTCTCATCTGTTTCACTGGTCTATGGGTCTGTTCTTGTGCCAGTACCAAATTGTCTTGATTACTGTGGCTTTGTAGTAGAGCTTGAAGTTGGGGAGCTTGATTCCCCCTGCTTTATTCTTTCTTATCAGGATTGCATTGGCTATTAACAGTCTTTCGTGGTTCCATATGAATTTTAGGATGATTTTCTCTAGTTCATTGAAGAATGCTGTTGGTATTTTGATAGGAATTGCATTGAACCTGTAGATTGCTTTAGGCAGGATGGCCATTTTGACAATATTAATTCTTCCTATCCATGAGCATGAGATTTGTTTCCATTTACTGGTATTTACTTTAATTTCTCTCATGAGTGTCTTGTAGTTTTCAGGGTATAGGTCTTTCACTTCCTTGGTTAGGCTTATTCCTAGGTATTTTATTCTTTTTGATGCAATTGTGAATGGAATTGTTTCCCTGATTTCTCTTTCTGCTAGTTCATTGTTGGTGTATAGGAAAGCCACAGATTTCTGTGTATTAATTTTGCATCCTGCAACTTTGCTGAATTCAGATATTAGATCTAGTAGTTTTGGAGTGGATTCTTTAGGGCTTCTTATGTACAATATCATGTCATCTGCCAACAGGCACAGTTTGACCTCTTCCTTGCCAATCTGGATACCTTTTATTTCTTTGTATTGTCTGATTGCCATGGCTAGGACCTCCAGTACTATGTTAAATAGAAGTGAGGAAAATGGGTATCCCTGTCCTGTTCCTGATATTAAAGGACAAGTTGTCAGCTTCTCGCTGTTGAGTATAATGTTAGCTGTGGGCTTGTCATATATTGCCTTTATAATATTGAGGAACTTGACCTCTATACCCATTTCTTTGAGAGTTTTTATCATGAATGGGTGTTGAATTTTGTCAAATGCTTTTTCAGCATCTATGGAGATGATCATGTGGTATTTGTCCTTCTTTTTCTTGATATGGTGGATGATGTTGGTGGATTTTTGAATGTTGTACCATCCTTGCATCCCTGAGATGAATCCCACTTGATGATGGTGTATGATCCTCTTGATGTATTTTTAAATTCAGTTTGCTAATATTTTGTTGAGTATTTTTGCATCTATGTTCATCAGGGATATTGGTCTGTAATTTTCCTTTTTTGTGGTATCTTTGCCTGGTTTTGGTATTAGAGTGATGCTGGCCTCATAGAATGAGTTTGGAAATATTCCCTCTTCTTCTACTCTGTGGAAAACTTTAAGGAGGATGGGTATTAGGTCTTCACTCAATGTTTGATAAAATTCAGCGGTGAAGCCATCTGGTATAGGCGTTTTGTTCTTAGGTAGTTTTTTGATGACCAGTTTGATTTCGTTGCTGGTAAGTGGTCTGTTCAGATTTTCTGTTTCTTCCTTGGTCAGCTCTGGAAGGTTGTATTTTTCTGGAAATTGTCCATTTCTTCTAGGTTATCCAGTTTGTTAGCATATAATTTTTCATAGTATTCTCTAATAATTCTTTGTATTTATGTGATATCTGTAGTGATTTTTCCTTTCTCATTTATGATTCTGTTTATGTGTGTAGGCTCTCTTTTTTTTCCTGATAAGTCTGGCTAGGGGGTTATCTATTTTGTTTGTTTTCATGAAGAACCAGCTCTTGTATTCATTGATTCTTTCTATTGTTTTATTCTTCTCAATTTTATTTATTTCTGCTCTAATCTTTATTATGTCCCTCCTTCTACTGACTTTGGGCCTTATTTGTTGTTCTTTTTCTAGTTTCATTAATTGTGAGTTTAGACTGCTCATATGGGATTGTTCTTCTTTCTTGAGGTAGGCCTGTACTGCAATACACTTTCCACTTAGAACAGCCTTGGCTGCATACCACAGATTTTACAGTGTTAAATTAATGTTGTCATTTGTCTATATATTGTTTTTTCTCTTTTTTTATTTGGTCATTGATCCGTTGGTTATTTAAGAGAATGTTGTGAAGCCTCCATGTGTTTGTGGGATTTTTCATTTTCTTTGTATAATTTATTTCTAGTTTCATACCTTTGTGATATGAGAAACTGGTTGGTACAATTTCAATCTTTTTTAATTTACTGGGACTCTTTTTGTGGCCTAGTATATGATCTATTCTTGAAAATGTTCCATGTGCACTTGAGAAGAATGTGTATTCTGCTGCGTTTGGCTGTAGAGTTCTGTAGATGTCTGTTAGGTCCATCTGTTCTAATGTGTTGTTTAGTGCCTCTGTGTCCTTACTTATTTTCTGTCTGGTTGATCTGTCCTTCAGAGTGAGTGGAGTGTTGAAGTCTCCTAGAATGAATGCATTGCATTCTATTTCCTCTTTTAATTCAGTTAGTATTTGTTTCACGTATGTAGGTGCTCCTGTGTTGGGAGCATATATATTTATAATGGTTATACCTTCTTGTTGGATTGACCCCTTTATCATTATGTAATGTCCTCCTTTGTCTCTTGTGACTTTCTTTGTTTTCAAGTCTATTTTATTTGATACAAGTACTGCAACTCCTGCTTTCTTCTCTCTATTAGTTGCATGAAATATCTTTTTCCATCCTTTCACTTTTAGTCTGTGTATGTCTTTGGTTTGAAGTGAGTCTCTTGTAGGCAGCATATAGATGGGTCTTGTTTTTTAATCCATTCAGTGACTCTTTTGTTTTTTGATTGGTGCATTCAGTCCATTTACATTTAGGGTGATTATCAATAGGTATGTACTTATTGCCATTTCAGACTTTAGATTCGGGGTTACCAAAGGTTCCAGGTTACTTTCCTTACTATCTAAGAGTCTAACTTGATTCACTTAGTATGGTGTTACAAACACAATCTAAAGGTTCTTTTCTATTTCTCCTCCTTTTTCTTCCTCCTTCATTCTTTATATATTAGGTATCAAATTCTGTACTTTTTGTCTATCCTTTGATTGAATTTGGGGATAGTTAATTTCTTCACTGTGGCTTTATTACCTCTGGTGACAGCTATTCAATGATAGGAACACTTCCATCTAGAGCAGTCCCTCAAAAATCGACTGTAGAGATGGTTTGTGGGGTAAATTCTCTCAGCTTTTGCTTATCTGGAAATCGTTTAATCCCTCCTTCAAATGTAAATGATAATCTTGCTGGATAAAGCAATCTTGGTTCCAGGCCCTTCTGCTTCATGGCATTTAATACATCATGCCACTCCCTTCTGGCCTGTAAGGTTTCTGCTGAGAAGTCTGATGTTAGCCTGATGGGCTTTCCTTTGTATCTGATCTTATTTATCTCTTTGGCTGCTTTTAATAGTCTGTCCTTATCCTTGATCTTTGCCATTTTAATTACTATATGTCTTGGTGTTGTCCTCCTTGGGTCCCTTGTGTTGGTAGATTTGTGGATCTCCATGGCCTGAGAGACTATGTCCTTCCCCAGATTGGAGAAGTTTTCAGCAATTACCTCCTCAAAGACACTTTCTATCCCTTTCTCTCTCTCTACTTCTTCTTCTTCTGGTACCCCTGTAATGCAAATATTGTTCCACTTGGATTGGTCACACAGTTCTCTCAGTATTCTTTCATTCTTAGAGATCCTTTTTCTCTCTGTGCCTCAGCTTCTTTGTATTCCTCTTCCTTATTTTCTATTTCATTTACCATCTCCTCCACCCTATCCAATCTGCTTTTAATACCCTCGTGCTCTTCAATGATTGGATCTCTGACCAGAATTCATTCCTGAGTTCTTGGATATCTTTCCATACCTCCATTAGCATGTTAATGATTTTTATTTTAAATTCCCTCTCAGGAAGACTCATGAGGTTCATGTCATCTTTCTCAGGGGTTATGTTACTTTTACTCTGGACCAGGTTCCTTTGGTGTTTCATATTTGTGTATGGCGCCCTCTAGTGTCCAGAAGCTCTACTCTCTGGAGCTACTCAGCCCCTGAAACAATGTTGGGGGTCACAGGGGAGTGGGATTGGTGCCTGGGGGGAGAAAAGAGCTGTTTCCTGCTTCCCGGCCACTATGCCTGTTTCCACTGCCTGAACCTGTGGGCCAAGCACACAGGCATAAGCCTCCATACCTTGCATTTGCAGTTGCTGTAGACAGATCTTCCCTCTGGCTGTCCTAATGTCAGTGTAGGGTCTGCCAGTTTGTGAGCCAGGTGCGGCTGGTCAGGAGAAAGGCACACTAGGCAGCATATCACAGAGGGGGTCCTTGGAGCTGTGTAGACAGTCAGGGAGCTGGGGTGTCTGGAAATCAAGAAAGCTCCCAAGCTGTTGGGCAGAGTGCACCTGGACAATTTTGTCTACCTGTGCTTTCTCCTGAGCAGTAAGCTCTGTGCAATCCTTACCCCTTTAGCAGCACAGCTAAGGGCCTCCTTGTTAGGAAGTCTCTCAGACTTCCCACCTTTCTATTGTCCCAGAGCAGCCGGATATGGATCCCTGCTTTCCACAAGCTGCTGGAATCTCAGTGTCTCCAGGAATTCTGCCTGTCATAGCTTTCCAATCCCCCAATCATGAGAGTATCATGAAAGCAGCATGAAATGTAGGTTTCTGCTCCCAGAGCACATCTCTGGAGTTAGGTATTCAGCAGTCCCAGGCCTCCACTCCCTCCCCACTCCTTTTCTCTTCCTCCAGCCTGTGACCTGGGGTGGGGGAAGGGCTTGGGTCCTGCTGGGCCATGGCTTTGGTACGTTGCCCTGTTCTGTGAGCTCTGCTCTTTTCTCCAGGTGTATGCAGTTCTCCTTCCTGGTGCTCTTTCAGGATAAGTTATATTAATTATATTTTCATGTTATATGCAGTTTTAGGAGGAAACCTCTGTCTCACCTCTCATGCCTCCATCTTTAATCCTTTTTTGATCTCAGGTCCATTGGATTATAAGACCAGCTAGAAGAACCTTCAAAGGCAGAGTATAATTTTTCTCCCTAACAACTGCATACCTCATGACTAAAGATAAAAAGAACAGCATATAAATGCTGTACTCTAGGTGGTAATACTATTTCTTACAAGAACATGGGTTAGCAATTCTTCAACACATTTAAATGTATAGTAAGGTTAAATACACTGGTAAATAAATGTTGGATAGTTGTTGCCACTTTCTTACTTTCAAGTTATAAATGAGCAAGGTGGGGGCACTGCTAAAGTGAAGCCCATAGGGCCAAATCTGAACAGGAGATATCAGCATGAACTCAAGTGTCATTATATATGTACAGGTAATAGATACAGAAATAAACACAAACGTGTGCACATGGGTTAATGTATACACAGGTATTTCTTAGCCTTGTCCACTAAGAGGGTCTAACTGCAGTGACACCCAGTAGCAATAAGCACATTTCATACAGATCAGGTTTTGTAAGTATAGTCCCCCCAAAAGAAACCAGAGCTCCCTGTAGAAACTGAAAGTCTGTCTGCCAAAAATAAATAAATATCTAAATAAGTTGAAGTATCTTGTGGCTCTAGAAAATAAAAAAGTACTAGAAAGGGGAGGAAAGGTTGGAGGCATGTCAAAACTACACAAGAGCCCACTCAGCTCCCAATGAGTAAAGTTGGAACAATTTGAGCAATAAAACAAATGGTTATTGGTCATGACCCAAAAGAAAATCTCACTCACATGGCATCAGGAGACCAGCAGGGGGAGTGCTCACACTCATCACTCGTGCTAACTCTCAGACCCCACCCACTAGAAGACATGGTGGGCACACTGTTCTAATACACCCCAGCAGAAGAGGGGGCAAGTTTCCCACCTCGGACCCAGCAACAGCCCAGCCAATGAGACATTGTCACAACACAGCCAATTAGAAGCTATGACACAAGGACTCCCAGGTTCATAGAAACCCTCCTCCCAACAGGGCCCTTCCTCTATAAGACACTGCTAATCTCCCTTGTTCGGCAGACTTACCTATGGTTTTGTAGTAGCTTGCTTATCCCAGACGGCGATTCTCTGCTATTCCCAAGCAAACCCTTTTTTGTGGGTAAAATATCTTTTATTTTTAAGGTTAATAAGTCTGTACTGATAAAAATAAATGAGAGACAAAGGGAAATCTTCTTTACAAAAGAATGCAAGTAATAAAGAAGAAATGAGGAAAGCAGAAAAATTAGCTTTTAAACATAATCATAGTAATTTATGCAGGCTAAATCTCTATGTGAAGGCTGAAATCAGAGGGAGAAGATTTAAGGAGAGACAGGATATTTGAATAACCTCAAAATATCTCTTCTAAACTACTTATCATGGTAGTGGTTTTAACAAATGTTCACATTTGTTTTGATACTCCCCTCTCCAGAAAGTGGAGCTCCTTTCTCCCACTGAATCTGGTCTAGATTTATTAACTCATTCCTAATGAATAGAAAAAAAGCAAAAATAGTAACTTTTAGTTGAGACATGTGGCAGATGTTGGGGAGGAAAAGTGTTCCTCTGCCCTTCTAAGGTTCTTCCAGCTGGTCTTAGCTGAACTGGCATGAGACAGAATAACACGAGAGAATGAAATTTAACTTTGTACATAGAGGAACCCACACACATGAGAGGTTCAAAGACCCCCCTTCTTACTTTTCCCCTTCATGGTGCAGACTCCCAGGCATCTCTAAGACCTCAATATGGAAGAAAAGTCTTCTAAAAAATTGTCACTGATGTCCCCTCTAACGTGGGTTAGAAACCCTACCTATGTGCTTTCCAAGGTTCCTATTCCTCCTATCACAGCCCTTAGCACTCCATGTTGTAATTACAGGTTTTCTGTGGGTCTGTATCTCCCACTAGGAGCAACTTGAGAGCAGAGACTGTACATCACTCTGTATCATATGCCAACTCCCAGCACAGCACATGGCACTCCCTAAATGGATTAACAAACTAATAAAATGTGTGTGTGTGTGTGCGTGCCTTGAAGGAAAATAGAGGCAAAATTAGTAGCGAAGACTGTGGAAGAGTCTTTGTTCAAATGGCCAAGAAGGAGCTGAGAGTAACTTATGGGGATAAACTATCGTGCAGGACTCAGTTTAGTGTCAAGACCGAGAAATTAATTGATAAATCAGAAACATAAGAACATCAGCAGTAGATGTATAAATGAAAATTCAGTTGTGTCAGAAGGAACTTTAACATCAAATCACCACCTTGAAAAGAAGGCCGCTGATGTCACAGGAGGGTGTAGAAGGGGCCACCACGGAGGCGGGAGGGGCCGCCATCCTCCCTGCACCTGGAACACGTCCCTCCTCAGCCTCACCTGCCGCAGCAGGACCAGCAGTGACAACATCAGCAAGCACGGGGGTGGCCCTTACATTTGGTGTTCCTCTACTTACCCATCATGACACCTGAGGAGGAGGCTGGCATTATTACACCCATTACAGATGAGGAAACATAAGCCAGAGGTTAAGTAACATGTTCAAATTCACACAGGTAGTAAGTGACGGTATCAGAATCTAAACCCAGATCTGTAGGAGTCTCGAGCCCTTATTTTTTACTTCTCTCTTCTTCTCATCATCTTTTGAAGAACAAATGTTAGTCTTGCTCCAAATTCCCCCATCTAGATGACCATCATAAATCAGGGTGTGCATGTATCTCAGTATCTGACTTAAATAAAACCTGTGAAGCTTGACCCTCCTATCTTAAACATAGTGAAAATTTATCTTAAGGTTGATGATGATTTTTTATTTCACAGATTTTGCAATCTGATATCAGGCTTAGTCAAGAAGCATTTTTTTGTAATAAAAAAAATTTGATCCACTTCCTCACTGGGCAGTTAGAGATGGTATTTAAGAGGGAATACATGAAACAAGGAATATTCTACCTGCCCTCTCTAAGCCTTATAAAGCAATGGAGTAGGTGGGTAAGAAGAGAGAGAACAGATTTCTGGCAACAAAGTGGGAGTGTGGTCCTAGAAGTTACACAACCAATAATGCCTAAAGAAGCGTGTTAGACCTTCCAAATCAGGACGCATCAATGGATTTGTAGTTAGAACAGAAAGGTTGAGTCAAGTGTCCAAGGTTCTCATGACCGATGCCCTGAGGGTAGGATTGCATTTCATGGGCTCATGTTCTGGTTCTCGGTTGGAGCTGTGACCTAATGCAGGCCTGAGGTTGAAGTTCCTTGCTTTAAGATTTTCTTTCCTCAGGAGGCATTCCTGATTCCCAGGATTAGAAGGACATGAAATAGTCTGGAAAATAAAACAACGTGGATCTCCAAGATGAGCTCACTGCCTCCCTCACCTTCCATCCCCTCTTATTATCAGCAGGATCATCACCAATAACATTTATTCACTGATTCTTACTGTGTTGAGGTATTATATATGTAGAAGAGAAGAGAAGTGTTCTTACTTTACTGTTAAATTACCAATGATCTAGAAAAACTTGGTGATTTTTTTCCCAATACACAACTAAGAAGTGGCAATACAAGAAAGAATTAAACTCACTCTATCTGTATAAAAAAATGTGCTCTGAGATATTAAATACAGTGTTTTTTCTTGTATTTTCACACTAGAATTCTCTAAACTTCATTCCATCACTCACACTCATACCATCTCAAATTCTAGGAACCTGAAAAATCATAATCACATAAAAGTTTCTTTTTAGTAGTTATAAGAGTCAGAGATAACCTCATACTCAAGAGGGTGGTTGTAGATGATATAAATTGTTAGTGATTTTAATAAACCCACCTGGCCAATAATGTAAATATTCTTCCCGGCACTTGATTACTGTAGAGACGGCTGTGCACAATTCCAGTGAGATGAAGATCAGCATTAGAGTCATCAGGCCCTAGGGGATATGATGGCTTATATTAGACTCAGTAGAAATATTTAGAAAAAAATGTCATCAGAAAACAAAATTACAATATATCCTTTCCATAAAACTGAGAAGTGAACCACAAATTAGGTTGAAGACACAGATACACACCAAAACTACATACAGACACAATGTCAAATTAAAAACATGGAAACATTTTCCCTAGAGAGAATGACACATTGTATTTCTCTATCAACCCATATGAAGTAATCATGTTAGAAGAAGCTATAGAGGCAAAATTCTGATTCTAACACCAACGTCTTATAATCTGAGTAACAGTAAACTTGGCAGATGTGTAGGAAGTTTAGGAAAATGGAAAAAAAATGATCCCTCAATATTTCATTACTAGGATTTCATAAAGTGTTTGGACATTTAAATATCCCTGGAAATGAAACACTAAAGTGAGATATTATACACAAATTCACTAGGCTGGTGATCCTTTCATTATCACTGAGGCACTTAGAAGAAGCAAATTCAAAATTTCTCTGGAGGGAAAATACCACAAAATCCCAGGGAAAACCAGAGCATTATAAATATAAACTAAGACAATTAAAAATATAATAAAATGATGACAACAACTTCCATGAGCAGTGTCAGCAAACAGAAGGGTTAGTAGTGAGTCACTAAGAACAGCTCATAAAGCATCCTGGAGAAAATGGACAAATTTGAAGAAAGACATTAATAACTAACTGGACCTGAGAAGAGAGAGAATCCCTAGCCACAAATAACAACGACAACAAAAATAATTTGGGAAGGTTACTGAAGAACTTCCCTTTGAAAATCACACACTCAATAAATTCAGAACTGAAGTCATTCCAACTTCAATGAGTCATTATTTGAAAATCCCAGAGCACAGAGAAAATTATAAATCTCCATTGTTAATGTTATTATGCAAGATGTGAATGAAAATCTGAAACTTTTAATATCTCAGGGGAGTATAATAGTGGCAGTGGTAGTAGTAATATTAATAATAATGTAACAGTGTTTTAATTGCTTATCAAATATTAACTTATTTAATCCTTCATGGCCCCTATCAGCTTGGTACTCCACCACCCTCATTTCAAAGATGAGAAAGTTACAACCCGGAGAGCTTATCTAATTTGCCCTTCATGGCAGAGCTGGTAAGTGGCAAAGCCAAGACTTACATCCAGTCAGGGAACCTGATATATTATTTTTTTGTACATTTGGGACTGTTTGAACTATTTTATAATTAAACATAATTTTTAAAACATACGTTGTTCGATGTGCCCATGTAAAGGCATAAGCCTGGTGATGGTGAAAATGGACAATCCTCCAACCACACATTATTAAGTGCTAAATTTGCCGAGAGCAAAATAAATCCAGCCAGTGCGATTATAGCACTGACAATGTACCTCCCGACCATGCCGTCATCCTAAAAAAACAATAAGAATTTTCAGTTAATACAGGCAGCACGTACGTCATCTCTGTCTACATTTCATTTAAGTAAATATCAATTCAAGGTTGTTTCCACAGCCAGAACATCCCAGATGCTGGGCTAACATCAGTGAACCACGAGCCCACCCCCGTGGAGCTTACATTCCAGCAGCAAAGACAAAGGAAACAACTCAGCACCCTAACAGGTTGTACAGTACCTTGAAAGTGATCGAGTCCTGTGGGGTAATGAGGGGACTGAGGAGGACCTGGGCATAAATCAGGGAGAGGAGGGTAGGCTTGTGGCATTAAACAGGAATGACAGATGGGGGGAGGCAGGGAAGAGCTGGGGGACTAGCCATGAGGGTGTCTGGGGGAAAGTCCTTGTCCCAAATCTCAGTTCAAAGCCCCAAGGCCAGAGCGTTCAGGGGTGTCCCAGGGAAGCGGGGGGCAAGGGGGCTGGAAGGCAGGGACCGAGTGACCAGTATTAGGAAGTGAGGCTGCAGAGTGAGCAGGGGGGCCTGGCGGGTCATGGGAAGGACTGTGGTTCTCACTCTGAGGAGAATGTAGAGCCCCTAGAGGATTTCTGAGCAACGGGGTGGCATGATTAGATTTACATCTTAAAGGGAACACTCCGAAAATGTTTCCAGTGAGACTAGTTTAGGACCAGGGGTGGAAGCAAGAAGCCCAGTTATGAAAGATGACTGCAGATTGGATAAAGGGCTCAGCACAAAGATGAAAAAGGTCTAGTTCAGATTTAGCTTGAATGTAGGGCCAACAGAATCTGCTAAAAACTTGAAGATTGTCATAGAAAGAAGAATCAGGGATGACTCTAAGGCCTTGGGCTGGAACCTGGAAGGACCGGGCTCCCATCAGCTGACATGAGGAGGACAGAGGGTGGAGAAGGCCTGACGAAGGTTAGGAGCAGAGTCCAGACCTGTTAGAGCTCTAGGCGGAAGCTATTAGATGTGCCCATCTCATCCTCAGGAGAGATCTGGGCTGCAAGTACTCACTTCACAGCTGTGGGCATATAGATGTCATTCAAAGCCCTGAGAATGGGTGAGCTCCCCAAAGGATTAGGCAGAGCAGGTGAGAAAGACTTGAGTTGGGGCACCCCAACATGAAAGGGCCAGAGAGAAGAACTCGGAAAGGAGATTAAGAAGGAGAGACTGAAAATACAGCAGAAAGCCGGCCAATCCAAGTGTCCTGGGAGCCAAGTGAAGAAATTATTGGAAGGAGGAGGGAGTGACCCTCATGTGCTGACTGCTGCTCATGGGTCAGGGGAGATGAGGTTGGAGAAGTGACCTCTGTGCCTCCAGTGTGGGAGTCTTCAGTGATCTTAAAGAGAGATACAGAGGCCTGTATAGTAATAGTAAAGAAAGGCCTTAGCGGAAAGGGTTTAGTGAAGGTGGTAGATTGGAATTGCAGATGGAGTAGAGGTCATTTTTTTACAGTTTAGCTATAGAAGGAAAAATGAATTGTGCCTGTCACTGGCAGGAGAAAATAAGGTCAAGATATTGTTTTGTGTTGAGAGCATAACTGGATGCTCATAAGTTGATTTAAAAGATGCAGTAGGAAGAGATGCTGGCTTTGATGGTAATCACAGAAAGGTAACCTATGGTAGGAGGTAAGAATGAATAAATAGATATGGGTACAGACATGGCCCATGAGTTATAGTGGAGGTCTGAAAATTCTCTTCTGATGGCTTTTGTTTCTCAGAACAGGAAGCAAGGTCATCACCAGAGGGTAAAGATGAGAGAAAAGGGATTTGTGTTTGAGATTAGAATCTAAAGGTGGAATAGACATGTAAGGAGGAGGGGAGAGAACACGCTCAGTATAAATGGGTAGATTTAGAGAGCATACATAACACAGGCTTATTAACTGTTTAATGAATCACTCAGGTTTAGAATTTTTGGCTTTCAGTTGTGAAACTAGTGGTGGGAGAGTGTAGACTCAAAACAATAAGAACGGGCCAAATTAACAACACATAAAAGTCAAGAAGCCTTTTGTTCAGCTTTAGATTTCAGCAAATATTCGTGGTCACCATCCCAGTAATCGTTTTCACAATCTATGTGGTTTTCTGATTATCTATCTGAATACCTTAAGGAAAGATCATTGATTTTCTTGTGATTACATGAGGCTCAGTGCCTCAGTTGGATTCACCAACCCCTATTCCTCCCGCTAGTAAGGGATAACCTATTTTTTACTCCTACTGTCATAGAAAAACAAGAAAAACTTTCACCTTACCAATATTTTCCTGAGGTTTTTCCCAGCTGCAAGAGATGAGGATCCTGTAACAATAAACTGTTTGAAAATGGAAAAAGAAGCAGATAAAGGAATATTCATTCTCAACTGTTTTTTCTTGGTCCTCCCTTGATTAGCAGACATCTAGTAATAGTCAGACCAAACTTCTTTTAAAAATTCACATCCTAGGGCACAAAATTTTACTTGGTGCTGCCCATCATTTTATACAAATAACATTTTTAATTGGCTCAAATTCTGAGTAAATTTATAATGCTTTCATTTCTTTTGCATGTTTGTGTGAGTGACAGTATATTAAAACATATAATAAATACATCTATTTAATGTAATATAATTATTATTATGCTTATATTAATACTAAATGTAAGTAAAATTGACTTACATATATATATGAAATATCATCCTCACACTCTTACCAAAGCTCCTCATATTGTGTAACTTTTTGACTTTTTGGACTAGATGTTCTAAAAAGACCTTTACACATCTAAGTGTCTGTATTGATCTTTCTTCTAATGTTTAAATTATTAGTTTGAGATGTTATTCTTTCCATGACTCTAAGTGGGATAAATTGAAATCTCTATATGTTCACAGTGTTCTCAAAATACCATTTTTCTTTTTACCTCATAAAACTCAAAACCATTTACCAAGCCACTCCTACGGTTTGAGGGAAAAGTGGCCAAAACCATGGAGAGCAAAGGCTTGCTATGTGAAATTCAATTACTCATTTCTGGCTGAACATAAAGGAACAGTCAGTGTAGCTTTATGGTTGAGAGCATATGTTCTGTGTTCAAACCTCATCTTCAACTCATATTCAGTCTGTAACCTTAGATTATCAAACCCTCTTTGCCTCAGTTTCTTTTTCTGTAAAATAGAGACATACATATCCCCATGTTAATATTATTTTTCTTGTAGCTGTATGGTGATAAAATGAAATAATGTATAAAAAAGGGCTTAGATTTGTGACCAGCATAAAGAAAGCGCTCAAGTTATTAATAATTCCTAGAGGTTTTTTTCCATTTAATTTCACAGTGACCGAGGGAGAGAGCCTCATATGATCTCTTCATCTCAGTTAAGAAACTGAAAGACAAGAGTTCAAACATCTTTCCCAAAGTCACACAGTTAGTAAGGATTAGTCAGAGAAGGAATGGGCAAATAGAGGGGACCTCCCAGTCAGCACACAGCAGGGCGTGCATACAGAGGGTAGGGAGAAGATGGGGGGATCCTTGGAGGTAAGGCCATATGTGAAGGCTTTGTGCCAGTCCTGGACCTTAGACCTTGCTCAGTGGGTGATGCAGAGTCAGAGAGAAGCTTCCAGGAATGAGAAGCTTCCAGTGGTCAGGCTGGAATCTTAGTGTGTGGATAGTAAACCCTGACCATGGCTCTTCTTTGGACAAACTGACCTCACTTTCTGAGAAAAGAAAACTCTTTACTAATTGAATAATTAAAACAGTTCATTATTTTATTTTTTACCATATGGAAATTTTCCACTTAGCTAGTCAGGATTCATTATGCAGTTAATATGTACCTCAGTTGTCTAGAACAATTCAGAATCTAATATTTCCTCAAAATGATGATATTAACTCCCTCAAGATTTCAGAAGTGTTAAATTCAAATTACATGTTTTGGACTGTATCCAGAAACAGACCATAATCTTTTGTCAGAATATGAAATCTGATTTGGGCCAAGAGATTTTGGCCACATTAGGAGCAATTTGTTTTTAAAGGAGATCTGAGGGTCAGTCATTCTGGAAAAAGAAAAGCATGAAGAAATTAGAAGAAAAGACTTATTATTGATTTTTCTTCATTTGACAATTATAAGTTCTATTCACTATTTTCAACCAAATTTTTTCATCTTAGATTTCAGGGTAGCATTTTGTTTTCATATTCTCTCCAAGACTCAACATGTATAAATTCTCAGAGGTCTAGCTAATAGAATAAACAACCATAAAACAAGTAGTTGATCAATAAATAGTTCCTATCAACCACTTTTAAAAGTTTTAACCTTCAGATAAGCTATAATGAAATAACAAAGCAGAATAAATAAATTTTTTAAATTACCTACATCCAAATCCCACTTTAATGGATTACATTTCATTCCAAATAAGGGAAATTGTTCTGATTTTCAGACAGTAATTAACAAGCAACTGTCTTATCTTACAGACCAAAAATCTGATTGTACCACTAGGATATCCACCAATAGTCACTTTCAATTCAATCTTCTTTGTATGAATAAATTTAATACATGATTATTAAGTAATGTTTGGGAATTATTTTATCCTAAGCAAATGTGATTCCTTTTAATCACAAAGATTGAGATTTGGTTTTTAAAACTTGTTTGTGCCAAGAATTATAACTCAAACATGCAGTATGCAACCTTGAAATATCCTAAGAACAACACTTTAATAATCAGACACTTTTCTAGCAGTGGTAACTAAGAGATGATCTATGGTCAGGAAAACTGCAATACTCACAAATACAGGGCCCCATATGACATAGCCTGTGTAGAAGGTAAAGAAAGAGAAGTCCCCAAAAAAATTATATATGACTTGTATGGAGCCCAGAAAAACACCAAGAACCAGAATTACTGTTCCACTCAGGATCTCGATGGCCTGTGGGTGAGAAGGGGAATAAAAAGCACAATGGTCACAAACTAGTGGACATTGAAGAAGAGACCATTTTTATTTATCTGAGAAATGAGTTCTCAGTGCTTAAAATGGTGGAATATTCAAGCCTAAATTAATGGGGCAAGAGCTTCCCCGGGAGGTTTTATTTCAGGCTGCTCCCACCAATTCCATGACCACCCCTCATCTCACCTCCCCCGACTTCTGTACATTCTCACCAAACTCCCTTCAGAAGTGGCAGAAGAGGAAGGGAGATCTGACTGATAACACAGATTGAGTCAAACTATCTTCCACATGCTTTGGGGCCATAGTATGATGGAGGCAGGCAGGCAGTGACCAGCATTCCCACCAGCCTTCCCTGGACCCAATTTCTCAATTTAAAATGTGGAATATGAGCTCCTAGAGCTCAGCCCTCCTGAGGTGCATGGTAAGATTGGACTCCATTTCCAATGTTACATGATAGGGTGTTTTCTACCATGACATTATGCCTCTGCATTTCTACCCACAGGTCGAAAATATTGCCCAGTCTTTTTTTAAGAGAGCTATATTATAGACTCAGAGATGAGTGACTCAGAATTTCCTCCTCATGGTCTAAAACAAAGTTTCCACATAACATTTTCTCCCATCTTGAACCAAATATTTAACCATGGCTGACTTACCCCAAAGACTAGTAGTTTCTCCTTCAGTTTATCTTGTTGAAAGGTCATTTGGTGTTGTTAATGACTGTCATAGAAGAGAAATACAAAGCTTTGATGTTTTCCCTTTTACCATCAGCTAATAACATTTCTCCAATGCACACAGAAGGGCCTGATTCTGCCCATTCACCAAAATTACTCTCCTTAAGGGCCTGGGGCAGAATAATGAGAGATTTTACATTGTTTAATTCCATTTTGTCTTGGAGTAGCGGACATTATCAGGTCATTGTGGTCGGCCTGGACGCTTCACTTCACTTTGGAACAATAAGGACTAAACCTATTCAAACAATAAACATACCGTTCCTCCCAACTAATCTATGTAGCAATATTATCATACCCATTCTAAATATGAGAAAACTGAGACAGAGAGAGGTTGGAGAACTTACCCAAACAGGTAAGAAGTGAGTTCAGATTCTATTAGAGACATTGTATTATAAGGTGTAACGTTTTGTAGCCTTTATACTATATAGTGCTGTATGGAAGATGTCTTTCTGAGTAACAATATAGCACAATGCAAACAGTTTAAGCATTATAGAATAGCTAAGTTCAAATTCAAATTTGGCCACATACTAGCTTATGATGTAGTAATAAGAACCTCAGTTTTCACTTCTGTTTAACTATTTAAATTTCATATGAACATTGCAAGGGGCAATTTTGATAATGTATGAAGTCCCTCACCTGATAAACAGTTGGTAAATGTTCCCTTTTAACTTTACTCTGCTTTCTGTCAAAGAGGAATTGAACTATTGTATGTGTCACCAAGCAACCAACTCAATCATTACAGCTAAAAGATATGTATCACTACAAGATACACAGTATGTTTACTCTTGAACAATATAGCTCCCTGGTGTGCAGAGTCCTCTAAGAGACAATGATTACAAAATGTGTTACATGCTTTTTCAGCTGTTGAGGTGGATGGTATGAGATTAACCATAAGCCCATTAAATACTGCTGAATTCTGCTGAACTACTGACTTTGAGTTTAGAATATTACTTAATTCCTACTTTCTGTTGGAAATTATATGGCATATCCATTTTTAAAATAACTTTACTCATTTTTCGCAAAAGAAATCCATTCCACTTCCTTCGAAGAAAATGTTTGTATTTCCAGTTCTATATCGTCGGAGTTATATAGCACACATATTTAATCAGTAAAACACTAAGAAGGTGAAGGTCAGAACACATTCTAAGTCTATCACATTGACAACTGCTATTCATTCCTAATAAAAGTTTCCTACTGTTGATCTTAAAAATAAAACTCAGTTAATTTACCAGCAAAAATGGGTTTATTCATAATAGTAGAAAATTGCAGTTCAAGACAAGGATGCTTTGGGAAACAACAGACATGTCCAGGAAACAAAGCAGAGAAACACTCTTATAAGAGAAATGGCACAGTTGGATAGGGTTCTTTATTAATAACCACTCTTTTAGAGGAATCTGAGAGTTCCAGGTATAGTGGCTGCTCACTGGCTGAACTGAGAGTCTTTCATTGGTTGGGCTGGTGCCCTGGAGGAGGAGATTGTTCCTCTTCCTGCTGGTGGTAAGGCAGCAGGTGGAGCAGTGACTGTCCAACAAGGTCCAGCCCTTCATTCTGGGCTGCAATTGACAGAGTTTTAGGGCCTGAGCGCTCCCCCTGTTGGCCTACTGATGCCATGTCAGGGACTAATCGTTCATTTTCACTGTCAATATTGATTGTTATGCTAACATTAAGGTACATGCTCCATTTAAACATTGATAAATGGGAAAAGAATAGGATCCCTTACATCCCATTGTCAATACTAAGAATGAGGAAAGATAAAAAAATCTACAACAAACTCTATTTTCATGAATGCCTAATGGAATTCTGATCAACAATTACAAGAATGGTCAAAAGTAGAAAAATCTCCTTTAAATCCCATTTTCTATATTAAGCATCACCTTGCAAAGTCCAGGCTTAAAATTTATCCATTGGGAACTATGTCCATATTTTAGATTAAACATCTAATATGCTGGGACGCACATGATGTGGGAACATTGCTGCTTCATCATCACTAGTTCCTCGCCTGCCTCCCCAGCTTCCTTCCTCACCCCTCCCTGTCTTGGAGCTCAGTCCAGCCTTGTTTCATTTCTCTGAATCCTCCCAAGGGTCAGGTTCTCAAAAGTCTTGAGCCCTTCCCAGGACTATTCTCTCCTGAAGCCCCTTTTCCCTCAAGCTCCACCCAGATGAGTTCTGCTTTTCTTCCAGATGGGATCTCAGCCCACAGGTCACACTTCCATGAAGGACCCGTGTTCAGTCCCCACAAATCCCAATGAAACCTCCTAAGTTGCTCTCAAGTCACCCTCCACTTCCCCTCTCCTGCCACTTACCACTCTGTGACTCAACTGACTGGATTCTTATCTGCACCTGGCTGTGTCTCATCCTTGTAACACCAGCACCTGGCTCAGTGTCTGTCATATGCAGGCACTCAGTGACTACATGCTTAATAAACAGCCTCTGTGAACTTTTAGTGCAGCCTGATGTAGCCATGCCTTACAGGTGACAAAGATTGGAACTTCAAATATTAAAAATACAGGAGCAGTTATGGCAGTAAATCTATTCTAACCATATTATTTAGCTTTTTCAAAATACCATAGCCATTACTGAGAATTTTCAGCCTTTAGGTAAAATAAAATATGTTCTATAATTTGGTCAACTTAACTTTTTTTTAAATGGTACAAATGTAGATTTCCTAAGAACCCACCAGTTAATTTCACCTATCTAGCTTTTAGTATACATCAGGCATTGTTCCAGTGTTCACTCAAGTTAACCACTTTAGCTCTCACAGCATCCATATGAGTAGGTTCTGCTGCTATGATCCTTTCCATTTTACATAGGAAGAAGCAGAGCATCAGAGGAATCAAGTAACTTGCCGAAGATCACACAGCCAGCAATTTAAGGAGTAGGCATCAGAACCTTGTAATCTGACTCAAGTGTTCTTACTGTCCCCCTTACTGAGCTCAGGCAGAACTCACTCACCAAATTCCATGCCTAAGGGATGTCTACACCACCCCTCGTTACCAGACCTGGCAGCCAAATTTGGGGAAAGCTGCTTGCATTAATACATCTAAGGTGTGTGTGTGTATGTGCATGTGTGTGTGTGTGTGTCCATATCCATATTATCTAAAGAAATAACTATACGTAATTATGTGTAGCCTTTTTTACCAAGGCACCCGAATAACCTTAAAACTCTAAGGGGGAGCCATCCTCATATCTAAATGTCCCATATCCCTACAGAGCAACCAGGCAGAACACTCTGCAGACGTCCTCAGTGGCCCATGGAGCGGCACCTCTAACATACAATAAAGGGGGCTTTCTGGGCAGAGGGAATCTATAGGGTTTACCTTGCAGGCTTCAGGCCTTGAAGACTTCTTTCCTCTCAAGCCCCCTTGTTGTGACTGGGAGAACCAGTAATGACCATGAGTGTCTTCAGGAAACAGCAGCCTCTTCTCACTGAGGCTCACAGTATCTTTGCCCAATGCAACACGTTAACATGAGTCAGCGAACATGCTCTCCTGGCAGCTGGACAGTGATAACCACATGTGCATCTAAGTTCTCAGATCTCCCCGGGCTTCCAGAAGGCTGAGCGCTGATTAAGAGATTGGCATTAGGAGGGAGAGGTGGCTGCCTCTGAGATATTGCTGAACACATTGTTGGAACAAGACATACAGGCAGAAAATATGAGTAGAGGGGTGGGAAGTGGTTGTGGGATAGTTGTGGACTGTTATTTGTATAGTAAGAGGATACAGTCAGATAGTAGAGGTGGGACTTGGTCACAGGAATAGAAAAAGGGTCAGACACCAGGACCCAAGAACATCTTGGGGAAGGGAGACTGTGAGATCTGGGGTGTGAATATACAGTGACCCGGGGTCCAGCAGCCAGAAAGAGGTCATGTGCAGGGGCTCTGGGCCCAGGGCTGCCACCTGAGCCTGGAGCAGAGGCAGACACTAAACCAGAGTCGGGAGGAAATTGCTAAAATGATGATGGCAAAAGTAAGACCCTCCCTTCCTCCTTAGCCAGAGCCATCGCAAACGGAGTACTCAGGAAGAAAGGACAGAGTGCTGTCACGCAGCTGCATCTGGGTAGGTCTCTCCCTGTGCACTTGGTGAAATCTCAACCTGACAGGGAAGGCTTCTTGATACTTATTGAGAAAAATTCTCAAACACATCTGACAAACGAAGGTAAGGAAGGAATTCATTAAAGCGAGAGCAGCAGGGAATGGCAGCAGCCCTGCAGGCAGCAGAGACCAAGGACGAGCAGAGGGAAGGAAGGGAAGTTCACTGAACCCCTGCTCGGCACAGGGCAGATCCTTGGCCAACTCCTGAAGCCGGGGTCACCTGGTGTCCAGTGTCCACTTGAATCTGCACAGCATGGCAACTAAGCCCCCACCACCCAAGGATTTGGGGGAGCCGCAGAGCACTGGATGGAGCAAGATTATGTTCTGAGAACTTCCCAAAGCAAAGAAAGGGGGCAGGCTGCTAAAGAGCAGGATCATGCAGCTGCAATCCTGTCCAGGTCACCCAGGTGGCGGGAACCTGCAAGCCCAAACCAGAGATCTTAGTAGCTCTTCCTTACTTGCCTGAAGTAGGACATCAAGAGTGAGGACTTGTGCTTAAGTCTAGAAACTTGAATGAAATAGCAAAGTAACAAAGACATTTTCCACTGGGAGGTTTCTTATTCATCTCCCAACAGGCTTGGAAGAGTGCAGAGACAACACATAGTAAGTTGAGCAGCAAGAAGGCTTTGTTTAAGGCAAAGTACACAGTCGAAAAAAGGGAGTGTTGGCAACCTCAGAGAGGAAATGTGCTTAAAGGCTTAGGATTCTGTCTTTTAAGGATTTCAAGGATGGGGTAAAGGCCAGGGAACATAGGCTTGACTTGTGGTCTCATCATGTCTATCTCTGGTGACAGACATTGTGTCACCATCTGTAGTCTGTCCTCTAGATATTCTGTAAGATAAACTCAACACAAGGAATTTCTTGAACCTGTTCTTCTCTAAGATAGTAGTTACCCTCAAACAGTGGGGACTTATCATTTAGGACTACTTGTCCACCTTAGATAGGAAAAGTTATTGGATGGTAACCATAAAATATGTTAGGAATCTTACGACCTAATTCCCTGGTTCATAAAATTGAACCTTACCCTTAAGATGGAGTCCATTGTTCTTACTATACTGTTTATATCTCAGCATATTTCAGCATAGGCAGGAAAATTAATCATGATGCTTGACCTTCATGTCCCTGCTCCACCTCAAGAAAGAACTAGGAGGAAGTGGGCCAAAAAGTTCCTCTCAGCATAGCTGTAGATTTAGAGCTGAAGAAGGAAAAAGTTCTGAAAGGAAGTTACTTAAATATAAGACTTCAGTTATCTTATTTGTAATTAAGATTATAACACCGACTTTAGAATATAGTGCATGTAAAGATATATGATAGAATGCATGTAGAGGTCTTAGCAGTCAAGACCTCTACATGCATTCAAAATAAATATGTAAGATGGGAAGCCTCTTCAAGTCTTCAGGGAGACAGTGATTATGAGAAATTGTTTTCAAGAGAAGATTTATAGAAATTTCTTCTAGTTATATTGCAATATTCCCAAATTACAAGACAAATGTTTTCAAGGAGACTGGCTGGCTTTTGGAGCTAAAATACCATAATGAATGATCAAGGTCAATATTCAACTTGCTAATTTCCAGAAGTAAAAAATACACATATTTTTGAATGAAGTCAATATTCTAGCTGTTCATTCACAGAGACTATTTGAAAAGTGATGTTTTTCTCAAGGAGTGAGTGTCTTCATCCAGTAACTAAATACCATGTTTACATTGTTGGTGTTACTCCTGCACTCATGCTCACACTGATGGGCACACATACTTTCTACATTTATGCTGCTCTTGAAGCAGTATATTTATATATCTTAATATCTGTATAAATTCTAGTTTAGAAAAATAATTAAACCATTTGGCATTTAAAACATTTGGATCACATGGAATGTGTTTGATTCATGGCTTACTAGTTTATAACTTTGCAAGTTTTGAAGTCACTGCTTTGAATCCACACCCTGCCTGAAGTGATGTTGTTTAGTATAACTGAAAGACAACAAAATTGGGTTATGAAAGGTTGTTGTCACTGGGGGCATGAAATAATGAATCATCCAATAAAATGAAACCAAAGATCAGAAATCAGCTTTGATTATTTCTTGTCTTGACATCAATGCTGTTTCATTTTCATGACTCCAGAAATGCAAAGAGAAAGATTTAGACAGACTACCTACGTGCTTAAAATCTCACTGAATCCTTTCTGAAATCGGATTTCTTTGCTTTTGCATCCTCTGGCCACTTAACTGCCAAGGTCCAGCTTCTGCTAATTCTTGATCTGCTCACCCACCTTCCATCTTCCCAAATGACAATTTCCACAGGGAAAATAATAAGTGTGGAATACATTTGTTCTGTAGTGACCAAGAACATCTGCTCAGCAGGGAAAATTATGAGGCACCTAGAATCACAGGCAAGGTGTTTTATTCCTAGTGTGGATAATGAGTAGTTAACCTTCCTAAACCCATTCTTTCTTTTCTCCAACCTCTGCCTACATGGCTTTTGCATCTCTGGGATATGGGGGTGGTACACATTGTTACGTCGGGTTCTGAAATGGGTAGACTGGCTTCCCTGATGACTCACCCTTCCCTCCAGCAGTGGTTGCAAAGTGCCCGTCACATCTCAGGGAATCAGGCACTTCTGGATTGGCTGACAGAAGCCACCAGGGCATTTGGCCCAATCAGGGTAATTTACCATACTTACCCACTAGCTGGAAAACATGCAGAGCTCCAGCAGGTGTTGTGGGAATTGGGCATGAAAAATATCATCTATAATATGGACTCCCAGGGCCCTGATGAGGAGTTGTTTACTGTAGGAATGAGACATCTGGTGCTCCATACAGCTCCCCTATCTCTCTTTGGGTCCCTAGTGACTATTCTTGCCCTACACCTAGGGCAACCCATAAGTGGGGCTACTCGTACTTCAGCAGATCTGGGGGAGGTTGGAACAATAAGGGCATGGAGGGAAGTACAGACCACGACTGAAAGGAGAAGTGCAAAAGGCCTCATGAAGGTCTCAAGGAACCAGATGTGGGTTGATTTGATAAAAGCTGGGGTAGTGAAAGAAAAACTTGATGGGAAGCCCAATAGGAGCTTGCTAGAACTGTAGCACCAATTAAAGCCAGAGCAGCAGTTCCAGCCGCTGAGGTCCAGGACACGGAAGCCAGAGGCAAAGCCCCACGTCTGGCCTGGGTCCTTGCAAGACATGCTGGGGGAAAGTACTCAGGCTCTGCCTGGGCCCTCATCCCCACAGGATGATGATAAGGCATCATGGTTCAACTGAGGAGAGGGTCAAGGCCCCCACATTGGGGGACCTTGTGGGGACCAGAGGCCACATGTAGAATTAGTAATTCATTGGTCCCCTGAGAATGTACAATGTGTCCTGGCACTGGTGGACACAAGAGCTGAATGTTCTCTGATTTATGGCAACCCTGAGTGTTTTCCTGTGACACCTGGCTGTGATAGATGGCTATGAGGGTAAGGCAGTTAGAGTGAAGAAGACCCAAATCTCATTGGAGATAGGTCATTTACCCCTAAAGGATTATACTATGTACATTTCTCCCATCCCTGAATATATTTGGTGGGGGGATATCCTGCATGAGCTGTGGTTACAGACTACTGCAGGCCAGCTCAGACTGAGGATATGTATAATAAAGGCAGTTCTAAGGGGACATGCTAAGCACCCACCTGTAACTCTACCTGTACCTTGGAAAGTGACAAATATAATTTGCCCCAGCAATATAAATTGCCTGGGGGGCACAAGGAAATTGGAGTAACTCTACAGGAGTTGGAGAAGATGGGCATCATAAAACCCATTCATAGTCCTTTTAATTCCCCCACTGTGGCCAGTGAAAAAAGCCAGACGGCTCCTGGCATATGACCGTGAACTACAGGGAACTGAATAAAGTCACATCCCCTTTGCATGCTGCTGTCCCCTCAGTAGCAGCTCTTATGGACTCTGTAAGTCATGAGCTGGGGATGTATCATTATGTTGTGGACCTTGCTAATGCTTTCTTATCCATTGGCATAGCCCAGGAAGCCAGGAACAGTTTGCCTTCACATAGGAAGGTTGGCAGTGGACATTCACCATCCTTCCACAGGGATACCTCCACAGCCCCATTTGTTATGGACTTGTATGTAGCCCAGGACTTGGCCACATGGAAGAAACTGCAAATGGTGAGGCTATATCACTACATTGATGATATTATGCTCACATCTGATTCTCTTGAAGATTTAGAAGGGGCAGTTCCTAGATGTCTGCATCATCTGCAGGAGAAAGGATGGGCTGTGAACAGCACCAAGGTTCAGGGACCTGGTTTGTCTGTGAAATTCTTGGGGGTTGTCTGGTCAGGTAGAACTAAAGTTGTTGCTGAAGCAATCATAGACAAGGTCCTGGATTTCCCATCCCTACCACTGTGGCAGTATTACAAGAGTTTTTGGGTCTTTTGGGCTACTGGAGAGTGTTTATCCCGCACTGGGCACAAATTCTGAAGCCCTTATACCTGTTGTTATTAAAACACATCAGGTGAGTCTGTGATGCGACATGTGCAGCTGCTTTTACTGCTGCCAAGCAGGCAGTCAAGGCCATACAGGCCTTGAGTGTAATGGACTCATCAAGGCCCTGTGAGCTAGATGTTCATGGAACTGAAGATGGCTATGGATGGGGCCTTTGGAAGTGGCTTGAAAAGACATACCAACCCATTGGATTCTGGTTAAAGCTATGGAAAGGAGCAGAGGTCTGGTACATCTTGACAGAGAAGCAACTGGCTGCTCTGTACCATGCCTTGCTGGCTACGGAGCTCATCACTGGAACAACTCTGGCCAAGGTAATAACCCCCTATCCCATTGTGGGGTGGGTGTGGGTGTACCATGAAGTGGCATGGCACAGATGCCCACACTGGACAAATGGGGTGCCTATTTACAGCAGTATAGCACCCTTTCTACTAGCCCCTTAAGTAGAAAACTACAACACTTATTGGGGCCAGTGACGTATACCAGTGGAAAGCAGGATGAATTTGCTTTTGAGCCATTGGTAGATGAGAGTCCTTATGAAGAGGGAAAAGCCCCCATACCTGAAGATGCTTGGTACACAGATGGCTTCAGTCATGGGCAGTCCCTGAAGTGGAGGCCTATGGCTTTCCATCCTAAGACTGAGACAATATGGATGGAGGATGGAGAAGAGAAGAGCAGCCAATGGGCTAAATTGTGGGCAGTATGGCTCTTGATCACCCAGGAGCCCCCCTGCCATAGTTGTCTGCACTGACAGCTGGGCCGTCTATAGGGGCTTGACCCTATGGCTACCAACATGGTACCATGCCACCTGGATGGTTGGTCACCGGCCCCTTTGAGGCAGAGCTGTGGCAAGATCTATGTGCCTCTGGTCAGACTAAGACTGTTACCATGTATCATGTGACCATCTGCCTTTGGCATCCCCAGGGAATGATGAAGCAGATACACTGGCCCAGGTGTACTGGCTAGAAGGAAAGCCTGCCTCTGATGTGGCCCAATGGATACATCAACATTTGTTGTGTGCAGATCAAAAGACAATGTGGGCTGTAGACTGTCAGTGGGGCTTGCTGTTGACCTTTGAAGAAGTCAGCAGAGCCCAGAAGGAGTGCCTTGTGTGCTCAAGAGGGACTTACACTGATCCTGCAGCAACGTGGGGCAATAGTAAAGGGGCTGATACCCCTTGTCAGGTGACAGATAGACTATATTGGCCTCTGCCCATATCAGAAGGATATCCGTATGCCATGACTGTGTGGACACAGCAACTGGCCTGTTGGCCACTTTAGCTGCATGTCGTGAAGATCAGCAAACCACCAAGAGGGGCCTAGAGCATCTCTCTGCAGCCTTTGGCTGGCCACAGGTGATTGAGACTGATCAAGACATCCACTTTACTGGATATGTGTTACAAGAATGGGTGCAGCAATTAGGAATAAAGCGGAAGTTTCATGTACCATTTAAGCCTACTGGGGTGAGGAATGATAGAGGGCTACAATGGTTTGTTGATTTCTGGCCTGAAGTCAAACACCAATAGTCTATGGAGCTGGTCAGTTTGCTTATGGATGGTGCTATGGGGTTTGAATGAGAAGCCCTGAAAAGGAGCCTTGAGCCCTGTGGACATGCTAACTCACATTGCTGCCTCTCCTGTACAACTGTATGTGCAAACCAAAGAGGAGTGAAGCCAGGATATGGCCGGCAGAGCAACATCTTGCTGCCATCCCTACTGCACTAAACCCTGCAGACACTGTTGAATGGATGTGGCCCTGGACATTTCAACACATGGACCAGCGATGGCTGGCCCTTCTGGCACCTTGGTGAAATGGCTTGGAAGCTGGTCTCCTGTGTATTACTGGAATAACAGCTGAAAGGCCCCCAAAGGTCATGGTAGTGCACCAAAAACAGCCAGGAGGTAAGAGCATCTTATGCAGAAGTTTTGTTTTATCTTCATGCCCAGTCCATGCACCTCCCAGAGGCCTGTATAGTGACCCATCTGTAACTCCCACAGGGAGGGGGGTGTAAGTCTGGTGTACTAGACCAGGACGAGGTCCCTTTTCTGCCACTGTCCTGTCACGGGACCACTCTCTTGCATGCATCCTCCTGATGGACAAGATTTGTCTAAACTGCTGTCATTGAAACATGTATCTTAATGCCCTTAAGGTTATTTTCTTCTACAGTCCTTGTGGCCTGGATGCCCCACCTGGCTGTAGCTCCCGCTTGATGATTGTTCTGAACTCCCTACCTGTTCAGCTACTGCCTGCCTGTCGAATGGGCAAGCAGGAGTGGTGGGCATGAGAGTTCCCCCTGCTGCCCTCCTGATGCCACGTAAGTGAGATTTCCTTTCAGTAATAATTTTCAGATTCATGGATTATTTACTTTACTCATCGAGTTATGAACAATAACCATTTATCTTATTGCTCAAATGGTTTCAGTTGTGCTTGCTGGGAGCTAAGTGGGCTCTTGTGTAGTTTTGAGATGCCCCCAACCTTTCCTCCCCTTTCCAGTACCTTCTTATTTTCAAGAGCCATTTCCCATCAACCCCCACTCACGTAAGTTATGCTTTTCTTCCAGACTGGGTCTGAGCCCACATGTCACACTTCCATGAAGGACTCGTGTTCAGTCCCCACCAGGCTGGATGAGGCCCCCTTAGTGGATCTTGGGTCTCCATCCACTTCCCCTCTCCAGCCACTTACCACTCTGAGCCTCACTGACTGGATGCTTATCTGCACCTGGCTGCACCTCACTGTCTCTCATCCCTGTAACACCGGGGCCTGGCTCACTGTTTGTCATACACAGGAACTCAGTGAATAATAAATAAATATTTTATTATATTATAATAAATAAATATTATAATAAAGATCTGAGAGGAGAGGTGTCTGCCTCTCAGATATCACTTAACATATTGTTGGAACAAGACATACAGGCAGAAAATATGGGTAGAAGGGTAGGAAAAGGTTGTGGGATAGAGGTGGACAGCTATCTGCATAGTAAGAAGAGACAGTCCGATAGTGAGGCCTGTATCTGGAGGAGGCAGGTGGCCGCGTGCAGTGTCACACTTGGTCTCACAGGCTCAGACAGGTGGACAGTTTACCAACATAACAGATAGAGTTGATGTGCACTGAATGATGACTGTGTGCCGGTCACTGTTCTAAACGCTCCACTCACATTCACTCACCATCCCCACCAGACCCAAGGCCTAGGCACACCTACTCACCCAGTTTCACAGAGGACAGACCTGCGGCATAGAGGCGGGAGCCAGCTCTCCCAGCGTCACACGGGAACCGGCCCGGCTGTGTGCAACTCAGGATCTGGGAGGGGTTCAGAGTCGTGCCCATTACCCCTGCGACTGTCGCCACACCTCCTTCCCTGTACAAGCGTCACACTTTAAAAGAAAAATTGTATAATCATTCTAATAAATAAGTGTCCTAAGATAGGTGATGGAGAGATCAGAGCCAAGAGCCAGGCAGTGAGGAGACGGAGCCCACGTGACAGCACAGAGCCCAATCCCGAGGCAGGTCCCGGGCAGGGCCTAGAGGAAGGCCTGGAGTGCAGCCCAGCCCTGAGTGCAGGTGGGGCATCTGGGAGAAGGAGGGCTATTCCCAGCAAATGAGGTGAGGTCCCACTTCTAGAAGCTGGAGCCCATGGGGGGACTTGGTCAGAGGAAGAGGAAGAGGGCCAGACACCAGGGCCCAAGGATGCTCAGGGACGGGAGAGTGTGAGCTCTGGGTTGGAATATAGGGTGAGCAGCAGCCAGGAGCCAGGAAAATATGGTGGCCCAGCAGCCAGGAAGAGGTCATTTGCAGGGGCTCTGTGCCCAGGGCTGCCACCTGGGCCTGGAGCAGAGGTGCCAAGGGACTGATGACAGACACTAATGTGATGTCAGGAGGAAATTCCAAAAGGATGATGGTAAACTGTGACCCTCTCTTCTGCCTTTAGCCAGAGTCACCGCAGATGGAATATTGAAGTAGAAAAGGAGAGATGGTAAGAGGAAGTGGAGGAAAATTTTCCTTTCAACCTTCATGTGGTAAATTTAACTGTAAAAGGAAAATGCTCAGAAAGGAAGTTCCTTAAACTCTAAGATTTCAGTTATCACTTTAGTAAATAAGATCATAGCACCCACCTTAGAGAACAGTACATATAAAGATTAATGATAGAATGCATTTAGACGAGTTAGCAACCAAGACCTTTAGTGTTCAAAATAAATAAGAATGGGAACCCTCTTCAGTTCTTTTGAGAGGGAATGATTATGAGAAACTGCTTCATAGAAAACCCAGGAGAAACAGACTCATAGAAATGTCCTCCAGTTGCATACACTAGCCCTAAATACAAGAGAAAATATTTTCAAGCATGCTGAATAGTTTTGGTGCTGAAATACCATAATGAAAAATCAAGGTCAAAATTCAACTTGGCAGTTGCCAAAAGGAAAAAATAATTTTTTTTAATGAAGTCAATATTTGAGCTGTTCACTCACAAGAGACCCAAGAGTTTATTGGAAAATTGTTGTATTTCTCAAGATGTGCTGGTCTTAATTCAGTTACTAAATATCATTGCTTGTAGCTTTGGCCTTAGTCCTGCACTCACACCCACTACATACTACAGTTATGCTCTTCTTGGGGTAGTATTTTTACATTCTTAATATATATGCAAACTCTTATTGAGAAAAATAATCAGTTAACCCTCTAAGCTGTTTGGCATATGTGGAATGTGTTCAATTCATTGTCTGCTAGTTTATAACTTTGCAAGTTTTTAAGTCACTGCTTTGAAACCATGCCCTGCCAGGAGGGACATTATTTACTATAATTGTAAGATAATAAAATTGCATTTTGATAGACAAGAATTATTGTCACTGTGGCAAGAAATAGTGAACCATCAAATCAAATGAAACCTATGATATGATCAGAAATTAGCCTTGATTCTTTCCTATCATGACCTCATGCTGTTTTTAGGGAAATGAGGAAAAATACATTTGGTACAGGTCTAGTCTTTGAATTTAAAGGAAAGCATTGCATTTTGAGAATTGCTGATGAAACCAGGAAGATTTATCATATTTGTTGGTAAAAAGAAAAATAGCCTAGATAGAAAACATTTGTACAATAGCTCTTAACTTTCAACTACTTAGTGGAATCCTGTAGAGAGTTTATAAGGCATTAAACCAGTATCCCTGGAGAAGATCCACTCAACAGGACAGTTTTTTAAACAGGTCCAAGGTATTTCAATGTGAAGCTAGACTGGAGAACCACTGGGTATGTTGGAAAGTTCTTTAAAATCAGATGGCTGGAAATGAGACAGCAAGGAAAAAATAATTTCCAAGAAATGTCCTTCTGCCAAGGTGGCTCACATACGTTTTTCAGGGAAGGAAACTGAATATTAGCTTGCAGGTATTATGCAAATTTCAGTTATTGGAAGTCAACTTGATAGGACTTCATGCTGATAAGTGTATCCTCTGTGGTGCTGGGTGGGTATTAAGTGAAGATACAGTTCTTTAATTCCCTCTCTCTCTCTTTCATGTTTATTGCCTTTGTTTGCATCCTTGTGATAGTGTAGGTGCCTTTGGGCAAGAAACATTTGTTTGTGGCAAGCATATCTCCAGAATATGAAAAATGTCATATATACATAGAATACTTAGGAAAACACACATGGTGAAATATTTATAGAAACTGTAAACCAATAGCATAAATTCAAATGAACTTCAAAGAATCCGATTGCCTGATGTGCTGAGAGACACCTAATAAGAGTTTGAAATGAAGATGGTAGAGACCAGTTTCTAAAATAATATGCAGAAGTTCAAGGAGAGTCCTAAGTATTTAGCAGAGTGCCCAACCAATGTGATATTTTTCAGAGATGAAATATATCTCTATGAACCGAATGTTGATAGAAAACAACACTGATTAATCAAAAACAATGCTGAAGTAAGTAAAGATGGCTGCGTGAGAGGAGAGACAGAGGCTTCCTCCTAAAATGGATATAATTAGAAAATTTAATTGGCACAACTAATCCTGAAAGAGCAACAGGAAAGAGGAAGGTGCCAGACTGCACATACCTGGAGAAAAGAGCAGACCTCAGCGAACAGGGTAACGTACCAGAGCTGTGGCTCCGTGGGACCCGAGCCCCTCCCCCACCCCAGCTCACCAGCAGCAAGAAGAGAAATGGAGCAGGGAGGGTGTGGAAGGCTTGGGACTGCTGAATACCTAGCTCAGGAGATCTGCTCTAGGAGCACAAACCTACATTTCATGGTGCTTTCATGAGACTCGCATGACTACTGGGTTGGAAACTTAATACAGGCAGAGTTCCTGGGGAGACTGGGATTCTGGCCGCTTGTGGAAAGCAGGGATCCATATCCAGCTGCTCTGGGACAAAAAACTTATACCTGTGTGACCGGCCCACTGGCTCAAGCAGTGGAGACAGGCACAGCAGCCGAGAAGCAGGAAACAGCTCTTTCCTACCCCCAGGCACCAGGACCGCTCCCCTGCAACCCCCGACATTGCTTCAGAGGCTGAGCAGCTCCAGAAACTAGAGCTTCTGGACATGAGAGGGTGCCATATACAAACATGACATGCCAAAGGAACCTTGTCCAGAGTAAAATTATTAATACAACTCCCAAAAGAGACTTAAATGATATGGACCTTGTGACTCTTCCTGAAAGGGAGTTCAAAATAAAAATCATCAACATTCTAATAGAGGTATGGAAAGATATCCAAGAACTCAGGAATGAATTCAGGTCGGAAATCTAATCACTGAAGAGCACGATGGAGGGTATTAAAAGCAGGTTGGATACGGTGGAGGAGACAATAAATGAAACAGAAACTAGGGAAGAGAAATACAAAGAAACTGAGGCACAGAGAGGAAAAAGGATCTCTAAGAATGAAGGAATATTGAGAGAACAGTGTGACCAACCAAGTGGAACAATATTCACATTACAGGGCTACCAGAAGAAGAAAAGAGAGAGAAAGGGATAGAAAGTCTCTTTGAGGAGGTAGTTGCTGAAAACTTCCACAATCTGGGGAAGGACATAGTCTCTCAGGCCATGGAGATCCACAGATCTCCCAACACAAGGGACCCAAGGAAGACAACACCAAGACACATAGTAATTAAAATGGGAAAGATCAAGGATAAGGAGAGACTGCTAAAAGCAGCCAGAGAGAGAAATAAGATCACACACAAAGGAAAGCCCATCAAGTTAACATCAGACTTCTCAGCAGAAACCTTACAGGCCAGAAAGGAGAACCATGATGTATTTAATGCCATGAAGCAGAACGGCCTGGAACCAAGATTACTTTATCAGGCAAGATTATCATTTACATTTGAAGGAGGGATTAAACAATTTCCAGATAAGTAAAAGCTGAGAGAATTTACCTCCCACAAACCATCTCTACAGTCTAATTTGGAGGGACTGCTATAGATGGAAGTCTTCCTAAGGTTGAATAGCTGTCACCAGAGGTAATAACCACAGTAAAGGAAGTAGAACAGCTAATTACGAAGCAAATGCAAAATTAAATTAACTATCCTCAAAGTCAATCAAGGGATAGACACAAAGTACAGAATTTGATACCTGATATATAAAGAATGAAGGAGGAAGAAAAAGGAAGAGAAATAGAAAAGAACCTTTAGATTGTGTTTGTAACAGCATACTAAGTGAGTTAAGTTAGACTCTTAGATAGTAAGGAAAGCAAACTGGAACCTTTGGTAACCACGAATCTAAAGCCTGAAATGGCCATAAGTACATACCTATCGATAATCACCCTAAATGTAAATGGACTGAATGCACCAATCAAAAGAAATAGAGTCACTGAATGGATAAAAAAAACAAGACCCATCTATATGCTGCTTACAAGAGACTCACCTTAAGCCCAAAGACATGCACAGAATAAAAGTCAAGGGATGGAAAAAGATATTTCATGCAAACAATAGGGAGAAAAAAGCAGGTGTTACAGTACTAGTATGAGACAAAATAGACTTCAAAACAAAGAAAATTACAAGAGATAAAGAAGGACATTACATAATGATAAAGGGCTCAGTCCAACAAGAGGATATAACCATTATAAACATATATGCACCCAACACAGGAGCACCAGCATATGTGAAACAAATATTAACAGAACTAAAAGAGGAAATAGAATGCAATGCATTCATTTTAGGAGACTTCAATACAACATTCACTCCAAAGAACAGATCCACCAGACAAAAAATAAGTAAGGACAAAGAGGCACTGAACAACACCCTAGAACAGATGGACCTAACAGACATCTATAGAACTCTACATCCAAAAGCAACAGGATACACATTCTTCTCAAGTGTACATGGAACATTCTCCAGAATAGACCACATACTAGGCCACAAAAAAGAGCCTCAGTAAATTCAAAAACATTGAAATTCTACCAATCAACTTTTCAGACCACAAAGGTATAAAACTAGAAATAAATTGTAGAAAGAAAGCAAAAAGGCTTACAAACACATGGAGGCTTAACAACACACTCCTAAATAGTCAATGGATCAATGACCAAATTAAAATGGAGATCCAGCAATATATGGAAATAAATGACAACAACAACACAAAGCCCCAACTTCTGTGGGATGCAGCGAAAGCAGTCTTAAGAGGGAAGTATATACCAATCCAGGCATATTTAAAGAAGAACAAACCCAAATGAATATCTAACATCACAATTATCAAAATTGGAAAAAGAAGAACAAAAGAGGCCTAAAGTCAGCAGAAGGAGGGACATAATAAAGATCAGAGAAGAAATAAAAAAAATTGAGAAGAATAAAACAATAGAAAAAAATCAATGAAACCAAGAGCTGGTACTTTGAGAAAATAAACAAAATAGATAAGCCTCTAGCCAGACTTATTAAGAGAAAAAGAGAATCAATACACATCAACAGAATCAGAAACGAGAAAGGAAACATCACAACGGACCCAACAGAAATACAAAGAATCATTAGAGACTACTATGAAAACCTATATGCTAAAAAGCTGGAAAACCTAGAAGAGATGGACAACTTCCTAGAAAAATACGACCTTCCAAGACTGACCAAAGAAGAAACACAAAATCTAAACAAACCAATTACCAGCAAAGAAATTGAAGCAGTAATAAAAAAACTACCCAAGAAAAAAAAACCCGGGCCAGATGGATTTACCTTGGAATTTTATCAGACATACAGAGAAGATATAATTCCCATTCTCCTTAAAGTTTTCCAAAAAGTAGAAGAGGGAATACTCCCAAACTCATTCTATGAAGCCAGCATCACCCTAATACCAAAACCAGGCAAAGGCCCCACCAAAAAAGAAAATTACAGACCAATATCCCTGATAAACGTAGATGCAAAAATACTCAACAAAATATTAGCAAACAGAATTCAGAAATACATCAAAAGGATCATGCACCATGACCATGTGGGATTCATCCCAGGGGTGCAAGGATGGTACAACATCCGAAAATCCATCAACATCATCCACCACATAAACAAAAAGAAGGACAAAAACCAGAAGATCATCTCCACAGATGCTGAAAAAGCATTTGACAAAATTCAACATCCATTCATGATAAAAAACTCTCAACAAAATGGGTATAGAGGGGAGGTACCTCAACATAATAAAGACCATATATGATAAACCCACAGCCAACATCATACTGAACCTTAAAAAGCTGAAAGCTTTTCCTTTGAGATGGGGAACAAGACAGGGATGCCCACTATCCCCACTGTTATTTAACATAGTACTGGAGGTCCTAGCCACGGCAATCAGACAAAACAAAGAAATACAAGGAATCCAAATTGGTAAAGAAGAAGTCAAACTGTCTCTATTTGCAGATGACATGATATTGTACATAAAAACCCTAAAGACTCCACTCCAAAACTACTAGAACTGATATCGGAATAGAGCAAAGTTGCAGGATACAAAATTAACACACAGAAATCTGTGGCTTTCCTATATTCTAACAATGAACTAATAGAAAGAGAAATCAGGAAAACAATTCCATTCAAAATTTCATCAAAAAGAATAAAATACCTAGGAATAAACTTAACCAAGGAAGTGAAAGACCTATACCCTGAAAACTATAAGACACTCTTAAGAGAAATTAAAGAGGACACTATCAAATGGAAACTCATCCCATGCCCTTGGCTAGGAAGAATTAATAAAGTCAAAATGGCCATCCTGCCCAAAGCAATATACAGATTTGATGCAATCCCTATCAAATTAGCAACAACATTCTTCAACGAACTAGAACAAACAGTTCAAAAATTCATGTGGAAACACCAAAGTCCCTGAATAGCCAAACAATCCTGAGAAGGAAGAATAAAGTTGGGGGGATCTCGCTCCCCAACTTCAATCTCTACTACACAGCCACAGTAATCAAGACAATTTTGTACTGGCACAAGAACAGAGCCACAGACCAGTGGAACAGAATAGAGACCCCGGATACTAACCCAAACATTTATGGTCAATTAATATATGATAAAGGAGCCATGGACATACAATGGGGAAATGACAGTCTCTTCAACAAGCTGGTGTTGGCAAAACTGGACAGCTACATGTAAGAGAATGAAACTGGATCACTGTCTAACCCCATACACAAAAGTAAATTCGAAATGGATCAAAGACCTGAATGTAAGTCATAAAACCATAAAACTCTTAGAAAAAAACATAGGCAAAAATCTCTTGGACATAACCATGAGTGACTTCTTCATGAACATATCTCCCCGGGCAAGGGAAATAAAAGCAAAAATGAGCAAGTGGGACTATATTAAGCTGAAAATCTTCTGTACAGCAATGGACACCATCAATAGAACAAAAAGGTACCCTACAGTATGGGAGAATATATTCATAAATGACAGATCCGATAAAGGGTTGACATCCAAAATATATAAAGAGCTCCCTCACCTCAACAAACAAAAAGCAAATAATCCAATTAAAAAATGGGCAGAGGAGCTGAACAGACAGTTCTCTAAAGAAGAAATTCAGATGGCCAACAGACACATGAAAAGATGCTCCACATCGCTTGTCATCAGAGAGATGCAAATTAAAACCACAATTAGATATCACCTCACACCAGTAAGGATGGCTACCATCCAAAAGACAAACAACAACAAATTTTGGCGAGGATGTGGAGAAAGGGGAAGCCTCCTAGACAGCTGGTGGGAATGCAAATTAGTTCAACCATTGTGGAAAGCAGTATGGAGGTTCCTCAAAAAGCTCAACATAGAAATACCATTTGACCCAGGATTTCCACTTCTAGGAATTTACCCTAAGAATGCAGCACTCCAATGAAGACACAATGTCTGCTGGCCACTTCAGGGCTCACATATTCACCACTCAGGACCAGAAGGCAAAGGCCTCCTTCCTTTCATTCTCCTTCAAAATAATTAAATAAAACCCAGAGAAAGGCATAGACTACATCCCTTTTGCCATCCTACCACAGCCATATAGTGGCCCTTACTGAATCCATTTTGGAAAATAAATGTCACATAAACATGCAAACCTGTTACTTGATCGATTTTGTGGCATGGATTGTATTGCACCACTTACATTCTCTTGCCTTTTCTACTTTATGATCAGTGCCCATATGTACAAAGTTACCAGATGAATTTTACAGGGAAGGCCAATGGCTATGGGAAGCATATGGTCACACCCAGAAAACTGAAATCCTGACCTTGTTAACATCACCTTTTCTTTGAATCATTCTTTCCTAGATAATGAGAAAAAACACATAGTTTGAATCTTAAGCAATATATTTTTAATCTTAGGCCATGTTTTATCAATAAAAGATATTTTCAAATATTTTATCAACATTTTTATTCAAAAGAATAAATGCACAATCATCAAGTAAAGCATAGAATAGAATAAGAAAGACATTGAGAAATGTGCAGCATTTAAATCAGACCCTAAAGACCAGCAGAAGAAAATTCTGACTGTAGACATGTATTGTTTGTCCTATACAGTAATGATCCATTCACTGATTTTAATATTTTAAATTATGTAAAAATTGAGATAGTTCATATGAACTCAGATCTCCAACTCCTCATTAAAATGTTATGCTCTGTGGCCATGTTGAGCCACAGTTCCTTGGAGGCCCTGATCAGCTGGATTTCCTTTAGCAGGAGTTCTATCCCTCCCATCACATGGTTTGCTTCTGAAATTTACATCTCCCTAGTTCCCATTTTTTTAAAAATTGAACTTGCAATCTCTAATTTGAAGTGATTTTTATGAGGCACCATACAAAGCCAAATCCAGAGCAGTGTTCTAAAACTAACCTGATAATAGAAATCTCAAACCATGGAAATGAAAGACTTAAAGAGAAGTAAAGTAAAGAGAAATTGTAAATTGGGTGTATTTATGTTTCTATATAAACAAGGAAGAGACAGACTGTGCTAATTTTGGCACATCTATTACAAGTGGGACCTTTAGCCATACCAATTCACAGAGATAAATTTAGAATCGCTCAAAGCAATTAGGATTTTTAGTTCTCACATAGGAAAATCAAGATTGTTAAGTGGAAATCGGTTTTTGGTCTATGTCTGCTATTATAAACCATAATTACAAAATTCCTAGTGTGGATACATCATAACCAGGAACTGCAGGTGAATCCACGCAGTGAACTCAAAATCAGAAGGATCACACTACTTTGTGAAACCCAGTACTGAACTGAAACCAAACATTTTTTTTCTAAATTGTGGACTCACTCAAAAAGAGTTCTATGAAAACCAATAAAATCCTTTAACCTAATATGAACTAGAACTGAACCAATTTTTTCTAAAATAGTTGATCCAGAACATCACAATATTATCTGAACCAAACCAGTATTTTGGGGGGGTTTGCATCTCTTCTGATACGTATCTTTAAAGGCCTTCATATTATTGTTCTGGTTATCATGTACATATCAAAACTACAGGAAACATATTTCCAGTTATTAGCTCTTTGTAATTCTGGCAGACACTTCTAGTTGCTAACCAAATACTCATTTGCTATTCCTTTAACAAAAGCAGATTTAGTCAAGAAGATAATATATCCAGCTTCCTTTTCCTGGCCTCCCTTGGAACCAAGTGGGCCACATGTCTGTTTCAGACTATGAGATTTAAGCAGAAGTGGTTGGGACTTCCAGGAAATCTTTTGCCATGGACCCATTCTACATTCTTTCATCTTGGAACTCAAGTATATGGTTAGAGCTCCAGCATCATAAGACAAATTTAAAGATGGAAGCTGTGCACCAAGGATGACAAAACAGAAACCAGGAGATGGACATAGTGTTGATAACCTACAGGTCCATCCCCACTCATCTTCTTTAATAGGAGACCTAAATAAACCCTTATTGTGTACAAAAAAAAAGAATGCAGCACTCCAGTTTAAAAAAGACAGATGCACCCCTATGTTTATCACAGCACCATTTACAATAGCCAAGAAATGGAAGCAACCTAAATGTCCATCAGTGGATGAATGGATAAAGAAGATATGGTACATATATACAATGAAATACTATTCAGCCATAAGAAAAAAAACAGATCCTACCATTTGCAACAACATGGATGGAGCTAGAGGGTATTATGCTCAGTGAAATAAGCCAGGTGGAGAAAGACAAGTACCAAATGATTTCACTCATATGTGGAGTATAAGAACAAAGAAAAACTGAAGGAACAAAACAGCAGAAGAATCACAGAACCCAAGAATGGACTAATGGTTACCAAAGGGAAAGGGACTGGGGAGGATGGGTGGGAAGGGAGGGATAAGGGAGAAAAAGGAGCATTACAATTAGCACACATAATGTAGGGGGTGGGGCACGGGGAAGGCAGTATAGCACTGAGAAGAGAAGTAGTGACTGTATAGCATCTTACTACGCTGGACAGTGACTGTAATGGGTATGTGGTGGGGACTTGATAATGGGGGAATCTAGTAACCACAATGTTGCTCATGTAAGTGTATATTAATGATACCAAAAGAAAAAAAAAGAAAAAAAAGAAAATATGGGCAAATCCACATTATAGAAAAGAGGAGGAAGAAAGAGTTGAAGGGAAAAGAAAATATAAGAAAATGATTTTGAAACCATGCAAATTGTTACTTGGGGAAGAATCATAAATGCACACATAAGCAGTAAAAAAAAAAAAAAACAACAAATGGGCAGAGGATATGAAGAGACAATTCTCCAAAGAAGAAATTCAGATGGTCAACAGACACATGAAAAGATGCTCCACATCGCTTGTCATCAGAGAAATGCAAATTAAAACCACAATGAGATATCACCTCACACCAGTTAGGATGGCCACCATCCAAAAGACAAACAACAACAAATGTTGGTGAGGTTGTGGAGAAAGGGGAACCCTCCTACACTGCTGGTGGGAGTGTAAGCTAGTTCAACCATTGTGGAAAGCAATATGGAGGTTCCTCAAAAAACTAAAAATAGAAATACCATTTGACCCTAGAATCCCACTTCTTGGAAAATACCCAAAGAATACGACCTCTCAGATTCAAAAAGACATATGCACCCCTATGTTTATCACAGCACTATTTACAATAGCCAAGAAATGGAAGCGACCTAAGTGTCCATCAGTAGATGAATGGATAAAGATGTGGTACATATACACAATGGAATATTATGCAGCCATAAGAAAGAAACAAATCCTACCATTTGCAACAACATGGATGGAGCTAGAGGGTATTACGCTCAGTGAAATAAGCCAGGCATAGAAAGACAAATGCCAAATGATTTCCCTCATTTGTGGAGTATAACAATGAAGGAACAAAATGACAGCAGACTCACAGACTCCAAGAATGAACTAGTGGTTACCAAAGAGAAGGGTTGTGAGATGGTGGGTGGGGAGGGAGGGAGAAGGGGATTGAGGGGTATTATGTTTAGTACACATGGTGTGGGGGACCGCGGGGAGAGCAGTGTATCACAGAGAAGGGACATAGTGGATCTCTGGCAACTTGCTGCACTGATGGACAGTGACTGCATTGGGGTATGGGTGGGGACTTGATAATATGGGTAAATACAGTAACCACATTGTTTTTTCATGTGAAACCTTCATAAGAGTGTATATCAATCATGCCTTAATAAAAAATTTAAAAAAAAACTGCTGAGTGAACAGAGACAGACAGTAGGGAGAACATGCTGCATGAATCCAATAATAGAAACTGCAAACTATAGCGACAGAAAGTAGATCAGTGATGGCCTGAGGACAGGAAGGCAGGGAGCAGAGAGACTGAGGACCTCCCTGGGTCACCTGGTTCCTAAACGGCACACTGACTAACAGAGATGCGGTGGGAGAGCATCCGAATGTTTCCAGAACATAGTAGAAGCTCATCAGATGCCCACTGACCTTGCTCTCCTCTCCTTAACAGTCTCTGTCCCCTCCCTTCACCAGTACAACTTTACTGATGTGCAGCTTTAGGAACATTTTTCTGGAATTGGACTTTGAAGACTTAGATTCAGTTTTTATTAGCCAGATGTCTCTTGGGAATTCCTTTAAGGTTTATTAATCTCTGGTTTCTCATTTGATAAAAAGTCGTAATATGGTCTACCTAAAATGCTTTATAATGCTTCCTAATGTTAAACTAGTGAACATATATTTTGTGTGTGCATGTGCATGTATATATTTTGTTCCATAAAATTAGCAATTGATTAGATCTGATCTGAACAAGAAAAAATTATGTGCAGTGTTATTTCAGAGACCATTGTAGGTACATACTCATGAATACTGCATCTGAGAATGGGTAGCCTGCTTGAAAAAGATGAGTTAAAGTCTTCTTTAAATTCTGAAATACAGAGCATGGAGGTAACAAGTCTTCTAAAACAAAGGCATATCAAACCAGCCAAAATTTGTATTACCTGTAGAAAAATACATATGTTTTGTAGAATAAGAGGATATTTTCCCAAAATTGCATCAATTTTCTTATACAGGAGGCCAAGTGTGAGAAATTACTTTGGTGTTAGGAGTGCCTGAGTAAGGATCTGAACTGAACATTTTCCTGAATCCACTGACCACTCCAGGAATTGATTCATGTGTGATCTAATGCAGGGATGACCAATATATTTCTCATTTGCCTTTATTTACATAGTCATGTTGACATTGTTCCATCTATGTGAAAATAAAAATTACAAATCCTTCACACAAGATCTTATATTAACCCACCAGCACCGACCAGAGTGGGTGGATCCTCTTTGCCAGTTGCATCCTGGTCTTCATGAGGAAATGCTTCCCTATACCCAACAGGAAGAATGTTAACCCTTCATCTACCAGTTTTTTCACTCCTCATGATTCCAAGTGGGGAAACTATGTTGATGCCACCAGACACTTTCTCCCAGAGCCTGTCTTATGCCAGCTGAGGTTGGAGGAGGTTCACTCATCCTCAGGAATTCCAGCTCCCTCTTCCAAAGTGTCCGCCATGTATGGTGGGGTGGGGATGGGGCCACCTTCTCCAGTAAGTGGGTGTGACAGAGAGAAACTTCTGAAATTTCAATTTAAGGCTGACTGTGAGATGTAAACAGAAATTCAGGCATGAAAAGAAAAAAACCTCTCTGTGCAAAGCTCTGAACTGACAGAAAGGGAATTTTGATGGTTTGTGTTTTCAAAGCAATCCTCTAATTAGCCCTTATTATAGATTCTGAGGTTCACAGAGTCCAAGTTAGTGACCAGGATCACCATCTAATCAGTGGTTATATGGGACAAAAACCATGCCAAATTCTCTTCCTCTTAATCCAAAGTTATCACCCAGTCCTTTCACATTAATTTATACTGGAGTAAAAATACAAACAAAACAAACAAAACAGACCTGTTTACCTCCAGTCTTTTTAACATAGAAGTGTATCCAAATATATTTAGCTAATGACACACTAAATTTTCTGTGCAGAAAGGAATGGTTTTGAAGGATCAATTGATCTCTATTCCTGTTATTATCCTCAGAGGAGGCTAACTGTCCCTTCTGAAGTTTTGGGACATACATAATAAGTTGGAGGCATGTCAAAACTACACAGGAGCCAGTTTCTGGAAAAAGATGATGGAGTAGGAAGGCAAGGCAAAAAACTCCTCCCAAAAACACATATGAAAAGAAAATACAGCAAATACAACTTGACTTGAAAATGACCTTAAGACTACAGAACAGATCACCTACACCTGTATAGTCATACAGGAAAGGGTAAAGTGGCAGAGCCAAGGTTGGGCAGGGCCCAAGCCCTTCCCTAAGCTCAGTCTACAGGCAGGAGAAAGAGGAACAGAGCAGGAATGGGGTAGGATCCCAGGACTTCTGCACACCTGGCCCTGAAGATCTGCTGTGGGAGCACAAGCCCACAGTCCATTGGATTCTGGTGATTGGTGGGGTTGCACCCCAGAGGCAGGTGGAACACTCTGGGAGGCTGAGACTCTAGCCAGTGTGGAGAGCAGGCACACTCTTCCAGTCCTGAGACCCAAAGCAGAGGCAGCAGTTTGAAAGATTTGCCAGCAGTGGGGTGGGAGCAAGAGGGGTGAGGTTTGGGTGGTGCTCTCTCCTCAGGAGAAAGGGCAGGTGGATGATACCTCCCACTCCCAGCCCTTCCTCAGCCCAAAATATCAGAAACTCTTGGGTGCCCCAGATGTTCCATCCCCATTGCTGGCAATGCAGCCCTGAGGCCCCTCCCTGCACACACTGCTGAGAACCAACCTACTTGGTTCAGCAGCAGCAGCAGACTTTGCTGCCTGGCAGGCAGAGGGAGACTCTCCAGCTTCCTTGGCTCTGTTTCAGCCCAACTGAGGAGGTGTCTGGAGAAGCCAGGCCCAAGAGATCCTTCCTCCCTGTGGGTGTCCAAGCCCAGTGCTGTAGATCAGCCTGGACAATGCCACACATCAGCTGGCCCACCCCATTATTCCTGCAGCCCCACCATTGCTGCAGGCCTGGCAGAGGGCAGCCCTGTCCACAGAGAGATCAACAGAGACTCCTGAGCTGATCACAAGGTAGCAGATGAAGCAAACTACCAGCACAGACAGAAAAACATCCCACCCACTACATGACAACAGCTGGGGCCCTGCAAAATAGAACCAGGCACTAGAGAGTAAAGTATCTTGAGCTTCTGGGCACCATAGGAAGCCTTCCTTATAATCCTACTACTCTATAGGCCAGGAGGTATAGCAGTCCATCTAATACAAAGGAAGAAAAAGAGAAATCCTGACAAAATGAGAAGGCAGAAGAATATGAACCAAACAAATTACAGGACAGAACCCCAGAAGACGGCTAAATGAAATGGAGATCACCAATCTTCTTGATAAAGATTTCAAAATAAAAGTCATAAACGTGCTCATTGATTTACATAAAAGTATTCAAGATCTCAGGGAGGACTTCAACAAAGAGATAGAAGACTTGAAAAAGAGCCACTCAGAGCTGAAGAACACATTCTGAAATGAAACATGCAATGGACAGATTTAAGAGGTAAAGGTAGATTTAAGAGGCAGGTAAAGGAGACAGTAAATGAAATTGAAATTAGAGAACAGGAAAATGTTGAAGCTGAGGAACAGAGAGCAAAAATGATCTCTAGGAATGAAAAAATGATAAGAGAGCTATGCAACCAATCCCCAAAAAAGAAAAATGCAGTATTCACATAATAGAGGTACCAAAAGGAGAGGAGAGAGACAGAGAGATAGAAAGTCTCTTTAAGGAAATAATTGTTGAAAACGTTCTCAATCTGGAGAAGGAAATAGATACTTAGGTCATGGAAGCACAGAGATCCCCTAACAAAAGGAACCCCAAAAACACAAAAAAACAAGACATACAATAATTAAAATGACAAGATCAAGGATAAGAAGATAGTGCTGAAAGCACCCAGAGAGAGAGAAATAAAGATTATTTATAAAAGAAATCCTATCAGACTATCAGGAGACTTCTCAGCAGAAACTTTACAGGCCAGAAGGGAGTGGCAATGATATATTTAATATACTGAAACAGAAAGACCTCCAACCAGAGATTGTCTACTTGGCAAGATTATCATTTAAATTTGAATCAGAATTTCCAGATAAACAAAATTTGAAGGAATTTGTCACCACTAAGCCAACTTTACAAAATTTGTTAAATAGACTGCTGTAGATGGAAATGACCATAAGGATAAATAATTTTCATCAGTAAAAACAAACCCACAGTAAAGGCAGTAGACCAATTAATTACCAAGCAAGTATGAAATTAAAACAAAACAAAAGAAGCAAAATAAACTATACAGAAAATCAGTCAGGGGATATACAAAAAATGCAGATGGGAACATCTAATATGAAAAATATGGAGGAGTAAGAAGGAGAAAGAAAGAACAGCTTAAGATTGTATTTGAAAGAGAGTAATCAGCAATTTAAGATAGACTATTGTATAGTAAGGAAGCTATCACTGAATCTTTGGTAACAACAAACCTAAACCTTAGAATCAATACACACAGACACATGAAAGAAAGAAAGAAAGAAAGGAGGGAAGGAAGGAAAGAAAGAAGGAAGGAAGGAAAGAAGGAAAGAAAGAAAGGAAGAAAGAAAGAAAGAAAGAAAGAAAGAAAGAAAGAAAGAAAGAAAGAAAGAAAGAAAGAAAGAAAGAAAGAAAGAAAGAAAGAAAGAAAGAAAGAAAGAAAGAGAGAGAGAGAAAGAAAGGAAGGAAGGAAGGAAGGAAGGAAAGAAGGAAGGAAGGAAGGAAGGAAAAAAGGAAAGAAGGAAGGAAGAAAGAAAGAAAGAAGAAAGAGAAAGAAAGAAAGGAAGGAAGGAAGGAAGAAAGAAAGGAAGAAAGAAAGAAAAAGAGGGAGGGAAGGAAGGAAAGAAAGAAGGAAGGAAGGAAGGAAGGAAAGAAAGAAAGAAAGAAAGAGAGAGAGAGAGAGAGAAAGAAAGAAAGAAAGAAAGAAAGAAAGAAAGAAAGAAATACACATCCAAGTAAAACACTTAAAAAACCATCAATAACAAGAGAAGAGTATAAGAGAGAAAGAAAGCAACAGAGATGAGCTATAAAACACAGCTAGAAACCAATTAATAAAATGGCAGTAAGTACATATCTATCAATACTCACCTTAGGTGTAAATGGACTGAATGCTCCAATCCAAAGACATAGAGTGGCAGAATGGATAAGGAAACAAGACCCATCTATATGCTGCCTACATGAGACTCATCTCAGACCCAATGACATACACAGACTAAAAGTGAAGGGATAGAAAAAGTTATCCCATGCGAATAATAGGGAGAAAAAAGCAGGATTAGCAGTACTTATTTCAGACAAAATTGACTTCAAAACAAAGAAAGTCACAAGAGACAAAGAAGAGCATTACATGATGATAAAGGGCTCAGTCCAACAAGAGGATATAACCATTATAAATATCTATGCACCCACCACAGGAGCACCTAAATATGTAAAATAAATACTAATTTTAAAGAGTGAAATAGATTGCAACATATTCATTTTAGTACACTTTAACACACCACTCACATCAATAGACATATCAACCAGACAGAAAATAAACAAGGAAACAGAGGCACTGAAAAATATATTAGATCAAATGGATTTAACAGGTATCTACAGAACACTCCACCCCAAAGCAGCAGGATACACATTTTCTCAAATGTACATGGAATGTTCTCCACAATAGATCACATACTAGGCTACAAGAAGAGCCTCAGTAAATTTTAAAAGATTGAAATTGTATCAAGCAGCTTCTATGGTATGAAACTAGAAATAAATTACACACAGACCCAAAAAAAACCCACAAACACAAAGAGGATAAACAACATACTTCTAAATAATCAATGGATCAATGAACAAATTAAAACAGAAATTAAGCAATACATAGAGACAAATGAAAACAAAAACACAACAGCCCAAAATCTGTGGGACGCAGCAAAGACAGTACTAAGAGGACAGTACATAGCAATACAGGCTTACCTCTAAAAACAAGAACAATCCCAAATAAACAAACTAAAATCACAATTAAATGAACTAGAAAAAGAAGAACAAATGAAGCCCAATGTTAGTAGAAGGAGGGACTTAATAAATATCAGAGCAGAAATAAATAAAATAGGGAAGAATAGAACAATAAAAAAAATCAACAAAACCATGAATGGGTTCTTTGAGAAAGGAAACAAAATAGATAAACCCCTAGCCAGACTTAAAAGAAAAAAAGAGAATGTACACACACAAATAGAATGAGAAATAAAGGAGGAATAATCAAAATGGATATCACAGAAATACAAAAAATCATTAGAGAAGACTATGAAAAATTATATACCAATAAATTGGACAACCAATTTATTAAAAATACAACCTTCCAAGAATGACCCAGGAGGAAACAGAAAATCTGAACAGATCAATTACCAGAAATCAAACCAAACTGGTAATAAAAAAAAATTCCCCCAAAACAAAACTCCTCATCCAGATGTCTTCACAGCTGAATTCTACAAAGCATTTAAAGAAGATTTAATATCCATTCTTCTTGAAGTATTCCAAAAAGTAGAAGAGGAGGGAATACCTCCAAACTCATTTGGTGAGGCCAGCATCACTCTTAAACCAAAACCAGACAGACACCACAAAAAAAGAAAATTACAGGCCAATATCCCTGATGAACATAGATGCAAAAATCCTCAACAAAATACTTGCAAACCAAATTCAAAAATACTTCAAAAAATCAACCATCATGACCAAGTGAGATTTATTCCAGGGATGCAAGCATGGTATAATATTCATAAACTAATCAATATCATATGTCACATCAAAAAAAAGAAGGACAAAAATCACATGATCATCTCAACAGATGCTGAAAAAGCATTTGACAAAATTCAACATCCATTCGTGATAAAAATTCTCAACAAAATGGGTACAGCGGGTACATACCTCAACATAATAAAGGCCATATGAGACGAACCTCCAGCCAACAGCATATGTAATAGTGAAAAATAGAAAGCTTTTCTGCTAGATTGGGAACAAGATAAGGATGCCCACTGTCTCCACTTTTATTGCACATAGTACTGGAGGTCCTAGCCACAGCAATTAGAAAACACACACACAAAAAAAATGCATCCAAATTGGTAAGGAAGAGGTTAAATCATCTTTATTTGCAGATAAGATGATGTTGTACATAAAAGACCCAAAAGACTCCACCAAAAAGTACTAGAACTAATAACAATTCAGCAAAGTTGCAGGATACAAAATCAATACACAGAAATCTGCTGCATTTCTATATACTAACAATGAACTAGCAGAAAGAGAAATCAGGAAAACAACTCCATTTACAATTTCATTGAAAAGAATAAAATACCTAGGAATAAGCATAACCAAGGAGATAAAAGACCTATACTCTGAAAACTAGAAGACACTCATGAGAGAAATTAACAAATTAAAATTAAATGGGAATCTACTCTTTGCTTATGGATAGAAGAATTAATATTGTCAAAATGGTCATCCAGCCCAAAGCAATTTACAGATTCAATGCAATTGCTATCAAAATACCAACAGCATTCTTCAACGAACTAGAACAAATACTTCTAAAACTCATATGAAACCACAAAAGATCCTGAATAGCCAAACCAATCCTGAGAAAGAAGAACAAAGCTTGAGGGATTATGTGCCCTGACTTCAAGCTCTACTACAAAGCTACAGTAATCAAAACAGATTGATACTGGCACAAGAATAGACTCACTGATCAAAGGAACAGAATAGAGAGCCCAAATATAAATCCATGCATATATGGTCAATTAATATATGCTAAAGAAGCCATGAATATGCAATGGGGAAAAGAAAGCCTTTTCAACAGTTGATTTTGGCAAAACTGCCACATGTAAGAGAATGAAACTGGATTATTTTCTCACCTCGTATACAAAAGTAAACTTGAAATGGATCAATGAACTGAATGTAAGTCATGAAACTATAAAACTCTGAGAAGAAAACATAGGCAAAATCTCTTGAGTGTAAGCATGAGCAATTTTTTCATGAGCACATCTCCTAGGCTAGGGAAACAAAATTAAAATGAACAAGCATAACTACATCAAATTAAAAAGGTTTCTGTACAAGCTAAGGACACCATCAGCAGAACAAAAAGCGTCCTATAGTATGGGAGAATATATTCAGAAATGACTCATCTGATAAGGGGTTAACATCCAAAATATATAAAGAATTCATACACTTCAACACCCAAAAAACAAATAACCCAATTAAAATGGGCAAAGGACCTGAACAGACACTTTTCCAAAGAAGAAATACAAATGGCCAGCAGGCACATGAAAAGATACTCCATATCACTCATCATCAAAGAAATGCAAATTAAAACCACAATGAGATATCATCTCACACAAGTTAGAATGGCAACTATCCAAGAGGTAAGAGAGAACAAATGCTGGCAAGGATGTGCAGAAAGGGGAACCCTCCTACACCGTTGGTGGGAATGTCAACTGGTGTAACTGCTGTGGAAAGCAGTATGGAGGTTCCTCAAAAAATTAAATTTAGAAACACCATTTGACCCAGTAATTCCACTCCTAAGAATTTACCCAAACAGAACAAAATCCCTAATTAAAAAACATATATGTACCCCTATTTTAATTGCCACTCTGTTTGCAATAGCCAAGATATAGAAGCAACCTAAGTGTCCATCAATAGACGAATGGATAAAGATGCGGTACATATATACAATGAAATATTCTTCAGCCTTAAAAAGAAAAAAAATCCTCCCATTTGCAACAATATGGATGGATGTAGAGGGTATTATGCTCAGTGATATAAGCCAGGCAGGAAAACGGAAATACCATATGATCTCACCTATTTGTGGAATAGAAAAACAAAGCAAAACAGAACACAACAGCAGTATACTCATAGACATGAAGAACTGAATAGTGGTTACAAAGGGGGAGAGGTTTGGGCAGATGTGGTGGGGAGGGGAAGGGGGATAAAGTAGCACAATAATTCACAATCACATTATAAGCTGATCACGGGAACTGTTGAACCACTGTGATATACATTTGAAACCAACCTATGATTGTATACTAACAATACTTTAATTTTAAAAATTAAAAAATAAAGACAACACATACACACACAACTACACGAGTCCACTCAGCTCCCAATGAGTAAAGCTAGAACAAGTAGAGCAATAAAACAAAAATTGGTCATAAGCCAAAGAGTAAGGTGAATAAATATCCATGAATCTGAAAATTACTAAAAGATAATCTCATTCACATGACATCAGGAAGCCAACAGGGGGAGCACTAAGGCCCACCACTCCTAAACCTCAGATCCCACCTGAAGACATGGTGGGCACACTGTTCTAGCTACCATACTCTCCAGCAGAAGAAAGGTAGTTTCCCACCTTAGGCCCCAGCAACAGCCCAGCCAATAAGACATTGTCACCAACTCAGCCAATTAGAAGCTATGACGCAGGACTCCCAGGATCATAGAAACCCTCCTCCCAACTGGGCCCTTCCTCTATAAGAGATTGTTTATCTCCGTTGTTTGTCAGCCTTACCTATCGTTCTGCGGTAGCTCGTTTGTCCCAGATGGTGATTCTCTACTATTTCCAAGTAAACCCATTTTTGCAGGTAAATTTTTTGACCTTTATTTTTAAGATTAATAAGTCCATACTGATATTAATAAATGAATTAATAAGTAAGTGAGAGAAAAAGGAGAAATTTTTACAAAAGAACTCAAAAAATAAACAAATGAGAGAAATGGAAAATCACCTTTTGAACACTGCAGTAGTAACTGATGCAAACTTATGAACGCTGAAATCAGAAGGAGAAGATTTGAGGAGAGACAGGGTATTTGAATAACCTCAAAATATCTTTTCTAAACTACTTATTATGGTGGTGGTTTTAACAAATGTCCACATTTGTTTTGACACTCCCCTCTCCAGAAAGTGGAGCTCCTTTCTCCCCCTGAATCTGGTCTAGATTTATTAACTCATTCCTAAAATGAATAGAAAAAAAGCAAAAATAGTAACTTTCAGTTGAGACATGTGGCAGATGTTGGGGAGGTTATAAGGTTCTTCTAGCTGGTCTTAGCTGAACTGGCATGAGACAGAGTAACACGAGAGAATCAAATTTAACTTTGTACATAGAGGAACCCACACACACGAGAGGTTCAAAGACAGAAACGTAAAATGAGGTCTATATGCCGTCCTGAGCTAAGGAAGGGGATGGGCTCCTGGGGCTCCAGGGAGGAGGGCAATTCACAGGGCAATTAGAGGAGCAGATGTTTGTTAACTAGATGTTGGCCCTGCTGTATAATTGGGTCACTCAGATAAAATTTATTTTTGGTAATTACACTTACAGTGGGAAAGACCCCCAGTTTAGAGTCTTCCATGCGTTAAGGGAAAAAGTTCCTACTGAGCCTGCAGGGTACTGATTGCTCAACTCCAAATACTCCACATGCCAGAGGCACATTCTGGGGAGACGTGTTCTGAGCCCCTTCACAGATACCACCTTAACCAAGCAATCGCGGTAAATTTCACCAAAGATGTCATGTTCATGTCATGATGGACTGGGCGTCCTGATACGAGGTGATGAGAAGGGCAGTTCAGCTGGGTGGAAGCCTCCCCCAAACATGTAAACCGAGGCCAGACACGGGATAATATCAGACAGACCCAGACTGAGAGGATGTTCTACAGAACGCCTGAGCAATGCTTTCCAGAATTGTCAAAGCCATGACAAACAAGGATAGTCTGAGGAATTGTCACAGATGACAAGAGACTAATGACAGCAATTGATCTTTAAAAAAGGAAGAAAATTACCTTCACTGGTACATGTAAATATAACAGAAGATAAAAAAACTATTGAAAGGACAAACTATATACTTAAAAGAGAATAATGGAGAACTGTGAGGCATAATGAAAGAAACTAAAGATATGAATAAATGGAAAGATATTTCATTTTCAGTGTCTGGAAGAATTAATATTGTTAACATTCCATACCACCCAAATGATTATCATGCATCTACAACAATGTGATATTTTCACAACAACAAAAATATCCCTGGAATAGCAAGCTTCATATAGATGCACACATGTATGTGAACTTGAATAGGTAAATGATGGGATACTCAATAAAAATGAGTGGAATTATTGGCTTTCCAAAGGAGGAAGAGGAGTAGGATGTCACACGAGGTAGAAAAAGTAAATTACAGATGTATTTGAGCTTCTGATTTTTAAAAAACTTCAAAATTTCAATAAGAAAAGGTATAATAATGTCTCCAAGACCTTGAGGTGAGGAGATCTTTCTTGCACAAAATGCAAAATGCATAAATCATACTAAAAAGTGAATAAATAGGACTATAGCAACAGGATGGGGTAGATGCATTATAAAAGCTAACCAAAACAAATCAAAATAACACAATACAAAATCAGCATGTGAGAAGAAGATATTAGCAACAAATAATTGTTAAGTAATAAAAACAAAATGTATGTTATGAGAATTCCAATTGCAGATGTAGGTTAAATTTCATTTCTTGCTAGATTAGAGTTTGATTTCTATTTTATGAAATTATGTTGCCTTCATCTTAATACATGGTGACTAATAGCTACTAGTTCTAATTGTATCTTAATTCACAAATGTGATCAAAGGGAAGGTCATATTTCATATTTGTTAAAAAAAAAACCCTCCAACTTAATAAGGAGGGCTCCACAACTGCATGGACCCTGGGCCAGAGTAACTCCATGGGCTAACACGATCATGAATGGAACTGTGCTGATGGATGTACATCTACCATGGGGTCTCCCTAGGGCACAGGGTGGGGTTAACACCACCAGAATCCCAAGGTTGCCATCAGTCTGAGGATGGAATGGACAATGGGGGTGGGGGAAGTAATCACATGTCCACTACAGGCTGTCAATATGTTTGAATCAAAATCTGTTAGTAGATATCTTTTGAAAACAAAAAGAAATAACTTATTTATTTATATAATAGTAGGAGAGAGGAGCAGTAGAACTTAATAATGAAAGATGATAACACAAATATTACTAGAAATACCTTTTCTTCCACTGAAGTCTATATATATCCATCATTTGCTTGGTTTCCTCTATCAGACTCCTCACCAATCTTCTCTCTGCCTTCACACCTTCCAACACACTCTACATTGCAATTACAATGATAGCTCTAAATTTTAAGCAAGTACATGGCCTGTCCATACTTTTTCAGTGGCAATGGGGGAAAATTAACACCTGGCTTTCCACAGATGGAGGGAAGTGGTGAGGGTGGGAATATGATTGTGGCTATTGCCAGTCTCTGAGGTGTAATTACTCCCACCATAGCCAGTTTCAAGCTACTGAAAACATGTTGGCTTGTACCCCTGGAAATTTAAAATCAGCTCTCACAAGTCAGCATAAGTCAGTTCAACACCACTGCATGAATTTTCAATGCTTCTTAAGACTCAAAGAGTTGCTCTGTCTTATAATCTCCTGTGATGTGTACTCTTCTCTCCCTCAGAACTTCTACCTTGCCATGTGCCCGTCACACAACAAAGTGATTAGACACACTCACCTCTCTAGTTAGTTCCCTGACCATCCCCCAAGCCCCCAGTTAGACACTTGCATGTCTCCCCCTTCTTTCTTTTCCCCTTCATGGTGCTGACTCCCAGGCATCTCTAAGACCTCAGTATGGAAGAAAAGCCTTCTAAAAAATTGTCACTGACGTCCCCTCTAACGTGGGTTAGAAACCCTACCTATGTGCTTTCCAAGGTTCCCATTCCTCCTATCACAGCCCTTAGCACTCCATGTTGTAATTACAGGTTTTCTGTGCGTCTGTATCTCCCACTAGGAGCAACTTGAAAACAGAGATTATACATCATTCTGTATCATATGCCAAATCCCAGCACAGCACATGGCACAGAGGAGGCGCTCCCTAAATGGATTAACAAACTAATAAAATATGAGTCTGTGTGGGTGTCCTGAAGGATAATAGAGTAAAAATTACTAGCAAAGACTGTGGAAGAATCTTTGTTCATATGGCCAAGAAGGAGCTGAGAGTAAGTTATGGGAATAAACTAAGGACATTGTGGAGGACTCAGTTTACTGTCAGACAGGGAAATTAACTCATGAATCAGGAACATAAGAACTTTAGCAGTAGATGGATAAATCAAAATCGAGATGTGTCAGAAGGAGACTTAACGTCAAATTATCACCTTCAAAAGACAGCCACTGACATCACAGGAGGGTGTAGATGGAGCCACCGAGGAGGCGGGAGGGGCCGCCGTCCTCCCTGCACATGGGACACGTCCCTCCTCAGCCTCACCTGCCACAGCAGGACCGGCAGCGACAGCATCAGCGTGCAGGAAGGGTGGTCTTCATAAACGCTATACCTTTATTTACTCCTCATATTACCTGAGAGGGTAATTGATATTATTACACTCATTATATAGCTGAGAAAACAAAAGTTAGAGGTTAAGTAACATGTTCAAATTCGCATATGTAATAAGTGACAGTATCAGATTCTAAACCCAGCCCTGTGAGATTCCTGAGCCCTTATTCTTTACTTCTCTCTTCTTCTCATCATCCTTTGAAGAACAAATGTTGGTCTTGGTCCAAAATCCCCAATTTAGATGATCATCATAAATCAGGGTGTGCATGTATCTCAGGAGCTGACTTAAATGAAACCTGTGAAGCTTCACTCTCCTACCGCAAATACAGGGAAAATTTATCTTAAGGATGATGACGTTTTTTTATTTGACAGATTTTGCAATGCTGATGTCATGTCAAGTCAAGAAGCATTTTTCTGTAATAAAAAAAATCTGACCCACTTTCTCATTGGGCGGTTGGAGGTTGTATTTAAGAGTGAATACATGAGATAGGGAATGTTTTACCCGCCCTCTTTAAGCCTTATGAAGCAATGGAGTAGATGGGAAAGAAGAGAGAGAACAGATTTCTGGCAATAGCATGGGAGTGTGATCCTAGAAGTTACACAGCCAATAATGCCTAAAGAAGCGTGTTTGTCCTTCCAATCAGAACACAACAATGGATTCATGGTTAGAACAGAAAGGTTGAGTCAAGTGTCCATGGTTCTCATCGATGCCCTGAGAGAAAGATTGCATTTCATGGGCTCATGTTCTCCTGGTTCTTGGATGGAGCTGTAATTTGCTGCAGATCTTAGGTTGAAGTTCCTTGCTTTCAGGTTTTCTTTCATCAGGAGGCATTCCTGATTCCCAAGATTACAAGTTGATGAAATAGCCTGGAAAACAAAACAGTGTTGACCTCCAAGGTGAGGCTCACTGCCTCCCTCGCCTTCCATCCCTTCCTGTCATCAGCAGGATCGTCACCAATAACATTCATTCCTTGATTCTTACTGTGTTGAGGTATTACATATGCAGAAGAGAAGGAAAGTGTTCTTATTTTACTGTTAAATTACCCACGATCTAGAAAGACTTCGTGATTTTTTTCCTCAATACACAACTAAGAAGTGACAATACAAGAAAATAAACTCACTCTATCTATATAAAATGTGCTCTTAGATATTAAATACACTATTTCTTTCTTGTATTTTCACACCAGAATTCTTCTCCAAACTTCATTTCATCTCTCACACTCATAACATCTCAAATTCTAGGAACCTGACAAGTCATAACCACATAAATGCTTTTCTTTTTTTTACAGTTTCAAGAGTCAGAGACAACCTCAAACCCTAGAGGGAGGTTGTAGACCACGTGAATTTTTAGTCATTTAAACAAACCCACCTGGCCAAAAATGTAAATATTTTCTCCAGCATATAACTATGGTAGAGATGGTTATGCCCAATTCCAGTGAGGTAAAGATCAGCATTAGAGACATCAGGCCCTAGGGGATATGATGGCTTATATCAAACCCAGAATAAACAATCAGAGGGAAAAAAATGTCATCAGAAAACCAAACTACAATATTTTCTTTCCATGAAACAGAGTGAAGTGAACCACAGATTAGATTGAAGACACAGATACACACCATGAAAGACACAGTGTCAATCTAAAAACATGGAAACATTTTCCCTGGACAGAATAACACTGTAATTCTCTACCAACCCATGTGAAGTAATCATGAGGGAAGAAGCTATAGAAGCAAAATTCTAGTCCTAACAAGAACATCTACTAATTTGAGTAACAGTAAACTAAGGAGATGTGTAGGCAGTTCAGGAAAATGGAAAAAATTGATTCCTCACTATTTCTTTAATAGGACTTCATAAGGTGTTTGACCATTTAATATCCCTGGAAATGAAACACTAAACTGAGACGTTAAACACAAATTCACTAGGCTGGTGATCCTTCCATTATCACTGAGGCATTTAGAAGTAGCAAATTCAAAACTGTTCTGGAGGGAAAATACCACAAAATCCAGGGGAAAATCCAACCCTTTTGAATATAAACTAAGACAGTTATAAATATAATAAAATGAGGACAGCAACTTCCATGAGCAGTGTCAGCAAACAGAAGAGTTAGGAGGGAGTCAGTAAGAACAGCTCATAAAGCATCCTGGAGAAAATGGACAAATTTGAAGGAAAATATTAATAACTAACTGGACCTCAGAAGAGGAAGAATCCTTAACAAAAAAGCAACTACAACAAAAATAATTTGGAAAGGTTCCTGAAGAATTTCCCTTTCAAAACAACACACTCAAATAAATTCAAAGTGAAGTCATTCTGTCTTCAATGAGTCATTATTTGAAAATCCCAGAACACAGAGAAAATTATAAATCTCCCTTGTTAGTTTTATTAAGCAAGATGTGAAATAAAATCTGGAATTTTAATATCTCTGGGGAGTATTAGGGGTAGTGGTAGTAGCAGTACTAATAATAATGTTGACACTGTGTTTTAATTGCTTATCAAATATTAACTTATTTAATCCTACACGGCCCCTGTGAGCTTGGTACTCCACCACTCTCATTCCAAAGATGAGAAAGTCACAACCCAGAGAGGTTACCTAATTTGCCTTTCATGGCAGAGCTGGTAAGTGGCAAAGCCAAGAATCTGATGTATTATTTTTTGGTACATTTTGGACTGTTTGAACTACCTTTATAGTTAAACATAATTTTTAAAACATACATTGTTCGAGGTGCCCATGTAAAAGCACAAGTCCGGTGATGGTGATAACGGGCAATCCTCCAACCACACGTTATTAAATGCTAAATTTGCCGAAAGCGAAATAACTCCAACCAGTGCGATTATAACACTGACAATGTACCTCCCAACCATGCCGTGATGCTAAAAAAACATAAGAATTTTCAGTTAATACAGGCAACACGTACGTCATCTCTGGCTTCAATTCATTTAAGTAAATACCAATTCAAGGTTGTTTCCACAGCCAGAACATCCCAGATGCTGGGCAAACATCAGTGAACCACGAGCCCATCCCCGTGGAGATTACATTCCAGCAGCAAAGACAAAGGAAACAACTCAGCACCCTAACAGGTTGTACAGTACCTTGAAAGTGATCGAGTCCTGTGGGGTAATGAGGGGAGTGAGGAGGACCTGGGCATGAATCAGGGAGAGGAGGGGAGGCTTGTGACATTAAATGGGAATGACACATGGGGAGAGGTGGTGAGTAGCTGAGGGACTAGCCATGAGGTTGTCTGGGGGAAAGTCCTTGTCACACAACTCAGTTCAAAGACCTGAGGCCAGAGGGTTCCGGGGGGTCCTAGGGAAGCAGGGGGTAAGGGGACAGGAGGGCAGGGACCGAATAACCAGTATTAGGAAGTGAGGCTGCAGAGTGAGCAGGGGGCCTGGCGGGTCACGGGAAGGACTGTGGTTCTCACTCTGAGGAGAATGTAGAGCCCCCAGAGGATTTCTGAGCAACGAGGTGGCAATGATTAGATTTACATCTTAAAGGGAACACTCCGAAAATGTTTCCAGTGAGACTAGTTTAGGACCAGGGGTGGAAGCAAGAAGCCCAGGTATGAAAGATGACTGCAGATTGGATAAAGGGCTCAGCACAAAGATGAAAAAGGTCTAGTTCAGATTTAGCTTGAATGTAGGGCCAACAGAATCTGCTGAAAACTTGAACATTGTCATAGAAAGAAGAATCGGGGGTGACTCTAAGGCCTTGTGCTGGAACCTGGAAGGACGGGGCTCCCATCAGCTGACATGAGGAGGACCTCATGGAATGGGGTAACGTATCAAAGTCATGGCACAGTGGGTCCCAAGCCCTTCCCCCACCTCAGCTCACCAGCGGGAGGAAGAGAAACTGAGCAGGGAGGGAGTGGAGGCCTGGGACTACTGAATACCTAACTCCAGAGACCTGCTCTGGAAGCACAAACCTACATTTCATGCTGCTTTCATGATACTCTTGTGATTATGGGGTTGGAAAGCTAAGACAGGTAGAATTCCTGGAGAGACTGAGATTCCAGCTGCTTGTGGAAAGCAGGGATCCATATCCAGCTGCTCTGGACAAAAGCTTATACCTGTGTGCTCAGTGCACTTATTCAGGCAGTGGAGGCAGGCAAAGCAGCCAGGAAGCGGGAAATAGCTCTTTCCTCCCCACAGGCACCAATCCACTCCCCTGCGAACCCCGACATTGCTTCAGGGACTGAGCAGCTCCAGAATAGAGCTTCTGGACACTAGAGGGCGCCATACACAAATATGAAACGCCAAAGGAACCTGGTGGAGAGTAAAATTAATGTAACTCCCAAGAAAGATTTAAATGGCATGGACCTCATGACTCTTCCTGAGAGGAAGACAGAGGGTGGAGAAGGCCTGATGAAGGTTAGGAGCAGAGTCCAGACCTGTTAGAGCTCTAGGCAGAAGCTATTAGATGTGCCCATCTCATCCTCAGGAGAGATCTGGGCTGAAAGTACTCACTTCAGGGCTGTGGGCATACAGATATCATTCAAAGCCCTGAGAATGGGTGAGCTCCCCAAAGGATTAGGCAGAGCAGGGGAGAAAGATTTGAGTTGGGGCACCCCAACATGAAAAGGCCAGAGAGAAGAGCTGGGAAATGAGATTGAGAAGGAGAGGCCAAGACAGGAGAAAAAGCCAATCCAGGTGTCCTGGGAGCCACTTGAAGAAATACTGGAGGGAGGAGGGAGTGACTCCCGTGTGCTAACAGCTGCTCATGGGTCAGGGTAGGTGAGGATGGAGAGCTGACCTCTGTGCTACCAGTGTGCGAGTCTTCAGGGGTCTTAAAGAGAGACGCAGAGGTGTGATAGTAAAGAAAGGCTTTGGCGGAAAGGGTTTAGTGAAGGTGGTAGATAGGAATTGGAGATGGAGTATAGATAATTTTTTTACAGAGTTTAGCTAAGGAAGGAAAAATGAATTGTGCCTGTCACTGGCAGGAGAAAATAAGGTCAAGATATTGTTTTGTGTTGAGAGCATAACTGGATGCTCATAAGTTGATTTAAAAGATGCAGTAGAAAGAGATCCTGGCTTTGATGGTAATCACAGAAAGGTAACCTATGGTAGGAGGTAAGAATGAATAAATAGATATGGGTACAGATATGGCCCATGATGATATAGTGGAGATCTGAAAATTCTCTTCTGATGGCTTTTGTTTCTCAGAACAGGAAGCAAGGTCATCAACAGAGGGTAAAGATGAGAGAAAAGGGATTTGTGTTTGAGATTAGAATCTAAAGGTGGAATAGACATGTAAGGAGGAGGGGAGAGAATACACTCAGTATAAATGGGTAGATTTAGAGAGCATACATAACACAGGCTTATTAACTGTTTAATGAATCACTAAGGTTTAGAATTTTTGGCTTTCAGTTGTGGAACTAGTGGTGGGAGAGTGTAGACTCAAAATAATAAGAATGGGTCAAATTTAACAACACATAAAAGTCAAGAAGCCTTTTGTTCAGCTTTAGATTTAGCAAATATTCATGGTCACCATCCCAGTAAACATTTTCACAATCTATGTGGTTTTCTTATTATCCATCTGAATGCCTTAAGGAAGGATAATTAATTTTCTTGTGATTACATGAGACTCAGAGCCTCAAATGGATTCACCAAACCCTATTCCCCTACTAGTAAGAGATAACCTAGTTTTTACTCCTACGGTCATAGAAAAACTTTCACCTTACCAGTATTCTGCGGAGGTTTTTCCCAGCTGCAAGAGATGAAGATCCTGTAAAAATGCACTGTTTGAAAATGGAAAATGAAGCAGATAAAGGAATATTCATTCTCAACCATTTATTCTTAGTCCTTCCTTGATTAGCAGACATCTAGCAATAGTCAGACCAAACTTCTTTTAAAAATTCACATCCAAGGACACAAAATTTTACTTGGTGTTGCTCATCATTTTATACAAATAACATTTTTAATTGGCTCAAATTCTGAGTAAATTTATAATGCTTTCATTTTGTTTTGTATATGTGTTTTTGAATGTTTGTGTGAGTGAATGTATATTAAAACATGTACTAAATAAATGTATTCAATGTAATATAACTATTAACATGCTTATATTACTACCAAATGTAAGTAAAATTGACTTACATATATATATACATATATATATATATATGAAATATCATCATCACATTCTTACTAAAGCTCCTTGTATTGTGTAGCTTTTTGATTTTTTGGACTAGATGCTCTAAAGAGACCTTTACAAATCTAAGTGTCTGTATCGATATTTCTTCTAATGTTTAAATTATTAGTTTGAGATGTTATTCTTTCCATGACTCTAAGTGGGATAAATTGAAATCTCTATATGTTCACAGTGTTCTCAAAATATCATTTTGCTTTTTACCTCATAAAACTCAAAACCATTTACCAAGCCACTCCTACGGTTTGAGGGAAAAGTGGCCAAAATCATGGAGAGCAAAGGCTTGCTATGTGAAGTTCAATTACTCATTTCTGGCTGAACATAAAGGAACAGTCACTATAGCTTTATGGTTGAGAGCATATGTTCTGTGTTCAAACCCCATCTTCAACTCATATTCAGTCGGTAACCTTAGATTATTAAACCCTTTTTGCCTCAGTTTCTTTTTCTGTAAAATAGAGATGTACATATCCCCATGTTAATATTATTTTTCTTGTAGCTGTATGGGGATAAAATGAAATAATGTATAAAAAGGGCTTAGATTTGTGTCCAGCATACAGAAAGCACTCAAGTTATTAATAATTCCTAGGTTTTTCTTTCCATTTAATTTCACAGTGACTCAGGGAGAGATCCTCATATGACCTTTTAATCTCGGTTAAGAAACTGAAAGACAGGAGTTCAAACATCTTTCCCAAAGTCACACAGTTAGTAAGGAGTAGTCAGAGAATGAATGGGCAAATGGAATCACACAGTGAGTACACAGCAGGGTGTGCATACAGAGGGAAGCAGGGAGCTGGGGGTATCCTTGGAGGTAAGGCCGGATGTGAAGGCTCTGTGCCAGTCCTGGGCCTTAGACCTTGCTCAGTGGGTGATGCAGAGCCAGAGAGAAGCTTCCAGCAATGGGAATCCAGTGGTCAGACTTGAATCTTAGTGTGTGGATAGTAACCTCTGGCTCCATGACCATGGCTCTTCTTTGGACAAACTGACCTCACATACTGAGAAAAGAAAACTTTACTAATTGAATAATTGAAATGCTTCATTATTTTATTTTCTACAATATGGAAATTTTCCACTTAGCTAGTCAGGATTCATTATGCAAAGTTAATATGTACCTCAGTTGTCTAGAAAAATTCAGAATCTAATTACTCCCTCAAAATGATGATATTAACTCCCTGAAGATTTCAGAAGTGTTAAAGCCAAATTACATGTTTTGGACAGTGTTCAGAAACAGAACATAATCTTTTGTCAGAATATGAAATCTGATTTTGGCCAAGAGATTTTGGCGACATTAGTACAATTTCTTTTTAAAGGAGATTGGAGGGTCAGTCATTCTGGAAAAAGAAAAGCATGAAGAAATTAGAGAAAAAGACTTATTATTGATTTTTCTTCATTTGACAATTAAAAGTTCTATTCACTATTTTCAACTAAATACTTTCATCCTAGATTTCAGGGTAGCAATTTTGTTTTCATGTTCTGTTTAAGACTCAACATGTATAAATTCTCAGAGGTCTAGCTAATAGAATAAACAACCATAAAAAAGTGGCTGATCAACAAATAGTTCCTATTAACCACTTTTAAAAAAATTAACCTTCAGGTAAGCTATAATGAAATGACAAAGCAAAATAAATAATTTTTTTAATTACCTAGATCCAAATCCCATTTTTACAGATTACATTTCACCCCAAATAGGGAAAATTGTTCTTCTGATTTTCAGACAGTAATCAACAAGCAAATCTCTTAACTTGCAGACCAAGAGTCTCTTGGTTGCACCACAAGGAAATTCACCAATAGTCATTGTTCATTCAATTTTCTTTGTATGAATAAATTTAATACTTGATTATTAAGAAATGTTTGGGAATTATTTTATACTCAGCAAATGTGATTTCTTTTAATCAGAAAGAATGGCTTTTTCTTTTTAAAACCTGTTTGTGTCAAGAATTATAACTCAAACATATAGTATGCAACCTTGAAATATCCTAAGAACAACACTTTAATAATCAGGCACTTTTCCAGCAGTGGTAACTAAGAAATGATATATGGTCAGGGGAATTGGAATACTCACATATATAGGACCCCATATCACATACCCTGTGTAGAAAAGAAAGAAAGAGAAGTACCCGAAGAAATCAAATATGCCTTGTAGGGAACCCAGAAAAACACCGAGAACCAGAATTACTGTTCCACTCAGGATCTCGATGGCCTGTGGGTGAGAAGGGGAAATAAAAAGCACAATGGTCACAAACTAGTGGACATTGAAGAAGAGACCATTATTATTTTTCTCATAAAGGAGCTATCAGTGCTTGAAGTGGTAGAATATTCAAGCATAAATTAATGGGGCAAGAGCTTCTGCTGCAGGTTTTGTTTCATGCTGTTCCCACCAATTCCATGGCTGCCCCTCATCTCACCTCCCCCTGACTTCTGTTCATTCTCACCAGCTCCCTTCAGAAGTGGCAGAAGAGGAAGGGAGATCTGGCTGATAACAGATTGAGTCGAACTGTCTTCCACATGCTTTGGGGTCATAGTATGATGGAGGCAGGCAGGCAGTGACCAGCATTCCACTCAGCCTTCCCTTGACCCAATTTCTTAATTTCAAATGTTGAATATGAGTTCCCAGAGCTCAGCCTCAGGTGCATGGTCAGATTGGAGTCCATTCTCCAGTGCTACATGATAGGGTGTTTTCTACTGTGAGATTATGCCTCTGCATTTCTACCCATGGATCTAAAAGATGCCCAGTGTTTTCTTAAGAGAGCATGGATTCAGTGATGAGTGATGCAGAAATTCCTCCTTATGATCATTAACAGGGTTTCTACATGACACGTTCTCCCATCTTGAACTGAATATTTAACCAGGGCCGACTTACCCCAAAGGCTAGTAGGTTTCTCCGTAGTTCATCATCTTTGTAGTCCATTTGGTGTTGACGACTGTCATAGAAAAGAAATAAAAGCTTTGATGTTTTCCCTTTTACCACCAGCTAATAGAATTTCTTCAGTGCAACAGGGGGCTTCGATTCTGGCCATACATCAAAATTACTCTCCACAAGGGGTGGGGGAAGAATAATGAGAGATTTTACACTGTTTAATTCCATTCTGTCTTGGAGTAGTAGACCTCTTCGGATCACTGTAGTAGGCCTGGATGTTTCACTTCACTTTGTTACAGTAAAAACTAAATGTATTCAAAGAGTAAACATATTGATCATTTCAACTAGTCTGTGTTGCAATATTATCATTCCCATTGTAAGAATAAGAAAATTGAGACATGTAGGGGTTCAGCAACATACCCAAACTACTTATATAGCTGATAAGAGAGTTCAAATTCTATTAGAGACATTCTACTTTAAGGTCCAGCATTTTGTAACCATTACACTACACGGTGTTGTAAGGAAGATGTCTTTCTGGGTAACAAGATAGCACAGTGCGAAGAGCTTAAGCACTAAGGAAGAGCCAAGTTCAAATTCAGATTAGGTCACTTACTGGCTTATGATCTAGTGATGAGAACCCAGTTTTCACTTCTGTAAAATCATTTTAATTTCATATGAACATTGCAAGGGGCAACTTTGATAATGTATGAAGCCCCTAATCTGATACACAGTTGGTAAATGTTTACTTTTAATTTTATTCTGCCTTGTGTCAAAGAGGAATTGTATTATATGTAAGAGTCACCAAACAACCACCTAAATCATTACAGCCAAAATATACGTATCATTAAAATATACACAGTATGTTTACTCTTGAACAATATAGCTTCCTGGTATGCAGAGTCCTCTAAGAAAAAATAACATAATATGTTATGTGCTTTTCCAATTGATGAGGTGGATGGTATGAGATTAACCAATTAACCATAAGTCTATTAAGTACTACTGAATTCTTCCAAGACTACTGACTTTGAGTTTAGAATACTATCCTAATTCCTAGTTTTTGCTGGAAACTATATGAAAGATCTATTTTTCTAATAACTTTACTCATTTCTGCCAAAAGATATCCATGCCACTTCCTTTGAAGATAATGTTTATATTTCCAGTTCTATATTGTATGGGGTATATCACATTTACTTAATCAGTAAAATGCTAAGATGCTGAAGGTTAGACCATAGTCTAACTTTATCACATTGGCAACTGATGTTTCATTCCTAATAGAAATTTTCTACTCTTGATCTTAAAAATAAAACTGTCAGTTAATTTATCAGCAAAAATGAGTTTATTCATAATAATAGAAAATTGCAATTTGGGACAAGCAAGCTGTGGGAAAACAACAGGCATGTCCCAGGAACAGAGGAGGGGAACACTCTTTTATAAGAGAAAGGGTGGAATTGGATAGGGTTCTTATAAATAAATAGTCCTTTGGAGGAAACTGGGAGTTCCAAGTATGGTGAATCCTCCCTGGCAGAGCCCAGGGATCCTGTGCTCATTGATAGGAAGAGTCTCTCATTGGCTGGGCCAGTGCCCTGGAGGAGGAGACTCTTCCTCCTCCTGCTGGTAGTAAAGCCCTGGTGAAGCAGTATTGTCCTGCAAGGTCCAGCCCTTCCCTTTGTGGCTGCAATTGACTGAAAGGAAGGGTCTGAGAGCTCCCCCTGCTGGCCTCCTGACACCATGTCAATGATGATACATGATTCATTTTCACTGTAAGTATTGATTTTTACGCTACATGAAGGTACATGCTCCTTTTAAACTTTGATAAATGCGAAATGAATAGAAGCCTTTACATCCCAATCTCAATCCTAAGAATGAGTAATGATAAAAAAAATTTACAACAGCTGCAGTGCCTGCCTCTTTCTTTAGTCTCTCCCCGCCTTCCACTTTCCGGGGCCTGTTTCACATTACACCTGGGACTCTCTCAAGGAGCTCACGAGCCAACCAGGAGTCTTGGGACTGCCAGGGAGATGTCACAGAGGCAGCGGACATCCTGAGCAGTGAGAGCACCTCCAGGCTCCTCCTCTGGGAACCACACTCAGCATCTCAGCATCCAGCCACCAGAGTCTCAAACTGCAAGAACTGAGGAGAATAAACTCAACCTGTAACACCATGCATATAGAAGGCAAGATAGGAAGCAATAAATAGATGAAGATAAAGACTGCTGTTACTGGAAGGGAAAAAAAGAACATGACAAGGTCCTATAGAATATCTAGTCTGGGAGGGAAAAAGATGGTGACGTGAAATGTGACACAGAAACCTCCTCCCCACTTTTATTCAACATAGTTTTGGAGGTCCTAGCCATGGCAATAAGACAACAAAAAGAAATAAAAGGCATCCAGATTGGTAAGGAAGAAGTTAAACTGTCACTGTTTGCAGGTGACATGATGTTATACATAAAAATACCCTAAAGATTACACCCCAAAACTACTAGAACTAATAACTGAATTCAGCAAAGGTGCATGATACAAAATTAATACACAGAAACTGGTTGCATTCATATACACTAACAATGAACTAGCAGAAAGAGAAATCAGGAAAACAAATCCATTTGCAATTGCATCAAAAAGAATAAAATACCCAAGAATAAACCTAAACAAGGAGGTGAAAGACCTATATACCCTGAAAACTGTAAGACACTCATGAGAGAAATTAAAGAAGACACCAATAAATGGAAATACATCCTGTGCTCATGGATAGGAAAAATTAAAATTGTCAAAATGGTCATCCTGCCTAAAGCAATCTATATATTCTATGCAAACCCTATCAAAATACCAACAGCATTTTTCAATGAACTAGAGCAAACAGTTCTAAAATTCATATGGAACCACAAAAGACCCCGAATAGCCAAAGCAATCTTGAGAAGGAAGAATAAAGCAGGGGGAATTACGCTCCCTGACTTCAAACTCTACTACAAAGCCACAGTAATCAAGACAATTTGGTACTGGCACAAAAACAGACCCATAGACCAATGGAACAGAATAGAAAGTCCAGATATAAACCCAAGCATATATGGTGAATTAATATATGACAAAGGAGCCAGGTATACACAATGGGGAAATGACAACCTCTTCAACAACTGTGTTGGGAAAACTGGACAGCTACATGTGAGAGAATGAAAGTGGATTATTGTCTAACTCCATGCACAAAAGTAAACTCGAAATGGATCAAAGAACTGAATGTAAGTTACGAAACCATAAAACTCTTAGAAGTAAACATTGGCAAAAATCTCTTGAATATAAGCATGAGCAACTTCTTTTCTGAACACATCTCCTTGGGCAAGGGAAACAAAAGCAAAAATGAACAAATGGGACTACATCAAACTAAAAAGCCTCTGTACAGCAAAGGACACCATTAGTAGAACAAAAAGGCATCCTAGAATATTAAAGAATATTTTCATAAAAAACATATCCAACAAGGGGTTAACATCAAAAATATTTAAAGAACTCACACACCTCAACACCCCAAAAGCAAATAACCTGATTAAAAAATGGACGGAGGATCTGAACAGGCATTTCTCCAATGAAGAATTTCAGATAGCTAACAGGCACATGAAAAAATGCTCCAGATCAGTAATTATTATGGAAATGCAAATTAAAACCACAATGAGATATCACCTCACACCAGTTAGGATGGCCAATATTCAAAAGACAAGGAACAATAAAAGCTGGTGAGGTTGTGGAGAAAGGAGGACCCTCCTACACTGTTGGCAGGAATGTAAATTAGTTCAACCATTGTGGAAAGCAGTATAGAGGTTCCTAAAAAAACTCAAAATGGAAATACCATTTGACCCAGGATTTCTGCTTCTAGGAATTTACCCAAAGAAAACAGGATCCCAGTTTGAAAAAGACATATGCACCCTGTGTTTACTGCAGCACTATTTACAATAGCCAAGATATGGAAGCAACCTAAGTGTCCATCAGCAGATGAATGGATAAAGAAGATGTGGTACATATACACAATGGAATATTATTCAGTCATAAGAAAAAAAATCCTACCTTTTGCAACAACCTGGTTGGAGCTAGAGTGTATTATGCTCAGTGAACTAAGCCAGGCGGAGAAAGACAAGTACCAAATGATTTCACTCATTTGTGGAGTATAACAAAGCAAAACTGAAGGAACAAAACAGCAGCAGACTCACAGACTCCAAGAAGGGACTAGTGGTTACCGAAGGGAAAGGGATGAGGAGGGTGGGTGGGGAGGGAGGATGAAGGGAATTAAAGGGCATTATGATTAGCACACATAATGTAGAGGGGTTCAAGGGAAAGGCAGTACAGCACAGAGAAGACTAGTGACTGACTTTACAGCATCTTACTATGCTGATGGAAAGTGACTGCAACGGGGTATGTGGGGGGGGGACTTGATAATATGGGTGAATGCAGTAACCACAATGTTGCTGTGAAACCTTCATAAGATCGTATATAAATGACACCTTAATAAAAAAAATTTACAAAAAACTATTTTCATAAGTGTCCAATGGAATTCTGATCAACATGCACCATTATAAGAACAGTCAAGAGTACAATAATCATTTAAATCCCCTCTTTTCTATGTGGAGCATCACCTTGCAAGGGCCAGAATTAAATTAATCCATTGGAAACTATGGCTATATTTTAGATAAAACATCTAATATGCTGGGACGCACATGAAGCGGGAACATTGCTGCTTCATCATCACCAGTTCCTCGCTTGTCTCCCCGGCTTCATTCCTCACCCCAGCCTGTCTCAGAATTCAGTCCAGCCTTGTTTCATTTCTCTGAATCCTCCCAAGGGTCAAGTTCCCAAAAGTCTTGAGCCCTTCCCAGGACTATTCTCTCCTGAAACCCATTTTCCCTCAAGCTCCACCCAGATAATTTCTGCTTCTCTTCCAGATGGGATCTCAGCCCACAGGTCACACTTCCATGAAGGACCCGTGTTCAGTCCCCACCAGGCTGGATGAGGCCCCCTTAGTGGCTCTCAGGTCGCCCTCCACGTCCCCTTTCCAGCCACTTACCCCTCTGAGCCTCACTGACTGGATGCCCATCTGCACCTCGCTGTCTCTCATCCCTGTAACACCGGGGCCTGGCTCAGTGTCTGTCATGTGCAGCACTCAGTGAATGCAGGCTTAATAAATGAACGAACTTTTGGTGGAGCCTGACATAGCCCTGCCTCATGGATGATAACAGAAAATACCTTTGCAAGTATTGGAGCTTCTCATACAGAGAAACCCCATGGCAGTTAGGAGGTAGGAAATCTGTTGTAAGAACATTATTTCATTTCACTTTTTCAAATAATCATAAATATCAGGGTGAATTTTTAGCCTTCAGGTAAAATAAACTATGTCCTAGATTGGTCAATTTTGCTTTTTTTTAAATGGGAGGAATGCAGATTTCCTAAGAAGGCACTACTGAGTTCTTACCTAGCTTTTAGTGTGTGTTTTACTCAGATTAACCCACTTTAGCTCCCACACATCTATATGAATAGGTTCTACTGTTAAGATCCTTTCCATTTTACAGATGATGAAGCAGAACATCAGAGGAGTTAAGTAATTTGCCTGAGGCCACACAGCCAGCAATTTGAGGAATAGGGATCAGAATCTGGTGGTCTAGCTCCCTTTGAGCTCAGGAATAACTCACTCACCCAACCCCATGCCCCAGGGATGTCCAGACCATCGCTCATTACCAGACCTGGCAGCCAAATGGAGACAGCAGCTTAGATTTAATACATGCAAGCTGTGTGTGTGTCCATGTGCACGTTATCCAAAGAAATAACTATCTAATTATGTCTAGTAATTACCATGGCACCAGAGCAACAATCAGAACAATCAGATTCTAAGGGGAAGCCATCGTCATAGCTCAATGTCCCACATCCCTGCATAGCAATCAGGCAGAGTACACTGCAGACGTCCTCAGCGGCCCACAGGGCGGCACCTCTAACAGACAATAAAGAAAAGGAGCTTTCTGTGCAGAGGGAATGTACAGGGTTTACCTTGCAGGCCTCAGGCCTTGAAGATGTCTTTCCTCTTAAGCCCCCTAGTTGTGAGTAGGAAAACCAGCAATGACCGTGAGTGTGGTCAGGAAACAGCAGCCTCTTCTAACTCAGGAATCGTCTCCTTGCCCAAAGCAACACATTAGATGAGTCAGCAAAACTGCTTTATTTTGGCGGGCTGGAGAGCAATAACCACACGTGCATCTGAGGCTTGAGATCTCCCCGGGGTTCCAGAAGGCTGAGTGCTGATTAGGAAGTTGGCACTAGGAGAGAGAGGCATTTGCTTCCGAGATACTGCTTAACACATTGGTGGAACGAGACATACAGGCAGAAAATATGGGTAGATAGTGGGAAAAGCTTGTGGGATGTAGGTGGACAGTATTTGCACTGTAAGAAGAGACAGTCCGACAGTGAGAGCCATGTCTGGAGGAAGCAGGTGGCCACGTGCAGTATCACACTTGGTCTCACAGGCTCAGACAGGTGGATAGTTTACCAACATCACAGATGGAGTTGATGTGCACTGAGTGATGACTATGTGCCAGTCACAGTCACTGTTCTAAACACTTCGCTCGCATTCACTCATGGTCCTCACCAGACCCAGGGCCTAGGCACACCTACTCACCCAGTTTCACAGAGGACAGACCTGCGGCGTAGAGGTGGGAGCCAGCTCTCCCAGCGTCACACAGGAACCGGCCCAGATGTCTGCAACTCAGTACCCGGGAGGGGGGTCAGAGTCGTGCCTGTTACCCCTGAAACTATCACAGCACCTCCTTCCCTGAACAAGTGGTCCAGTTTAGAAGGAAAATTGGAAAAGCATCCAAACCAATAGGTGTCCTGACTCAGGGGATGGAGAGATGGGAGCCAAGAGCCAGGCAGTGAGGAGACGGAACTCACGTGACGGTGCAGAGCACAGTCCCGAGGCAGGTCCCGGGCAGGGCCTGGAGGATGGAACCAGCCCCGAGTGCAGGGGGGCGTCTGTGGGAAGGAGGGCTGTTCCCAGCAAATAGGCGAGGTTCCTCTTCTAGAAACTGGAGCCCATGGGGGGACTTGGTCACAGGAAGAGAAAGAGGGCCAGACACCAGGGCCCAAGGATGCTCAGGGACAGGAGAGTGTGAGCCCTGGGCGGGAATATACCGTGAGCAGGGGCCCAGCAGCCAGGAAGAGGTCATGTGCAGGGGCTCTGGGCCCAGGGCTGCCACCTGGGCCTGGAGCAGAGGCGTCAGGGGACCGATGACAGAGACTAAACCAAAGTCAGGAGGAAGTTGTTAAAAGGACGATGGTAACATTGTGACCCTCCCCGCATGCCTTAGCCAGAGCCATCCCGCAGGGAGTACTGAGGAAGGGAAGGAGAGGAAGGAACAGGGGGAAGGGAGGACAAAAATTCCCTTTCCTTTTAACCTACTTGTAAATGTAGAGCCGTAGAGGGAAGACCTCCGAAAGGAAGTTACTTAAGCTCTAAGGTCAGTTACCTCATTTGTAACTAAGACCACAGCACCCGCCTTAGAGAAGCACAGGTATAAAGGTTAAATGACAGAACGCACATAGGGATCTTAGCAAGCAAGATCTTTACATGCGTTCAAAATAAATGATTAAAAATTGGAAGATTAATAAAAATGGGAAGATTCTTCAATTCTTTTGAGAAAGAATGTTTATGAGACATTGCTTTCAAGAGAAGATTTTTTAAATTTCTTCAAATTGTATTGCAATATCTCCAAATTACAAGAGAAAATGTTTCCAATATGCGTGACTAGTTCTTGTACTGAAATATCATAATGAATAATCAAGGTCAAAATTTAAATTGGCAATTTCCAAAAGGAAAAAATTAATTTTTTTAATGAAGTCAGTATTCGAGTTTTTTGCTCACAAAAGACCCAAGAGACTATTGGAAAAGTGTATTTTTCAAGATGTGCTTGTCTTAATTCAGTTACTAAATAGCATTGTTTGCAGTGTTTGTCTCACCCCTGCACTCACGCCCACACTGATCTGGACATATTTACCACAATTATGTTCCTCTTGGGGCAGTATCTTTATATAACTTAATGTATGTTTAAACTCCTGTCGAAAAAATAATCAGTTAACCCTCTAAGCCCTTTGGAATATGTGAAATGTGTCTGACTCATTGCCTACTAGTTTATAATTTTGCAAGTTTTTGAACCACTGCTTTGAAACTATGCCATGCCAGAGGTGACATTATTTACTGTAATTGTAAGATAATAAAATTGTGTCATGATAGACAGGAATTATTGCCTGTGGCATGAAATAGTGAACCTTCAAAGCAAATGAAACCAATGATCAGAAATTGATCAGAGCCTTAGTTCTTTTCTGTCATGACCTTATGCTGTTTTTTAGAGAAATGGGGAAAAATACATTGTGGAGGTTTAGTCTTTGAATTTGAAGGAAAGCATTGCACTTTTAGAATTCCCTATAAAAGCAGGAAGATTTATCATATTCTTTGGTAAACAGAAAAATAGCTTAGATAGAAAACATTTGTACAATAGCTCTCAACTTCCACCTATTTAGTGGAATCTTCTTGGGAGTTTATAAAGCATTAAACCAGTATTCCTGGAGAAGATTGATTCAGAAAGAGTTTTTTAAACAGGCCCAGAGTACTTCCAATGTGAAGCCAGATTGGGGATCCACTGGGTAAACTGGAAAGATCTTTAAAATCAGATGGCTGGAAATGAGACAGCAAGGAAAAAATAATTTCCAATAAATGTTGTCCCTTCTGCCAAGGTGGCTCACATACTTTATTTCAGGGAAGAAAATTGAATCTTAGCTTACTGTTAAGCAAATTTCAGTCATTGGCAGTCAATTTTGTAGGACTTCATACTGATAGGTAAGCCCTCTGTGGTGCTGGGTGGGCACTAAGTGAAGATACAGTTCACTAATTCTCTCTCTCTCTCTTCATGTTTTTTGCCTTTGTCTGCATCTTTGTGATAGTGTATGTGCCTTTGGACAAGAAATATTTGTCCATGGCATGTATATCTCCAGACTCTGAAAAATGTCATATAACATAGAGTAATTATGAAAATGTACGTGGTGAAACAATTATTGAAAATTTAAATCAATATCACAAATTCAAGACAACTTCAAAGATTCAGATTGCATGATGTGTTGAGAGACACCTAATAAGTGTTTGAAATGAAGGTGGTAGAGAGCAGTTTCAAAAATAATATGGCAGAGGTTCAAAGAGAGTCCTCAACAGGCCATCTGAGTTCTAAGTATTTAGCAGTGCCAAGCCTATATGATATTTTTCAGAGACAAACTATCTCTCTATGAATGAAGTTTTGATAAAACAACAACATTGATTAGTCAAATAATTGTGCTGAGTGAAGGGAGCTAGACAGTAGAGAGAACATGCTGTATAAATCCAATAAAAGAAAATTCTATAAAATGCAAACTAATCTACAGTGACTGTAAACAGATCATGATTGCTTGAGGATGGGAAGACAGGGAGCAGAGAGAATGATGACCTCACTGAGTCATCTAGTTTCTAAACAGCACAATGACTAACAGGGATGCGATGATTTCAAGAATGCAACAATGAAGACATGAAGGGCCATGAACTTGATAACAAATTCTTTGAGTGACCTTCAGTAGATTGCAGACTGGGAGCATATAAAGAGCAGCCAATGTTGCACCCAGGCAGGATGGTATGTTGCCAAGGATGCCAGATTGCCCTAAAAATACAGTGACCTAGTTAATGCAGTAACAACATGTCCTGTGTGTTCTCAACATGCCCAAGGCAACAGACAAGGCGTCTGAGGCCATCCACTGGAGCTCCCAACCAGTGAGGTTTGGCAAATGTATTACACTCTCCCCTCTAAACATGCCTTGGTTTGTGTGGAGGCTGCATCTAGCATGAAGGTTTCTGCAGTCACTGTGCAAACCAGGCTGCCACAGTCAGGGAATTAGAGAAACAGACTATCATGCATAGGTGCCCTCATTTACTGGACAGTTATTGGAAGTCACATTCCAAAGTCATGATACACAAGAGTAGGCAAAAAAACATAACATTAACTGGAGGTTCTAATTCCTCTATAACCTGTAAGCATGAAAGTTGATGACAAATAAACATTAAACAGACATCAATTATTAATAGGTGAAACCACCTTGGCCTGGTGAACTGAAGTACTGTCCCAGACTTTAATTCACTGTAAGTATCAACTAGTGGGGCCTGTTGCCCCATATGCCAGACCAGGGACCACAGTATAGGCACCTTACACCACGGAAGTATAGAAGTCTCAGGAAACAGCCACTGCCCCCCATCACAGTGGATCAACATGCTCTGCAGCTGAGAACACCAAGTGCCATTATGCCTAGGAAAAGCGTTATCTACTGGAATTTGCAATGTCATGTCCTCCATGATGGATAAGTTCACACCCCTGGGGGAGGAGTAACTACTCAGTCTCCACCGGGAGCCCACTGTCCTGCTGCAAGCTGGATGTATTGAAAACAACATGCCTGGAATGGAACAGGCACCACTGAAAGAGGGGAGAAGGTGGGGGTCCTGGTCTGGCATATCCCTCCCCCAGTCCATCTCCTCACACCTGGCAGTGCTGCCTCCCTGGCCAACATGTACAGGATGCACACCAGGTCAGGTTCCTAAAGCTGCCAACCTCTTGTCCTCAAGGCCACATGGGCATGTTCTGTTTTCCACTGGTATGATCTTTTGGCTGCCCTCTTTGTCTCCTCCATCGGCCTGGAGGACCTTGCAATGCACACAGAGCCCTTACTACATTCACCCAAAGCCTTAAATGATAGCATCTAAGCCTGTGCCTACTGAACACTGAAATGTCTCTAATGATAACTGCTGTCCTCCAGAATAGGATGGCCTTGAGCATTATTACTGCTTTGCAAGGAGACACCTGAGCCATTATCCAAACAGGATGCTACGTGATTATACCAGGTGAGCCTGCTAATGTGTCATTATAACGTCACATGAAGACACAAGTAAACACCCTGAGTGATCCACTCCCCCAGCCTAGGGGATTTGAACAGTGGATGGGATCAGGGATCTTGGTGAAAACAGTTGCCACCAATTTTGGAAATCATTGTCCTAATCTGTGTTTTCTCTTACATGTACCTGTATTGTTACTGCGGCATTTGCCTCCAGAGCAGCCAGATAGCAGCCAAGGGAACCGTCTCTGTCCTAGTGAAACCCCTTGCGTCCACATAGGGCACACTATAGAAGAAGGGTCGTATGAGACCTAAGAGCCGGTCATTAGGGTGCTATGTCGGGGAAGGTGATCAAAAAGATTGGTTGCCAATTGACCCATGAGCTGGACCCCAGCAGTCAGAGCTCCTCACTCCCTTCCCCGTCCTTGGGATGTGCCTTCCACACGCCCGCCTTGCTCCCAGAGGGTCCCCCAAGGACACAGCCTTGAGATACTGATGTGGCATCGAGATCAACTGGGTGGTATATGTGACTGAACCCAGCTAAGGCTTCCTTATAAACTTTTAAGATTAGATGGGCAGGTGGGGAGATCTATTTGTCTTGAGGTCACCCAAAACAAGCCTTGCATTTATAGGGCCAAGGGCAGGCTGCCCCAAGGTGTGCCACTGAGACATGTGAGCTGAAAACAATCAAGGCCCAGAAGACTCAGAATGAACTCTGACCTCCTCCCCACCAACTGAGTGAAAAGAATCTAGGCTGAGAACTGCTCCAGGAGGAGAGCTCTCACCGTAGATAATTATAATGTGAACGAGTAGTGGTGGACAGGGAGGGGTGGCAAAGTCTCCTAACGTTCCTCTCTGTGTTCCACTGTTTCTGTGTGGCTCCTCAAACATGTGTTTATCTGACATTTACTCTGTCATATTCCTGGGAATTGCTTCCCTTTTCCTTTGAAATCTGGGACTCCTACCCTCTTCTCCTTAGTTCAGGATGACATATATGCCTCATTATCCCTGACAGTCTGGAGTCTCATGTCTGTGTGGATTCCCCAAATGTACGTAATTAGATTTCATTTTCTCCTGTCTATCTGTCTCATGTCAATTTGATTCTTAGATCAACCAGATGAACCTTGAAGGATAGAGGAAAATTTTTATCTCCCCAACAGTGCATCTTAAGCCTAAAGATAACAAGAATTGTACATAAATGCTGTCCTCTAGTTCATCCATATTGCTGCAAAATAATTTAAGTAAATTATATTATGCATCTAAAACAATGTGTAATATCTACAATAACAATATCTCTGGACTAGGAAGTTCCTTTAGGTGCAGGCATGTATGTGAACTTGGATATTTTAAATGATGGGATAGTCAAGGAAAAGTTCTAGAATTATTAACTTTATAAAAGGCTGCTGTTGCTAATAATGATGACATCATGCTTGATAGAAAAAGTAAATTCACATGTGTTAAACTCATAATGTAAAAAGAAAAGCTTTAAAACTTCAATAAGAAAAGATAAAATAATGTCTCCATAGCCTTGAGAGAAGGATGATTTTCTTGTTGAAATGCACAAACCATGATGAAAACTGAATAAATAGGACTAAAACAACAGTATAGGTAGAAGCATAACAAGAGTTAAGAAAAAAAACAACAAAATAAAACCAAGCATCAGAATGGGAGAAGATACTGCAAGAAATATTATTTAAATAATAATTACCAAATTTATGTGTTAGTGAGACTGCCAATTGCAGACATAGGTTAAATTGCAGGTGTGGTTAGATTGGAGTTTGATTTCTATTTCCTGAAATTCTCTTGTGTTGCCTTCAGCTTAGTAGGTTGGTTTTTGTCATGGCTGCTAATGCTACCTGTCCCAGTGAATCCCCATTCACAGATATGGTGAGAGGGAAGGCTGTATTTCAGATTTGTCAAAGAAAATCCCCAACTTACTCATGATGGCTCCACAACTGAATCAAGCCCTGGACCAGGGGAATTTCATGGGCTAACACAGTTACACATGGAATTGTCCTGATGGATGTAGAGCTACCACGGTGTCTCCCTAGAGCACAGGGTGGGGTTAACTCCACCTGAGTCTCATGGTTGACAATGATCTGAGGATAGAATGAATGCTGGAGAGGCGATCACAGTGTCCACTACAGGCTGTCAATGTTTTGATCAAAATTTGTTAGCAGATTTTTTTTAAATACAAAGCAATATTTTATTTATTTATAACATAATAGGAAAAGTAGAGCTTAATAGTGAAAGATGATAATACAAATATTACTATGCTACTTATAACTAACTTTCTTCTTTGCCTTTATTCCTTCCAACACACTCTACATTGCAACTGGAATGATATTTCTGAATTTCATAAAGTATAGACCTGTCTTACTTCTCCAGTGGCAGTGCTGGTAGATAATTAACAATAGACTTTGCACAGATGAAGGGAGGGAGAGAAAGTGATAATGTGATAGTTTCTTTTGACAATCTCTGAGGTGTAAATACTCCCCCCATAGCCAATTTCAAGCTCCCAACAATGTATTGACATGTGTTCCATGTAAAATTTAAAATCAGCTCCCACAAGCTAATGTCAGTTCAACACCACTCCATAAATTTTCAATTGCTTCTTAAGACTCACTGAGTTGCTGTTCTATAATCTCCTGTAATATGTACACTTCTCTCTCCAAAATTATATCTTGCCATCTGATCCTCAACATATCAAAGTCAGACACACTAAATTCTCTAATTAGTTCCTGAACATTCCAAACCCCCTAGTTAGACACTTGCATGTCTCCCCCTTTCTTTCTTTTCTTCTTAATCATCTCACTCCCAGTCTACTCTGAGACCTCTCAGTACAGAAGAAAAGTCTTCTAAAAAAGTTACAAAACCAAGGATTTCATTGACATCCCATCTAATTAGGATAGAAACCCTTCCTGTGTGTGTCCAAAGATTTCTATTCTTCCTATCATAACCCTTATTATAGGTTTTCTGTAACTTCTGTAGACAGGGGGTCTGTGTCTCCCACAAGGAGCAGCTTGAGAGCAGAGGCGAGGCTTTGTTCTCTGTCATATGCCAACTCCCAGCAGAGCCCATGGCACAGGGGAGGCCCTCCCTGAATGATGCTGAATGGATGAGCAAACAAATAAAATGTGTGTGTGTGTGTGTGTGTGTGTGTGTGTGTGTGTGTGTGTGTGTGTGTGTGTTTGGAGGAAGAGAGGCAAGAATTACTAGAGAGAAGTGTGGAAGAATCTGTGCTCAAAGAACTAAGAGTAACTTATGGGATGAACTTTAGACATTGTGGAGGACTCAGTTTAGTGTCAGGAGGGGGGAGTTATAAATCAGAAATATAAGAACTACAGCAGTATATTTATAAATAAATCCGGATGTACCAGAAGGAGTTTAACATCAAATCACCACCATGAAAAGATGGCCACTGACGTCACAGGAGGGTGTAGAAGGGGCCACTGCGGAGGCAGAAGGGGCTGTCATTCTGCCTGCTCACGGGCATGTCCCACCTCAGCCTCACCTGCCCCAGCAGGACCAGCAAGACAGCATCAGTGAGCAGGTGGGGTGGGTGCCCCTCACATTCACTGTGCCTCTACTTACCCTTCATGACACCTGAGGAGGACGCTGACATTATTACACCTATTTTGCAGATGAGCAAATACAGGTCAGAGAGGTTGGGTAACTTGCTCAAATGCACACAGGTAATAAGTGACAGTATCAGAATCTAAAACCATATCTGTGATAGTCCCAACGCCTTATTCAGTACTTCTCTCTACTGCTCATCATCCTTCAAAGAACAAATGTTGATCTTGCTCCAAAGTCCCCAGTCTACACATTAATATGCGTCACTACATCATTATCTATGGCACATGTGAATCTGAGCAGTTGATTGAAATCACTCCTGTGAGGCTTGACCCCCTACCTCAAATAGAGGGAAAATTCATCTTGACGGTGATGATTTTTTGTTTGACTGTATTTGCAACATTGTTGTCAGCTACAGCCAAGAAGCATTTTTCTTTAATGAAGAAAAATGATCCATTTGCTTTCTCAGTGGGTATTTGGAAGTGGTATTTTAGGGAGAATACACAAGATACGGATTGTTCTGCCTACCTTCTTTAAACCTTATGGAACAAAGAAGTAAGTGGGTAGGAAGAAAGAGAAACTATTTCTGGGGACAACTTTGAAGTGTGATTCTAGAAGTTACAAAACCAGTAATGCTTAAAGAAGCATGTTTGTCCTTCCATATCCAGGACATGATAATGGGACTAAGAGTTAGAACAGAAAGGATTCAGTCAAATGTCCAAGTTTCTGAAGGTTGGTGCCAGGATTGCATTTCCTGGGCCATGCTCTCCTGAGTTCATGGATGACGTTATTACTCCCTGGAAGTTGGAGATTGATTTTCCTGGCGTTCAGCTATTCATCAGTAGGTGTTCCTGACTCCGCATGATTGGGAGGTGAAGAAGTCACCTGGAAAATAAAACAACCTCAATCTCCAAGATGAGGCTCAGTGCCTCCCTCACCTTCCAACCCTTCCTGTTTTCACCAGGATCATCACCAATAATATTCATTCACTGATTCTTACTGTGATGAGGTACTATGTACCTAGTTCTCACAGCAAACATCAGAAGAGAATGAATACTTTTCCATGTTACAGTTAAGTTACCTAAAATCTAAAAGAGTTCATGATTTTTCCTGGATACACAGCTAGAAAGTGAAAACTTGCAAGAAAGTAATTACCCTTGATTCTATTTATATTTAAAAAACTATACTCTTAGACATTAAGTTTCCTCTTGAATTTTCACATCAGAAGTCTTTTCCAGACTTCATCTCTCACACCTGTGACATCTCTAATTCCAGGAACCCCACAAATCATTTCCACATTAAAGTTTATTTCCAATTCTAAGAGTCAGAAACAATGCTAAACCCTAGAGGAGATTGGAGACCATGTGATTCCTTAGTTATCTAAGCGAACACACCTGTGATGATTCCGATAGTTTTCTTTTACACCACATGATTGTCATTGAGATGGCCACACAGGATTCCATCAAGGTAAAGATCAGCATTATAGACAACAGGCCCTAGAGAATATGATGCCTCAGATCAAACCCATGCAAACAATCCGAAGGAAAAATGTCATCAGAAAACCAAATGAGAGTAGTTGCCCTCCATAAAAGAGAAGAGCAAAGGTGAACCATAAATTGAGTAGAAGCACTGATATACACCAGACTCTATGGAAGAAACACTGTCAACCTAAAAACATGCACACAATTTCCCTGGACAGAATGACACATTGTATTTCTCTATGAACTCATATGAAGTAATCATGGGGGAAGAAGCTATAGAGGCAAAATTCTGATCCTAATACTAGCATCTACTAATTTGAGTAACAGTAAACTAAGGAGATGAATTGGCATCTCAGGAAAATGGAAAAAATTGATCCCTCACCATTTCATTAATAGACCTTCGTAAGGTGTTTGGGCATTTAAACATCCCTGGAAATGAAACACTAAACTGAGATGTTAAACACAAATTCACTAGGCTGGTGATCCTTCCATTATCACTGAGGCCCCTTGAGGAACCAAGCACAGAATTGCTCTGGAGGGAAAACAGCAAAAAAAAAGAAAGGGAAAATTTGACCCATGTAAGTAGAAAGACAATTAGGGGAAGAACATAAGAACACCAACCCCAGAAACCCCATAAATCATTATTCCATAAGATCTTTCAATGCTAGAGAAGCAGACAGCTGAGTCAGCAAACAGAAGGGTTAGGAGTGAGTCAGCAAGTACAGCTCATAAATCATCATGGGGAAAATGGAGGAATGAAACAAGATACTAATTTCTAACTGGACCTCAGAAAAGGGAGAATCCCTATCCAAAAACAACAACAAAAATAATATGGGAAAGTTATTGAAGAACTTTCCTTTTAAAATAACACACTCAAATTCAAAATTGAAGTCATTCAAGACTTCAGTGAGTAATTATTTGACAATCCCAGACCACAGAGAAAACTGTAAATCTCCCTTGTTAGTTCTATTAAGCAATATGTGAAACAAAATTTTTTAATATTTTGGTCTGGGGAGTGTAATAGTGGTAGTAGTGTCAGTAATATTAATAATAATTTAACACAATGTTTACTGTCTTAATTGTTTATCAAGTATTAACTTATTTAATCCTTACACTGACCCTGTGAGATTGGTGCTACACTATCCCCGTTTCAAAGAAGATTAATTTAAAACCCAGAGAGCTTATCTAATCTACCCTTGAAGACAGTGCTAATAAGTAACAAAGCCAAGATTCAAATCCAGGCACCATGGCACTTGATATATTATTTGTCTGTACATTAAAGATTATTTGAAATATTTTGTAATTAAACATAAGTTTTAAACATACATTGTTTGAAGTGGTTATGTAAAGGCATAAGTCCGCTGATTCTGAGAGTGAGCAATTCTTCAGTACCTCGTTATTATGTGCTAAATTTATTGCGAGCAAAACAAACCCAACTACTGCCATTATAGCACTGACGATGTCTATCCAAACATGCTTGCGGATCTAAAAAAGAATACAAATTTTCAATTATTACAGGCAGCACATAGTTCCTTCCTCTGGCTACAGTTTTTTAAAATTAATATCAGTTGAAGATTGTTTCCACATCCACAGTATACTAGATGCTGGGCAAACATCAATAAACAAAGATCCCCACCGTCATCATGGAGCTTACATTCTACCCGTAAAGACAAAGAAAACAAGCAAATAGGTAAACTATACAGTATTTTTTCAAGCGATTAAGTACTGTAGGATAATAGAGAAAAATGCGGAGGCTCTGGAATTAAATCTGGAGAGAGGGGTGGAGGATTGTGCTGTTAACGGGAATGGCAAAAGAGGAGAGGCAGTGAAGAGCTGGGGGACTAGCCAGGAGGGTGTCTGCAGGGAAGTCCGTGTCACATGAAACATTCAGTGCAGCTCGAAGCCCTGAGATGAGGCCACAGAGCTCGGGAAGCAGGAGGGGCCAGGGGGCTGGAGGGCGGGGACCAAACAGCCAGGATGAGGAAGTGAGCTGCAGGGGAGCAGGAGGCCTGGCGGGTCCTGGGAAGGACCGGGGTTCTTACTAGAGGGTTCTGAGCAAAGGGGTGGCACGATTAAATAGATACCTCAAAGGGAGCGCTCTGATGGTCCCAGGGAGACTAGTTTAGAGAGGGCCAGGGATAGAAGAGGGGAGTCCAATTCAGGAAGATGATGGTAGATTGGATGAGGGGTTATCAGCACAAAGATGTTTAGCTTGACCATTTGTCCAGCAGGATCTGCTGACAAATTGGATTCAAGATTGTCATAGAAAGAAGAATCAGGGGTGACTCTAAGGCCTTGTCCTGGCATCTGGAAGGACGGAGCTCCCATCAGCGGACGTGAGGAGGACAGAGGGTGGAGAAGGCCTGACGAAGACTAGGAGCAGAGCTTTGGACCTTTTAGAACTCTAAGTGGAAACAGAGATGCCCGTCTCATTTCAGCAGAGAGATCTGGGCTGCAAGTATTTATTCAGGGTTGTGGGCATACAGATGTTACTTTAAGTTATGAAAATGGATGAAATCACCAAAAGATTAGGCAAAGCAGGTGAGAAAGAATTGACCTTGGAGCACCCAACCATTAAAAGTCCAGAAAGAACAAGGAAGGAAATCGAGAAGGAGAGACCAAAGGCAGGAGAAAAAGCCAATCCGAGTGTCCTGTAGGCCAAGTGAAGAAACTACTGGAAGGAGGAGGGAGTGACCCCCGTGTGCTGACCGCTGCTCATGGGTCAGGGGAGACGAGGATGGAGAGCTGACCTCTGTGTCACCAGTGTGGGAGTCTTCAGGGGTCTTAAAGAGATTCAGAGGAGTGATAGGGAAGAAAAGGCCTTATTGGAGTAGGTTTAGTTGAAACTCAGTAGAAAGGAATCAGAGTAGATATCGTTTCTTCAAGGAGTTTAGCCAAAGAAGGGAAACAAATTGTGCCTGTACCTGCAGGAGAAAATAAGGTCAAGATAGGTTTTCGTTTGAGAGTATAAGTGGAGGCTTATAGGCTAATTAAAAGATGTACTAGAAAGAGAATTGGAGTGATAGAGTTGTGTGGGCATAAAGGAATGGAATCTAGTATTCATTAGGAAAGTTGGCTTTGTTGTTAATCACAGAGAGGTGACCTATGATAAGAGGTCAGAATGCAAAATTAGATACGGGTACAGAACTGATTCATGAAGTATATGCTATAGTGGGGGTCTGAAAGTTCTCTTCCAGTGGCTTGAGTCTCTCAGAATGGGAATCAAGGTCATCAACAGAGAGTAAAGATAACAGAAAGGGGATTTGTGTTTGATAGAATATAAAGGTGAAATAGCCGTCTAGGCGGGAGGAGAATGAATAGACTCATCGTATGAATGGGTAGATAATTCTCCCATAAGGAGAATTTGTAATTGTTTAATGAATTACTAGAGAAATAGAATTTATGGCTTTCAGTTGTGGAACTAGTGGTGGGAGAGTGTACATTCAAAATAATTACAGTGGGTCAAATTTACCAACACATAAAAATCAAGAAGACTTTGCAAGCTTCAGATTCAGAAAATACTCACAGTCACCATCTCAGTAATCATTTCATAGTCTATATGGTTTTCTGATGATCTATTATCAGAATGTGGTAGAAAAAAGTTCATTTTCTTGCGACTAAATGAGTCTCAGAGTCTCAGTTGGATTCACCAACCTCTATTATTCCACTATTTATGGTTAATTTATTTTTAGTCCTATGATCATAGAAAAACTGGAAAAATTGCCTCCTTACCAAATCTATTTCACGGTGTTTCCCAGCTGCAATAGATGAGGATCCGGAAAAAATAAACTAAAAATAGAAAATGAAACAGAGGAGGGAATATTAGGTCTCAACCATTTTTTCTTGGTCCTTCCTTGATTAGCAGACATCTAGCAATAATCATACAAAACCACTTTTTAAAACTCACGTCTTAGGACACAAAATTGCAAACATGATGTTTTCTCATGATTTTATGCAAATAACATTCATAATTAATTTCAATATTTAGTAAATTTATAACAGTTTTTTTATGTCTGGCTCTTCACAGGTTTGCATGAGTGTGGATACGTTAAAAACATAACAAACACATATTTTTAAAGCACTATTATTATGCATATATATATGCATAAGGATATATGCATATGTAATATCATTCAGTGATTTTTACTCAAGCTTCTCATAGTTCATAACCTTTTGATTTTTTTGGACTAGGCGTTCTAAAAGAGAGTTTACAAATCTAAGTGTCTACATTGACATATCAACTACTTCTTAGTTTATTATTTTGATACATTACTCTTTCCATTACTCCAGTTGGATAAGCTGAGTTCTTTACATGTTCACAGTGTTCTAAAAAATGTCATTGTTTTTTACCTCATAAACCTCACAAACATTTACAAAGCCACTACAATGGCTGAGGGGAAATTTTCCAAAATCATGGAGTACAAAAGCTTGCTACTTAAAATTCAGTTATTGAATCTATTGAATCTGGCAAAACATGAAGGGACATGCTTTGAATTCTATCTCCAACAACAAGGAGTTTATTGCAGGAAACTCTAGAGTCATGATACTTCATGGTTGAGAGCATTCGCTCTGTGTTCTGATCCTGTCTTCAGCTCATATTGATTCTGTAACCTCAGACAGATTATCAAACCCTCCATGCCTCAGGTTTTTTTCTTCTGTAAAATAGAGATGTGCATATCCCCTTGTTAATATTATTTGCCTTGTAACCGTATGGGGATAAAATGAAATAATACAAGGATGGGGCTTAGATATATGCCCAGCATACAGAAAGCACTTAAATTATTAACAATAGTTAAGGTTTTGATATACATCATCCCATTTAATTTCACAGTGACCCAAAGAGAAGGTCCTGATATCATTTATACTATGCCAGTGAGGAAACTGAAGGATGACACTTCAAAAATCTTTACCAAAGTCACACAGTTAGTAAGGGTTAGTCAGAGAAAGACTGGGCAAACAGGGAACCTCCCGGTCAGCATACAGCAGGGCGTGCATTCAGAGGGAAGTGGTGAGATGGGGGTACCCTTGGAGGTAAGGCCAGATGTGAAGGCTCTGTGCCAGTCCTGGACCTTAGACCTTGCTCAGTGGGTGATGCAGAGCCAGAGAGAAGCTTCCAGCAAAGGGAATTCAATGGTTATATCAGAATTTTACTGTTGAGGAAACTAAACTCCAGCTCCCTGAGCATGGCTGCTTTTTTGACAAATTGACCTCACTTTCTGAGGAAAAAAAAACTCTTTTCAAATAGAATAACTGAGACACTGCTTTATTCTTTTCTATAATATGGAAATTTCCCATTTAGGTAGTCAGAATTCATCATGCAGAGCAAATATATATTGAAGATTTTCCAGAAAAATGAAGATTCTAACTATTCCATCAAAATGATGACACTAACTCCCTAAAGATTTCAGAAATATTAAATCCAAATTACACATTCTTGGCGTTATCCTGGGATGGAATATAATCTTTCATCAGAATATGAAATCTGATTTGGGCTAATAGATTTTGGCCAAATTAGGAGCAAATTCTTTTTCATGGAGATCTGAAGGCCAGTGATTTTGGAAAAATAAAATCTTGAAAAATTAGAGCCCAAGACTTGTCATAGATTTCGTTCTTCATTTGCCAGTACATGTTTTATTCACTATTTTCAACTGAAATTCCTGATCTTAGATTTCATAGCAGTAACTTTGTTTTCATATTCTGTTCAAGACTCAACATGACTAAAATCTCAAGAGTCTAATCCCAGAATAAACAAGAAAAAGTGTCTGATTAATAAATACTTCCTATTAACCACTTTAAAAAAATGATTTGTCAGCTAGGTAATATCATATGACAAAGATGAACTCAAAATATTCTCAAAGCACCTAGACTAAAATCCCGTTTAACTTACTACACTTCTTCCCACCGAGGGGAAATCACTCTCCTGATTTTCAGACGGTAAAAACAGGCGAATCTCGTATCTCCCCGACCAGGACTCTCGGTTGCACCACAAGACAATTCACCAATGCTCATTTTTCATTCAGTCTTCTTGGAATTCATACATTTAATATATGAACATTAAGTAATGTTTGAGACTTAATCTGTGTGCAGCAAATGTGATTTCTTTTAATCAGAAAGAAGGGCGTTTTTTCAAACTTGTTTGTGTCAAGAATGACCAATCAAACCCCTAGCAGGCAACTTTCAAATACCCTGAGAACAATACTTAAATAAGCAAACACTTTTCTAGCAGTGGTAGCTAAGGAATGGTCTCTATTCAGGGGAACTGGAATACTCACGAACACAGGGCCCCATATCGGATAGCCTGTGTACAAGGTGAAGTAAGAGTACTGCTCAAAGAGTTGGAATATGCCTTGTATGGCACCCAGAAAAACACCCACAACCAGAATTGTTGCTCCACTCAGGATCTCCAGAGCCTTGAGAAGAGACAAAAATAAAGCACAGTGGTCATATACGAGTGGACATTGAGAAGAGATTATTTTCATTTTCATCTGAAAGGAGATATTTGTGCTTGAAACAGTTATATTTTCAAGCCTAAATTATGGGCCAGGAGCTCTCCCTGGAGGTTTTGTTTCACGCTATTCCCACCAATTCTAGAGGCCACCCCTCATCTTCGCCTCCCCCCAACATCTTTCCATTCTCACCAACTCCTTTGGGAACTGGCAGAAGAGGAAGGGAGATCTGGCTGATAACAGATGGAGTCAAACTACCTTCCACATGCTTTGGGGCCACAGTATGATGGAGGCAGGCAGTGACCAGCATTCCCCTCAGCCTTCCCTTGACCCAATTTTTTTATGTAAACTGTGGACTATGAGTTCCTAGAGCCCAGCCTCCTGAGGTGCACGGTCAGGTTGGAGCCGATTCCCCAGTGTCACATGGTAGGATGTTTTCTACGCTAAGATTATGCCTCTGCATTTCCACTCCCGCCGTCTAAAGATGCCCCAGTCTTTTCTCAAAGGAGCAACGTTATTGACTTGGTGCTAAGCAACTCAGAAATTCCCCTTTTAGGCATAAACAAATTTTTCTACATGGTATTTTCTCCCATCTTGAACCAAACATTTAACCAGGGCTGACTTACCCCAAGAGCTAGTAGTCTCTTCTGTAATTTATCAACTTCCCAAGAGGTCATTTGGGATTGCTGATGACTGTCATAGAAAGAGAAATCCAAAGCTTTGAAGTTGTCCTTAGCTAATAATATGTCTTGAGTTCAACAGAAGAGTTCAGTCCTGCCCTACATCAAAATTACTCTCCACAGGTGGCTCTGGGGCAGAATAATGAGTTTTTACATTGTTTAATTCCATTTTGTCTTGGAGTAGCAGACATCATCTGATCATTGTGGTAGGCCTGGGCGCTTCACTTCACTTTGGAACATTGAAGAGTAAACCTACTCAAAGAGTAAACCTATTGACCCTCCCAGCAAATCTATGTAGTAATATTGTAATTTCCATTTTAAAGATGAGAAAATTGAGACATAGGTTCAGCAACTTACCCAAACTTACACAGCTCCTTAGAGAGTTTAGATTCATTTAGAGACATTCTGCTTTAAGGACCAACATTTTGTAACCATTATACTACAAAGTACTGTATGGGAATGTCTGTCTGGGGAGCAGTAGAGCGCAGTCCAAAGAGTTTAAGCACTGTGGCAGAGCCACAGTCAAATACAATTTTGGCCACTTCCTATATGTATGATCTAGTCTGTGGAAAATGAGAATCTCAGTTTTCACATCTGTAAAATAATTTTAATTTCATATGAACATTGCAGGGGCAAGTTTGATAAGGTATGAAGCCCCTAACCTGAAAAACAGTTGGTAAGTGTTGACTTTTAGCTTTATTCTGTCTCCTGTCAAAAGGGGCCTAAGTATTATATACAAGGGTCACCAAACAACCACCTCAATCATTACAATTAAAAACTATTTATCACTAAAAAATACACATATTCACTCTTAAACATTATAAATTCCTGGTACATAGGGACGTCCAAGACAAAATGATTACAAGTACTTTTATGCTTTTATAACTGATTTTATGGACAATATTAAATTTATCATAAACCCATTAAATACTGATGAATTCTTCCAAAACTATTGACTTTAAGTTTAAAATAGTATCTTAATTCTTACCTTTTGTTAGAAATTATATCACAGATCCATTTTTTAAATAACTTCACTCTTTTTCTCAAAATAAATCCATGGATTTTGAGGATAAAATCAATCAATCTAGTTCTCTAACACAAGATGTTTGTATCACACTTAATCAGTAAAGCACTAAGAAGCTGAAGGTCAGAACATATTCTAAATTCACTTTATCACATTGGCACCTGTTTTTTTCCCTGCATGAAAATTTCCTACCATTAACCTTAAAAATAAAACTGTCAGTTATTTTACCAGCAAAGATGGGTTCATTCAGAAACAGCCAAGAATTGCAAATCTGGAGAAGCAAGCTGTGGCAAAACCACCGGCAAGTCCAGAGATCAAAGGACAGGAATGCTCCTCTGTAGAGGAGTTGTCAGAATTGGAATGGGCTCTTATAAATGAAAAGTCTGTTGGGGAAAATGAGAGTTCCAAGCGTGGTGGATGCCCACTGGCTGAGCTGAGAGTCTCTCATTGGCTGCGCCAGTGCTCTGGAGGAGGAGACTGTTCCTCCTCCTGCTGGTAGGAAAGCAGTAGGTGAAGGAATATTGTCCTGCAAGGTGCCGCCCTTCCCTTTGGGGCTGCAACTGACAGTGGAAGGGTCTGAGAGCTCCCCCTGCTGGCCTCTCGACTCCCCCACCCCCCATGCTCAATACTGTCCACAAAATCTAAGAATCAGAGAAGATCATAAAAGTTTATAACAAACTCTGTTGTCATACAACCCTAATGAAATTCTGCTTGAGATGCATACTATTAAGAATGGACAAAGTAGAAGGGTTTCCTTTAAATTCCTCTTTATTCACGTTGAGCATTACCTTGTAAAGCCAAGCTTAAGATTCATCCATTGATAACTATGTCTATATTTTAGATAAAACATATAATTCATTAATATGTAGGAACATTGCTCCTTCAATTTCAATATTTACTTGCCTGCTTCCCCAGCTTCATTCCTCACCACTCCCTGTCTTAGGGCTCAGTCTATCCTCATTTTATTTTTCTGAATCCTCCTAAGGGTCAAGCTCTCAAAAGTCTTGAGCCCTTCCGAGTACTATTCTCTCCTGACACTCATTTCCCCTCAAGCTCCACCCAGATGAGTTCTGCTTTTCTTCCAGATGGGATCTCCGTGCACATGTCGCACTTCCATGAAGGAGGCTTGTTCACTTCTGGCCAGTCTGAATGAAGCCCCCTTAGCTGCTGCAGGTCTCCATTCACTTCCCCTCTTGCACCACTTACCAGTCTGAGCCTCAACTGACTGGATGCTTATCTGTGCCTCACTGTCTCTCATCCTTGTAACACCAGCTCCTGGCTCAGTGTCTGTCATATGGAGGCACTCAGTGAATACATGCTTAATAAATAAATGAACTTTCAGTCCAGCCTGATGTAGCCATGCCTTACGAATCACAATGGTAAATGTTTTTGCAGAGGTTGGACCTTCACATATTAGAAACACCAGAGCAGTTATGGCAGGAAGAAATCTATTCTAACTACATTATTTCGCTTTTTCAAAAAACCATAGCCATTAGGGAGAATTTTGACCTTTCTGGTAAAATACAATGTATTCTATAATTTAGTGAACTTCGCTTTTTTTAAAATGGTACACATGTAGATTTCCTAAGAACCCACCAGTTACGTTCACCTACCTAGGTTTAAGTGTGTGTCAGGCATTGTTCCAGTGTATTACCCAAGTCAACCACTATAGCCTTCACAGCACCCATATAGGTAGGTACTGCTGCTACGGTCCTTTCCATTTTGCAAATGAGGATGCAGAGCATCAGAGGAGTTAAGTACCCTGGCAAGGCCACACAGCCAGCAATTTGAGGAGTAGAGATCAGAACCTGGTAATCTTGCTCCAGAATATCCTTTCTGTCCCTCTGAGCTCATGCAGAGCTCGTTCCCCCAATCCCATGTCCCAGGGATGTCCATACAATCCCTCATTGCCAGAGCTGACAGCCAAATCTGGGGACAGTCACTTGGATTTAATATATGTAAGGAGTGTGTGTGTCCATGTCTACATTATCCAAAGAAATAACTATATAATTAAGTCTAGCGTTTTTACCATTGCATCAGAATAATAATCAAATTCTAAGGAGAAGCCATCGTCATAGCTAATGTTCCATATGCCTGCACAGCAACCAGGCAGAGCAATATACAGACTTCAGTGGCCCACAGGGCGGCACCTCTAACAGACAATAAAGGGGGCTTTCTGTGCAGAGGGAATATACAGGGTTTACCTTGGAGGCTTCAGGCCTTGAAGACGTCTTTCCTCTCAAGTCCCCTTGTTGCAAGTAGAAAAACCAGCTGACAATGAGTGTCCTCGGGAAATGGCAGGATCTTTTCACTGAGCCTCACAGTATCTTTGCCCCATGATCCACGTTAGATGAGTCAGCAAAAATGCTTTCCTGGCGGCTGGAGAGTGATAACCACACGTGCCTCTTAGCGCTCAGATCTCCCCGGGCTTCCAGAAGGCTGAGTGCTGATTAGGAAGCTGGCATTAGGCGGGAAAGGCAGCTGCCTCTGAGATACCACTTAACAGATTGTTGGAACAAGACATACAGGCAGAAAATATGGGCAGATGGGTGGAAAGGGTTGTGGGATGGAGGTGGACAGTATTTGCACAGTAGGAAGAGTCGCATCTGGAGGAGGCAGGTGGCCGCGTGCAGTGTCACACTCACTCTCACAGGCTCAGCCAGGTGAGTAGTTTACCGACATCACAGATAGAGTTGATGTGCACTGAGTGATGACTGTGTGCCGGTCACTGTTCTAAACGCTTCACTCACATTCACTCATCATCCCCACCAGACCCAGGGCCTAGGCACACCTACTCACCCAGTTTCACAGAGGACAGACCTGCGGCATAGAGGTGGGAGCCAGCTTTCCCAGTGTCACACGGGAACCGGCCAGGCTGTGTGCAACTCAGGATCCAGGAGGGGGTCACAGTCGTGCCTGTTACCCCTGCGACTGTGACAACACCTCCTTCCCTGGACAAGTGTCCCAGTTTACAAGGAAAATTGTATAATCATCCTAATAAATATGTGTCCTGACACAGGGGATGGAGAGATCAGAGCCAAGAGCCAAGTAGTGAGGAGATGGAGCACGTGACGGTGCAGAGCCCAGTCCCCAATGCAGGTGGGGCATCTGGGGGAAGGAGGGCTGTTTTCCAGCACAAGAGGTGAGGTCGCACTTCTGGGAACTGTAGCCCATGGGGGAATTTGGTCTTAGGAAGAGAAAGACGGCCAGATAGTAGGGCACAAGGATGCTCAGGGAGGGGAGAGTGTGAGCTCTGTGGCGGGAATATACAGCAGCCAGCAAGAGGTCATGTGCAGGGGCTCTGGGCCCAGGGCTGCCGCCTGAGCCTGGAGCAGAGGCGCCAAGGGGCTGATGGCAGAGACTAAACTGAAGCCAGGAGAAGATTGATAAAAGGACGATGGTAACATTGTGGCCCTCCGGGCCTCCCTTAGCCAGAGCCATCCCACGTGGAGTACTGAAGAGGAAGGAGACGAAATAGGAGGAAGTGGGGGGAAAATATACTTCCAACTATTTGTAAATTCAGACTGTAGAGGGAAGACCTCTGAAAGGAAGGTGCGTAAATCCTAAGACTTCAGTCACCTCATTTGTAAATAAGATCACAGCACCCTCCTTAGCGAAGAGCACTTGCAAAGATTAAGTAACAGAATCCACACAGAGATCTTAGCAAGCAAAATATTTACATGCGTTCCAATAAATGTATAAAAATATGAAGACTCTTCAGTTCTTTAGAGTGAGAATGATTATGAGAAACTGCTTTCAAGAGAAGATTCATAAAAATTTCTTCTAATTGCCTCCAATATCACCTAATTACAAGTGAAAACGTTTTCAAGGTTGGTGATTAGTTTTGAGGTTGAAATATCATAATGAATAATCATGGCCAAAATTCACATTGCTAAGACACCCCTCCCACTGCATGCCAACAGCTGGGACACCCTGCAAAATAGAATCATGCATTAGAGAGTAAAGAATCTTGAGCTTCTGGGCACCATAGGAAGCCTTCTTCATAAACCTATTACTCTATAGGCCAGGAAGCAAAGCAGATCCATCTAATACAAAGGAAGAAGCAGAGAAATCCTGACAAAATGAGAGGGCAGAGGAATATGAACCAAACAAAGCCGTAGGATAGAACCCCAGAAAGAAGGCTAAATGAAATGGAGATCACCAATCTTCTTGATAAAGATTTCAAAATAAAAGTCATAAACATGCTCACAGATTTACAGAAACATATTCAAGATCTCAGGAAGGACTTCAACAAAGAGGTAGAAGACCTGAAAAAGAGCCACTCAGAGCTGAAGAAAACAGTGTCTGAAATGAACTGTACTATGGGGGGATTTAAGAGTAAATTTGTGCAGATGGAAGAGACAGTCAATGACATGGAAATTAGAGAACAGGAAAATGTTGAAGCTGAATAAGAGAAAAAGATCTCTAGGAATAAAAGAACGATAAGAATGCTATGTGGCCAATCCAAAAAATAAAATAAAAACAATATTGGCAAAATACAGGTACCAGAAGAAAAGCAAGGCAAAGGAATAGAAAATCTCTTTAAGGAAATAACTGTTGAAAACTTCCCCAATCTGGGGAAGGAAATAGATATGCAGGTCATGGAAGCACAGAGATTCCCTAACAAAAGGAGCCCCAAGAAGACAACAACAAGACATAAAATAATTAAAATGGCAAAGATCAAGGACAAGGAGATAGTGTTGAAAGCAGCCAGAGAAAGAAAAAGATTACTTATAAAGGAAATCCCATTAGGCTATCAACAGACTTCTCAGCAGAAACTCTACAGGCCAGAAGTTAGCAGCATGATATATTTAATCTACTGAAACAGAAAGAACTCCAACCAGGAATCCTCTATGTGGAAAGATTATCATTTAAATTTGAAGCAGATATTAAACAATTTCCAGATAAACAAAATTTGAAGGAATTCACCACCACTAAGACAGCCTTACACAATTTGTTAAAGGGACCACTGTAGATCAAAATGACCCAAAGGCTAAATAGTTTTCACCGGTGAAAACAAACCCACAGTAAAGGTAGTAGACCAATTAATTACCAAGCAAGTATGAAATTAAAACAAAACAAATGAAGCAAATCAACTATACACAAAATCAGTCAAGGGATGCACAAAAAGTGCAGATTATGACCTCTAATATGAAAACTGTGGAGGAATAAGAGGAAGAAGGAAAAAATACCTTTAGATTGTGTTTGAAATAGAGAAATCAGAAATATAAATTAGACTATTATATAGTAAGGAAGCTATCCTTGAACGTTTGGTAACCACAAAACTAAAGCCTACAATAAACAAACATACAAATAAATAAATAAAGAGAAATTCAATTACAACACTAAAGAAAACCATAAATACCAAGAGAGGTATAAAGGATAGGAAGAAAGGAACAGAGATGAGCTATAAAACACAGCCAGAAACCAATTGAATCACTTTAAATGTAAATGGACTGAATACACCAATAAAAATACATAGAGTGGCAGAACAGATAAGAAAGACAAGACCCATCTATATGCGGCCTACAAGAGACTCATCTCAGACCCAACAACATACACATACTAAAAGTGAAGGGATGGACAAAGATATCCCATGCAAATAATAGGGAGAAAAAAGCAGGATTAGCAGTACTTATATCAGACAAAATTGATTTCAAAACAAAGAAAGTAACAAGAGACAAAGAAGGGCATTACATGATAATAAAGCAGTCAGTCCAACAAGAGGATATAACCATTACAAATATCTATGCACCCAACACAGAAGCACCTAAATATGTAAAACAAATGCTAACAGAATTAAAAGGTGAAACAGATTGCAACACATTATTTTTAGTAGACTTTAACACACCACTCACATCAATAGACAGATCAACCAGACAGTAAATAAACAAGAAAACAGAGGCACTGAACAATACATTAGATAAAATGGACTTAACAGGTATATACAGAACACGCCACCAAAAAGCAGCAGTATACACATTTTTCTCAAGTGTATATGGAATGTTCTCCACAATAGATCACATACTAGGCACAAGAAGAGCCTCCATAAATTTTAAGATATTGAAATTGTATCAAGCAGCTTCTATGGTATGAAACTAGAACTAAATTACACACACAGAAAAAAAAACCCCACAAACATGCAGAGGCTAAACAACATGCTTTTAAAAAATATCAATGGATCAATGAACAAATTAAAACAGAAATTAAGCAATACATGGTGACAAATGAAAACAAAGACACAACAGCCCAAAATCTGTGGGAGGCAGCAAAGACAGTTCTTAGAGGAAATTACATAGCAATACAGGCTTACCTCAAGAAACAGGAACAGTCCCAAATATACATACTCAAATCACAATTAAATAAACTAGAAAAAGAAGAACAAACGAAGCCCAAAGTTAGTAGAAGGAGGGACATAATAAAGATCAGAGCAGAAATAAATCAAATAGAGAAGAATAAAACAAAAAAATCAACAAAACCACAAATGAATTCTTTGAGGAAAAAAAACAAAATAGGTAAACCCCTAGCCAGACTTAAAAGAAGCAAAGAAAACATACACACACAAATAGAATGAGAAATGAAGAAGGAATAATCACTATGGACACCACAGAAATACAAAGAATCATTAGAAAAATCTATGAAAAATTATATGCCAATAAATTGGATAACCTAGAAGAAATGGACGACTTCCTAGAAAAATAAAACCTTCTAAGACTGACCCAGAAAGAAGCAGAAAATCCAAACAGACCAATTACCAGCAATGAAACCAAATTGGTAATAAAAAATAAAACTCCTCCAAAACAAAACTCCAGGTACAGATGTCTTCACAGCTGAATTTTACCAAGCATTTAAATAAGAACTAATATCCATCCTTCCTGAAGTATTCCAAAAACTAGAAGAGGAGGGAATACTTCCAAACTCATTCTATGAGACCACCATCTTCTAATACCAAAACCAGACAAAGACACCACAAAAAAAAAAAAATGAAAACTACAGACCAATATCCCTATTGAACATAGATGCAAAAATCCTCAACAAAATATTAGCAAACCAAATAGAACAACATATCAAAAAGGTCATCCATCATGACAAAGTGGGATTTATTCCAGGGATGCAAGGATGGTACAATATTTGTAAATCAATCAATAGCATAGGTCACATGAGCAAAAAGAAGGATATAAACCAAATGATCATCTCAATAAATGCTGAAAAATCATTTGACAAAATTCAACATCTATTTAAAATAAAAATTCTCAAAAAAGAGGGTATACAGGGTACATAACTCAACATAATAAAGGCCATATATGACAAGCCCACAGCCAACAGCATACTTAATAGTGAAAAGCTGAAAGCTTTTCCTCTAGAGTGTGAACATCACAAGGATGCCCACTCTCCCCGCTTTTATTCCACATAGTACTGGAGATCCTAGCCAAGCAATAGGACAACACAAAGAAATAAAAGGCATTCAGATTGGTAAGGAAGAAGTTAAACTGCCTCTATTTGCAGATGACATGATGTTGTACATAAAAAACACTAAAGACTCCACCAAAAACTACTAGAACTAATAACTGAGTTCAGCAGAGTTGCAGGATACAAAATTAATACACAGAAATCTTTTGCATTCCTATATACTAATGACGAACTAACAAAAAGAAAAATCCAGAAAACAACTCCACTTAAAATTTCATCAAAAAAATTAAAATACCTAGGAATAAACCTAATCAAGGAGATGAAAGACCTTTACTCTGAAAACTATAAAATGCTGAGAGAAATTAAAGAATTAAAGTTAAATGGAAATCTATTGTGCACTTATGGGTAGGAAGAATCAATATTGTCAAAATGGTCATCCAACTCAAAGCAATTTACAAATTCAATGCAATGCTTATCAAAATACCAACAGCATTCTTCAATGAACAGAACAAATAGTTCTAAAATTCATATGGATCCACAAAGACTCTGAATAGCCAAAACAATCCTGAGAAAGAAAAACAAAGCTGGGGGGATTACATTCCCTGCTTTCAAGCTCTACTAAAAAGCTACAGTAATCAAAATAGCTTGGTACTGGCACAAGAACAGAACCACAGATCAATGGAACAGTATAGAGAGCCCAGATATAAACCCATGCATGTATGGTCAACGAATATATGATACAGAAGCCATGAATATACAATGGGGAAAAGACAGCCTTTTCAACAACTGCTGTTGGCAAAACTGGACAGCTACATGTAAGAGAATGAAACTGGATTACTGTCTAACCTTATATACAAAAGTAAACTTGAAATGGATCAACAACCTGAATGTAAGTCTTTAAACCATAAAACTCTTAGAAGAGAACATAAGCAAAAATCTCTTAAGTATAATAAGCATGAGCAATTCCTGGACATCTCCTTAGGCAAGGGAAACAAAATTAAAAATGAACAAGTGCAACTACATCAAATTAAAGAGTTTCTGCACAGCAAAGGACATCAGCAGAACAAAAATCATTCTATGGGAGAATATATTCATAAATGATTCATATGACAAGGGGTTAGCATCCAAAACATATAAAGAACTCATATGCCTCAACACCCGAAAGAACAAATAACCCAATTAAAAAATGGGTAAAGGACCTGAACAGACACTTTTCCAAAGAAGAAATACAAATGGCCAGCAGGCACATGAAAAGATGCTCCACATCACTTACCATTAGGGAAATACAAATTAAAACCATAGTGGGATATCACCTCACACCAGTTAGAATGGCCACTATCCAAAAGATAAGAAACAACAAATGCTGGAGAGGATGCAGAGAAATAGTAACCCTCCTATACTGTTGGTGGGAATGTAAATTGGTGCAACTACTGTGGAAAGCAGTATGGAGGCTCCTCAAAAACCTAAATTTAGAAATACCATTTGACCCAGTAATTCCACTCCAATGAATTTATCCGAAGAGAACAAAGTCCTCTTTGTTTTAAAAAGATATATGCACCCCTATGTTTATTGCCACACTGTTTTCAATAGCCAAGATAGGGAAGCAACCTAAATGTCTGTCAATAGATGAATGGATAAAGATGTGGTACATGTACACGATGGAATAGAGAAGAAATGCTCCCATTTGCAACCGCATGGATAGTCTAGAGGGTATTATGCTCATTGAAACGAGCCAGGTGGGAAAAGACAAACATATATAATTTCACTTATTTGTGGAATACAAAAACAAAGCAAAACAGAAGGAACAAAACAGCAGTAGTTTCATAGACTCAGAGACATGAGTAGTGGTTACCAAGGGGGAGGGGTTGGGGCGGATGTGGTGGGTAAGGGAAGGAGGATAAAGTGGCACAATAATTCACAGTCACAATATAAGCTGATCACGGGAACTACTGAACCACTGTGATGTACATTTGAAACCAACCTAAGATTGTATACTAATGATACTTTAAAATATTAAAAAATAAACACACACACAAAACTAGACAAGAGCCCACTCAGCTCCCAATGACTGAAGCAGGAAGAATTTGAGCAATAAAACAAATATCGGTCATAACCCGAAGAGAAAGGTAAAATATCCATGAATCTGAAAATTACTGAAAAGGAAAACTCACTGACATGGCATCAGGAGGCTAGCAGGGGGAGCTCTCAGGCCCACCACTCCTAAACCTCAGACTCCACCTGAAGACATGGTGGGCACACTGTTCTAGATACCATACTTCCCAGCAGAAGAAAAGAAGCATCCCATCTTAGGCCCCAGCAAGCCCAGCCAATAAGACATTGTCATACCTCAGTCAATTAGAAGCTATGACACAGGACTCCCAGGTTCACAGAAACCCTCCTCCCAACTGGACCTTTCTTCTACAAGAGATTGTTTATCTCTGTTGTTCTCCAGACTTACCTATGGTTCTGCAGTAGCTTCTTTGTCTCAGATAGCGATTCTCTGCTATTCCCAAGTAAACGCATTTTTGCAGGTATGTTATCTGACCTTTATTTTTAAGGTTAATAAATCCATACTGATATAAATAAGTGATAGACAAAGGAGAAATTGTTACAGAAGAACTCAAAAAAATAAATAAGTGAGGGAAATTGAAAATCACTTTTTGAATATCACAGTAGTGTTGATGCAGGCTAAATCTACATGTGAACGCTGAAATCAGAGGGAGAAGATTTGAGGAGAGAAAGGATATTTGCATACCCTCAAAATATCTGTTCTAAACTATTTATTACTGTGATGGTTTTAACAAATGTCTGCATTTGTTTTGATGTTCCACTCTCCAGAAACTGGAGTGAGCGCATTTCTCCTCCCTCTGAATGCAGACTGGATTTATTAATTTTCTAATGAATAAAAGAAAAGAAGAACTAGATAACTTTCAGTTGAGACACGTGGCAGGTGTTGGGGAGGAGAAATGTTTCTACCCTTCAAAGGTTCTTCCAGCTGGTCTTAGCTTAAACTGACATGAAACAGAATAACAGGAGAAAATAAAATTTAACTTTATACATATAGGACCCACATACATGAGAGGTTCAAAGACAGAAATGTAAAATGAGGTCTATATGCCGTCCTGAGCTAAGGAAGGGGATGGGCTCCTTGGGCTCCAAGGGAGGAGGGCAATTAGAAGAGCAGATGTTTGCTGACTAGATGTTAGACCTGCTGTATATTTGGGTCACTCGGACAAAATTTATCTCTAGTAATAACACTGTGGGAAAGACCCCCAGTTTAGACTCTTCCATGTGTTAAGGGGAAAAGTTCCTATTGAGCCTGCAGGGTATTGATTACTTCAACTCCAAATACACCCCATGCCAAACAGGCACATTCTGGGGAGATGTGTTCTGAGCCCCTTCACAGATACCACCTTAACCAAGCAATCGCGGTAAATTTCACCAAAGATGTCACGTTCATGTCATGATGGACTGGGCGTCCTGATACGAGGTGATGAGAAGGGCAGTTCAGCTGGGTGGAAGCCTCCCCCAAACACGTAAATCCAGGCCAGTCACCGGATAATATCAGACAGACCCAGACTGAGAGGATACTCTACAGAATACCTGAGCAATGCTTTCCAGAATTGCCCAAACCATGACAAACAACGAGTCAGAGAAATTGTCACAGATGAGAAGAGACTAATGATAGACATTGATCTTTAAAAAAGAAAGAAAATTACCTTCACTGGTAGATGTTAATATAACAGAAGATGAGCAAGCTCTTGGAAGGAAAAATTTTACAATTAAAGAGAACAATTGAGAACTGTGAGGTATTAATGAAAGAAATTGGAGACACAAGTAAATGGAAAGATAATTTCATTTTCATTGGTTGGAAGAATTAATATTGTTACATTCCATACCACCCCAAATGGTTATATCATGCATCTAAAACAATGTGGTATTTTCTAAACTAAAATGTCTCTGGAATAGGAAGCTTTAAATAGATGCACACATGTATGTGAGCTTGAATGGGTAAATAATGAGATAGTGAATAAAAATTACTGAAATTATTAGCTTTCCAAAAAAGAGAAAAAGAATTTCATGTTCAAAAGAAAAAGTAAAGTGAGAATGTATTAGAGCCCATCATATAAAAAACCCTTTAAAACTTCAGTAAGAAAAAGTATAATAATATCTCTAAGACCTTGGGGTAAGGAGAGATTTCTTGCACAAAATGCAAAGGGCATAAATCATCATGAAATGTAAATAAATAGGACCATAGCAACAGGATGGGGTGGATGCATAATAAAGTTAACCAAAACAAACCAAAATAAAAACAAAATCAGCCTGGGAGAAGATATTAGCAATAAATAATGTTTTAGTAATAAAAACTAAATGTATGTGTTCATGAGAATTCCAGTTGCAGATATAGGTTAAATTTCAGGTGCTAGATTAGAGTTTGATTTCCATTTTCAGAAATTCTCTTATGTTGCCTTCAGCTTAATACTTAGGTTGACTTTTGTCATGGACACTGATGCTTCTACTTCTAGTTGTACCTCAGTTTACATGTGTGGTCAAAGGGAAGGTCATGTTTCATATTTGTAAAAAAAAACCACCAATAAGGATTGCTCCACAACTGCATGAACCCTGGCCCAGGGTAACCCCATGGGCTAACACAATCATGAATGGAACTATGCTGATGGATGTAGAGCTACTATGGGGTCTCCCTAGGGCACAGGGTGGGGTTAATGCAACCAAAATCTCAAGGTTGCCATCAGTCTGAGGATGGAATGGAAGCCAGGCAGCAATCTCATGTCCACTACAGGCTGTCAACATGTTTTAATCAAATATGTTAGTAGATACCTTTTGAAAACAAAAAGAAATAAATTATTTATTTATATAATAATAGGAGAGGAAAAGTAGAACTTAATAATGAAAGATGATAACACTAATATTACTGTAAATACTTTTCCTTCTACTGAAGTCTATATGTATGTCTATCATTTGCTTGGTTTCCTCTATCAGACTCCTAACCAACTTCTCTCTGCCTTTATTTACTCTTTCCAACACAGTCTACATTGCAGTTACAATGATATTTCTAAATTTCAAGTAAGTCCATGGCCTGTCCATCCTTATCGAGTGGCAATGGTGGTAAATGCTTAACAACTGGCTTTTGACAGCTGGGCCGGGGGGAGGTGAGATTGGGAATGTGATTGTGGCTATTGCCTATCCCTGAGGTGTAAATACTACCACCATAGCCAATTTCAGACTACCAAAAATATGTTGACTTGTAAAAAAATACATTGACCTCCTGGAAATCTAAAATCAGCTCTCACAAGTCAGTATACGTCAGTTCAACATCACTGCATGAATTTTCAATAGCTTCTTAAGACTTACAGAATTGCTCTGCCATATAATCTCCTGTGATGTGTGTACTTGGCTCCCTCCAAACTTCTACCTTGCCATGTGCCCCTCACACAACAAAGTGTTTAGACACACTCACCTCCCTAGTTAGTTCCCTGAACATCCCAAACCCCACCCCAAATTGGACATTTGCATGTCTTCCCCTTCTTACATTTCCCCTTCATGGTGCTGACTCCCAGGCATCTCTAAAACCTCAGTATAGAAGAAAAGTCTTCTAAAAACTTGTCACTGATGTCCCCTCGAACCTGGGTTAGAAACCCTACCTATACGCTTCCCAAATTCCTATTCTACCTATTTGAGCCCTTAGCACTCCATGTTGTAATTACAGGTTTTCAAGGGGTCTGTATTTCCCACTAGGAACAACTTGAGAGCAGAGACTATACATGATTTTTTTATCATATGCCAAAGCCCAGCACAGCACAAGGCTCAGAGGTGGCACTCCCTAAATGGGTCAACAAACAAATAAAATATGTGTGTGTGTGTGTGTGTGTGTGTGTGTGTGTGTGTGTGTGTGTGCGCGCGCGCACTCACGCCCTGAAGAAAAAGAGAGGCAAGAATTAATAGAGAATACAGTGGAAGAATCTTTGTTCATATGGCCAAGAAAGAGCTAAGAGTAACTTATGGGGACAAACTATGGAGGTTGTGGAGGACTCAGTTTAGTGTCAAAACAGAGAAGTTAACTCATAAATCAGAAACATAGGAACTTCAGCAGCAGATGGATAAATAAAAATCCAGATTTATCAGAAGGAGCTTTAACATCAAATTACCACCTTGAAAAGGGCCGCCATCCTCCCTGCACAGGGGACACATCCCGCCTCAGCCTCACCTGCTGCAGCAGGACCAGCAGGACAGCATCAGCGAGCAGGGCAGGGTGCCCCTCACATTCGCTGTGCCTCTACTTACCCCTTCATGACACCTGAGGAGGAGGCTGGCATTATTACACCCATTACAGATGAGGAAACATAAGTCAGAGGTTAAGTAACTTGCTCAAATTCACACAGGTACTAAGTGACGGTATCTAAACCCAGGTCTGTGAGATTTCTGAGCCCTTGTGCTTTACGTCTCTCTTCTTCTCATCATCCTTTGAAGAAAAAATGTTCGTCTTGCTCCAAAATCCACAATCTAGATGACCATCATAAATCAGGGTGTGCATGTATCTAAGCAGCTGACTTAAATAAAACTTGTGAAGTTTGACCCTCATACCTCTAATATAGTGAAAATTTATCTTAAGAATGATAATGACTTTTTTGACAGATTTTACAATGCTGATGTCAGAACAAGTCAAGAAGCATTTTTTTGTGTGTAATAAAAAAGAATCTGATCCACTTTCTTGTTCATTGGGTGGTAGGAAGTTGTATTTAAGAGCAAATACGTAAAATAGGGAATATTCTACCTGCCCTCTTTAAACCTTATAATGCAATGGAGTAGATGGGGAAGAAGAGAGAGAACAGATTTCTGGCAACAACTTGGGAGTGTCGTCCTAGAAGTTTCACAATCAATAATGCCTAAAGAAGTGTGTTTGTCCTTCCAAATCAGGAGACCTGATGGATTCACAGTTAGAACAGAAAGCTTGAGTCAAGTGTCCAAGGTTTTCATGACCGATGCCCTGAGGGTAGGACTGCATTTCATGGACTCATGTTCTCCTGGTTCTTGGATGGAGTTTTGACCTAATGCAGGTCTGAGGTTGAAGTTCCTGGTTTTCAGATTTTCTTTCCTCAGGAGGCATTCCTCATTCCCAAGATTAGAAGGCGAAGACAAGGTCTGGAAAATAAAACAACATCAGCCTCCAAGGTGAGGCTCACTGCCTCCCTCACCTTCTATCCCTTCCTATTATCACCAGCATCATCAACAATAATGTTCATTCACCAGTTCTTATTGTGCTGAGGTATTATATACACCAAAGAGAAGGGAAGTGTTCTTATTTTACTGTTAAATTACCTACAATCTCGAAAGAGTTTGTGATTTCTTTTCAAATACACAACTAAGAAGTGACAATACAAGAAAACAATTAAACTCAGTCTGTGTGTATAAAAATATGCTCTTAGATATTAAATACACTGTTTCCTCTTGTATTTTCACACCAGAGTTCTTCTCTAAATTTAATTTCATCTCTCATACTCATACCATATCAAATTCTAGGAATACCACAAATCATAACCACATAAAAGGTTTTTTTTTTTACAATTTTAAGAGTCAGATACAACCTCAAACCCAAGAGGGATGTTGCAGACCATGTGAATTATTAGTCATTTAAACAAACCCACCTCGCCAATATACTAGAAATGCTGTTAACTTCTTGATTGTCATAGAGATGGTCATGCAAAGTTCCAGCAAGGTGAAGATTAACATTATAGACATCAGGCCCTAGGGAATATGACGGCTCATATCAAACCCAGTAGAAACACTTTGAGGGAAAAAAAAGTCACAAGAAAAGCAAACTACAATATTTCCTTTCTATAGAACAGAGCAAAGTGAACAAATTAGTTTGAAGACAGATACACACCAACACTTCACAGAGACCCAATGTCAAATTAAAAACATAGAACATTGTCCCTGGAGAGAACGACACATTGTGTTTCTCTATTAACCCATGTGAAGTAATCAGGTGGGAAGAAGGTATAGAGGCAAAGTTATTTTTATAACAGTAACATCTACTAAATTGAGTACTAGAAAAACTAAGGGAATGTGTAGGCCATTTGGGAAAATGGGGGGAAAAAGATGCCTTGCCATTTCATTTATAGTAGATAGAATGGTGTTTGGGCATTTAAGTATCTCTGTAAATGAAACACTAAACTGAGATATTAAACACAAATTCACTACACTGGTAATCCTTCCATCACTGAGGCCTCTTGAAGAAGCAAATACAAAATTTCTCCAGAGGGAAAAACCCCAAATCCAGGGAAAAGTCAGAGTCATATAAATATAAACTAAGACGATTCCAAATATAATAAAGAAAATGAGGACTGCAACTTCCATAAGCAGTGTCAGCAAACAGAAGGGTTAGGAGTGGGTCAGTAAGAAAAGCTCATAAATCATTGTGGAGAAAGTGGGCAAATATAAAGGAAGATGTTAATTACTAGGTAGACCTCAGAAGAGGGAGAATACACAACAACAGCAATAATTTGGGAAGGTTACTGAGGAACTTCCCTTTGAAAATCACACACTCAAATAAATACAAAAGTGAAGTCATTTCAAACTTCAGTGAGTCATTACTTGAAAATCCCAGAACACTGAGAAAATTACAAATCTCCCTCATTAATTTTATTAAGCAGGATGTGAAATAAAATCTTTAAAAATTTTAATCTCTCAGGGAGTATAATAGTAGTAGTGGTAGTAGTAACATTAAAATAATGTAACACAATTTGCACTCTTTTAATTGCTTCATAAATATAACTTATTTAGTCCTTACACCAACCCTGTGAGCTTGGTACTCCACCATCCTCATTTCAAAGATGAGAAAGTTGCAACCCGGAGAGGTTATCTAGTTTCCCCTTCATTCCAGAGCTGGTAAGTGGCAAGCCAAGATTCACATCCAGGCACCATGGAACCTGATATGTTTTTCTCTGTATATTTTGAATTGTTTGAAATATTTTATAAACACAATTTTTAAAAACATACATTGTTTGAGGTGCCCATGTAGAGGCATAAGTCTGGTGATTCTGAATATAGGCAATCCTCCAACCACACGTTATTAAGTGCTAAGTTTGCTGAGAGCACCATAACCCCAAGCAGTGCGATTACAGCGCTGAAGAGGTACCTCCAAAAGTTGACGTCAACCTAAAACACAAAAAGGATTTTAAATTAATACAGGCTGCTAGCGCATACTTCATCCTTGGCTACAATTCATTTAAATAAATATCAATTGAAGGTTTTGTTTTCACACCCACAATATCCCAGACACTGGACAAACATCGTTAAACAACGAGCCCATCCCCGTGGAGCTTACATTCCAGCAGCAAAGACAAAGGAAACAGTTCAGCACACTAACAGGTAAATTGTATGGTATTTGAAAGTGATTAAGTGCTATGGGATATTGAGTGGAGTGAGAAGGATCTGGGAATAAATCAGGGAGAGGAGGGGACGCTTGTGACATTAAACAGAAATGACACATGGGGAGAGGCAGGGAAGAGCTGGGAGACCAGCCATGAGGGTGTCTGGGGGAAGTCCTTGCTGTCACACAACTCAGTTCAGAGCACCGAGGCCAAAGGGTTCTGGGGTGTCCCAAGGAAGCAGGAGACAAAGGGGCTGGAGGGCAGGGACCGAGTGACCAGTGTTAGGAAAGGAAGTTGCAGAGTGAGCAGGAGGCCTGGCGGGTCACGGGAAGGACTGTGCTTCTCACTCTGAGGAAAATGTAGAGCCCCTAGAGGACTCTGAGCAAAGGGGCGACACACTTAGATTTTTATGTCTTAAAGGGAACACTGACGGCTCAATGAGACTAGGTTAAGGAGGCCGGGGTGGAAGCAAGGAGCGCAAATAAGAAAGATGGTGGCAAGTGGGATGAGGGGCTATCAGCACAAAGATGAAAAAGGTCGGACTCAGATTCAGCCTGAATGCACGGCCCACAGGATCTGCTGATAACCTGGATGCAAGATTTTGTCATAGAAGAATCAGGGATGACTCCAAGGCCTTTGTCCTGGAATCTGGAAAGACGGAGCTCCCATCAACTGACATGAGGACGATTGTGGATGGAGAAGGCTTGAGGAAAACTAGGAGTAGAGTTTGGACCTTTCAAAACTCTGAGTGGAAGCTATTAGATGTGCCTGTCTCAACTTCCAAAGAGAGATCTGGGCTGCAAATAGATATTTCAGGGTTATGGGCATACAGATGTCATTCAAAGCCATGAGAATCGGTGATGTCCTCAGAGTACATAGAGCAGGTGAGAAAGATTTGAGTTTGGGGCAGCCCAACATTAAAAGTCCAGAGAGAAGAGCTAGGAAAGGAGATTGAGAAAGAGAGACTGAAAAGACAGAAGGAAAACCAGCCAGTCCTGGTGTCCTGGGAGGCAGGTAAAGAAATTACTGGAAGAAGGAAGGAGTGACCCCCGTGTGCTGACTGCTGCTCATGGGTCAGGGGCGGTGCGGATGGAGAGCTGACCTCTGTGCTACCAGCGTGGGAGTCTTAGTGAACCTAAAGATGGAGGTGTGATAGGGAAGAAAAGCCTTACTGGAGTAGTTATTTGAAAATGGGGAAATACGTATTAAAGACAGAATATATATAATTTATATAAGGAGTTTAGCTACAGACAGGAAATGAATGGTTTTTGTGGCTAGCAGGAGAAATAAGGTCAAGATATTGTTTTCTTTTGAGAGGCAGACCCGGATGTTTATAGGCTGATTTATAAGATCTAGTAGAGAATGGGAGTAATGCACCTGTGTAGGAAAAAGGATGGAATCTGGTGTTCATTAGGGATGCTGGCTTTGACAGTAATCAGAGAGGTCACTTATGTTAGAGGTCAGAATGGAAAAAAATCTATTTGGAACAGGTCTTTTTCATGAAGTCGATGTGACAGTAGGGGGTCTGAAAAGTCTATTCTGATTGGCTTGGTTTCTCAGAGTAGGAAGCAAGGTCATCAACAGAGGAAAGATGAGGGAAAAGAGCTATGTGCTTGATAGAATATAAAGGGGAAATCGCCATCCAGGGAAGAGGAAAGTGGGTATAAATGGGTAGATGACTTAGAGAATGCACATAACAGAGGCTTAGTCACTGTTTAATGAATCACTAAAGGAATAGAATTTTTAGCTTGAAGTTGTGAAACTAGTGGTGGGAGAGTATACACTCAAAATAATTCAAATCGGTCAAATTTAACAACACGTAACAATCAAAAACCTTTTGATCAACTTCACATTCAGTGAAAATATTCAGAGTCACCATCCCAGTAACCAATATATGGTTTTCTGATGATCTATCATTGAATGTCTCAGAAAAAGGAACTAATTTTCTTTTGATTAAATGAGACTTAGTGTCTCAGTTGGATTCACCAACCCATACTCTCCCGCTATTAACAGATAACTTATTTTTATTCCTATGATCATAGAAAAACAGGAATGGCCACCTTACCAATGTCTTTCTGGGTCTTCTACCAACTGCAATAGATAAAGATCCTGTAGAAATGAACTGTTCGAAAGCAGAAATTGAAGCAGATAAAAGAATATTATCTCTCAACAGTGTTTTCTTTGGTCTTCCCTTGATTAGCAGACATATAGCAATATTTATACAAAATTTCTTTTTTAAATTCACATCTTAGAACACAAAATTCTAGTTGGTGTTGATCACCACTTCATGTAAATAAAATTTTTAATTAGTTTAAGTAATGAGTAAGTATATAATATTTTTAGTTTGTTTTATGTCTGGCTGTTTATATGTTTGTGTGAATGTATACATTCTCAAATCATAAAAAATGCATATATTTCATGTAATATAATTACCTTACACCTTTATGTATTTATATTAAATGTAAATAAAACTGATCTACATATACATATATAGTATCATTCTCATATTCTTATGCAAGCTTCAGATAAGGGTTTGATTTATTACATAAGATGTTATAAAAAATACTTTACAAATTCAAGTGTCTATATCAATATATCCACTAATTTTAAAACATTTTGATATGCTATTCTTTTCATGACTCTAATTTCAATTAATTGAATTCTCTAATGTTCATAGTGTTCTCAAAACTTCATTTTTCTTTTTTAACTCACAAAACTCAAAACCATTACCAAGCCATTCCTGTGGTTTAAGAGAAAATATACCAAAAGCATGGAGAGCAAAGGCTTGCTACATAAAATTAAATGATTGAATTTTCGCTGGACAAGAGGAACAGGCTTTGAATTCTACTTCCAATAGCAAAGAGGTTATTACAGGAAGTTCCAGAGTCCCTGTAGCTTCATGGTTGAGAGCATATGGTCAGTATTCTAAACCCAGCTTCAGCTCATATTGATCCTGTAACTTTAAATATATTATCAAACTCTGTTTGCCTCAGTTTCTTTTTTTGTAAAATAAAGATGGGCATATCCCCATGTTACCATTACTTGCCTTATAGTCGTATGGGAACCAATGAAATAATACAAGGATGGGACTTAGATATGTGCCCAGCATTCAGGAAGGACTCAAATTATTAACAATACCTAAGGTTTTTTACACATTTTCCCCTTTAATTTCACAGTGACCCAGAGAGAAGGTCTTCATATGATTTGGACCATCTCAGTGAAGAAACCAAAGTACAAGAGCTTTGCTTTCCGAAGTCACACAGTTAATATGGAACGGTCACAGGAAGACTGGGCGAAGAGAGGACGTCACAGAGCCAGTATACAGCAGGGCGTGGATACAGAGGGAGGGGGAGGAGACGAGGGTGTCACCGTAGGTAAGGTCAGGTGTGTAGGGCTTTTTGTGCCATGTCATGGACCATAGACCTTGCTCAGTAGGTGATACAGAGCCAGAAGATTCCAGAAAGTGGAATCAAATGGTTAAACTTGAATCTTAGTGTTGAGGATGCTAAGGTCTGGCTCCCTGACCGTGGCTCTTTTTTTCTGACAAACTGATCTCACTTTATGAGGAAACAAAACTCTTTTCTAATTAAATAATTGAAATACTTCATTATTCTCTTTTTTACAATAGGATTACCTTAGGCAGCCATTATGCACAGCAAATGTGCATCAAAGTTTTCTGGAAAAATTCTAATTCTAATTATTTGCTCAAAAGGATGATATAACTACCTAAAAATTCAGAAATGTTAAATCCAAATTACATTTTTTGGACTGCATCCTGAGACAGAATATAGTCTTTTGTGAGAATAGGAAATCTGATTTGGACCAAAGATTTTGGCCAAATAAATTCTTTTTTAAGGAGATCTGAAGGTCAGTGTTTTGGGGAAAATATAAGTATGAATAAATTAGAGGCAAAGACTTACTGTAGATTTCTTTCTTCTTCATTTGTCAATTATGTTCTATTCACTATTTCCAACTAAACCTTCTCATCTCATGGAATAAATATATCATGGAATAAATTTTGTTCTGAGGTTCAGTCCAAGACTCAACATGTCTAAATTCTCAAAAATCTATCTAATACCAGAACAAACAAAAAGTGGCTGATTAACAAGCAGTCTTATTAACCACTTTTTAAATGATGAATCATCAGATAAGTGATAATCATAAGATAAAGCTGAATACATAAATTCTAAAAATCATCTAGACCCAAATCCCACTTTTACTGATGACATTTCAACACAAATAGGGGAAATTGCTATTCTGGTTTTAAGGCAGTAATCAAAAGGCAAGCCTCTTATATCCCAAACCAGGACTCTCTTCATTGCACACAAGGCAATTCACAAGTACTCATTTTTCATTCAATTTTCTTAGTATCCATAAATTTTTACATCAATATTAAGTAATGTTTGGGAATTAATTTGTACTCAACAAGTGTGATTTCTTTTAATCAGAAGAATGGCATTCTTTTCTGAAGACTTGTGTCAAGAATTAGAAATCAAACCTACAGCATGCACCCTTCAAATAGCCAAAGAGCAATATTTTAATAATCAAACATTTTTCTAGCAAAGGTATCTAAGAAATTATTTCTATTCAGAGGAATTGGAATACTCACACATACAGGGCCCCATATAGTGTAGCCTGAGTAGAAGGTAAAGAAAGAGAATTCTCCAAAGAAATCAAATATGCCTTGTAGGGAACCCAGAAAAACACCCAGAACCAGAATTATCACCCCACTCAGGATCTCGATGGCCTGTGAGAAGAGGAAAAAAGGCACAATGGTCATAAACTAGAGGACATTGAGAGGAGATTATTTTCATTTTCATCTGAAAGGAGATATCAGGGCTTGAAATGTTAAATTTTCAAGCCTAAATTAATGAAAAAAGAGCGACTGGAGATTTTGTTTCAGGCTGTTACCATCAATTCCAGAGGCCACCCCTCATCTTCACCTCCCCCGACATTTGTCCACTCTCACCAACTCCTCTCAGAAGTGGCAGAAGGGGAAGGGAGATATGGCTGATAACACAGATTGAGTCAAACTATCTCCCACATGCTTTGGGGCCACAGTATGATGGAGGCAGGCAGGCAGTGACCAGCATTCCCCTCAGCCTTCCCTCGACCCAATTTCTTTATTTAAAATACAGAATTTGAGGTCCTAGAGCTCAGCCTCCTGGGATGCATGGGCAGGTTGGAGTCCATTCTCCAATGTCACATGGTAGGATGTTTTCTACCCTGAGATTATGCCTCTGCATTTCCACTCCCGCCATCTAAAGATGCTCCAGTCTTTTCTTAAAGGAGCAACATTATTGACTTGGTGATAAGCAACTCAGAAATTCCTCCTTATTAAACAATGTTTTCTACACAGTATTTTCTCCCATCTTGAACCAAACATTTAACCAGGGCTGACTTACCCCAAGAGCTAGTAGTCTCTCCTGTAATTTTTCAACTTCCCAAGAGGTCATTTGGAGTTGTTGATGACTGTCATAGAAAGAGAAATCCAAAACTTTGAAGTTGTCCTTAGCTAATAATATGTCTTGAGTCCAATGGAAGAGTTCAGTTCTGCCCTACATCAAAATTACTCTCCGCAGGTGGCTCTGAAGAAGAATAAGAGTTTTTACATTGTTTAATTCCATTTTGTCTTGGAGAAGCAGACATCATCCGATCATTGTAGAAGGCCTGGACACTTCACTTCACTTTGGAACAGTGAAGACCAAATCTATTTAAACAGTAAATATATTGATCCTCCCAACAAGTCTATGTAGCAATATTATCATTCCCATTTTAAAACTGAGAAAATCAAGACATAGAAGAGCTCAGCAACTTACCAAATTTATACAGCTCATAAGGGAGTTTAGATTCTATTAGAGACATTCTACTGTAAGGTCCAACATTTTGTAACCATTATATACTAGATAGTGTGTACGTATCTTTCTCATTAGCAGTAAAACACAGTGCAATGCATTTGGAAAACCAAGTTCAACTCCAAATTTGGCCACTTCCTGCTTGTATGATCTAGTAATGAGAACCTCAGTTTCACATCTGTAAAATAATTTTAACTTCATATGAACATTGCACAGGCAACTTTGATAATGTATGAAGTCCATAACCTGATAAATAGTTGGTGAATGTTCACTTTTAACATATATTCTGCCTTCTGTCAAAGAGGACTTGATGTACTGTATATGTCACTAAACAACTACCTCAATCATTAAAGCTAAAAGATTTGTATCACTAAAATATACATGGTATGATCACTCTTGAACAATATAACTTCCTGGTAAATAGGGTCCTCTAGGCAAAATGATTACAAATGCTTCTATGCTTTTACAGCTGATTTAATGGACAGTATTAAATTAACCATAAACTCATTAAACATTGCTGACTTCTGCCAAAACTGTTGATTTGGAGTTTAGAATAGTATCTTGATTTCTACTTTTTGTTGGGTATTATATGGCAGTTCCATTTTTCTAATAACTTTATTCACTTTTGTCAAATAAATCCATGCCACTTGTTTTGAGAATAATGTTTACCTTTCTGTTTCTCTATTGCAGGGTGCTTATATCATGCTTATTTAATCAATAAACCACTAAGCCAATGAAGGTCAGAACATATTCCAACTTTAATTTTATCACATTAGCAACTGGCATTTAAATCCTAAAAAAAAAGTTCCCTAACATTAACCTTAAAAATGAAGCTGTCAGTTGTTTTACAAGCATATATGGGTTTATTCAGGAATAGCAGAGAATTACAATTTGTAACAAGCAGCCTATGACAAAACTACAGTGAAGTGCAGAAAACAAATGAGAGGAACACTGTTTTAAATAGGTAGTGGTGTACTTGATAGAGGCTTTTATAATTCTTTGGAGGAAGCTGGGAGCTCCAAGTACGGTGGCTTCCCACTGGCTGAGCTGAGAGAGTCTCTTATTGGCTGGGCCAGTTCCCTGGAGGAAGAGACTCTTGCTCCTCCTGCTGGTAGGAAAGCAGTAGGTGAAGGAATATTGTCCTGTAAGATCCAGCCCTTCTTTTTGGGGCTGCAGTTGACAGCGGAAGGGTCTGAGAGCTCCCCCTGCTGGCATACTGACGCTATTCCAGTGACTTCTCCCTGTTCATTTTCATTCTGTCAACACAGTTTCATGCTAGCGTTAAGGTACATGCTCTATTTAATAAATAGGAAATGCTAGGAGCCATTACCTCCCCTGCTCAATACTCTACACAAAATCTAATAAAGGGAGAAGATAAAAAATGTTTACAAGGAACTCTATTTTAATGAATGCCTAGTGGAATCTTCAGGATGTGTAATAATAAGAATGGCCGAAGCAGAATAACCTTTAAGCCCATCTCATATCCATGTTGAATATCACCGCAGAATTAAAACTCATCCATTGGGAACTCTGTATTTTAGAAGAAACATCTGATATGTTAACGCGCACATACATGGGAGCATTGCTCCGTCAGGATCCGAGAGTTACTCGCCTGCCTATCCAGCTTCCTTCCTCATCCCTCCCTGTCTCGGAGCGCATTCCAGCCTTGTTTTATTTCTCTGAATCCTCCCAAGGGTCAAGCTCTCAAAAGTCATGAGCCCTTCCCAGTACTATTCTCCTGTTTTGAAACCCACTTCCCCTCAAGCTCCACCCAGGTAAGTTCTGCTTTTCTTCCAGACGGGATCTCAGCCCACAGGTCACACTTGCATGAAGGAGCCTTGCTCAGTCCCCACCAGGCTGGATGAGGCCCCCTTAGTGGCTCTCAGGTCGCCCTCCACTTCCCTCTCCTACCACTTACCGGTCTGAGCCTCACTGACTGGATGCCCATCTGCACCTCACTGCCTCTTATCCTTGTAACACCAGTGCCTGGCTCAGTGTCTGTCATGGGCTGGCACTCAGTGAATATATGTGTAATAAATAAATGAACTTTTGCTCCAGCCTGACATGGTTGTGCCTAACAGAAGAAAATGAGAAATGTGTTTGCAACTATTGGAGCTTCTAATACAGACAGAAACCCCATGGCAATTATGGAAGAATTCCAAGTACATTATTAAATTGACTTTTTCAAATAACCATAAATATCAGGGAGAATATTTAGCCTTCAGGTAAAATAAACTATCTTCCATAATTTGGTCAATTTGCTTTTCTTTAAATGGAAAAAACAGATTTCCTAAGAAAAAAATCTCACTTTTAGTGTATGTCAGGCATCATTCTCCTGTTTTACTCAGATTAACCAGTGTAGCTCTCACAGAATTATATGAATAGGTTCTACTGCTATGATCCTTTCCATTTTACAGATGAGGAAGCAGAGATCAGAGAACTTGAGTAATTTCCCCAAGGCCACACAGCCAACAATTTAAGTTTCCACACAAGCAATATTGTCCCTCTGAGCTTATGCAGAACTCACCCGCCAAATCCCATACCCCATGTATGACCAGACTATCCCTCATCACCAGAGCTGAGAGTGAAATTTGGGGACATACACTTGGATTCAATATACATAAGCAGTGTGTGTGTATGTGTGTGTGTGTGTGTGTGTGTGTGTGTGTGTGTGTGTCCATGTACACATTATCCAAAGGAATAACTATGTAACTATACCTCACCTTTTTTAGCACAGCACCAGACTAATAATCAAATTCTAAGGGGAAGCCATCCTCACAGCTAATGTCCTACATCCCTACATAGCAACCACACAAAACACTCTGCAGACGTCCTCAGTGGCCCACAGGGCAGCACCTCTAACAGACAATAAAGGGGGTTTTCTGGGCAGAGAGAATCTATAGGGTTTACCTTGGAGGCTTCAGGCCTTGAAGACGTCTTTCCTCTCAAACCCCCTTGTTGTGAGTAGGAAAACCAGCAGTGGCCAAGAGTGTCCTCAGGAAACAGCAGCCTCTAACTCAGGCTCACAGTATCTTTGCCCAATGCAACTTGTTAGATGAGTCAGCAAAAATACTTTGGCCTGGAGAGAGATAACCACATGTGCCTCTGAGGCCTCAGATCTCCCTGGGCTTCCAGAAGGCTGAGTGCTGATTAGGAGACTGGCATCAGGAGGGAGAGGCAGTTGCCTCTGAGATACTACTGAACACATGTTGGAACAAGACATACAGGCAGAAAATATGGGTAGATTAGTAGGAAAGGGTTGTGGGATGGTGGTGGACAGCTATCTGCACAGGAGGAAGAGACAGTCCGACAGTGAGAGCCATGTCTGGAGGAGGCAGGTGGCCGCGTGCAGTGTCACTCTCTGTCTCACAGGCTCAGACAGGTGAGTAGTTTACCGACATCACAGATACAGTTGATGTGCACTGAGTGATGACTGTGTGCCGGTCACTGTTCTAAACGCTTTGCTCACATTCACTCACTGTCCTCACCAGACCCAGGGCCTAGGCACACTAGTCATCCAGTTTCACAGAGGACAGACCTGCAGCGTAGAGGCGGGAACCAGCTTTCCCAGCGCCACATGAGAACTGGACAGGCTGTGTGCAACTCAGGATCCGGGAGGGATCTTACCCCTGTGAGTGTCACAGCACCTCCTTCCACTTAAAAAGTGACCCAGCTTTGGGGATAAATTGTATAATCTACCTAATAAATAAGTGTCCTGAATTAAGTGATGGAGAGATCAGAGCCAAAAAGACAGGCATAAGGAGCTAGACCACACATGATGATTCAGATTACAATCCTTTGGCAGGAACCCCCATGGGGACCTGGTCACACAAAGGAGAAAGAGGGTCAGATACCAGGACCCAAGGATACCTGGGGAGGAGAAACTGTGCTCTCTGGGTCAGGGAATATACAGTGAGCAGGGGCCTAGCAGCCAGGAAAGGGTCAATTCTCTTATGTCTATTGCCTTTGTCTGCATTCTGTGTGATAATGTCAATCCCAACTGGGCAAGAAACATGTTTATGGCATGTATGTATGTATATTTCTGGACTCTGAAAAATGTCACATAGACATAGTTATTATGAAAATGTACATGGCTACAGATTTATTGAATTTATCAAAAAAGATTTATTGTGCAAAAGATAGCACAAATTTGAAACAACTTCAGTGATTCAGACTGCGTGATGGGTTGAGAGTCACCTAATAAGCTTAGTGTTTGCAATGGAAAGACGGTAGAGAGACGTGTGATATATAACATGGCAGAGGTTCAAGGAGAGCCCTGAACAAGTTATCTGAGTCCTAAGTATCTAGCAGAGTACCAAGCCAATGTGATATTTTTTAGACTTAAAATATGTCCTTGTGAATGAAATATATGTAAAAAATGAAAACACCAACATGGATCAATAAAAAATAATTTTGCTTAATGAAGGGAGTCAGACAGTAGAGAGAACATGATGTATAATTCCACTTATATAAAATTCTAGGAGATGCAAACTAATCTATAGTGACAGAAAGCAGACTGGTGATTGCTTGAGGATGGGGAGACAAGGAGCAGAGAGACTGAGGACCTCACCGAGTCACCTAGTTTCTACCCAGCACAATAAGAGAGATGCAGTAAGAGAGCATCCAATATCTTCCAAGGCCTAGTGGAAGTTCATCAGATGCCTACTGACTTTGCCCTCCTCTCCTTAGCAGTCTCTTTCTCCTCCCTTCATTGAGATAATTTTATTGATGTGCAGTGTTAGGGACATTTTTCTGGAATTGGGTTCTGAAAGCTTAGGTTCAATTTTTATTAGCTAAATGTCTCTTGGGCAGTTCCTTCAACTTTTATTAATCTCAGGCTTCTCATAAAATTGTGGTTACATAGCTGTGATATAATAAGAAATGCATATTTGGTCATATGAATGACCAAATATTTATTTTCCAGGTATATTTGGTCTTCATCCACAGTTTCTGAAAACACTGCAGAGTCTTAAATGGGTGTCTTGTCATGTTAATGAGAGACTTTTGGACCCGCACCCAGGGGCAGGGGCTAGAGGTTGAATCAACCAATGGCCGATAATTTAGTCAGTCATGACTATGCAATGAAGCCCTCACAAAAATCTTTGAGAAGAGCTTATCTTTCTCCGCTCTCCTGGATCCAGTTTTTTCTGTTGGGGAGAAAACTTGTAAGCTTGGGGAACCAGAATGCTTCCATTTGTAACTAGGCCAGGCCCTAAGCCCCTCCAGGATAGAAGCTCCTTTATTTGGGAACTTGCCCTATGTCTCTCTTCAACTGGCTGTTAACTTGTATTCTTTATGATATCCTTTATTAAACTTGAAAATGTGTTTTCCTGGGTTCTGCGGGTCACTCTAGCAAATTAATCAATCCTAAGGAGGAGGTTGTGGGAACATCCATCTAAACCAGTCCCAACCAGGTACCAAAGCAGGCACAATTGAACAAAACTAAGAACCACCCAAACTACACTTCCTCATAATCTCATTAAAATTGTAGTTGCATGGAACATTCTCCAGAATAGACCACATACTAGGCCACAAAAAGAGCCTCAGTAAATTCCAAAAGATTGAGATCCTACAAACCAACTTTTCAGACCACAAAGGTATAAAACTAGAAATAAATTGTACAAAGAAAGCAAAAAGGCTCACAAACACATGGAGGCTTAACAACATGCTCCTAAATAATCAATTGATCAATGACCAAATTAAAATGGAGATCCAGCAATATATGGAAACAAATGACAACAACAACACAAAGCCCCAACTTCTGTGGGATGCAGCAAAAGCAGTCTTAAGAGGAAAATATATAGCAATCCAGGCATATTTAAAGAAAGAAGAACAATCCCAAATGAATAGTCTAATGTCACAGTTATCAAAATTGGAAAAAGAAGAACAAATGAGGCCTAAGGTCAGCAGACAGAGGGACATAATAAATATCAGAGGAGAAATAAATAAAATTGAGAAGAATAAAACAATAGAAAAAATCAATGAAACCAAGAGCTGGTACTTCAAGAAAATAAACAAAATAAATAAGCCCCTAGCTAGACTTATTAAAAGAAAAAGAGAGTCAACACACATCAACAGAATCAGAAATGAGAAAGGAAAAATCACGACAGACCCCACAGAAATACAAAGAATTATTAGAGAATACTATGAAAACCTATGTGCTAACAAGCTGGAAAACCTAGGAGAAATGGACAACTTCCTAGAAAAATACAACCTTCCAAGACTGACCCAGAAAGAAACAGAAAATCTAAACAGACCAATTACCAGCAATGAAAGTGAATCAGAAATATAAAAAACTACCCAAGAACAAAACCCCCAGGCCAGATGGATTTACCTCGGAATTTTATCAGACATACAGAGAAGACATAATACCCATTCTCCTTAAAGTTTTCCCAAAAATAGAAGAAGAGGGAATACTCCTGAACTCATTCTATGAAGCCAACATCACCCTAATACCAAAACCAGGCAAAGACCCTACCAAAAAAGAAAACTACAGACCAATATCCCTGACGAATGTAGATGCAAAAATACTTAACAAAATATTAGCAAACTGAATTCAAAAATACATCAAGAGGATCATGCACCATGACCATGTGGGATTCATCCCAAGGATGCAAGGATGGTATAACATTCGAAAATCCATCATCCACCACATCAACAAAAAGAAGGACAAAAACCACATGATCATCTCCATACATGCTGAAAAAGCATTCAACTAAATTCAACATTCATTCATGATAAAAACTCTCAAAAAAAATGGGTCTAGAGGGAAAGTACCTCAACATAATAAAGGCCATATATGATAAACCCACAGCTAACATCATACTGAATAGCAAGAGGCTGAAAGCTTTTCCTCTGAGATTGGAAACAAGATAGGGATGCTCACTCTCCCCACTGTTATTCAACATAGTACTGGAGATCCTAGCCATGGCAATCAGACAAAACAAAGAAATACAAGGAATCCAGATTGGTAAAGAAGAAGTCAAACTGTCACTATTTGCAGATGACATGATATTGTACATAAAAAACCCTAAGGACTCCACTCTGAAACTACCAGAGCTAATATCGGAATTCAGCAAAGTTGCAGGATACAAAATTAACACACAGAAATCTGTAGCTTTCCTATACACTAACAATGAACTAATAGAAAGAGAAATCAGGAAAACAATTCCATTCACAATAGCATTAAAAAGAATACAATACCTAGGAATGAACCTAACCAAGGAAGTGAAAGTCCTATACCCTGAAAACTACAAGACACTCTTGGGAGAAATTAAAGAGGTCACTAAAAAATGGAAACTCATTCCATGCTCCTGGCTAGGAAGAATTAATATTGTCAAAATGGCCATCCTGCCCAAAGCAATATACAGATTTGATGCAATCCCTATCAAATTACCAACAGTATTCTTCAATGAACTGGAACAAATAGTTCAAAAATTCATATGGAAACACCAAAGACCTCGAATAGCTAAAGCAATCCTGAGAAGGAAGAATAAAGTGGGGGGGATCTCACTCCCCAACTTCAAGCTCTACTACAAAGCCACAGTAATCAAGACAATTTGGTACTGGCACAAGAACAGAGCCACAGACCAATGGAACAGAATAGAGACTCCAAACTTTAACCCAAACGTATATGGTCAACTAATATTTGATCAAGGGGCCATGGACATACAATGGGGAAATGACAGTCTCTTCAACAGATGGTGCTGGCAAAACTGGACAGCTACATGTAAGAGAATGAAACTGGATCACTGCCTAACCCCATACACAAAAGTAAATTCAAAATGGATCAAAGACCTTAATGTAAGTCATGAAACCATAAAACTCTTAGAAAAAAACATAGGCAAAAATGTCATGGACATAAACATGAGTGACTTCTTCATGAACATATCTCTCTGGGCAAGGGAAACAAAGGCAAAAATGAACAAGTGGGACTATATCAAGCTGAAAAGCTACTGTACAGCAAAGGACACCATCAATAGAACAAAAAGGTATCCTACAGTATGGGAGAATATATTCATAAATGACAGATCTGATAAAGGATTGACATCCAAAATATATAAAGAGCTCACACACCTCAACAAACAAAAAGCAAATAATCCAATTAAAAAATGGGCAGAGGAGCTGAATAGACAGTTCTCTAAAGAAGAAATTCAGATGGCCAACAGGCACATGAAAATATGTTCTGCATCGCTAATCATCAGAGAAATGCAAATTAAAACCACAATGAGATATCACCTCACACCAGTAAGGATCGCCACCATCCAAAAGACAAACAACAACAAATGTTGGCGAGGTTGTGGAGAAAGCGGAACCCTCCTACACTGCTGGTGGGAATGTAAATTAGTTCAACCATTGTGGAAAACAATATGGAGGTTCCTCAGAATGCTCAAAATAGAAATACCGTTTGACCCAGGAATTCCACTTCTAGGAATTTACCCTAAGAATTCAGCACTCCAGTTTGAAAAAGACAGATGCACCCCTATGTTTATCACTGCACTATTTACAATAGCCAAGATATGGAAACAACCTAAATGTCCATCAATAGATGAATGGATAAAGAAGATGTGGTACATATACACAATGGAATATCACGCAGCCATAAGAAAAAAACAGATCCTACCATTTGCAACAACATGGATGGAGCTAGAGGGTATTATGCTCAGTGAAATAAGCCAGGCAGAGAAAGACAAGTACCAAATGATTTCACTCATATGTGGAGTATAAGAACAAAGAAAAACTGAAGGAACAAAACAGCAGCAGAATCACAGAACCCAAGAATGGACTAACAGTTACCAAAGGGAAAGGGACTGGGGAGGATGGGTGGGAAGGGAGGGATAAGGTTGGGGAAAAAGAAAGAGGGCATTATGATCAGCATGTATAGTGTGTGGGGGGCACGGGGAGGGCTGTGCATCACAGAGAAGACAAGTAGTGATTCTACAGCATCTGATTACGCAGATGGACAGTGACTGTGAAGGGGTATATGGTGGAGGACTTGTTGAAGGGGGGAGCTTAGTAAACATAATGTCCTGCATGTAATTGTAGATTAATGATACCAAAATAAAAAAACTGAAAAAAGAATTGCAGTTGCTTCCCCACACCTGCATTTTGGAAAAAGACATGAGCACTAAGAAGAATGAGTGTATAACTGGAGTTTTCCTTCAAATTATCTCACCATGTCAATGAAAGGAAGTGTCTCCCCAGCTAGGTCATGATAAATATCCCCTCCATGAAAAGTTCAGGGCCTTTGTCTCCCTTGACTCTGGCCTGCTCCTCCCTTGGAGTGCACTCAAATAAAACTTGCTCTGCTTCCCTGCGTGCCTTTCAATTCTTTGTCCTGGTAGGGACAAGAACTGAGGAGAATAAACTCAACAAGTTACAATTCTATGTGCCCCATAATTTTCCCCACTGAGCAGATGTTCTTGGTCACAAGAGAACAAATACATATATAATAAATAAATAAAATTTTTAATAAAATAAATAAAGAATTTTCCATGTGAAAAGTGAAAAATGTCATTTGGGAAAGTGGAAGGTGTGTGAGCAGATCAAGAATTAGAAGGAGCTGGGCCTTGGCAGTCAAGTGGCCTGAGGCTGCAATAGCAGAGAAATCCAATTTCAGAGAGGATTCAGAGAGATTTCAAGCAGCTGGGTCATCTGTCTAAATCTTTATCTTTTCATTTCTGAAGTGATGAATGAAGAGACAAAGGTTTTTCTTCAAGTGTACACTCTGACCTAGGCCTTTTAGAAGCTAGACCCATTTCTTCCATGACCAATTGTCCCATGGCACATTGGAGCTTGATGTCAGTCTCAGGCTCTTTTAACTTCTTAACAGTATTTATTGAACCCATATTGGTTCTAGGTTGTAGAAATAAGAAAGAAATACAGAGAAAAAGAGAAAGAGAGAGGGAAAGAGAGAGAGAAAGAACAACTGTGAGTCCCTCGGGAGTATCAGAAAATACTCCCTAAGAGATAGCAATTTTTAATTTGTAATATGTGAAGGTGTATAATTGTGTTAAGGAAACTGAGCATTCAGTTTCAGAGAACAACAATTGTTCAAATGGATTCGGAAAGCAAATTTCTTTTGAGTTTGTGGATAGACTGAGAGAAGACACTTGCCTTGTCAAAGAGGAAGCTGGATGGCGAGTGGATGAAAAGTATGTGCAAATGCACTGCCAGGGAGGAAACAGATGCAGTGGGAGAAAATGTCCCTCCATTTTCTCTTTCTTTCAGGCAGAGGCACAATTAAACTCATCTGTATTATATTGCTACAACCAAAAGAAAAGTAATTTTGTTATATGTTGAATGTTCAGTATTGAGAAAGATGAAAGAACATGTCTTTTAAGGATACAAGGTGTGGACAGAAAGACTGGTGAGCATCTCAAAGATGGGCAGGATGAAGATGCTTGTGACAAGATATGAAACAATTTGGAGGTCATACATACATCTCAGTTGCCCATTTGTATTTTGTATGTTTCTATGGAAAATTCTCAAATAATGGCAAAGTGTCCAAATACCAAAGACCATCCTCAATCTGTTTACTATCTAAATCTGAAGTCTAATTTCTAATTATTTGCTGCACACACAATGAACTAGTATATACTCTGAGGAAACTCCACAAATGGGTGTGTCTTCAGGCCTTTTCCCAGCAGCTTTCACTGAGGGAGAAGTAAGCAAATGAAAACTCCTGAGGCTGGTATTTTAAGTCCAGGCTCAATTGTCAATTTCTCTGGTGTAACTCCAGGGGGAAAATATATTCCCAGCCCAGGGAAAATTACCTTTGAAGCCAAAATCAGTCAAAGGGAGAACTAAAGTGGAAGAAACCTGTTTATTGCCTACAATCAGTTGTCCACTTCTGCTTGCCCATGTCTCTCCATGACTTATTGTCCCAGAGTGGCCAGATGTGGATCCCTACATTAATTACTAAGCAGATGCAAATCAAATCAACCAACCCCAAAGTCAGTCAACAAATAAACAAAGAGTACAGAATATGATACCTAACATATAAAGAATGGAGGAGAAAGAGAAAGGAGGGAAAAAACAACATTTAGATTATGTTTGTAATAGTTTACTAAGTGAGTTATATTACACTGTTAGATAGTATGGAAGTTACCCTTGAAGCTTGAGTAACCATGAATCTAAAGCCTGAAATGGCAATAAGTACATACCTATTGAAAATTACCCTAAATGAAAATGGCCTGAATGCACACCAATCAAAAGGCATACAGTCACTGAATGGATAAAAAAGCAAGACATGTCTATATGCTGCCTACAGGAGACTCACTTCAAACTCAAAGACATACACAGACTAAAAGTGAAGGGATAGAAAAAGATATTTCATGCAAATAATAGGGAGAAAAAAGCAGTACTTGAATCATACAAAACAGACTTCAAAACAAAGAAAGTAACAAGAGACAAGGAAGAACATTATATAATGATAAAGGGCTCAATCCAACAACAGAATATAGCCATTATAAATATTTAGGTACTCAACATAGGAGCACCTACATATGTGAAACAATTAAAATGGGAAATAGAATGCAATGCATTAATTCTAGGAGACTTCAACACTCCACTCATTCCAAAGGACAGGTCAAACAAACAGAAAATAAGTAAGGAGATAGAGGTACTGAACAACACACTAGAACAGATGGACCTAACAGATATCCACAGAACACTCCAACCAAAAGCAGCAGGATACACATTCTTCTCAAGTGTACATGGAACATTTTCCAGAATAGACCACATACTGGGCCATAAAAAGAGCCTCAATAAATTCAAAAAGATTAAAATTGTATCAAGCAGCTTCTCAGGCCACAATAGTATAAATCTAGAAATAAATCACATAAAGAAAACAAAAAAAGGCTTAAAAACACGCTCCTAAATAATCAATGGATCAATGACCAAATTAAAACAGAGATCAAGCAATATATGAAGACAAATGAAAACAACAACCCCACAGCCCAAAACTGTGGGATGCAGTGAAGGCAGTTCTAAGAACAAAGTATATATCAATACAGGCTAACCTCAAGAAAGAAGAACAATCCCAAATGAACAGTCTAAACTCACAATTAATGAAACTAGAAAAAGAAGAACAAATGAGGCCCAAAGTCAGTAGAAGGAGGGACATTCTTTAAGAAAATAAACAAAATAGATAAACCCCTTGCCAGAGAAAAAAAGAGAGTGTAGACACATAAACAGAATAAGAAATGAAAAAGGAATAATCACAATGGACAACATGGAAATACAAAGAATTATTAGAGAATACCATGAAAAATTATATGCCAAAAATTGGACAACCTAGAAGAAATGGACAACTTTCTAGAAAAATACAACCTTCTAAGACTGACCCAGGAAGAAACATAAAATCTGAAACACCAATTAGCAGCAATGAAATTGAACTGGTAATCAAAAACTACCTAAGAACAGAACACCAGTTCCAGATGGCTTCACAGCTGAATTCTACCAAGCATTTAAAGAAGAGTTAATATCCATTCTTCTTAAAATACTCCAAAAAGTAGAAGAGGAGGGAATACTTCCAAACTCATTATATGAGGCCAGCATCACTCTAATACCAAAACCAGGCAAAGACACCACAAAAAAAAGAAAATTATAAACCAATATCCCTGATGAACATGGATGCAAAATTATCAATAAAATATTAGCAAACAGAATTCAAAAATACATTAAAAAGATCATCCATCATGATCAGGTGGGATTTATTCCAGGGATGCAAGGATGGTACAATATTTGTATATCAAGCAATATCATACATCACAAAAAGCAGGACAAAAACCACATGATCTCAATAGATGCTGAAAAGCATTTGACACAATTCAACATCCATTCATGACAAATAAGATCTCAACAAAATGGGTATAGAGGGTATGTGCATCAACATAATAGAGGCTATATATGGCAAACGCACAGCCAACAGGATACTTAATGGCGAAAAGCTGAAAGCTTTTCCTCTAGGTTGGAAACAACACAAGGATGCTCACTCTCCCCACTTTTATTCAACATAGTATTAGAGGTCCTAGCCATGGCAATCAGGCAACACAAAGAAATACAAACATCCAGATATCCAGATTGGTAAGGAAGAAGTTAAGCTGTCACTGTTTGCAGATGACATGATATTATACATAGAAAACCTTAAAGACTCCACCAAAAAACTATTAGAACTAATAACTGAATTCAGCAAAGTTGCAGGATACAAAAGTAATACACAGAAATCTATGGCATTCCTATATATTAACAATGAATTAGCATAAAGAGAAATCAGGAAAACAACCCCATTTACAATTTTACCAAAAAAATAAAATACCTTGGAATAATCCTAATCAAGGAGGTGAAAGATCTATACTCTGAAAACTACAAGACACTTCAGAGAAAAATTAAAGAAGACACCAGTAAATGGAGATCTATCCCATGCTCATGGATAGTAAGAATTAATATTGTCAAAATGGCCATTCTGCCTAAAGCAATCTACAGTTCAGTGCAATCCCTATCAAAATACTGACAGCATTCTTCAATGAACTAGAGCAAGTAGTTCTAAAATTCATATGGAACCACAAAAGACCCCGAACAGCCAAAGCAATGATGAGAGAGAAGAACAAAACTGCGGGGATTACGCTCCCTGACTTCAAGTTCTACTGCAAAGCCACAGTAATCAAAACAGTTTGATACTGGCATAAGAATAGACTAATAGATCAATGGAACAGAATCGAGAGCCCAATACAAACCCACACATATATGATCAATTAATATGTTAAAAGGAGCCATGAATACACAATTTGGAAAAGACAGCCTCTTTAATAACTGGTGTTGGCAAACTGGACAAATACATGTAAGGGAATGAAACTGGATTATTGTCTAATTCTATACACAAATGTAAACATGAAATGGATCAAAGACCTGGTATAAGTCATGAAACCATGAACTCTTAGCAGAAAATAAAGGTAAAAATCTCTTGGATATAAACATCAGCAACTTTTTCCTGAACACATCTCCTTGGCAAGGGAAATAAAAGCAAAAATGAACAAATAGGACTAAATGAAACTAAAAACTTCTGTACAGCCAAGGACACCATCAGCAGAATGAAAAGGCATCCTACAATATGGGAGAATATATTCATAAATGACTTATCCAATAAGGGTTTAACATTCAAAACATACACATAACTCATACTCTTCAACACCCAAAAAACAAATAACCCAATTAAGAAATGGGGGGAGGACCTGAACAGACACTTCTCCAAAGAAGAAATTCAGATGGCCAACAGGTATATGAAAAGATGCTCCAAATCGCTAAATATCAGGGAAATGCAAATTAAAACCACAATGAGATATCACTTCATACCAGTTAGGATGGCCACTATCCAAAAGACAAGAAACAACAAATGCTGGGGAGGATGTGGAGAAAGGGGAACCCTCCAACACTGTTGTTGGGAATGTAAATTGGTTCAACCATTGTGGAAAGCATATGGAGGCTCCTCAAATAACCAGAAATGGAAATACCACTTGACACAGTAATTCCACTCCTAGGAATTTACCCAAAGAAAACAGATTCCTGATTTAAAAATACATATGCACCCCTATGTTTACTGCTGCATTGTTTACAATATCCAAAATTTGGAAACAACCTAAGTGTCCATCAAAAGAAGAATGGATAAAGATGTGATGCATATACACAATGGAATATTCTTCAGCCATAAAAAGAAAAGAAATCCTTCCATTTGCAACAACATGGATGTATCTAGAGGGTATTTTGCTCAGTGAAATACGCCATGTGGAGAAACACAAATACCAAATGATTTCACTTATTTGTGGAGTATAAAAACAAAGTCAAACTGAAGGAAAAAATAGCAGCAGACTCTCAGACAGCAAGGGACTAGTGGTTACCAAAGGGGAGAGGTTGGCTTGGTGGATAGGGAGGGAGAAGGGGATTAAGGGGCACTATAATTCACAATCACAATATAGGTAGGTCGCGGGGAAGACAGTACAGCACGGAGAAGACAACCAATGATGCTATCACATCGCACTACACTGATGGGCAGTGACCACTATAGACGGGGTGAGGACTTGATGATATGCGTGAATTTTGAACCACTGTGTTGTGTATGTGAAACTATCATAAGATTGTATATCAATGATACTTTACTTAAAAAAAATATTATCTTTTTCTTTGATCTTTGCCATTTGAAATACCATATGTCTTGGTGGTGTCTTCCTGGGGTTCCTCTTGTTAAGGGGCTCTCTGTACTTCCAAGGCCTGCATGTCTATATCATGGGAAGTTTCCAGCTATCATTTCTTCAGAGACTTTCTACCCCTTTATCTCTCTCTTCTCCTTCTGGCACCACTGTTATGTGAATATTGTTTCACTTGGAGGTGTCACACAGCTCTCTTAACGTCTTCTCATTTTTCGAAATTTTTTCTCTGTTTCTCAGCTTGGTTACTCTGCTGTTCTTTATTTTCTATCACACTGATTCCTTCCTCTGCTTCCTGCAGTCTGCTCTTCATTCCCTCTATTCTATTTTTCATTTTAGTTATTATATTCTACATCTCTGAGTGTCTCTTTTCATGTTTTCTCTTTGCTGAAGTTCTTGCTGAGATCATGAGTCTTTTCCCCAGGTGAATGAGCGAGCATCTTTATGACTGTTACTTATTTATGAGGAAGATTGCTAATCTCCTTCATTTAGTCTTGGTATTTTATCTTGTTCTTTTATTTGGAACATATTATGTGCCTCATCATTTTGCCTGTGTTTCTTCCTTTTATTAGATGTATCAACTATGCCTCCTACTCTTGAAAGTAATAGCTTTATAAAATGCACATCCCATGGTGCCCAGAAGTGCAAGACGCTGCTCACCAGTGCCTGGTGCTCTTTGCAGCTGAGCAACAGGGGCTGGTGGTGGGCTGTGGTGGAGCCCACCTTTCTGTCTGTCAGGAGTAACTGATCTCCACAGACCCCCTCTGCATGCCCTTCATGTGATGTGAGGTTCTTCTGCTCAAGTCATTGTGGGTGGGGCTGTCCTCCGCCTGACAATCAGCAATGGCAGCCTGCTACTGGGCCAAGAGTACCAGGCAAGGAGGATAAGCAGGAAAGGACCAGCAAGGAAGACTCTGAAACTCTGGAAAGTTTCAGAGCTGGTTCCCACAAGCACCTGACCAGGTGGACCTAGGGAGGGCCAAGGAAGCTGGGAAAGCATGTTCTGCCCTCCACTTGCCAGGCAGCAAATCAGACTATTGCTGGGCCAAGTGGACCAGGTGGAGCGGGTGTGCAGTGAAGTTCATCAATGAGGGAAATAGAACATTTAAAGCTGGTTCGCATAAGCACCTGAACAGTTGGTCTGAGTGAGAGCTGGGAAGGCATCATCCCCTGCCCTTTCTCTTCCAGAGAGGGTTCGCTCTGACCCCCGACCATCTGTACACTTCCTACTGCTGGTAAATTTTTCAAACTGCCACCTCTGTGTTGGGTCTCAGTGGGACTGACAGAGTGTGCCTGTCCTCCATGAGCAACAGGAGTCTTGGCCCCACAGAGTGCTGCAACTCTCCCTGGTTCCAGCCCTGTTAATGACCAAAGTCCAATTCAGTGTAGACTTCTGTTCCCAGAGCATATCTCCAGGACCAGGCGTGCCAGATTCCTGAGCATTTATCATCTCCCCCCTCCTGCTTGTGGGCGGGGACAGGGGAAGGGTTTACATCCTGATCAATCATGGCTCTCCCCCCTTATCCTTCTTAATGTAGTCCTGTTTTTTCACCAGGAGTAGATGATCTGTTCTGCAGTGTTCAGGTCATTTTAAGGGTTAGTTATATTTGCCATAGTTGGTTCCATGGTGTGTATATGGGAGGAAGTCTTCACCTTGCTGTCCTGTTCCACCATCATTTCTCTGAGTTCCTCTAGCTTAGAGTTTGATTTCTACTTTCTGAAATGGTCTTTTGTTGCCTTCAGCTTAGTACTTAGGTGGGTTTTTGTCATGGTAGCTAATAGCTACTAGTTTTACTTGTATCTTAATTCACAAATATGATCAAAGGGAAGATCATGTTTCATATTTGTCCAAAAAAATCCTCCAATTTAATAAGGAGGGCTCTACAACTGAGTCAAGCCCTGGTCAAGGGTAATTTCATGGGCGAACACGATCATGAATGGAATTATGCTGATGGGTTTCAAGCTATCATGGTGTCTCCCTAAGCACAGGGTGAGGTTAACTCCACCAAAAACTCAAGGTTGCCATCAATCTGGGGACAGAAAGAATGGATGTTAGAGAGGCAATCACAGTGTCTACTGCAGGCCGTCAGTATGTTTTGATCAAAATTTGCTATTAGCTTTTCAAAAATACAAAGAAATAATTGATGTATTTATAAAATAATAGGATGAGAAAACTTGAACTTAATAATGAAAGATGGTAATAACAAATATTAGCATAAATACATTTTCTTCTCCTGAGGTCAATATATATCTATCATTTCCTTGGTTTACTTTATCAGACTCCTAATCAACCTTCTCCCCATTTATTCCTTCCAATACACTCTATGTTGCAAGTATAATGATATTTCTAAATTTCAAATAAGTACAGGGCCTGTCCATACTTCTCCAGTGGCAATGTTGGTAAATATTTAACAACTGGATTTCCACAGTTTGAGGGAGGGAGTAAGGGTGGGAATGTGATCTGTGGTTTTTTCCAATCTCTGAGGTATAAATACTCCCCACCTAAGCCAATTTCAAGTGACCAAGAATATGTTGACTTGTGCTCCCTAAAAATTTAGAATCAGCTCTTATAAGTTAGTATAAGTCAATACCACTCATAAATTTTCAATTGTATCTTAACTCTCAGAGTTTTCTGTTTCAATCTTCTGTGATGCATACACTTCTCTCTCAAAACTTGTATCTTGTGATGTGCCCCTCATATATCAAAGTGAAACACACTAAACTCTCTAGTTAGTTTCCCAAACATCCCCAAAGCCCCCAATTAGACACTTGCATGTCTTCCCCTTTTTCTTTTCCCCTTCATGGTGCTGACTCCCACACACCTTAAGATGTCAGTACAGAAGAAAAGTCTTCTAAAAAATTGTCACTGACATCCCCTGTAACCTGTGTTAGAAGCCCTTCCTATGTGCCTCCAGAGATTCCTATACTCTATTGTAGCCCTTATTACTCCATATTAATTACAGGTTTTCTGTGGGTCTACATACATCTCCCACTAGGAGCAGTTTGAGAGCAGAGACTATACATCATTCTCTGTCATATGCCAACTCCTCACATATCACATGGCACAGAGGAGGCCCTCCCTAAATGGATTAACAAACAAAATATCTGTGAGTGTGTGTGTGTGTGTGTGTGTGTGTGTGTGTGTGTCCTGAAAAACAGAGGCAAGAATTAGTAAACAAGAGTGTGAAAGAATCTTGTCTCTGTGGTCAACAAGGAGCTAAGAATAATTTACAGGGATGAACTATGGACATTGTGGAGACTCAGTTTAGTATCAAGAGAGCAAAATTAACTTACAAATTAGAAATACAGGAATTTCAGTAGTTGAATTATAAACCCCAAACCAGATGTATCAGACGGAGCTTTAACAAAATCACCACCTTGAAAAGACAGTCGCTGACGTCACAGGAGGGTGTAGAAGGGGCCACCACAGAGGCGGGAGGGGCCGCCATCCTCCCTGCACACGGGACATGTCCCTCCTTAGCCTCACCTGCTGCAGTAAGACCAGCAGTGTCAGCATCAGCAGGCAGGGGGGGTGCCCCTCACATTTACTGTGCCTCTACTTACCCCTCATGACACCTGAGGAGGAGGTTGTCATTATTATACCCATTACATCTAAGTCAGAGGTTAATTAACTTGCTCAAATTCACACAGGCAATGTGGCAGTATCAGTATCTAAACTCAGATCTGTGAGATTCCTGAGCCCTCATTCTCTCCTTCTCTCTTCTACTTCTCACTATCCTTTGAAGAAAAAAAAATGTCCTGCTCTAAAACCCCAAATCTAGATCATCATTATGAAGAAGGGCGCACATGAATCTCAGGAGCTGATTGGAATAAAACCTCTGAGGCTTGATCTTCTTACCACAGATACAGTCAAAATGTATCTTAATGATAATGGTGAATTTTTATTTGACAGATTTTGCAATGCTGATGTCAGCTAAAGTCCAGAAGCATTTTTCTGTAATGAAAAAAAATCTGACCCATTTTCTTTCTCAGTGGGTAGTAAAAGTTGCATTGAAGAGAGAACACACGGGTCAGGGCTTGTTCGGTCTGCCTTCTTTAAGTTTTATAAAGCAGTGGAGAAGGTGGTTAAGAAGCAAGAGAACTGATTTGCAAAACAGACTTGGAGTGTGATACAGAAGTTACAAAACCAATAATGCCTAAAGAAGGATGTTTGTCTTCCAAATCAGGACACACCGGTGGGATCATAGTTAGAGGAGAAAGGATTGAGTAAAATGTCCCAGTTTCTCATGCCCTGAGAGTAGGACTGCATTTCATGGGCTCATGGGCTCCTGAGTTCTTGGATGGAGCTGCGACCTATTGCAGATCCGAGGTTGAATTTCCTTGCTTTCAGATGATACCCCTGAATATCCTGGCTTGACGGAGCCAAAATACCCTGTTAAATAAAACAACATCAATTTCCAAGATTAGCACTGATCCCTTCCTATTTTCATCATGATCACCACTAATAATATTCATTTGGTGATTCTTACTGTGGCAAAGTATTATATACATAGTCCTCAGAGCAAACATCAGAAGAGAATGAAAATATTCTCATTTTACAGTAAAATTACCTACAATTTTAAATTACCTACAAAGTTCATGATTTTTTATGAGTATACAAGTAGGAAGTGACAACTTACAAGAAAATAATTAAACTCAATTCTCTCTGTATAAAAATATATGCTCTTAGATATTAAATACACTGTGTCCTCTTGTGTTTTCACACCAGAATTCTTCTCCAGTCTTCATTTCATCATTCACACTTATACTATCTTGAATTCCAGAAATTTCACGAATCATTACCATAGAAAAAAATTTTTTTTACAATTATAAGGGTCAGAAACAACCTCAAAACCTAGAGAGAGGCTCAGTGTGAATTGTTAGTCATTTAAACAGACTCACCTGTGCAGTAAAGTTGGTGCCAGCCATGTGGTTGCTGTAGAGATAGTTACGCAGAATTCCAACAAAGTAAAGATCAGCATTAGAGACAGCAGGCCCTAGGGGATAAGATGCCTTATATCAGACCCAGTGCAAATTCAGAGGAAAAAATGTCACCAGGAAACTGAACTAAAATATCTCCTCTCCATAAAATGAGCAAAGTGAACCATAAATTAGGTTGAAGATACAGATACAGACCAACACTTCATAAGAGACACAATGTCAATCTAAAAACATGGAAACATTGTCCATGGAGAGAATGACGCATTGTATTTCTCTATCAACCCATGTGAAGTAATCATGTGGGAAGAAGCTATAGAAGCAAAATTCTGATCCTTACACTAACATGTACTAATTTGAGTAACAGTAAACTAAGGAGATGTGTAGGCAGTTCAGGAAAATGGAAAAAAATGACCCCTCACTATTTCATTAGTGGTATATTGTATGGTGCTTGAGCATTTAAATATCCCTGGAAATGAAAAGACTGAACTGAGATATTAAACACAAATTCACTACACTGGTGATCCTTCCCTTATCACTGAGGCTCCTTGAAGAAGCAAACACAAAATGGCTCTGGAAGAAAAAACCCCAAATCCAGGGAAACATCAGAGCCATATAAATATAAACTAAGACAGTTAAAAATACAGTAAAGAAATGAGGACAGCAGCTTCCATGAGCAGTGTCAGCAAACAGAAGGGTGAGGAGGGAGTCAGTAAGAACAGCTCAAATCATCGTGGAGAAAGTGGACAAGGTTAAAGGAAGATATTAATTACTAAGCTGATGTCAGAAGAGGGAGAATTCCTATACACACAACAACAAAAATAATCTGGAAAGGTTATTGAAGATCTTCCCTTTGAAAATCACACACTCAAATAAATTCAAAATTGAAGTCATTCCAAACTTCAGTGAATCATTACTTGAAAATCCCAGAACACAGAAAAGTTATAAATCTCCCTTATTAATTTTATTAAGCAAGATGTGAAATAAAATCTTAAAAAATTGAATCTCTTTTGGGAGTGTAATAGTGGCAGGAGTAGTAGCAATATTAATAATAATGTAACACAATATTTCAATATATTAACTTATTTAATCCTTACACCGACCCTGTGAGCTTGGTTCTATACCCTCCTCATTTCAAAGATGAGAAACCCAGAGAAGTTATCTAATTTGCCCTTCAGCACAGAGCTAACAAGTGGCAAAGCCAAGAATCAAATCCATGCACCACGGCACTTGATATATTATTTTCTGTATACTTTGAATTGTTTGAAATATTTTATAATTAAACATAATTTTTAAACATATAATAAAATACAATTTTCAAAAACATACGTTGTTTGAGGTGCCCATGTAACGGCATAACTCTGGCGATCCTGACAACGGGCAATTCTTCAACCACTCATTAGTAAGGAATAAATTTACTGAGAGCAAAACAACCCCAACTAGTGTGATTACAGCACTGATAAGGTACCTTCCAATTTTGACTTCTACCTAAAAAAGAACAAGAATTTTAAATTACTACAGGCAGTACATACTTCATCTTTGGCTAAAATTCATTTTAATAAATACCAAGTGAAGGTTGTTTCCACACCCACAATATCCCAGATGCTGGGCCAACATCAATGAACAAAGATCCCACCCCTGTGGAGCTTACATTCCAGGAGCAAAGATAAAGGAAACAACTCAGCACACTAATGGGTAAATTGTACATATTTTGAAGGTGATCAAGTACTATGGATAATGAGTGGGGTGAGGAGGATCTGGGAATAAATCAGGGAGAGGAGGGGAGGCCTGAGACATTAAATAGGAATGACATGTGGGGAGAGTCAGGGAAGAGCTGGGGGACTCCACATCTGGGAGAAGTTATTGTCACAAAACTAAGTTCAGAGCCCCGAGGCCAGAGTGTTCAGGGGTGTCCCAGGGAAGCGGGGGTAAGGTGGCTGGAGGGCAGGGACCAGTATTAGGAAGTGAGGCTGCAGAGTGAGCAGGGGGCCTGGCGGGTCACGGGAAGGACTGTGGTTCTCACTCTGAGGAGAATGTAGAGCCCCTAGAGGACTTTGAGCAAAGGGGCGACACACTTAGATTTATGTCTTTAAGGGAAACACTCTGATGGCTCAATGAGACTAGGTTAAGAGAGGACCAGGGATGGAAACAAGCAGAAAGACAGTGGTAGACTGGATGAGGGGCTATGAGCACAAAGATGATGAAGGTCAGACTCAGATTCAGCTTGAACATAGTGCCAACCAGATCTGCTGAGAAATTGGATTCAAGATTGTCAAAGAAGAATCAGGGGTAACTCGAAGGGTTTTGGCCTGGAATCTGGAAGGACAGAGCTCCCATCAGCTGACATGGGGAAGACAAGAGACTGGAGAAGGCCTGAGGAAGAAGATTGGGAGTAGAGCTTTGGACTTTTTAAAACTCTAAGTGGAAGCAATTCGATATGCCCATCTCATGCTACGGAGAGAGACCTAGGATGCTATTTATTCATTTGTTTATTTCAGGGCTGCGGGCCTACAGATGTCATTTGAAGCCATGAGAATGAATGAGCTCACCAAAGGAGCATGCAGAGCAGCTGACAAAGTCTGAGTTGGGGGCACCAGAACATTGAAAGACCAGAGAGAAGAAGAAGGAAATGAGGTTGAGGAGGAGAAACTAAAAAGACAGGATGAAAACCAGCCAATCTTGGTGTTCTGGGAGGCAAGTGAAGAAATTACTGGAAGGAGGTAGAAGTGACCAGATGTGTGCTAACAGCAGCTCGTGGGTCAAGGTAAATGAGGATGGACAGCTGACCTCTGTGTTCCAATGTGTAAGTCTTCAGTGACCTTAAAGAAAGATACAGAGGAGTGATAGGAGAGAAAGCCTTATTGGGGTGTGTTTAGTCAAACCTGGGTAGACAGGAATCAGAGATGGGGTATAGATAATTTCTTATGGAGTTTAGCAGCAGAAGGGAAAATCCCTGGTGCCTTTAGCCAGCAGGAGAAAATAAGGTCAAGATAGTTTTTCCTTTTGAGAGTATAAGTGGATGCTTATAGGCTAATTTAAAAGATGTATTAGAAAGAGAATGGGAGTGATGCAAAAAGGAATGGAGTCTGGTATTTATTAGGTCTGGCTTTGATGAGAATCACAGAGAGGTCCCTGTGGTAAGAGGTGAGAATGGAAAAATAAATATTGGAACAAATCTAGTTCATAAGTAGATGTTATAGCAGGGGTCTGAAAATTCTGTTCAATGCCTTGAGTTTCTCAGAATAGGAATCAATATCATCAACAGAGAGCAAAGATGTGAGAAAAATAATTTGTGTGTGAGGATAGATTATAAAGTGAAATACCCATCTAGGAAGGAGGGGAGTGAATAAACTCGTAGTATAAGTGGGTAGGTGATTTAGAGAGCACACGTAACAGAGACTTAGTAATTGTTTAATGAATCACTAAAGGGATAGAATGTTTGGCTTTCCATGTGGAACTAGTGGTGGGAGGGTGTACACTCAAAATAATTAGAACTGGTCAAATTTAACAACACATAAAAATCAAGATGCCTTTTGCTAAGCTTCAGATTCAGCAAATACTCAGTAATCATCCACTAATCATTTTCACAATCTCTATGGTTCTTGATCTCTACCACCTGAATGCCTTGGAAAAGAAAATTAATTTTCTTGTGATTATATGAGATTCAATGTCTCAGATGGATTCACCAACATCCACTCTCCTTTTAATGGATACCTTATTTTTACACCTATGATCATAGAAAAAGAGGACTGCCATCTTACCAATAATCTTTCAGGGATTCTTCCAGCTTCAATGGATGAGGATCCTGTAAAAATAAACTGTTGGAAATAGAAAATGAAGCAAATAAAGGAATAATAAGTCTCAATGGTTTTTCTTGGTCCTCCCTTGGTTAACAGACATCTAGCAACAGATATAAACAAAACTTGTTTTTTAAATTCATATCCTAACACACAAAATTGTACTCAATGTACTCATCATTTTATATAAATAAAATTTTCAATTAGCTCAAATATTGAGTAAGTTTATGATATTTTCATTTTGTTTTATGTCTGGCTTTTTGCAGGTTTATGTGAATGTGCACACTTTAAAAACATAAAATACATATACTTAATATAATATAATTATTTTACTTATATTTATATTAAATGTAAATAAAATGGACTTATACTTATACCTATATTTAATATCATTCCGACATTCTTACCCTAGCTTTAGTTAAAGGTTTGATTCGTTGGAATAGATGTTCTAAAAGAACTTTTACAATTCTAAATGTCTATATCAACATATCCACTAATTTTTAAATTATTATTTTAATATGTTATTCTTTCCATGATGCAAATTTTGATAAACTGAATTCTCTACATGTTCACAGTGTTCTCAAAACTTCATTCTGTTTTTTAACTCATAAAATTCAAAACAATTTATCACACCACCATATGGTTTATGAAAAAAGTTGCCCAAATCATGGAGACCAAAGGCTTGCTACATAAAATTCAACTATTGAATTCTGGCTAAACAAGAAGGAACAGGCTTTGAATCTATTTCAAATAGCAAAGAGGTTACCACCGGAAGTTCCAGAGTCACAGTAGCTTCACAGTTAAGAGCACATGCTCTGTGTGAATGTCCCATCCTCAGCTCATATTTATTCTAAGCCATATTATCAAACCCTCTTTGCCTAGAGACATGGGTATGCCCATGTTAATATTACTTGCTTTATAGCTGTATGGAGATAAATTGAAATAATATATAGAAGGGACTTAGATACGTGTCCAGCATAAAGTACTCAAATTATTAATCATAGCTAAGGTTTTGATGTAATTTTTTTAATTTAATTCCACAGTGACCCCAAGAGAAGATCTTCAGATTATTTCTACCACCTTGGTGAGGAATCTGAAGGAAGAGATTTCAAATATCTTTCCCAAACTCATACTGTTAGTAAGGATTAATCAGAGAAATATTGGGCAAACAGGGGGAATCCCAGAGTGAGAATACAGCAGGGTGTGCATCAGAGGAAAGGGGTGAGATGAGGGTATCCTTGGAGGTCAGGCCAGCCGTGAAGGCTTTGTGCCGTGTCCTGGACCTTAGACTTTGCTCAGTAGGAGATACAGAGCCAGAGAGAAGGTTCCAGCAAAGGGAATCCAATGGCCAGATTGGAATCTTTGTACTGAGGATAATAAACTCTGGCTCCCTGTCCATGAGTCTTTTTTTGAAAAATTGACCTTACTTCCTGAGAAAAGAAGAGTTTATTAATTGAATAATTGAAACACTTCATTATTCCCTTTTCTACAATATGGAGATTTTCCATTTACGTAGTCAGGATTCATCATGCGGAGTTCATATGTACACCAGTTTTCTAGAAAAATTCAGAATCTAATTATTCCCTCAAAATGATATTAACTCCCTAAAGATTTCAGAAATGTTAAATACAAATTACATGATTTGGACTGTATCCAGAAAAAAGAATATAATCTTTGTCAGAATATGAAATCATATTTGGGCCAATAGATTTTGGCCAAATTAAGAACAATTTCTTTTTAAAGGAGATCTGAAGGTCAGTCACTTTGGAAAAACAAAAGCATGAATAAATTAGAGGAAGACATTACAGATTTCTTTCTTCTTCATTTGACAATGTTCTATTCTCTATTTTCAACTAAATTTTTCCATCTTAGATTTCAGGATAGCAATTTTGTTTTTATGTTTTGTCCAAGACTCAACATGTATAAATTCTCAAAGTTCTATCTAATAACAGACTAAATAGGAAAAAAAAAGTGACTGATCAACAAATAGTTCCTATTAACCACTTTTTACAAAATTAACCTTCAGGTGAATTATAGTGAAATGACAAAGCACAATAAATACATTTTAAAAATCATCTAGATCCAAATCCCACTTTTACAGATAGCATTTCACCCCAAATAGGGAAAATTACTCCTCTGATTATCAGACAGTAATGAACAGGAGACTCTCTTATCTCCCAGACCAAGTCTCTCTTGGTTGCACCACAAGACAATTCACCAATACTCATTCTTCATTCAGTCTTCTCTGCATAAATAAATTTAGTATATAGTTATTAAGAAATGTTTGGGAATTAGTTTGTACTCAGCAAATGTGATTTCTTTGAATCAGAAAGAATGGCACTTTGTTCTTAAAACCTGTTTGTGTCAAGATTTATAAATCAAACATGCAGTATGCAACCTTGAAATATCCTAAGAACAGCATTTTAATGGTCAGGCACTTTCCCAGCAGTGGTAACTAAGAAATGCTCTATGTTCAGGGGAACTGGAATACTCACAGACAAAGGGCCCCATATCGGGTAGCCTGAGTAGAAGGTAAAGAAAGAGAAGTACCCGAAGAAATCAAATATGCCTTGCATGGAACCCAGAAAAACACCCAGAACCAGAATTATTGCTCCACTCAGGATCTCGATGGCCTGTGAGAAGGGGAAATAAAAAGCACAATGGTCACAAACTAGTGGACATTGAAGAAGAGACCATTTTAATTTTTCTCAGAAAGGAGCTCTCAGTGCTTGAAATGGTGGAATACTCAAGCCTAAATTAATGGGACAAGAGCTTCCCTGGGAGGTTTTGTCTCATGCTGCTCCCACCAATTCCATGGCTGCCCCTCATCTCACCTCCCCGGACTTCTGTCCATTCTCACCAACTCCCTTCAGAAGTGGCAGAAGCGGAAGGGAGATCAGGCTGATAACACAGATTGAGTCAAACTATCTCCCACATGCTCTGGAGCCATAGTATGATGGAGGCAGGCTGGCAGTGACCAGCATTCCACTCACCGTTCCCTTGACCCAATTTCTTAATTAAAATGTGGAATGTGAGTTCCTAGAGCTCAGCCTCCTGAGGTGCATGGTCCAATTGGAGTCCATTCTCCAGTGTTACATGATAGGATGTTTTCTACCATGAGATTATGCCTCTGCATTTCTACCCATGGGTCTATAAGATGCCCCATTCGTTTTTTAAGAGAGCTATGTTACAGACTCAGTGATGAGTGACTCAGAAATTCCTCCTTATGGTCATAAACAAGGTTTCTACATGACATTTTCTCCCATCTTGAACCAAATATTTAACCAGGAGCTGACTTACCCCAAAGACTAGGAGTTTCTCCTCTAATCCAAGAGTTACATAGGTCATTTGGTGTTGTTAATGAAATTCATAGATGAGAAATACAAAGCTTTGATGTTTTTCCTTTTATCATCAGCTAATAATATATCTTCAGTGCAACAAAAGGGCTCGATTCTTCCCATACATCAAAATTACTCTCCATAAGGGCCTGGGGTAGAATAATGAGGAATTTTTCATTGTTTAATTCCATTTTGTCTTGGAGTAGCAGACATCTTTGAATCACTGTAGTAGGCCTGGGTGCTTCACTTCACTTTGGAACAGTAAAGACTAAACCTATTCAAACAGTAAACATATTTGTCCTCGCAACTAATCTATGTAACAATATTATCATACCCATTCTAAAGATGAGAAAACTGAGACATAGAGAGGTTGAATAACTTACCCAAATTTAAACAGCTAAGAAGTGACTTCAGATTCTATTAGAGACGTTGTATTATAAGGTCTAACATTTTGTAGCCATTATACCATATAGTGTTGTATAGAAGATGTCTTTCTGGGTAACAATACAGCACAGTGCAAATAGTTTAAGTGCTATAGAATAGCCAATTTCAAATTCAAATTAGTCCACATACTAGCTTATGATCTAGCAAAGAGAACCTCAGTTTTCACTTCTGTAAATCATTTTAATTTCACATGAACATTGCAAGGGGCAACTTTGATAATGTATGAAGTCCCTAACCTGATAAACAGTTGGTAAATGTTTGCTTTTAACTTTACTCTGCCTTGTGTCAAAGAGGAATTGGAGTATTGTATGTAAGTGTCACCAAACAACCACCTCAATCATTACAGCTAAACAATATGTATCATTAAAATATACACAGTATGTTTACTCTTAAACACTATAGCTCCCTGGTGTGCAGAGTCCTCCAAGAGAAGATGATTATGAAATGTGTTACATGCTTTTTCAAATGTTGAGGTGGATGGTATGAGATTAACCAGAAGCCCATTAAATACTGCTGAATTCTCCCAAGACTATTAATTTTGAGTTTAGAATACTATCTTAATTCCTACATTCTCTTGGAAATTATATGGCAGATCCATTTTTTAAATAACTTTACTCACTTTGGCAAAAGAAATCCATGCCACTTCCTTTGAAGATAATGTTTGTTTTCCCAGTTCTATATTGCCAGGGTGTAAATATGACGCATATTTAATCAGTAAAACACTATGAAGGTGAAGGGCAGAACACATTCTCACTTTATCACATAGACAACTGCTATTTAATTCCTAATAAAAGTTCCCTACTGTTGATCTTAAAAATAAAACTGTCAGTTAATTTATCAGTAAAAATGGGTTTATTCATAATAGTAGAAAACTGTAGTTCAGGACAAGCAGACTTTGAGAAACAACAGGCATGTCCAGGGAACAAAGCAGAGAAAAACTCTTTTACAGGAGAAAGGGCAGAGCTGGAGAGCGTTCTTTAAAAATACATAGTCCTGAAGGAAACCGGAGTTTCAAGTACAGTGGATGCTCACTGCCTGAGCTGAGAGAGTCTCTCATTGGCTGGGCCGGTGCCCGGGAGGAGGAGACAGCCCCTCCTCCTGCTGGTGGGAAAGCGGTGTGAGAAGCAGTTAGTGTCCTGCAAGGTCCAGCCCTTCCCTCTGGGGCGCAACTGACAGACCAGAAGGGCCTGAGAGCTCCCCCTGCTGGCCTCCTGAAGCCATTTCAGTGACGATTTACAATTCATTTTCACTCTGTCAATATGGATTTTTATGCTAACATTTAGGTACATGCTCCATTTAAACAGTGAGAAGTGGGAAATGAATAGGATCCCTTACATTCCATTCTCAATACTAAAAATGAGGAAATATCAAAACATTTACAACAAATTCTATTTTCATGAAGGCCTAATGGAATTCTGATCAACACGCACAATTACAAGATGGTCAAAAGCAGAATAATCTCCTTTAAATCCCATTTTCCATATTGAGCATCACCTTGCAAAGCCCAGGCTTAAAATCCATTCTTTGGAAACTATGTCCATATTTTAGATAAAACATCTAATGTGCTGGGATGTATGAAATGTGGGAACATTGCTCCTTCAAGATCAGTAATTACTCGCCTGCCTCCCCAGCTTCCTTCCTCACCCCTCCCTGTCTCAGAGCTCAGTCCAGCCTTGTTTCATTTCTCTGAATCCTCCCAAGGGTCAAGTTCCCAAAAGTCTTGAGCCCTTCCCAGCGCTATTCTCTCCTGAAGCCCCTTTCCCCTCAAGCTCCACTGAGATAACTTGTGCTTTATCCCAGACTTGATCTCAGCCCACAGGTCCCACTTCCATGAAGGACCTTTGCTCAGTCCCCACCAGGCTGGATGAGGCCCCCTTAGTGGCCCTCAGGTCGCCCTCCACTTCCCTTTTCCTGCCACTTACCACTCTGAGCCTCGCTGACTGGATGCCCATCTGCACCTCGCTGTCTCTCACTGTAGTAACACCGGTCCCTGGCTCAGTGACTGTCATATGTGGGGTACTCAGTGAATACACACTTAATAAATAAGTTATTGAACTTTTAGTCCAGCCTGATGTAGCCATGCCTCACGGATAATAATGGGAAATGTGTTTGCAAGCATGGAGCTTCTCATACAGAGAAACACCAGAGCAGTTACGGGAGGAAGACATCTATTCTAACTACATTATTTAGCTTTTTCAAAAAATCATAGCCATTAGGGAGAATTTTTAGCCTTCAGGTAAATAAAATATGTTCTATAATTTGGTCAACTTAGCTTTTTTTAATGGGAGGAATGCAGATTTCCTAAGAAGGCACTACTGAGTTCATCTATCCAGCTTTTAGTGTGTGTCAGGCATTGTTCTAGTGTTTCAATCAGATTAACCCACTTTAGCTCCCACAACATCTATATGAATGGGTTCTACTGTTAAGATCCTTTCTTTCCATTTTACAGATGATGAAGCAGAACATCAGAGGAGTTAAGTAACTTTTCCGGGGCCACACAGGCAGCGATTTGAGGATTAGGGATCAGAACCTGGTAATCTGGTTCCAGGATGTCCTTACTGTCCCTCTGAGCCCATGAAGAACTCACTTACCCACCCCATGTCCTAGGGATGTCCACACCATTCCTCATTACCAGACCTGGCAGCCAAATGGAGACAGCAGCTTAGATTTAATAAGTGTAAGCTGTGTATGTGTGTGTCCATGTCCACGTTACCCAAAGAAATAACTATATAATTACATCTAGCATTTTTACCAACAGCCAGATTCTAAGGGGAAGCAATGCTCATAGCTAATGTCGCATATCCCTACATAGCAACCAAGAGGAACAGTTTGCAAATGGCCTCAGTGACCCACTGGGAGGCACCTCTAACAGACAATAAAGGGGGCTTTCTGTGCAAAGGGAATTTACCCTGTTTACCTTGCAGGCTTCAGGCCTTGAAGTCTTCTTTCCTCTCAAGCCCCCTTGTTTTGAGTAAGAGACACCAGTAATGACCATGAGTGTCTTCAGGAAACAGCAGCCTCTTCTCACTGAGGTCTGCAGTATCATTTCCCAATGCAGCACATTGGATGAGTGAGCAAAAATGCTCCCCTGGTGGCCTGGACAGTGATAACCACACGTGCCTCTGAGGCCTCAGATATCCCCGGGCTTCCAGAAGGCTGAGCGCTGATTAGGAGACTGGCATCGGGAGGGAGATCCAACTGCCCCTGAGACATTGCTAGAGCAAACACATTGGTTGTGGAGTTGTGGACAAGACATACAGGGTCAGACACCAGGACCCAAGAACAGAAAATATGGGCAGAGGGGTGGAAAGGGTCTGTGCTGGATGGAGCAGAGGCAGAGGTGGACTAAAATGATGATGGCAAAAGTATTTGCATCGCAAACGGAGTACTCAGGAAGAGACAGTCTGACAGTGAGAGCTTGATTCTTATTGAGAAAAAATTCTCAAACAAGTCTGACAAACGTAGGTGAGGAAGGAATTCATTAAAGTGAGAGCAGTAGGGAATGGCAGCAGCCCTGCAGGCAGCAGAGAACAAGGACGAGCAGAGGGAAGGAAGGGAAGTTCACTGAATCCCTGCTCGGCACAGGGCAGATCCTTGGCCAACTCCTGAAGCCGGGGTCACCTGGTGTCCAGTGTCCACTTGAATCTGCACAGCATGGGAACTAAGCCCCCACTACCCAAGGATTTGGGGGAGCCGCAGAGCACTGGATGGAGCGAGATTATGTTCTGAGAACTTCCCAAAGCAAAGAAAGGGGGCAGGCTGCTAAAAAGCATGATCAGACAGCTGCAGTCCTGTCCAGGTCACCAAGTGGCAGGAACTTGCAAGCCTAAGTCAGAGATCTCAGTAGCTCTTCCTTACTTGCCTGAAGTAGGACAAAAAGAGTGAAGACTTGTGCTTAAGTCTAGAAAATTGAATGAAATAGCAAAGTAACAAAGACATTTTCCACTGGGAGGTTTCTTATTCATCTCCCAACAGGCTTGGAAGAGTGCAGAGACAACACATAGTAAGTTGAGCAGCAAGAAGTCTTTGTTTAAGGCTAAGTACACAGTCGAAAAAAGGGAGTGTTGGCAACCTCAGAGAGGAAATGTGCTTAAAGGCTTAGGATTCTGTCTTTTAAGGATTTCAAGGATGGGGTAAAGGCCAGGGAACATAGGCTTGACTTGTGGTCTCATGATGTCTATCTCTGGTGACAGACATTGTGTCACCATCCATAGTTTGTCCTCTAGATATTCTGTAAGATAAACTCAACACAAGGAATTTCTTGAACCTGTTCTTCTCTAATATAGTAGAGAAGAACAAACAGTGGGGACTTATCATTTAGGACTACTTGCTCTGCCATAGACAGGAAAGGTTATTGGATGATTATCATAAAATACGTTAAAAATCTTACCTCCTAATTCCCTGGTTTTTAGAATTGAATCTTAGCCTGAAGATGGAGTCTCCTGTTCTTACAATGCTATTTAGATCTCAGCTTTTTTTTTATCACAGGCAGGAGAAATTAATCATGATGCTTGTCCCATGTCCCTGCTCCACCTCAAGAGGAAGAACAAGGAGGAAGTGGGCAGAACGGTCCCTCTCAGCATAGCTGTAGATTAAGAGCCAAAGAAGGAAAAAGCTCTGAAAGGAAGTTAAACATAAGACTTCAGTTTTCTCATTTGTAATTAAGATCATAGCACCCACTTTAGAATATAGTGCATGTAAAGATATATGATAGAATGCACGTAGAGGTCTTAGCAGTCAAGACCTCTATGTGCATTCAAAATAAATATATAAGATGGGAAGCCTCTTCAAGTCTTCAGGGAGACAGTGATTATGAGAAATTGCTTTCAAGAGAAGATTCAGAGAAATTTCTTCTAGTTGTGTTGCAATATTCCCCAGTTACAAGACAAAATGTTTTCAAGGAGACTGGATAGCTTTCAGTGCTAAAATACCATAATGAATAATCAAGGTCAATATTCAACTTGCTAATTTCCAGAAGGAAAAAATATATATGTTTTTTTGAATGAAGTCAATATTCTAGCTGTTCATTCACTATTTGAAAAGTGATGTATTTGTCAAGAAGTGCTTATCTGGATCATCAGTAACTAAATGCCATTGTTGCCTTGTTGCTCTCTCCCCGGCACTCATGCTCACAGTGATGTGTGCACATACTTTGTACATTCATGCTGTCCTTGAGAAAGTATATTTATATAGCTTAATATATGTATAAATTCTAGTTTAGAAAAATAATTAGTTAACCATTAAGCTCTTTGGAACATATGGAATGTGTTTGATTCATGGCTTAGTAGTTTATAACTTTGCAAGTTTTGAAGTCACTGCTTTGAATCCACACCCTGCTGAAGTGATATTATTTAGTATAACTATAAAGCAACAAAATTGGGTGGCAGTTTTCTGAGTCCAGGGTCAGAGATAAAGCAGAAAGCTGATTTTGCAGAACCCAAGCCATCCTGTTTCAGAGCACTGAGGAAGAACCAATAAGAGAAACAAAAAGCAATCGAATCCATGCAAGAATGTCTGCTTAGATCCTTGCAATCTGCTACTTTATGTGTCTGTGACCAGCACAGCCTCTCTCCACAATGTCCCCTCTAAAAGCCCTAACTGCTTGTGCATGGGGGTGTGGGGTAGGGCAATGGCTCTTTAAGGAGAGCCTGACATTCCCTCATTTGCTGTCAAATTAATTAACTATTCCTTTCCTTTCCTCAAAACCTTGTCATTTTGTTTTGTGATATGACTTTGGTGACAAGGACCAGTTTTCAGGAACACAGAAACAGCCCTGAGATAGTGATGTAGTGCTGAGACCAACTGCAAAGTGTATGCAACTGAATCCAATTGAGGCTCCTCCACAAGCTTTTAAGAAGATGGGCCGGCATGGAGATCTACTTTTCTTGAGGCCACCCAAGACCAGCCTTGCTTGTAAGTTGCCTTGCTTATAAAGTGCCAAGGGCAGTCTGCACGGAGATGTGCCATTGTGACATCTGAGCTGGAAACAACCAAGGCCCAAAAGACTCAGACTGAAACTTTGACCTCCTTCCCCTCTAACTGCGTAAAAGTTATTTAGATGGAGGACCTGCTCCAAGAGGCGAGCTATCACTACAGGGAGCTATATGTAATGTAAACTAGGAGAGGTAGACAGCGAGGGCTGTGGAAAAGTCCGTTAAAATTCCCCTCTGGGTCCCATTATTTCTGTGTGGCTCATCAAGCATTTTTTATCCAACATTTAGTCTTTCATATTCCTGCAAATTGCTTCCCATTTTCTTTGAAGTCTCAGACCCCCACCTCCCTCTCCTGAAAGCTGACACACATTTCATTGTTCCTGACTGCCTATGCCATGCCCATGTGGATTCCCTGTATATATGTAATAAAATTTTAATTTCTCCTGTTAATCTATTTTCAGTTTGATTCTTAGACCAGCTAGAAGAACCTTGAAGGTAGAGGAAAACTTTTCTCTCAAACAAATGCACACCTTAAGATTAAAAGGAGAAAGCTAAGCTGATGGACAGTAACCGTAATGTGGTTGTTAGGGGGGACCTGATATAGGGGAGAGCATAGTAAACATAGTATTCTTCATGTAAGTGTAGATTAAAAATTAAAAAAAAAAAAAAAAGAAAGAAAGAAAGAAAAGGGGGATTACTCCTTAACAGGATAAAACTATTGGTAAATCAAAGATCAATGCATGCTTTAAATATCCTTAATGTTGATCACTTAAAGGGTGTCAGATGATCAGCTATGGAGGTACTCTTTTCTGATAATATTCCTTTCTCTTAATTAAAAAAAAAAAAAAAAGCAGTTACTGTGTGCTGACCTCCAATGAGTTCTGCACAGTGGTATAGAGGGCATGTCAAAGTGTGGGCAAAGGGACTGTTTGTTTCTACGCAGAAGATCAAGGCCTAGCTTGGATACCCAGAAAATGAACTAAGATACAATATGAGGAGGAGCTTCCGGCATCAGCACTCTCTGGAGGACTTGTGCTGGGGGATGATCATCAAAAAGCCTCCACAGGGATCCGGACGATGCTGCGGTTGTGGCTGCATCCAGTCCACCGTCTCCTGGACTTGCCATAAGAATGAGGAGGGAGATGTCTAGGCTGGCATGTGCATACAGTGAGACAACGAATTTGACCGGATCTGTACTGTTGGAACTCAACCAGGAGTTGGGAGGGGTGCAAGTTGTAGCACCCCAAAATCTCATGACTATAGACTATCTATGGTTAAAAGAACATATGGGATGTGAACAGATCCCAGAAATGGGCTGCTTTAATTTGTCTGATGGTTCAAGTACAGTTGGACAATATCCATCATATCATAGATACATTTTCACAAATGCCTAGGGTGCCTAAATGGTTTTCTTGGCTTCACTGGAGATGGATGGTAATTATAGATTTGCTTTGTTTATGTCACCGTATTCCTATTATGTTAATATGTGTATGCAAATTAGTTAGTAGTTTAAAACCTATACATACTTAAGGTACTATACAAGAAGATATGCCAAAGAAATAATCAATCCTCCCAAGTTTCCTTCATATGCTACATCTATAGCTTTTCTTCTTCCTTCCTAATTACAACCCTTACATAGAATTCGTGCCTCATATCGAATTTACCGAGTATCATAATTCCTCCAGGTGGTAAAGATACCTCGAGACAAGTGCTGGGCATAGAAGCCACAGGGCATAAATCTGCAAAGAAGTAAAAAGCTAACCTTTGCAAGCAATATGGCTTCTCTCTCACTTACCAACTTTACATTTCCCTGTATGGCCCCGGAAGATGACTGGTTAGCCAGAGACAGGTAAGATTCCTTAAGGGAGGAACAACCTAAGACAGGCACAGTCGCAGGGGGGCCATCAGGTGAGAATTAGGGGATCAACAGAGGTGAGGCTCAGAACCTCACCCCCCCTGCTTTGAGAGAAATCTTCTGCATCCGTGGATGTCTTGCTGCCCTTGTCTAGCCTGGATTAATACTTAGTCCATAGGCACACACCTGATCATCTGATCATCTACATTTGCCTTCTTACAGCACTAAACTATGTTTTCTACCTTTATCTTGCATCTACCTACCACTTCAGCATTTTATTAAAAATAAAAATAATAATAATAATAGGAGAAATGTGGGATCAACATATAAATCAAGTACAAAAATCAAACGAATATTCATATTTGACCTGATTGTTTATAGGTCATATTGCATGATCAAAACCAAAAGTTTCTGTGATGACTGCCCTTGTACTGTTCACCATGTAAGAATTTATTCACTATGTAAGAATTCGTTCACCATGTAAGAACTTGTTCGTTATGCTTCAGAAGATTGGAGACTGACGAGAATTAGGCTTGAGATAGATTAATGATTGACCCCCCTATACTGAATTTTATTGTTGTTAACAACCATTTGATCAATAAATATGAGAGATGCCCTCTCAAAAAAAAAAAAAAAAAAAAAGGAGAAAAAAACTACATAAATGCTGTACTCTAATTGATCATTTTACTTCTCACAAGAATTCTGGTCAGCAATTCTGAAACAACTTTATAACTATACTAAGGTTACATAAACCAGTAAATAAAGTTGTATGATTGTTGCCAGATTTCTTACATTCAGGAAACAGGTTACAAATAAGGTGGGGGACTTGCTAGAATGAACTTCATGGGGCTGAATTTTAGAAGAATATATCAGTATAAACTCATTTATCTTTTAATACACGTACAGATAGTAGATAAAGCAATTATTATAAACATATGTGCATGTGGTTTTTAGTGTATATACATATATTTCTTGGCCTTGTCCTCTGAGAGGGCCTAAATGCTGTGACACTCAGTAGCAACATGCGCACCTCACCCAGATAAGGTTTTCTAGGTACAGTTTCCCCAAAAAGGAACCAGGGGCCTCCATAAAAATGGAAATTTCTATGTCTGTAAAATAGGAATGAGTCTGAAGTGTCTTGTGGTTCTAGAAAATAAGAAAAATTTTAAAGGGGAGGGAGGGTTGCAGGCATATTAAAACTATACAAGAGCCAACTCAGCTCCCAATAGATAAAGCTAGAATAATTTTAGCAACAAAAATAGTCAGTCATAACCCAAAGAGTAATGTAAATATCCAAGAGTCTGTGAAAAATAACGAAGGAAAAGTGACATGGTGTCAGGCGACCAGCAAGGAGAGCTCACACCTGCCACCTCCCCTAAGTCTCAGACCCTACCAGGAGAGGTGGAGTCACACTATTTTAGCTACTTTACTCCCCAGAAGGAGCAAGGAAGATTTCTGTAGAAAAGGCAGAAACAAGAAAACTGAGATATTTTGAGTTTAATTCTTAGAGGAACTGCAGGCCCAGCAAGGATCTGGAAAAACATCCTGCCCAGACCTGATGACATCGCCGGGGCTCAAGTCCCACTAACTAAGAGATGGAAATTCCTGCACCTGAGTCCTGCCCAGGTTCTTGGGAACATCTACTTGGCTAAAGCCTGATTTCTATAAAAAGTAGAAATTAATCATGAAAGATGATACAAATGTTACTATGTTACTCCTAACCAACCTCGTCTTCCCCACATTTACTCCTTCCTGTACACTCTGCATTGCAAATAAAGTGGTTTTACTAAATTTCAAATATGTACATAGCCTAGCCATGTGTACACAGTTACATGGTAGAAAATATTTAACAATTGGGTTTCCACAGTTGGAGGGAGGGGATGAGGTGGGAATGTGACTGTGGCTCTTGCCAATCTCTGAGGTGTAAATACCCCCACCATAGCCAATTTCAAGCTACCAATAACATGTTGACCTGTGTTCCATGAAAATTTAAAATACTCTCTCACAAGTCAATATAACTCAGTCCAATGTCACTGCATGAATTTTCTTAAGACTCATAGAGTTATTCTGTTTTATAATCTCCTGGATGTATACACACTTCCTCTCTCTTCAAATGTATACCTTGCCATCTGCCCCTCACACATGAAAGTTAGGCACAGTAAACTATGTAGCTAGTTCCCTGAACATTCCCCAACCCCCCAGTTAGAGGCTTGCAAGAATCCCCTTCTTTCTTCTTTGTTTGCTTCTTCATCATGCTAACCCCCAGGCATCCCTAAGACCGCCATCCTTCCTGCACATGGACAAGGCCTCCTCAGCCTCACCTGCTGTAGCAGGACCAGCAGGACAGCATCAGCGAGTGGGGTGAGGTGGGGGTTCACCTCACGTTCGCTGTGCCTCTACTTAACCTTCATGACACCTGAGGAGAGTCTGGCATCATTACACCTGTTCCACAAATGAGCAAAAACAGGTCAGAGAGGTTACCTAACTTACTCAAATGCATGCAGGTAATAAGAGACAGTACTAGAATTTGAATCCATATCTGTGAGATTCTCAAACCCCTATTCTTCACTTTTCTACTTTTCATCAACGTTTGATGAACGAATGTTAATTTTGCTCTAAAGTCCCTAATCTACACCATCATTATATATCATTACAACATTATATAGGGTATGTGTGAATCTCAGCATCTGATTGAAATAAAACCTCTGAGGCTTTACCCTCTTACCTCAAATGTTGTGAAAGTTCATGTTGATTATGATGAATTTTTACATGACAGCTTTTACAATACGAATGTCAGCATAAGTCAAATAGTATTTCTGTAATGAAAAAAATCTGACCCATTTCTACTTCTCGTTGGGTGTTCAGAAGTTATTTTAGAGAGAATACATGAGATAGGGAATGTTCTACTACCCTCTTTTAAATCTTATAAAGCAATGGAGTAGGTGGGTAGGAAGAATGAGAGCTGATTTCTGGGGACCACATGGGAGTGTGATCATAGAAGTTACAAAACCTATAGTGCCTAAAGAAGCATGTTTTTCATTCCATATCCAGGACACACTAATGGGATACATATTTAGAAGTCAAAGGATTGAGTCAAGTGTCCAAATTTCCCATCATCAGTGCCAGGATTGCATTTCAAGGACTCATATTCTCCTGAGTTTGTGGAGGACTGTCACTCATTGGAGCTTTGAGGCTGAATTTGCTTGCATTCAGATTTTCTTTCATCAGGAGGCATTCTTGATTCCACAAGACTGGGAGGTGAGGAAATTGCCTGGAAAATAAAAGAACCTCAGTTGCCAAGATTAGGATCACTGCCTTCCTCTCCTTCCATACCTTTCTATTTTCATCAAGGTCATTGCCAATAATATTCATTCAGATTCTTAGTGTGCTGAAGTGTTATGTACATAGTCCTCACAACAAACATCAGAAAAGAAAGAAAATGTTCTCGATTTGCAATTAAGTTTTCTAAAATCTGGAAAGAATTCATGATTTTTCTTGAATACATAATTAAAAAGAGACAAATTACAAGAAAATAATTATACTTCATTCTATCTGGATAAAAAGGTATGGTCTTAGATATTAAATACACTGTTTCCTCTTGTATTTTCAGAATTCTTTCCCAGCCTTATTTCATCCTTCATATTCATGCCATCTCAAACTCCAGATTACCACATAAAAGTTCCTTTCCAGTTCTAAGAGTCAGAGGCTCAAATTCTAGAAGGAAGTTGAGACAATGTGAATTGCTACTCATTTAAACAAACTCACCTATTTTGGATTCTATGCATTTCGACACAACCAGATTATGGTAGAGATGTTTATGCACAATTCCAGTACGGTAAAGACCAGCATTAGAGACAACAGGCCCTAAGGGATAAGATGCTTCATATCAAACCCAATATAAACATTCACAGGGAAAAAAATGTCATCAGGAAACCAAATAACATCTCCCTTCCATAAATCAGAGCAAAGCGAGCCATAAATTAGGTTGAAGACACAAATTCATACCCGCACTCCATAACAGACACAATGTCAGTCTATATACATGGGAATACTGTGCCTGGAGAAAATGACATACTGTTTTTCTGTATCAGCTCATGTAAGTAAACACTGGGGGAAGAAGCTGTAGAAGCGAATTCTGAGCCTAACCCTACCATGTACTAATTTGAGTAACAGTGAACTAAGGAGATGAGTAGGAAGCTCAGGAAAACGGACATAAATGACCTCTCCATCATTTCATTAACATACTTCCTTAGAGGCTTGGGAATTTACATTATCCCTGGAAGTGAAAAGACTAGAGATAGTAAACACAATTTTACTAGACTGGTGTCCCTTCTATTATCACTGAGGCACCTATAAGAGGAAAATACAAAATTGCTCTGGAGGGAAAAAAACTGCAAAATCCAGGGAAAAATCAGACCCATATAAATATAGACTTAGATAATTAAAAATATGATAAAGAAAACGAGGACACCAGCTTCCATGAGTAGTCAGCAAACAGAAGGGTTAGGAGGGAGTCAGTAACTACAACTCATAAATCATCATGGAGAAAGTGGACAAGTTTGAAGGAAAATGTTAATTACTAAATGGACCTCAGAAGAGGCACCTAAACACAAACAACAACTAAAATAATTTGGAAAGGTTATTGAAGATCTTCCTTTTGAAAATCACACACTCAAATAAATTCAAAAGTGAAACCAAACTTCAATGAGTCCTTATTTGAAAATCCCAGACCACAGAGAAAATTATAAATCTCTCTTGTTAGTTTTCTTATACTATCTGTGAAATAAATTTTTTTTTAAATTTTCATCTCTCTGGGGTGTTTAGTAGTGGAAGTGATAGTAATTATATTAATAATAATGTAACACAATGTGCACTGTTTTGTTTATCAAATATTTATTTAATCCTTACACTGACCCTGTGAGCTTGGTACTCCACCATCCTCATTTAAAAGATGAAAAAGTTGAAACTCAGAGAGGTTATTTAATTTGCCCTTCATGCCAGAGCTGATAAGTGGCAATCCAAGATTCACATCCAGGCACCATGCATGGTACCTGATATATTATTTTTTTTCTGTACATTTTGGATCATTTGAGATTCTGTATAATTAAGTATAAGTTAAAAAACATACCTTGTTGGAGGTTCCCATGTAGAGGCATAAGTCTGGGGATTCTGAAAAAGGGCAGTGCTCCAATGCCTCACCATTAAATGCTAAATTGTCTGAAAGAAGAATAATCCCAGCTAGTGCGCTTGCAAAAATGAACAGGCAAGGGCAACAATAATTCTAAAAGAAGAATAAGAATTTTTAATTATTACAGGCAGCACATATTTCATCCTTTGGCTACAGTTCATTTAAATAAATACCAATTTAAATAAATACCAAGGTTGTTTCCACACCCACGATATCCCAGATGCTTGGGAAACATCAGTGAGCAAAGATCCCACCCCCATGGAGTTTACATTCCAGCAGCAAAGACAAAGGAAACAATTAACCACATGAATAGGTAAACTGTACAGAATTTTGGAAGTGATTGAGTCCTGTGGGATATTGAGCGGAGTGAGGAGGATCTGGGAATAAATCAGGGAGAGGAGGGGAGGCTTGTGACATTAAACAGAAATGACACAAGGTGGGGAGGTAGGGAAGAGCTGGGGGACTAGCCATGAGGGTGTCTGGGGGAAGTCCTTGCTGTCACACAACTCAGTTCAGAGCCCTGAGGCCAAAGGGTTCTGGGGTGTCCCAAGGAAGCAGGAGACAAAGGCACTGGAGGGCAGGGACCGAGTGACCAGTGTTAGGAAAGGAAGCTGCAGAGTGAGCAGGGGGCCTGGCGGGTCACGGGAAGGACTGTGCTTCTCACTCTGAGGAGAATGTAGAGCCCCTAGAGGACTTTGAGCAAAGGGGCGACACACTATTTATGTCTTAAAGGGAACACTGATGGCTCAATGAGACTAGGTTAGGGAGGCCGGGGTGGAAGCAAGGAGCCCAAATAAGAAAGATGGTGGCAGGTGGGATGAGGGGCTATCAGCACAAAGATGAGAAAAGGTCAGACTCAGAGTTAGCTTGAAAGTAGGGCAAACAAACCTTCCAATGAACTGAATTCAAGTTTATGAAAGAAAGAATCAGGAATAATTCTACAGCTTTGGCCTGAGAATCTGTAAGGATGGAATTCCAATCAGCTGCTATGAGGAAGACAGTGGATGCATTAGGCAGAAAGGCAGACATGAGTAGGGTAGAGGGAGAATAAGGCAGTGGAACCCACTAAAAGGGATTCAAAGAGTTAACCAGAGAAAGCCAGAAAGCCAGAGGGGCTCACAGAGTTAATCAGCTAAAGTTTCAAGGGCCAGGAGTGACTTGGAATGTCCAGACAGTCCCCGGATGACAAACTACTCCCCAATGAGACGCCTCCAAGCACAGGCACTCCTCAGCTACAGAAAAGCACAAGAGCACAGCCCATGTCTTCATTTCACCAATTAGATCAGGCCTCCAAGGCCAAAGATTGTCAATCAAGGACCTCTCTGCCCTGCCAAAAACCCACAGCCAACAGCCTACCTGTGTGACTGTAGGCAGTCCCACTCTGCTACTCTGTTACGGGTGCAGTAAAACCTACTTTGCTTTCTTTGATTTCATGTCTCACTTTATCTGACCTCCCTGCAACTCTGAACTGAGTTCCTTCCCAACAGATGGAGAAGGTTTGAAGAATATTAGGAGCAGAGTTTTGGACATTTTAGAACTGTATGTGGAAATGATTAGATGTGCCCGTCTCAGCCTCAGGAGAGAGATCTGGGCTGGAAGTATTTATTTCAGGGCTGTGCACATGCAGATGTCATTCAAAGCCATGAGAATGGGTGAGATCAGCAAAGGAGTATGCAGAGCCGGTGACAAAGAACTGAACTCTGAGCACCCCACCATTAAAAGGCCAGACAGAAGAACTAGGAAATGAGATTGAGAAGGAGAAACCAGAAGACACGAGGAAAACCAGCCAGGCCATGTGTCCTGGGAGGCAAGGGAAGAAACTACTGGAAGGAAGGGTGACCAACTGTATGCTTAATGCTGTTCAAGATAGATACGTATTGTGAAATAACTTCGTGTTACCAGTATGAAAGTCTTCAGTGACCACAAGGAGAAAGAGAGGTGTGACAGGGAAGGAAAAGCCTTATTGGAATGTGTTTAGTTCAAACTGGATAGAAGGGAATCGGAGTATAGATCATTTATTTAATGAGTTCAGGTACAGAAGGGAAAAGAATTATGCCTGTTGGTAGCAGGAGAAAATAAGGTCAAGATACAGTTTCCTTTTAAGAGGCAGTAAGTGGACTTTTATAGGTTGACTTGAACGTCTAATAGAGAAAGAATTGGAGTGATGCATTCTGTGGGAAAAAAGGACAGAATCTGGTATTCAATTAGGAATGCTGGCTTTGATGGTAATCACAGCAAGGTTAAGCTATGATAGTGGTCAGAATGGAAATAACATATTGGTGCACATCTGGTCCATGAGGTTGATATAATACTGGGAGTCTGAAATTCTCTTCCAATGGCCTGAGTTGCTCAAGATAGGAAGCAAAGTCATCAACAGAGAGTAAAGATGAGAAAAAGGGATCTGTGTTTGAGGAAAGAGTGTAAAGGTGAAATAGCCATCTAGGCAGGAGAGGGAATGAATAGACTGATAGTGTAAGTGGGTAGATGATTTAGAGAGCCCAAATAACAGAGACTTAGTAATTGTCTGATGAGTCACTAAAGGAATAGAACTTTGGCTTTCAGTTGTGGAACTAGTGGCGGGAGGGTGTACACTCAAAATAATTAAAATGGGCCAAATTTAACAATGCATTAAAACCAAGAAGCCTTTCACTAAGTTTTAGAATCAGCAAATATTCATAGTAATCATCCCAGTAATAATTTTCACAATCTAATTATGATGGTTTTCTGATGATCTACCATCTGAATATCTTAAGAAAATTAATTTTCTTCTGATAAAACCAAACTTGGTGTCTCAGTTGGATTCACCAACTTCTACTCTCCTGCTGTTAATGGATAACTTATTTTTACTCCTTTAATCATAGAAAATCTGAAACAGCTGTGATCTTACCAGTTCTTCGTTCCTCCATGCATAAAAAGATGAAATTCCTGAAATAATAAACTGTTTGAAAATAGGAAATTAACCAGATGAAGGAATATTAAGTCTCAACAATTTTTCCCATTCCTTCCTTGATTGGCAGATATTTAGCAATAGTCATACAGTACTTCTTTTTTCATTTCCCACCCTAGAACACAAAATTACATTTGATGCTCCTCATAATTTTATATAAATAAAATTTTAATTAGTTAAAATTTTGAGGAAATTTATATTTGCATTTTGTTTTATGACTTACTCCTTACAGGTTTCTGTGATGTACATACTCTAAAAACATAGTAAATACACATACTTAAAGTAAATTAATTATCCTTATGCCTTTAGTCATATTAAATAAAAAGAATATATATATGTGTGTATATCATTCTAATATTCCTACTCAAGCTTCAGATAAGGGTTTGATTTAGTGAATGAGATGTTCTAAAAGAAACTTCTAAAATCTAAGTGTCTACGTCAAGATATCAACTACTTTTTAATTTATTATTTTGATATGTTACTCTTTCCAAGACTCAGGTTCAGTAAGTTGAATTCACTACATGTTCAGTGTTCTCAAAAACTTCATTCTATTTTTTCCTCATAAAACTCACATTTACCGAGGCACTACTATGGTTGAGGGGAAAATTGCCAAAATCATGGAGAACCAAAGCTTGCTACTTAAAATACAGTTACTGAATTCTGGCAGAACATGGAGGAACAGGCTTTGAATTCCATTTCTAATAACAAAGAGGTTATCTCAGGAAGCTCCAGAGACACTGTAGCTTCATGGTTGAGAGTAGATGCTCTGTGTTCTGATCCCACCTTCAGCTCATATTCATTCTGTAACCTTAGACAGATTACCAAACTCTCATTGCGTCAGTTTCTTTTTGTTCTGTAAAATATGGATGTGCACATCCCCATGTTAATATTACATCCTTATAGCTATATGAGGATAAAATGAAATAATATATAAAAAGGTATTATGTGTTCAGCATACAGAAAGCACCCAAAGTAGTAACAATAATTAAAGTTTTTATATACGTTTTCCAATTTGATTTCACAGTGACACAAAGAGACGGTCCTGATATCATTTCTACCATCTCAGTGAAGAAACTTTTTAAAAGAGTCCATATACCTTCCCAAAGTCACACAGTTAGTAAGGATTAGTCAGAGAAAAACTGTGCAAATGAGGGATTCACACAGTCAGCATACAGCAGGGCATGCACTTAGAGGGAAGGGGGGCGATGAGGGGATCCTTGGAGGTAAGGCCAGATGTGAAGGCTTTGTACCAGTCCTGCACCTTAGACCTTGCTCAGTGGGTGATGCAGAGCCAGAGAGAAGGTTCCAGCAAAGGGAATCCAATGGTCATGTTCGAATCTGTGTATTGAGGGTGCTAAATTCTGGCTCCCTGACCATGGCTCATTTTTTTACAAACTAACTTCACTTTCTATGGGAAATAAAACCTCTTTTCTCATTAAATAATTGAAACAATCATTATTCTCTTTTCTACAATATGGAAACTTTCTCTTAGGCAATCAGGATTCATTACACACAGCAAGTGTGTACCCCAAGTTTTCTAAAAAATTCCTGATTCTAATTATTCAATCAAAAGGATGACATTAACTACCTAAAATTTTAAGAAATGTTAAATCCAGATTAACATGTTTGGGATTATATCCAGAAACAGAATATAATCTTTTGTTAGATTATGAAATCTGATTTGGGCCATGAGATAGAGTCTGCCAACTTAAAAGCAATTTCTTTTTAAATGAGATGTGAGGGTCAATGGTTTGGAGAAAAATAAAAGCATGAATAAATTAAAGGCCAAGACATTATAGATTTATTTGTTCTTTTGCCAACTACAGGTCCTATTCACTATTTTCAAATAAACTTTCTCAGTTCAGATTTTATGGTAGGAATTTTGTTTTCATATTCCATCCAAGACTCAACATGCATAAATTATAAGAGTTCTATCTGATACCAGAATTAACAAGAACAAAAAACAAGTGGTTGACTAACAAATACTTCCTATCAGCCACTTTTTTAAAAAATGAACTATCAGGTAAGTTATAATCAAATAAAAAAACTGAATAGATATATTTTTTAAATAACCTAAACTCAGATACTGTTTTACTGATTACATTTCAACCCAAGTGGCAGAAATTGCTTTTCTGATTTTCAGACATTAATCAACAGGCAAATCTCTTATTACCCAAACCAGGACCCTACTGGTTGCACCACAAGGCAATTTGCCAACACTCATTTTTCATTCAATTTTCTGGGAATCCACAAATTTAATACATGATATTAAATAATACTTGGGACTTAATCAGTATGCAGCAAATGTTTCTTTTAATCAGAACAAAGGGTGCTTTTTCAAAATTGTTTTTGTCAAGAATTGTCAATCTTACAGCAGGCAACTTTCAAATAACCTAAGAACATACTTAGTAATCAAACACATTTTTAGCAGTGGTAACTAAGAAATGATCTCTATTCATGGAAATTGGAATACTCACAAGTATAGGGCCCCATATTGGATAGCCTGAGTAGAAGGTAAAGAAAGAGAAGTACCCGAAAAAATCAAATACACCTTGTAGGGAACCCAGAAAAGCACCCAGAACCAGAATTATTGCTCCACTCAGGATCTCAATGACCTGTGAGAAGGGAAAACAAAAAGTACAATGATCATATACCAGTGGACGTTGAGAAGAGATTATTTTCATTTTTCTATGAAAGGAGATATCAATGCTTGAAATAGTTAAATATGAACAGGCCAGGAGCTCTCCCTGAGGGTTTTGTTTCATGCTGTTCCCACCAATCCAGGGGCCACCCCTCATCTTCAACTCCCCCCAGCTTCTGTGCATTCTCACCAACTCCTTTCAGAAGTGGCAGAAGCGGAAGGGAGATCTGGCTGATAACACAGATTGAGTCAAACTATCTTCCACATGCTTTGGGGCCACAGTATGATGGAGGCAGGCAGGCAGTGACCAGCATTCTACTCAGTGTTCCCTCCACCCAATTTTTTAACTTAACATATGGAATATGAGTTCCCAGAGCTCAGCCTCTTGAGGAGCATGGTCAGATTGGAGTCCATTCTCCAGTGTTATGTGAAAGGGTGTTTCCACTATGAGACTATGCCTCTGTTATTTCCACTTCCCAGAACTAAAAGATGCCCCAGTCTTTCCTTAAGGGAGCAACATTTTTGAATGGGAGCTGAGTGGCTCAGACAGTCCTCCTGGCCAGGCATAAACAAGGTTTTCTGCATGATATTTTCTCCTTTCTTGAAGCAAAATTTTACCAGGGTTGACTTACCCCAAAAGCTACTAATACTTCTTTGGAGGCCATCTGGGGTTGTTAACGACTGTCATGGAAGAGAAATACAAAGCTTTGAAGTTTTCCCTTTCACCATTAGCTAATATTTCTTGAGCTCCTCAAAGGGGTTCAGTTCTCCCCATATACCAAAATGACTCTCAGAGAGTGGGTCTGGGGCACAATAATGAGAGTTTTTACATTGTTTAATTCCATTCTGTCTTGGAGTGGTAGACATCATCAGATCATTGTGGGAGGAATGCATGCTTCACTCCACTTTGGAACACTGAGGAGTCAACTTATTTAAATAGCAAACACATTGATCCAGCAACTCTATGTTGAAATATTACCCATTTTAAAGATGAGAAAACTGAGACATTATGAGGTTGTGCAACTGACCCAAACTTATGCAGCTCATAAATGAGTTCAGATTCTATTAGAGATGTTAATCATTATATTATATACTGCTGTATGGAAGACATCTCTCTGGGTAGCTGTAGAGCACAGTTCAGTTTAAGCAGTAGGAAGAGCTAAATTCAAATCCAGATTATATGACTTAGTACCTTATGACCTAGTAAGGGAGACCTCAGTTTTCCCATCTGTAAAATAATTTACATTTCATATGAAAATTACAGGGGCAACTTTGATAATGAATGAAGTCCCCAACTTAATAAATAGTTGGTAAATGCTGACTTTTAACTTTACTATGCCTTGCGTCACAGAGGACTTGAAGTGTATATATGGGTCAACCAACAACCACCTCAATCATTACAGTTAAAAGAGATGTATCACTCATATATACATGGTATGATTACTCTTGAGCAACATAAACCCCTGGTATATAGCATCCTTTGAGACAAAATGATTGCAAAATGTTTATGTGCTTTTTCTCTTCATAAGGTATATAGTATGAGATTAACCACAACTCTTTAAATACTGCTGAATTCTGCCAAAACTATTGACTTTAGGTTTATAATAGTATCTTAATTTCCATTCTTTTTTGGAAATTAGGTGGCAGATCCATTTTCTAATAACTTTAATCATTTTTGTCAAAGTAAATCCATGGCACTTTCTTTGAAGATAATGAATGTATATCTTTCTAGTTCTCTATTGCAGGGGGTTTGTATCACACTTAATCAGCAAAGCACAGAAAGGTGAAGGTCAGAACACATTCTAATTTTATCATGTTGACAATTGCTACTGAAAACTTCATAAAGCTTTCCTACCCTTAATCTTAAATGTAAAACTATCAATTATTTTAGTAGGAATACCAGAGAATTGCAATTTGAGACAAGTAAGCTACAGCAAAACTGTAGGAAAACTATAGGCATATCCACAGAATAAAGGAGAGGAACACTCTTTTATAGAGGAAGATGCTCAGTTGGAAGAGACTCTTATAAACAAAAAGTCCATTGGAGGAAATTGGGAGTTCAAATATGGTGGCTTCCCATTGGCCAAACTGTGACAGTCACTCATTGGCTCATCCGAGAGGAGGCTGCTGGTAGGAAAGCAGTAGGTGAAGGAATATTGTCCTGTAAGGTCCGGCCCTTCCCTTTGGGGCTGCAGTTGACAGAGTGGAAGGGCCTGAGAGCTCCCCCTGCTGGCCTCCTGATGCTATGTCAGTGTGGTTCCCTGTATTCATTTTCACTCTACAATGCAGATTTTCATGCTAATGTTAAGGTACGTGTTCTATTTAAACATTCATAGATTAGAAATGACTAGAAGCCCTTACCTCCCATGCCCGATACTGTGCACAGAATCTAACAATGAGAGACAATTAAAAAGTTTACCACAAAATCTATTTTCATGAATGCCTTATACAATTCTGGTCAACATGAATAATAATAATGACCAAAAGTAGACTAGTTTTCTTTAAATTCCTCCTTATCCATGTTGAGCACCACCTTGTTTACAATTTAAAGCCCAGGCTTGAAATTCATTCATTGGGAACTATGTCTATATTTTAGATTAAACATCTAATATGCTAGAATGCAAATAATGTGGGAACATTGCTTATTCATAATAAATAGTACCTCGCCTGCCTCCCCAGCTTCCTTTGTCACCTCTCCCTGTCTCAGAGCTCAGTCCAGCCTTGTTTTATTTCTCTAAATCCTCCCAAGGTCAAACTCCCTAAAGTCTTGAGCCCTTCCCAGTACTATTCTCTTCTGAAACCTGTTTTCCCTCAAGTTCCACCCAGGTACGTTCTGCTTTTCTTCTAGACGGGATCTCGGCCACATGTCACACTTCCATGGAGGAGCTTTGTTCAGTCCCCGTAAATCTGGATGAAGCCCCTTTAGGAGCCCTCAGGTCGCCCTCCACTTCCCTTTTCCTACCACTTACCACTCTGAGCCTCACTGACTGGATGATTATCTCTCGTCCTTGTAACACCAGCACCTGGTTCGGTGTCTGTCATACGCAGGAACTCAGTGAATATGTGATTAATAAATAAATGAAATTTGGCCCAACCTGACACAGCCAAAGCTCACAGATGAAAATGGGAAATGTGTTTGCAAGGATTGGAGCTTATTACACAGAGAAACCCCAGAGTAATTATGGAGGAATAAAAAACCTATTCTAACCACATTATTTAATTTGACTTATTCAAACATCCATATATTTTAGGTAGAATGCTCAGCCTTTAGGTAAAATAAAGTATGGTCTATAATTTGAACAGTTAGGTTTTTTTTAATGGGAGACATGTAGATCTCCTAAGAATCTACCAGTTAAGACACTGTAACTAGCTCTTAGTGTATGTCAGGCATCATTCTAGTGTTTTACTCAGATTAACCACTTTAGCTCTCACAGCACCCTTATGAGAAGGTACTACTACTCTGATCCTTTCCATTTGACATAGGAGGAAGCAGCCCATCAGTGGAATTAAGTAATTTGCCCAAGACCACACAGCCAGCAATTTGAGGAGTAGGGATCAGAACCTGGTGATCTGTCTCCAGGATATCCTTACTGTCCCTCTGAGCTCATGCAGAACTCACTCATCAAATCCCATGCCCCAGGGATGTCCACACCATCCCTCTTTACCAGACCTGGAAGCCAAAGGGAAACAGCAGCTTGGATTTAATATATGTAAGGGGTGCATGTGTCCATCTCCACATTATCCAAAGAAATAACTATATAATCGCATCTAGCATTTTTTTTTACCAAGGCACCAGAGTAACACTCAAACTCTAAGGGGAAGCCATCCTCATCGCTAAATGGTCCATATCCCTACATAACAACCAGGCACAGCACTCTGCAGATGTCTTCAGTGGCCCACAGGGCAGCACCTCTAACAGCCAATAAAGAAAGGGGACTTTCTGCGCAGAGGGAATCTATAGGGTTTACCTTGCAGGCTTCAGGCCTTGAAGTCTTCTTTCCTCTCAAACCCCTTGTTTTGAGTAAGAGACACCAGTAATGACATGCGTGTCTTCAGGAAACAGCAGCCTCTTCTCACTCAGGTCTGTAGTCTCTTTGCCCAGTACAACATGTTAGATGAGTCAGCAAAAATGCTGTCCTGGTGGCTGGAGAGTGATAACCACACGTGCCTCTGAGGCCTCAGATCTCCCCGGGCTTCCAGAAGGCTGGTGTTGATTAAGAAACTGGCATTAGGGGAGGGAGGCATCTGCCTCTGAGATATCGCTTAATATATTGTTGGAACAAGACATACAGGCAGAAAATATGGGCAGAGGGGAGGGAAAAGGTTGTGGGATGGAGGTGTACAGTATTTGCACAGTAAGAAGAGACAGTCTGACAGTGAGAGCCGTGTCTGGAGGGGGCCGGTGGCCACGTGCAGTGTCACACTCGGTCTCATAGGCTCAGCCAGGTGAGTAGTTTACCGACATCACAGAGTTGATGTGCACTGAGTGATGACTGTGTGCCAGTCACTGTTCTAAGCGCTTCACTCACATTCACTCATCGTCCTCACCAGACCCCGGGCCTAGACACACCTACTCACCCAGTTTCACAGAGGACAGACCTGTGGCATAGAGGCGGGAGCCAGCTCTCCCAGCATCACACGGGAACCGACCCAGGCAACTCAGGATCCGGGAGCAGGGTCAGAGTCGTGGATGTTACCCCCGTGACTGTCACAGCACCTCCTTCCCTGAACAAGTGTCGCACTTTAGAAGGAAAATTGTATAATCATCCGAACCAATAAGTGTCCTGACACAGGGGATGGAGGGATCGGAGCCAAGAGCCAGGCAGTAGAGGAGACGGAGCCCATGTGATGGTGCAGAGCCCAGTCCCGAGGCAGGTCCCAGGCAGGGCCTGGAGGAAGGTCTGGGGTACAGCCCGGACCCGGGTGCAGGTGGGGCATCTGGGAGAAGGAGGGCTGCTCCCAGCAAATAGGTGAGGTCCCCCTTTTAGAATCTGAAGCCCATGGGGGGACTTGGTCACAGGAAGACAAAGAGGGCCAGATACCAGGGCCCAAGGATGTTCAGGGAGGGGAGTGTGTGAGCTCTGGGCGGGAATATACCCTGAGCAGGAGCCCAGTAGCCAGGAAGAGGTCAGGTGCAGGGGCTCTGGGCCCAGGGCTGCTGCCTGAGCCTGGAGCAGAGGCGCCAAGGGACTGATGACAGAGACTAATGTGACGTCAGGAAGAAATTCCAAAAGGATGATGGTAACGCTGTCACCCTCTCTTCTGCCTTTAGCCAGAGTCACCGCAGATGATGGAGTACTGAAGAAGAAAAGGAGAGATGGAAAGAGTGGCAAGTGGAGGAAAAAGTTCCTTTCAACCTTCATGTTGTAAATTTAACTGTACAAGGAAAATGCTCAGAAAGGAAGTTCCTCAAACTCTAAGATTTCAGTTATCTCTTTAGTAAATAAGATCATAGCACTTAGAGAACAGTACATATAAAGGTTAAGGATAGAAGGCATGTAGAGGTGTTAGCAACCAAGACCTTTAGTGTCCAAAATAAATAAGAATGGGAGTCTCTTCAGTTCTTTAAAGAGAGAATGATTATGAGAAATTGCTTTGTAGAGAATCTATGAGAAACAGATTCATAAAAATATCTTCCAGTTGCACGCACTAGCCCCCAAATACAAGAGAGAATATTTCCAAGGAGGCTGAATGGCTTTGGTGCTGAAATATCATAATGAAAAATCAAGGTCAAAATTCAAGTTGGCAATTGCCAAAAGGAAAAATAAATTTTTTTTAATAAAGTCAATATTTGAATTGTTCACTCTCAAGAGACCCAAGAGATTATTGGAAAAATGTATTTCTCAAGACGTGCTGGTCTTAATCCAGTTACTAAATATTATTGCTTGTAGCTTTGGTCTTACCCCTGCATTCACACCCACTACATACTATAATTATGCTCTTCTTGGGGCAGTATCTTTATATGTCTCAATATATGTATAAACTCTTGTTGGGAAAAATAATCAGTTAACCCTCTAAGCTGTTTGGAATATATGGAATGTGTTTATTTCATTGCCTAGTAGTTTATAACTTTGCAAGTTTTTGAGTCACTGCTTTGAAACCATGCCCTGACAGAAGTGACATTATTTACTGTAATTGTAGGATAATAAAATTATGTTATGATAGGCAAGAATTATTGTCACTGTGGCATGAAATAGAGAACCATCCAATCAAATGAAACCAATGATCAGAAATTAGCTCCACAACTGAATCAAGCTCTGGACCAGGGGAATTTCATGGGCTAACAAAATTATGCTCATAATTATGGAATTGTCCTGATGGATTTAGAGCTACTACGGTGTCTCCCTAGAGCACAGGGTGAGGTTAACTCCACCTAAATCTCAAGGCTGGCAATGATCTGAGTATACAATGGATGCTGGAGAGGCAATCACAACGTCCACTACAGGCTGTCAATGTTTTGATAAAAATTTGTTAGCAGATATCTTTCAAAAAATATAAAGCAATATTTTATTTATTTATAACATAATAGAAGACAAGTAGACCTTAATAGTGAAAGATGATAATACAAATAATACTATCTATTTATAACCAACTTTCTTCTCTGCCTTTATTCCTTCCAATACACTCTACATTGCAAGTATAATGATATTTCTAAATTTAAAATAAGTACATGGCTTGTCTTACTTACCCAATAGCAGTGCTGGTAAATAATTAACAACTGGCTTTCCACAAATGGAGGGAGAGGGAGAAAGTGGTAATGTTATTGGTCTTTTGACAATCTCTGAAGTGTAAATACTCCCCCCATAGCCAATTTCAAGCTCTCAACAATGCATTGACTTATATTCCATGAAAATTTAAAATCAGCTCTCATAAGTCAATATAAGTCAGCTCAATACCACTCCATACATTTTCAATTGCTTCTCAAGACTCAATTGCTCTGTCTTACATCCTCCTGTGATGTGCACACTTCTCTCTCCAAGCTTATATCTTGCCATGTGCCCCTCACACATCAGTAAGACACACTAAACTCTCTAGTTAGTTCTTGAACATCCCAAACCCCCTAGTTAGACACTTGCATGTCTCCCCCTTCTTTCTTTTCTTCTTAATCATGTTCACTCCCAGTCTACTCTAAGACCTCAGTACAGAAGAAAAGTCTTCTAAAAAAGTTACGAAACCAAGGATTTCATCGACATCCCATCTAATTAGGATAGAAACTCTTCCTATGTGTGTCCAAAGATTTCTATTCTTCCTATCATAGCCCTTATCACTCCATGTTGTAATTACAGGGTTTCTGTAACTTCTGTAGACAGGGAGTCTGTATCTCCCACAAGGAGCAGCCTGAGAGCAGAGGCGAGGCATCATTCTCTGTCATATGCCAACTCCCAGCAGAGCCCATGGCACAGGGGAGGCCCTCCCTGAATGATGCTGAATGGATGAGCAAACAAACAAATGTGTGTGTGGGTGTGTGGGTGTTTGGAGGAAGACAGGCAAGAATTACTAGAGAGCAGTGTGGAACAATCTGTGCTCAAAGAGGCAAGAGTAACTTATAGGGGTAAACTATGGACACCGTGGAGGACTCAGTTTAGTGTTAGGAGGGGGAAGTTATAAATCAGAAATGTAAGAACTTCAGCAGATTTAAAAATCAAACAGATGTATCAGGAGCTTTTATATCAAATTACCACCATTTTAAAGATGGCCGCTGACATCACAGGAGGGTGTAGGACCAGCAGCGACAGCATCAGTGAGCAGGTGGGGGGAGGGGTGCCCCTCACATTCGCTGTGCCTTCATTTAACTATCATGACACCTGAGGAGGTTGGCATTATTACACCCATTTTACAAATGAGGAAAAACAAGTCAGAGAGGTCAAGTAACTTGCTCAAATTCACACAGGTAGTAAGTGACAGTATCAGAATCTAAACACAGTTCTATGAGATTCCCAAGCCCTTAGACATTACTTCTTCCTTCTACTTCTCATCATCCTTCAAATGATGGATGTTGACAAATGTTGATGTTACTCCAAAGTTCCCATTCTATACCATGGATATGTATCATTACATCATTATATTATTAAAGGACATTCGTGAATCTCAGCAGCCGATTGAAATAACTCCTGTGAGACTTGACCCTCCTACCTCAAATAGAGTGAAAATTCATCTTAATGATGATGATTTTTGTTTATTTGACTATATTTGCAACACTGATGTCAGCTAAAGCCAAGAAACATCTTTACTTAATGAAGAAAAATTATCCATCTGCTTTCTCAGTGGGTGTTTGGCAGTGGTATTTTAGGGAGAATACATGAGATATGGATTGTTCTGCCTGCCTTCTTTAAACTTTATAGAACAAAGGAGCAAGTGGGTAGGAAGAAAGAGAACGTATTTCTGGGGACAACTTTGGAATGTGATTATAGGAGTTACAAAACCAGTAATGGTTTAAGGAGCGTGTTTGTCCTTCCATATCCAGGACATAATAGGACTCAGAGTTAGAACACAAAGGATTAAGTGGAATGTCCAAGTTTCTGAAGATTGGTGCTAGGTCTTCACTTCCTGGGCCATGTTCTCCTGAGTTCATAGAGGACGCTGTCACTCACTGGAGCTTTGAGACTGACTTTCCTTGCTTTCAGATACTCTGTCATCAGGAGGAATTTGTTACTCCACATGATCAGGAGGTGAAGAAGTCACCTGGAAAATAAAACAACCTCAGTCTTCAAGATGAGGCTCACTGCCTCCCTTGCCTTCCATCCATTCCTGTTTTCACCAGGATCATCACCAATAATATTAATTCACTGATTCTTACTGTGCTGAAGTACTATATACCTAGTTCAGAATATGGCACCTAATATATAGAGTGGAGGAGGAAGAAAAAGAAAGGAAAAAAAGAACCTTTAGATTGTGTTTGAAATAACATAATAAGTGAATTAAGTTAGACTGTTAGTAAAGAAGCTGCCCTTGAACCTTTGGTAATCATGAACCTAAAGCCTGCAATGGCAATAAGTATGTATCTATTGATAATCACCCTAAATGTAAATGGACTGAATGCAGTAATCAAAAGACATAGTTACAGAATGGATTTTAAAAAAAATACCTGTCTATATGCTGCCTACAAGAGACTCACTTCAAACCCAAAGACATACACAGACTAAAAGAGAAGGAATGGAAAAAGATATTTCATACAAATAATAGTGAGAAAAAAGCAGGTGTTGGCAGTACTTGTATCAGACAGAATAGACTTCAAAACAAAGAAAGTAACAAGAGACAAAGAAGGACATTATATAATGATAAAGGGGTATCATCAGGGAGAATTTAATCAATCAAGAGGATATAACCATTATAAATATATATGCACCCAACACAGGAGCACCTCCATATGTGAAACAAATACTCACAGAATTAAAAAGGGAAAAAGAATGCAATGCATTCATTTTAGGAGACTTCAACACACTACTCCTCCACAGGACAGATCAACCAGAGAGAAAATAAGTAAGGAGACAGAGGCACTGAACAACACATTAGAGGAGATGGACCTAACAGACATCTACAGAACTCTACACCCAAAGCAGCAGGATACACATTCTTCTCAAGTAGATAACATACTAGGCCACAGAAAGAGCCTCAGTAAATTCAGAAGCATTGAAATTGTGCCAAAGAGCTTCTCAGACCACAAAAATATGAAACTAGAAATAAATAATGTAAGAAAGCAAAAAGTGGTTCCTCCAGGCCAGGCTGGTGAGAGGAGGGTCCTGAGAGGCTGGTGGCCCATGGTGGCCACAAAAATACCCCTCTCAGATCTCTCACTGGGGAGCATAATTAACCAATGGCTTCAGCAACTGGACTCTGCGTCTTAAAGACAAGGAAGCCCACCTCTTATGTACATGTGGGGAAACTGAGGCTCAGAGAATGGGGTGACAGTGGTCAAGGGGCAGAGTGAGGGAGTGGCCACTTCCACAACTAGACGTAAGTATATGGTTCTTAAACTAGCTACACACTGAAAATTAACAGAATGAAGACTGAGAAAGAGGCCCTCACCCAGCCACATAAGCACTTACAGCATTCACACCACCACTTCAAAAAGGGCTTCCTCTGCATCAGCCACAACCCTGCTTTTCCATTAAGCACATCACTGTGTCACACAAGTCAGTGACTGATCACAGCAGGAATATAAAGAAGGACTGTTCCTGGGGGAGGGAGGAACCCCTCTGACAGACACCTTGGCCAGACTCCCCATTAGCCCTGCCGAACTTTCTTAGAACTGCTCTATAGTCAAAAATGCTTCCCCTCAGCCTGCGTTCCTTCCTCCCCTTCTCGCCTCCCCCTGCTCAGATCAGCACACTGGTCTGAGGCTCCCTCAGCCCGCACAGCTCCCTCCTCCTTTCCCCTCACAGATGTCCTCTAATAAACCTCCTGCACATCTAAAAAAAAAAAAAAGAAAGCAAAAAGCCTACAAACACATGGAGGCTTAACAACATACTCCTAAATAATCCATGGATCAATGACCAAATTAAAAGAGAAATCAAGCAATAACTAGAGACAAATGAAAACAACAACTCAACAGCCCAAAACTTGTGGGATGCAGCAAAGGCAGTCTTTTCAAAGAGGAAAGTATATTGCAATACAGCCCTACCTCAAGAAAGAACCATCCCATATGAAGCGTCTAAACTCACAATTAATGAAACTAAATAAAGAAGAACAAATGAGGCCCAAAGTCAGTAGAAGGTGGGAATAATAAAGATCAGAGCAGAAATAAATAAAATTGAGAAGAATAAAATAATAGAAAGAATGAATGAAACCAGTAGCTTGTTCTTTGACAAAAAAAAACAAAATAGATAAACCCCTAGCCAGACTTATCAAGAAAAAAAGGGAGTGTGCACACATAAACAGAATCAGAAATGAGAAAGGAAGAATCACTATGGACACCACAGAAATTCAAAGAATTACTAGAGAGCACTATGAAAAATTGTATGCTAACAAACTGGATAACCTAGAAAAAATGGACAACTTTCTAGAAAAATACAACCTTTCAAGACTGACCAAGGAAGAAAGAGAAAATCTGAATGGACCAATTACCACCAATGAAACTGAATTGGTAACCAACAAACTACCCAAGGACAAAACCCCTAGATGAGATGGCTTCACCACTGAATTTTATCAAACATTTAGTGAAGACCTAATACCCATCCTCCTTAAAGTTTTTCAAAAAGCAGAATTGAAGGGAATACTTCCAAACTCATTCTATGAGGACAGCATCACTCTACTACCAAAACCAGGCAAAGACATCACAAAAAAATGAAAATTACAGACCAATATCTCTGATGAACATAGATGCAAAAATACTCAACAAAATATTAGCAAACTTAATTCAAAAATACATCAAAAACACCAATTTTTGGTCCATCATAATCAAGTAGGATTTATTCCAGGGAAGCAAGGATGGTATAATATTAGAAAATCCATCAATATCATACACCACTGCAACAAAAAGGACAAAAATCACATGATCATCACAATAGATGCTGAAGAAGCATTCTACAAAATTCAACATCCATTCATGATTAAAAAAACTCTCAACAAAATGCGTATAGAGGGCAAGTACCTCAACATAATAAAGACCATATATGACAAACCCACAGACAACATCATACTTAACAGCAAAAAGCTGAAAGCTTTTCCTCTAAGATTGGAAACAAGACAAGAATTCCCACTCTCCCCACTTTTATTCAACATAGTACTGGAGGTCTAGCAGTAGCAATCAGACAACACAAAGAAATCCAGATTGGTAAGGAAGAAGTTAAACTGTCACTGTTTGCAGATGACATGATATTATACATAAGAAACCCTAAAGAATCTACCCCAAAACTACTAGAACTAATAACTGAATTCAGCAAAGTTGCAGGATACAAAATTAACACACAGAAATCTGTGGCATTTCTATATACTAACGATGAACTAGCAGAAAGAGAAATTAGGAAAACAATTCCATTCACAGTTGCATCAAGAATAAAATACCTAGGAATAATCCTAACCAAGGAGATGAAAGACCTATACTCTGAAAACTACAAGACACTCATGAGAGAAATTAAAGAAGACAGCAATAAATGGAAATCTATCCCATGCTTGTGGATAGGAAAATTAGTATTGTCAAATTGGCCATCCTGCCTAAAGCAATCTACAGATTCAATGCAGTCCCTATCAAAACACCAATAGAATTCTTCAACAAACTAGAACAAATAGTTCTAAAATTCATATGGAACCACAAAAGACCCCGAATAGTCAAAGCAATCTTGAGAAAGAAAAACAAAGGTGGAGGGATTATGCTCCCCAACTTCAAGCTCTACTACAAAGCCACCATAATCAAGACAATTTGGTACTGGCACAAGAACAGACCCACAGATCAATGGAACAGAATAGAGACCATAGATATAAACCCACACATATATGGCCGATTAATATATGATAAAAGAGCCATGGTTATACAATGGGGAAATGACCCCCTCTTCAACAACTGGTGTTGGCAAAACTGGACAGCTACATGTAGAAGAATGAAACTGGATTATTGTCTAACTCCATACACAAAAGTTAACTGGAAATGAATCAAAGAACTGAATGTAAGTCAAGAAACCATAAAACTCTTAGAAGAAAACATAGACAAAAATCTCTTGAATATAAACATCAGCAACTTTTTTATGAATACATTTCTTTGGGCAAGGGAAACAAAAGCAATAGTGAACAAGTGGGACTACGACAAACTAAAAAGTTTCTGTATAGCAAAGGACACCATTAGTAGAACAAAAGGCATCCCACAGTATGGGAGAATATATATGTAAATGACTCATCTGAAAAAGGGTTAACATCCAAAATATATGAAGAGCTCACACACCTCAACACCCAAAAAACAAATAACCAGATTAAAAAATGGGTCAAGGATCTAAACAGACACTTCTACAAAGAAGAAACACAATTAGCCAACAGGCACATGAAAAGATGCTCCACATGGGTAATTATCAGGGAAATGCAAATTAAAACCACAATAAGATATCACCTCACACCAGTTAGGGTGACCACCATCCAAAAGACAAGGAAAAAAATGCTGGCAAGGATTTGGAGAAAGGGGAACCCTCCTACACTGTTGTTGGGAGTGTAAATTTGGTCAGCTATTGTGGAAAGCAACATGGAGGTTCCTCAAAAAACTAAAAATGGAAATACCATTTGACCTAGGAATTCCACTTCTAGAAATTTACCCAAAGAAAACAAGATCCCAGATTCAAAAAGTCATATGCACCCCTATGTTTATTGCAGCATGATTTACAACAGTCAAGATATGGAAGCAACCCAAGTGTCCATCAGTAGATGAATGGATAAAGGAGATGTGGTACATATACACAATGGAATATTATTCAGCCATAAGAAGAAAACAAATCCTGCCATTTGCAACAACATGGATAGAGCTGGAGGGTATTATGCTTAATGAAATAAGTCTGGCAGAGAAAGACAAGTACCAAATGATTTCACTCATTTGTGAAGTCTAACAACAAAGCAAAACTGAAGGAACAAAACAGCAGCAGACTCACAGAACCCAAGAAGGGACTACTGGTTTACCAAAGGGGAGAGGTGGGAGAGGGTGGGGGAGGAGGGAGGTAGAAGGGGATTGAGGGACATGATTAGCATACATAATGTAGGTGGGTCACAGAGAAGGCAGTATAGCACAGAGAAGACAAGTAGTTACTCTGTAGCATCTTACTCTGCTGATGGACAGTGACTGCAATGGGGCATGGTGGGGAACCTGATGATATGGGTGAATAGGTAACCACAATGCTGCTCATGTGAAACCTTCTTAAGATTGTGCATCAATGATAACTTAATAAAAAAAAATTTCCAATTCTTAGAGACAACCCTAAACCCTAGAGGAGGTTGGAGAACGTGTGACTTGTTAGTTATCTAAACAAACCCACCTGTGACGATTCCAGTTGTTTTCCTTTACACCACATGATTGTCATAGAGATGGCCACGCAGGATTCCAGCAAGGTAAAGATCAGCATTAGAGACAACATTCCCTAGGGAATATGATGCCTCAGATCAAATCCATGCAAACTTTCAGAGGAAAAAATGTCATCAGAAAAACCAAACTACAGTAATTACCCTCAATAAAAGAGAGCAAAATGAACCATAAATTAGGTAGAAAACACAGATATACACCAACACTCTATGAAAGAAACACTGTCAGTCTAAAAACATGGACACAATTTCCCTGGACAGGATGACACTTTGTATTTCTCTATCAACTCATGTGAAGTAATCATGGGGGAAGAAGCTATAGAGGCAAAATTCTGATCCTAATACTAACATCTACTAATCTGAGTAACAGTAAACTAAGGAGATGAGTTGGCATCTCAGGAAAATAGAAAAAGTTGATCCCTCATCATTTCATTAATAAGCCTTCATAAGGTGTTTGGGTATTTAAATACCCATGGAAATGAAACACTAAACTGAGATGTTAAACACAAATTCACTAGGCTGGTGATCCTTCCATTATCACCAAGGCCCCTTGAGAAAATAAACACAAAATTTCTCTAGAAGGAAAATACCACAAAACCAGGGAAAATCTGACCCATATAAGTAGAAAGACAACTAAAAATATATTAAAGAACATAAGAACACCAACCCCAGAAACCCCACAAATCATTATCCCATAAAATTTTCTTTGCAATGCTAGGGAAGCAGACGGGAGAGTCAGCAAACATAAGGGTTACGAGTGAGTCAGTAAGAGCAGCTCATAAATCATCATGGGGAAAATGGACAAATGAAGGAAGATGTTAACTTCTAAGTGGACCTCAGAAGAGGGAGAATCGCTGACCACAAACAACAACTAAAATAATTTGGAAAGGTTATTGAAGACCCTCGCCTTTAAAATCACACACTCAAAATTCAAAAGTGAAGCTATTCAAGACTTCAATAAGTCATTGCTTGACAATCCCAGAACACAGAGAAAATTGTAAATCTCCCTTCTTAGTTTTATCAAGCAAGATGTGAAATAACATTATTTAGTATTTTAATCTCTCTTGGGAGTGTAACAGTCGTTGTGGTAGCAATAATATTAATAATAATAATCTAACACAATGTTTGATATCTTAATTGCTTATCAAATACTAACTTATTTAATTCGTACACTGAACCTGTAAGGTTGGTACTACACTATCCCCATTTCAAAGATGAGAAATTTGAAACCTAGAGAGCTTATCTAATTTGCCCTTGAAGACAGTGCTAATAAGTGGCAAAGCCAAGATTCAAATCCAGGTGCCATGCACTTAATATATTATTTTTCTGAACATTTCAGATTATTTGAAATATTTTATAATTAAACATAAGTCTTATACATACATTGTTTGAAGAGGTTATGTAAAGGCATAATGAGTCTGGTGATTCTGCGAGGAGGCAATTCTTCAATACCTTATTATTAAATACTAAATTTATCGAGAGTAAAACAACCCCCACTACTGTGATTGTAGCACTGGCAAAGTCTATCCAAACACGCTTGTGGATCTAAAAAAGAATAAAAATTTTCAATTAATACAGGTAGTAGTACATCCTTCCTCTGGCTAAAACTCATTTAAAAATAAATACATTTGAAGTTCATTTCCATGCCCACAATATCCTAGATGCTGGGCAAACATCAATAAACAAAGATCCCCACCCTCATGGAGCTTATATTCTACCAGTAAAGACAAAGAAAACAAGCAAATAGGTAAACCATACAGTATTTTTTAAAGCGATCAAGTACTATAGGAAAATAGAGAAAAATGAGGAGCCTCTGGAAGTAAATCTGGAGAGAGGGGTGGAGGACTGTGCTGTTAACGGGAATGGCAAAAGAGGAGAGGCAGTGAAGAGCTGGGGGACTAGCCAGGAGGGTGTCTGCAGGGAAGTCCGTGTCACATGAAACATTCAGTGCAGCTCGAAGCCCTGAGATGAGGCCACAGAGCTCGGGAAGCAGGAGGGGCCAGGGGGCTGGAGGGCGGGGACCAAACAGCCAGGATGAGGAAGTGAGCTGCAGGGGAGCAGGAGGCCTGGCGGGTCCTTGGAAGGGCCGGGGTTCTTACTAGAGGGTTCTGAGCAAAGGGGTGGCACGATTAAATAGATACCTGAAAGGGAGCACGCTGATGGTCCCAGGGAGACTAGTTTAGAGAGGGCCAGGGATAGAAGAGGGGAGTCCAATTCAGGAAGATGATGGTAGATTGGATGAGGGGTTATCAGCACAAAGATGAGAAAAAAAATCAGATTTAGCTTGACCATTGGTCCAGCAGGATCTGCTGACAAATTGGATTCAAGATTGTCATAGAAAGAGGAATCGCGGGTGACTCTAAGGCCTTGTCCTGGAATCCGGAAGGACGGAGCTCCCATCAGCGGACGTGAGGAGGACAGAGGGTGGAGAAGGCCTGACGAAGGTTAGGAGCAGAGCTTTGGAACCTTTAGAACTCTATTTGGAAATAATTAGATATGCCCGTCTCATCCTCAGCAGAGAGATGTGGGCTGCAAGAATTTATTTCAGGGTTGTGGGCATACAGATGTCATTCAAAGCCATGAGAATGGATGAGATCACCAAAGTAATATGCAGAGCAGGTGACAACATATTGATCTCTGGGGCACCCCACCATTAAAAGGTCAGAGAGAAGAACTAGGAAATGAGATTGAGGAGGAGAGACCAAAAGACAGGAGGAAAATGAGCCAGTCCAGGTGTCCGGGGAGGCAGGTGAAGAAATTACTGGAAGGAGGAGGGAATGACCCCGTGTGTGCTAACTGCTGCTCATGGGTCACAGTAAATGAGGATGGAGAGCTGACCTCTGTGCTACCAGTGAGGGAGTGTTCAGGGGTCTTAAAGAGAGATACAGAGGACATGGAAGAAAAAGCCTTATTGGAGTTTATTTAGTTGAAACTCAGGAGAAAGGAATCAGAGTAGATTCCATTTCTTTAAGGAGTTTAGCCACAGAAGAGAAATGAATTGTGCCTGTACCTGCAGGAGAAAATAAGGGCAAGATAAGTTTTCTTTTGAGAGTGGAAGTGGAGGCTTATAGGCTAATTAAAAGATGTATTAGAAAGAGAATTGGAGTGATGGAGTTGTGTGGGCATAAAGGAATGGAATCTAGTATTCATTAGGAGAGCTGGCTTTAATGTTAATCACAGAGAGGTGATGACCTCTGATAAGAGGTCAGAATGCAAAATTAGATACGGGTACAGAACTGGTTCATGAAGTACATGCTATAGTGGGGGTCTGCAAGTTCGCTTCCAGTGGCTTGAGTCTCTCAGAATGGGAATCAAGGTCATCAACAGAGAGTAAAGATAACAGAAAAGGGATTATAAAGGTGAAATAAAAGAATATAAAGGTGAAATAGCCATCTAGGCAGGAGTGAATTAATAGATTCATAGTGTAAAAGTATAAATGAGTGGATTATTTAGAAGGCACACATAAGAGAGACTTAGTAATTGTTTAATGAATCACTAGAGGAATAGAATTTATGATTTCCAATTGTGGAACTAGTGGTAGGAGAGAAGACACTCAAAATAATTAGAATTGGTCAAATTTAATAACATATAAAAATCAAGAAGCCTTTGCTAAGCTTTATATTCAGAAAATATTCATAGTCACCATCCCAGTAATTATTTTCACAGTCGATATGGTTTTCTGATGATCTACCATCAGAATGTGATAGGGAAAAAAATTATTTTTGTGAATAAAGAAAACTCAGAATCTCAGTTGAATTCACCAACCTCTATAACCCACTATTAATGGTTAACTTATTTTTACTTCTATGATCATAGAAAAATAGGAAAAATGCCATCTTACCGATTGTGTTCTGGCAGCAATAGAGAAAGATCCTGAAAAAATAAACTGAAACAGAAAATGAAGCAGATAAAGGAATACTGAATCTCAACCATTTTCTCCTGGTCCTCCCTTGAATTATCAGACATCTAGCAATAATCATACAAAAACCTCTTTTTAAAATCCACATCCTAAGACACAAAATTATACTTGGTGTTGCTCATGATTTTATATAAATAAAATTTTTAATTAATTTCAATATTGAGCAAATTATAATAATTTCATTTTCTTCTATGACTCTTCACAGGTTTGCATGAGTGTGGATACTTTAAAACATACAACAGACATATATTTAAAGTACTATTATTATCTTTATGCTTTAATTTATGTTAAATGTAAATAAAATTGATTTACATAGATTTTTACCCAAGTTTCTCATATTTTATAACCTTTTGATTTTTTGGACTAGATGTTCCAAAAGAAACATTACAATTTTAAGTGTCTACATTGAGATATAAACTACTTTTTAATTTATTATTTTGATTTGCTGTTCTTTCCGTGACACTAGTTTGATAAACTGAGCTTTCTAGATGTTCACAGTGTTCTCAAAAACTTCATTCTGTTTCTTACCTCATAAAACTCACAAATATTTACCAAGGTACTACTACAGCTGAGGGGAAATTTTCAAAAATCATGCAGAACAACAGCTTGCTACTTAAACATCAATTATTGGATTCTGACAACATGAAGAGACAGGCTTTGAATTCTATTTCTAATAACAAAGAGGTTGTCACAGAAAACTCTAGAGTCATGATAGCTTCATGGTTGAGAGCAAATGCTCTGTGTTCTGATCCCATCTTCAGCTCATATTCATTCTGTAACCTTAAATAGATTATCAAACCCTCTTTGTCACAGGTTTTTTCTTCTGTAAAATAGAGATGTGCATATCCCCTTGTATTATTTGCCTCGTATGGGAATAAAATGAAATAGTACAAAGATAGAGCTTAGATATGCACCCACCATACAGAAAGCACTGGTTATTGACAATAGCTGAGGTTTTGACATACATTATCCCACTTAATTTCAGTGACCCAAAGAGAAGGTCCTGATATCATTTCTACCATGTCAATGATGAAACTGAAGGATGACAGTTTAAACATCTTTTCCAAAATCACATTAGTAAAGATTAGTCAGAGAAAAGACTGGGCAAACAGAGGGACTCTCCCAGTCAGCACACAGCACGGTGTACATATAGAGGGAAGGTGGGAGATGAGGGTATCCTTGGAGGTAAGGCCAGATGTGAAGGCTTTGTGCCAGTCCTGGGCCTTAGACTTTGCTTGGTAGGTGATGCAGAGTTAGAGAGAACTTCCAGCAAAGGGAATCCAATGTCAGATTTGAATCTCAGTGTTGAGGATACTGAACTCCAGCTCCCTGACCATGGCTCTTTTTTTTGACAAATTGACCTCACTTTCTGAGAAAAAGAAACTCTTTTCAAATTGAATAATTGAGACACTTCATTATCCTCTTCTACAATATGAAAAGTTTCCATTTAGGTAGTCAGGATTCATTATGCAGACCCAATGTGTACCCAGATTTTCTTGAAAATTTTAAATTATAACTATTCTATCAAAATGAAAATATGAACTCCCTAAAAATTTCAGAAATGTTAAATCTAAATTACGTTTTGGACTGTATCCTGAGACAGAATATAATCTTTTGTTAGAATATGAAATCTGATTTGGGCCAATAGATTTTGGCCAATTTAGAAGCAATATCTTTTCTACAGAGATCTGAAGGCCAGTGATTTTGGAAAACTAAAAGCTTAAAGCCAACTTGTCATAGATTTCCTTCTTCTTCATTTGACAGTTACATGTTCTATTCACCATTTTTAACTGAAATTCCTCATCTTAGATTTCATAATTGTAACTTTGTTTTCATATTCTGTCCAAGACTCAACATGTATAAAATTTCAAAAGTCTAATACCAGAATAAACAAGAAAAAGAAGTCGCTGATTAACAAATAGTTCCTATTAACCACTTTTAAAAAATGACTCATCAGCTAGGTAATATCATATGACAAAGCTGAATGCAAAATATTTCAAAGCATGTATACTAAAATCCCATTTTACTTATTACATTCTCCCCACTGAGGGGAAATCATTCTTCTGATTTTCAGACAGTAAAAACAGGCAAATCTCTCATCTCCCAGAGTAGGACTCTCGGTTGCACCACAGGACAATTCAACAATGCTCATTTGTCATTCAGTCTTCTTGGAATTCATAAATTTAATACATGGACATTAAATAATGTTTGAGACAATCTGTATACAGCAAATGTGATTTCTTTTAATCAGAAAGAAGGGCGCTTTTTCAAACTTGTTGTGTCAAGAATAACAAATCAAACCCCCTCAGGCAACTTTCAGATACCCTGAGAACAACACTTAAATAAGCAAACATTTCTAGCGATGGTACCTAAGGAATGATCTCTAGTCAGGGGAACTGGAATACTCACGAACACAGGGCCCCATATCGGATAGCCTGTGTACAAGGTGAAGTAAGAGTACTGCTCAAAGAGTTGGAATATGCCTTGTATGGCACCCAGAAAAACACCCACAACCAGAATTATTGCTCCACTCAGGATCTCCAGGGTCTGTGAGAAGGGAAGCAAAAAAAGCACAATGGTCATATATGAGTGCATACTGAGAACAGATTATTTTTATTTTCTTCTGAAAGGAGATCTCAGTGCTTGAAACAGTTACATTTTCAAGCCTAATCTAACAGGCACGTGCTCTCTCTGGAGGTTTTGTTTCATGCTGTTTCTACCAATCTAGGTGCCACCCCTAATCTTCACCTCACCCCAACTTCTGTCCATTCTCACCAACTCCTTAAAGAATTTGAAGAAGGGGAAGAGAGATCTGGCTGATAACACAGATTGAGTCAAACTATCTCCCACATGCTTTGGGGCCACAGTATGATGGAGGCAGGCACACGGTGACCAGCATTCCCCTCAGCCTTCCCTCAATCCAATTTCTTAATTTAAAATATGGAGTATGAGTTCCCAGAGCTCAGCCTCCTGAGCTGAACGCAGAGTCCATTCTCCAGTGTGATGTGAAAGGGTGTTTTCTACCCTGAGATTATGCCTCTGCATTTCCACTTCCCAGGACTAGAAGATGCCCCAGTCTTTCCTTAAGGGAGCAACATTTTTGCCTGGGAGCTGAGTGACTCAGATGGTCCTCCTGCCAGGCATAAACAAGATTTTCCACATGATATTTTCTCCACCTTGAACCAAATTTTTAACTAGGGCTGACTTACCCCAAGAGCTAGTAGTTCTTTTTCGGAGGCCATCTGGGGTTGTTGATGACTGTCATGGAAGAGAAATACAAAGCTCTGAAGTTTTTCCTTTTACAACTAGCTAATATTCCTTGAGTTCCTCAAAGGGGTTCAGTTCTCCCCATATACCAAAATGACTCTCAGAGAGTGGGTCTGGGGCACAATAATGAGAGTTTTTACATTGTTCAATTCCATTCTGTCTTGGAGTGGTAGACATCATCAGATCATTGTGGGAGGAATGCATGCTTCACTTCACTTTGGAACACTGAGGAGTAAACTTATTTAAATAGTAAACATATTGATACTCCCAGCAACTCTGTTGCAGTATTATCATACCTATTTTAAAAATGATAAAATTGAGACATACAGAGCAACTTACCCAAACTTATACAGCTGAGAAGTGAGTTCAGATTCTATTAGAGACATTTTATTATAAGGTCTAATAGTTTGTAATCATTATACCATACACTGCTGCATGGGAGACATCTCCCTGGGTACCAATAGAACACAGTGCAGTTCAAGCAAAGGAAGGGCCAAGTTATCCAGATTTCATGACTTACTGCCTTACTATCTAGGAAAGGGGACCTCAGTTTTCACATCTGTAAAACAATTTAAATTTTATATGATATTGCAGGGGCAACTTTGATAATGTATGAAGTCCCCAACCTAATAAATTGTTGGTAAATGCTGACTTTTAACTTTACTCTGTCTTGCATCACAAAGGACTTGAATTATTGTATATATGGGCTACCAAACAACCACCTCAATCATTACAGTTAAGAGATGTATCACTAATATATACATGGTATAATTACTCTTGAGCAATATAAACCCCTGGTACATAGGGTCCTTTGAGTACTATTCTCTTCTGAAACCTGTTTCATCTCGAGCTCCACCCAGATAAATTCTGCTTTTCTTCCAGGCTTGTCACACTTTCATGAAGGAGCCTTGCTCAGTGCCCCCCAGGCTGGATGAAGCCCCCTTAGTGGCTCTCAGGTCACCCTCCACTTCTCTTTTCCTACCACTTACCACTCTGAGCCTCACTGACTGGATGCTTATCTGCACTTCGCTGTCTCTTGTCCTTGTAACACCGGGGCCTGGCTCAGTGTCTGTCATATGCAGGAACTCAGTGAATACGTAATTAATAAATAAATGAAATTTGGCCCAGCCTGACACAGCCATAGCTCACAGACGAAAATGGGAAATGTGCTTGCAAGGATTGGAGCTTATTACACAGAGAAACCCCAGAGTAATTATGGAGGAAAAAAATCTATTCTAACCACATTATTTAATTTGACTTACTGAAATATCCATCCATTTTAGGTAGAGTGGTCAGCCGTCAGGTTAAATAAAGTATGATCTATAATTTGGTTAGTTAGGTATTTTTTTAGTGGGAGACATGTAGATCTCCTAAGAATCTACCAGTTAAGTCACCATAACTAGCTTTTAGTGTATGTCAGGCATCATTCTAGTGTTTTATTCAGATTAACCACTTTAGCTCTCACAGCACCCATATGAGTAAGTATTACTGCTCTGGTCCTTTCCATTTTACATAGGAGGAAACAGGCCATCAGAGAAGTTAAGTAATTGCCCAAGACCACACAGCCAGCAATTGGAGGAGTAGGGATCAGAACCTGGTGATCTGTCCCCAGAATACCCTTACCATCCCTCTGAGCTCATTCACCAAATCCCATGTCTAACAGATATCCAGACCATGGGTTATTACCAGACCTGGCAGCCAAAGTCACCTGGATTTATATATATAAGGGGTGTGTGTGTGTCCAGGTCCACATTATACAAAGAACTATGTCTATCATTTTACCAAGGCACCAGAGTAACAATAAAATTCTAGGGGAAGCCATCCTCATAGCTAAATGTTCCATATCCCTGCAACCAAGCAGAATACTCTGCAGATGTCCTCAATGGCCCACAGGGCAGCATCTCTAACACACAATAAAGAAAGGGGTTTTCTGTGAAGAGGAAATCTATAGGGTTTACCTTGCAGGCTTCAGGCCTTGAAGACTTCTTTCCTTTCAAGCCCCCTTGTTTTGAGTGAGAGACACCAGCAACGACCATGCGTGTCTTCAGGAAACAGCAGCCTCTTCTCACTCAGGTCTACAGTCTCTCCACCCAATGAAACAC